>NC_081411.1:438958360-439570026 GCF_030272615.1 Cryptomeria japonica | reverse complement strand
GAAAGGGAGGCTAAGGAAAAAGAAGACCTCCAAGTCAAGTTGGAAATAATTTTGAAGGCTTACAATAGTGCTAAGGAAGATGTAAGAGGTAAAGATAGCATCATTGCTAAGCTGCAAAGCCAGTTGACAAGATAGTACCATCAAGGTGAGTCTTCAACACTGATGATCTCCTCTTCTCCTACAAGACCTCCACCTACCAGCCCCATCATTGAGTTCCCACCATCTCCAGTACCTTCTAGCTCCTAAATGGTTGAGATTACTCCCCAAGAATTGGAGAATTTAAAACAGGCTCAGGCCTTGTATGCAAAGAAGTATGAAGAGAGGGTAAAGGCTACCATTTCAAGTTTTGTAGATACCATGAGTGCCTCACTATTATATAACAACATAAGCAAGATTTTGGATATGTGGAATGAGCTTAATGGAGATAAGGTTGTTTTGACACCTATTTTTGACAAGTGGAGGCCTAGAGAGTAGGATTTGGAGCTTATTTGTGTATCTTATGATGAAGCAGGGGCTGATCCTATCATCAAATCCACTTGTGACACCACCAAGGACTTAGTAAAATTGGCAAAAGGGGTTGATAATGCTGACAGGAAAATCAACTTGTACGAAAGGAGTATGCTGATCAGGTTTTTGAATTGCTCCCAGGAGTTTTTGTCAGCCCAGATCAACTGAAGGACAAACAAGTGTGGCTTAAGGAGTTAGAGGCCAAACTGTCAGCTAGAATAAAAGGAATTATTGACTTAGATGATGCTTCCTTTTTTTTTGTAACAATTCAGGAGATAGAGAAAATCAAATCTCATTATGGTTTTCTCAATTCATAGGTCAACAAGATGAGGAATTCATGGAAAAGGTTAAACAAGGCTAAAGCAAAAGTGATTAATTTCACATGGCCAACTGATGATGTCTACAATGAGTGGACAAGAAAATATGCCATCCAGGATGTAGAGTAGTTAGAAGGTGCTCCTGAAAAGTTAGAAGAGATTACACCTAGACAACAAGTAGAAGAAGTCGCTGAGGTTGAAAAAGACTTGTAACCATTTTTGTAAAAGATCCTTGTAGCTTCTTCTTGAGAAGAAATAATTGTAACAAATTCTCCTAGGAAAGTCCGAAGCTATGTGCATCCATATTGTTATAAATGGATACCAAGACTAGTAGGAAAAGGATCACAAAATAATTGTAAGAAAACACTGCAGAAATTTATCTGAGCTTTTCTAAGTTTAATGGAGAATATTTGAAAGTTTTTGTAATACTTTCTTGAAGATAATATCAATATACAGACCATCGGTTTTGAGTAAAAACTTTGTGTCGTCTTCAAATGTGCTTGCAATTGTTATTGTTTCATTCTAAATAATCTAGGGTTATTTTGTTTGAATAGGGGTTGTAAGGCAACTTTCAGTAGATGTGTTTGCTAGCTTTTCTCTTTAGGAGGGAAATTAAATATGCGGGGATCACTTCTACCAATAAGTTCTCTATAGGATATTTTGAATCTTGATGAGCATCGTTTGATTTGGTATGCATAAATTCTTATGTGTGTCAGGCATATATAGGGATCAACAGAAGCCGAGCCAATGGGATGTGTAGAGATATTTTGTTTGGGGAGTATTGTTTGAATTTAGATGACTCTATGACCTTGGATAAGGCACTAGTATAGATCGAAGTTGTCTATTACATGTTTGGTAGGTCCAAAATACTGAATATGAGTATAATTTTCATTCCTTTGTTTCAGTTAGTTTCAAGGTGATTAGATCTACTGGTTTTCTCGACTTGTTTGTTGTGGATTTAACTTTTTAAAGTGTGAATTTAGTTCACAAAGGTATACCCGCCTGGACTCTAAGTAGGTCCGAAGTGTAGAAGGTTAAATCAAACCTTGTCATATGTTGTCCTAAGAATTTCCTTCCCTTTAATATCTCTTCTACATAGAGTTAATCATAATATTATAAGGATGTTGAAGCGAATCAGATTTTGAAGACAACAGTGGTGTCGGTGAATGCTCCACCAGCAAGAAAGTCCCCCACAATGACATTTTGTTTTGCTCCTCCAATGGAGAAAACAAAGGCCAAACCTTCACAGTGAGAAATTGTCCTTGGAGGAAGGTTTATCTAAGTACAACCGGTGAAGATTTGCAGATAAGAATGAAGACCGATGTTGCAATAAGGAGGAACAATGCAGATCCCAAAGGTAAAGGGAAGATGGGAGAAGGCAACTTCACCAAAAGTAGAAATATGAGAAGTCAACAAAGAAGACCTTCCATTGGCAAAGCACAAAGAAATTCTACCACCCATAGGGCAAATCAAGTGTGGGAGAAAAAGAGATCAAATGGATGAGCTGCATAGAATGGACAACCAAGGATCCATTCTCAAAAAGGAAGAAATGGAGATGCTAAACCGATAAGATCTCCTCATGCATGGCAAAATAAATTTGTAAGTCATATGCCATCCTTTATCGATTACTGCTTTGGATGTAATAATTATGGCCATAGGGTAGAGGAATGTAGAATGAAATCTATAAAGAATAATCTAGGACCTCAGAAACATCATGCATTTAAGAAAAATGTATCTAGAAGTAGATACATGCATGTCCCCTCCCCCAGTTATGCAAATGTTGTTTGTCATAACTACAATGGTCTTGGCCATAGAGAGTTTGAATGCAGAAAGAGGAACTTGCAGTCACATGGAGACTAGCATAATAATTATGCTTTGCAGAAAAGTGGATATGGAGCATTTGGAAGTCAGAAATCTGCATGGAACCAAAAGAGAAATGTCTCTGCAGGTTCAAGAGGTCCACCGGTTTCCATTGCCAGTTAGACCAACATGACCAGAAGGAGATGGTCAACCCATTGTGTCAAGAGATTCCCCAAACATGAAGTTGGGATGGATGTTGTGTTCTACTATAGCACTACTTCTGGTTCTAATGGAGAGTCAGGAAATGGAAGGACCCATCAACAAAAGAAGGAAAGACCTACTCCCAAGCCTAAAAATGGGAAGAAGAATGAGACCATGCAGGTATGGAGGAAGAAGTCTATGGACCGACACTATGCACTCATAGCAAAGGTGATATCTCCTAAGGCCTAAAGGAGATGATGGATCTTAGGGGGAGTAACATATTGAATTTATCATTCACCCCCTCAGTGGAAGAAGGACACTTGGAAGAACTAAGTGTTGTTGGTATGAAGGAAATGAAAAGATAAGTTTGTGTAGAGGCTGACTTGACTACACACCCATAGATAAGAGGTGAATAACTACTGATGTATCAATATATAACAAGATAACAATTGGAATCTAATACAAAGTGACATAGAATGTCAGGAGTCACAGGAAGGTGCTCCGGTAGTGTTAATGGATCAGTACAAGAAACTGGTATGTGCGGGATGTTACCGACTTGTGTGCTAACACATACTTGTAGGGTATGTAAGACAATGAAGTTGGAAATCATTACAATAGCCCTTGTAGCATGGAATGTGAAGTTTATGTCATAGGTTGTGTTGAATATGTTGGAGCCAAAATATCACTAGACAATCACATATGCATAGCTCCACCGGTACATGGAAGATGATTGAAGCCCCAGTGTTGGACCTGATCAAAGATAAGGAATTGAGATGTATGACTTAGGGGGAATTCAAGTGGCTATGTTGCAAAGCTGGGATTCTTGAACTTGGAAGAGTAACTGCACTGACTACCCAAAACTATAGATGATGAAAAGTTACAGTGGAAATACCTGGGAAAATTTCATTATAAGGTGTATCTACCTATCATTTGGTTGGTTGTATATATAGTACAATCACATTTGATTCCTATTGGTTAGGTGACTGGTTGTATTGGTAGTACAATCAAATTTGATTCCTAAAGAAATTTGGGATCAAACAGGATGTGTTGCAGGGTGACCAATAGGTGAGTAGCATTCAATGACACATCAACAATTGGTATCAATCCAACTGAAATTGATCATAAATGGTATAAAATTTGCATGCCCAATTGGTGTCAGTTGATGGTTGAGTCCTCCATCTCAAGTGATGTGACTTGAGTAAGTGTAGCAAAATGCAGCAATTGGTATCAGAAGGAGAGACATCTGGTAAAGACAAAGGGGGAGAAAGAATTTTGTCAGTTTTTGGCAAATACAAGGAGGAATGATACTCTAATAGTTCCCTTTTCCATTGTTGTCAAAGGGGGAGAAGGATTCTATAGTATACCGCATACTATTTTTGTGAGAATCCATTGGATCATATCAAGGGGGAGAAAGACCATGTAGTATGTCGGATACTACATGAGTTGACATCAATGCCAAAGGAGGATATTGTTGGCATTGGGTTTTCATTGATGTCAACCGGTATAAGAGATGTATGTGCAACACTATCAAGGAGGAGTATAGGTTGAGATATCCTTGATATCACCTTGTGTTGCAGTACACTGGTAAGGTAAGGAAGATGACCCCGAGAGTCACCGGTACACAAGTTGGTGCTTGACCTATGCGGATGGAATGGTAAGGTGATCGGTACTGGTAAGGAAAGGATGTCAACTGGTAAGTGTTGTATTGACATGGGGAAGCCAGATCAACCAAGTGAGTGGTTGTCAGTCTACAAAGGTCACAACCAATGTAAAAGAAGGATGAGCAAGGTGCTTGCGTGTTGTTTGTGATGAAGAGGTAGAATGTTACCTAAATCACATCAACACTAGAGGAGAAGAATGAACAGATCATAGGTATGCTATAAGGTTGTAGGACAACAAGACTCCCACTTGATGAAGATGTAGTCATCATGAGAAGCAATGACTGAAAGTGAATGTGCTCACACTGGATCACATGTGCCTGTTTGAAGATATGTTGCACAAACAGGGAAGTCACATGAGTACATTGCAAGATGCAAAAGACAAGGTGCCAGTCCACCGATAATTGGTACTTATCTCCTATCATGCATCATGTGCATCATAGTGTTGTGAGATAAGGAAGAAGAGGTGTGCATTAAGTCCATGAAATCAGGGATATGCACTAGATCAACTTAGAAGGCATGTTGAGATGCCAACATAGATGAAGAGTGATGAGTTTGTCAGCATGAAAAACTAGTTGAGATTTTGTCTAAGATGATCAAGAGAAGGCAAGGCTTAGCAGATGCAGTCAGAGGATAGTGGTTGAATTGAAGATGGAGTCTGGTGAAGGTTGATAACATGGTGTCATCAAGAGTGCTTACTGGTATGTAAGTCCACCGATACAATAAGAAAGGTATAGATGCACAAGACTTCCCAGTTTGTGGGAATGTGCATGTTTTGGATATACATGTCTGATGACCAGTTTAGGTGTTCCATCGATAGTTCAGCAGAGAGAAGACATGATGAGTTAACCAGTAGAATGAGAGATACCAGCAGGGTTAGTAAACCAGAACAAAAGAGAAACTGGTAGAGTGTTTGGTCGGTGATCCTATTTGGACCGACATGAAGAGTCAAGCTAGCAGCTGGTCAACATGGATGCCACTTGGAGTTAAGGTGGCAAGCTCGCAGAGATTGGTGAAGTGTCATGTAGAGACATCTATTTCTACAGGAGGGCATTGAATATGGATCTCTTGATTTATGGATCAGACCAGAGAAGTGTGGCTCAAGGAAGGATGAACGACAGAGAAGAATCAGGGAGTTGTTGGCACCTGGATCGAAGCAAGAAGATCATATTGTGAGAAGACCTTGAGGAGGAAACAACAAAAACATTAATGCCATTTTGATAGAGGTAGGTCAAGATACATGACCATGTTTGCTAATTTTGGAAAGCATGTATTGGAAGGCATGTTATTGGTGGAGTTGTACAATTGGTTGTTTGGGAGATCAGATTGGGGAAGATCTAATTGGATTTGGTTTGCCTCGAGGGTGATGAGGAAACCCTAACTACCTAGATTTTCAATTGGTTTTTGATGGGAAAACCAGTCTATAAATATGCAGGTCAAAGACATAGTTAAGTGTTATTGAAAAGAAGAGGACAATGCTACTACAAAGTGATTGAGTGTTACTTTTGTATGTGAGAGCAAAACAACCAAGTGCTCAATGAGTATTTGAGAAAAGAGGGAGAGTGAAAAGAAGAACCGAAAGTGGTTATACTAGTAGAGCAGAAGTGAAGAGAGCTATAGAGAAGGCAGACAATGGACTAGTAGAGTATAGCACCGGTAAAGTACAAAGAAGTGAAGAGGAGATCCAACATTAAAGAAGTAGAGGAGAGGTGTATCGATAGAGCTTTCCAATAGTAGAGTAGTAGAAGTATGAGTCAGTGTAGCAGAGAAGGTATCTCACTGGAAGAGTAAGGTATATGAAATGGCTACAAGATTCACTTGTAACAAGACAACTACTTTTGTAATTGATGTTTTTATTGTGAACACTGAGTTGTAGCTCGGTGCAGGGTTTGTAGCTTCTTTGGGTTGTAGCCCATAAACAAGTTAGGGGTTGGTGCTCCTTGGGTTGGTGTCCTAAACATTGTAACAATTTTTCATTGTGAGGATCGATTGGAGAAGTAGACTCCAGCGACATTGCTCACTGAGGTTTTTCCCATCTTGGGTTTTCCTCACACATGCTAGTGTTATGTGCTGCCCCTTGTGTGTGTTTGCATTTGAGTTGGTCTCCTCACTAACCGGTAAGTTTATTCCTAGTTAGAGCCAATAATTGGTATGCACACATAGGATAGAAGAAGGGAAAATTCTGAGAACCACTAATCCACCCCCGCTCTTAGTGGTGTATTGTGTCTAACAATTGGTATCAGAGCCTAGGTTCCCAGCTAGATGAGCTTTCTCCAGCTTGGGTAGATTCCAACTTAAGGACACAATAGCTTGTTTAGTGTCAATCCCTACTCCTATGTTTGATGGTTCAAACTATTCTATTTGGAGTTGTACAATGGAAGTCTTCCTATCCTCTCTAGGGTTTGATGTATGGATGTCGGTTATCAATAGTCTCCCTAAGAATGGTAGTCCTCCCACTAGATCTCGAGAAGAAAGAAGTTGCATGTGCAATGAAGAAGCCATGAAGGCTATACTCAGTGGGCTCACCGGTGGATAAGTGTAAATAAGCAAAGAGTCTATGGGATAGACTAAGGAAGCTCTATGGAAATGAACCTTGCACCACTGAATTTGTGTGTGGAAGTGAGAAGAACAATGCAATAGATACATGTGCAGATAATGAAGGCAGATCTACTAGCAGTCATTGTATTGATGAAGAAGGAACCCACCTCCTCATGGCTCAAGGATCTAAAGATGAGGTGCACACATCTGAAAGTGATAAGGCAAATAGATCCCACTGACAAGATATGTTTGGGAGTGATGATGAGGAATAAGGAGACAAGACAGATAGATCTATCCATCAAGATCTACTTGATAGTGAAGGAGAAGAAGAAGAATATGTAGAAATAGATCTTGAGTGTGAATTGGTAAGTTCTTTAGAAGAGCTTCAAATTGTTAGAAATGGCTTTAAAATCTACAAATATCAGTTGATGAGGATTGTAGTTAGTTGAGAACCTGCCTTGATGTGTCAAACCAAAAGGTTGGCCTATTGACTTCTCAACAGGAGGAGACTAAAAGACTGACTGATGATTTGAAATCAGTCTTGGAGTCCAAGGAAAGTGAAAGGAAGAACTTGAGAAATGAATACAAGCTATTCAAGAATGCTTCTATAGTAGAGAAGAACCAGTTGACAAAATGCCTTGAGGAATCTGAGAAATGCATCTCAGAGTTGAAGTCTTAGGCAAAGAACACCAAGGTGTGGTGATGTGAAAATCTAGCATCCAGGATAGAAATTAAAGATAAAGAATATCAGAAGCTGATTGGAGAAATTGAGACTCTCCAAAATGACCTTGAGAAATGTCAAGATGAGGTCAAGGTAAGAATCCTGTTTGATGGCAGCAGTGATATCTCAGACAAAATGCTGAAAAAGCAAAAGCATGCCAAGGACACTGAAGGATTAGGAAGTGGTGTCGGTGAATGACCCACCAACAAGAATAGTCCCCACAATGACATTTTGTTTGTCTCCTCCAATGGAGAAAACAAAGGACAAACCTTCATAGGAGAAATGCTTGCCAAAGGAAGGTTGATCTAAGTTCAACTGGTGAAGATTTGCAGACAAGAATGAAGATTGGTGCTGCAAGAAGGAGGAACAATGCAAATCCCAAAGTAAAGGCAAGATGGGAGAAGACAACTTCACGAGAAGTAGGAACATGAGAAGTCAACAAAGAATACCTCCCACCAGTAGAGGACAAAGAGATTCTACTACCCATAGGGCAAAGCAAGTGTGGGAGAAGAAGGGATCAGATGGAAGAGCTGCATAGAATGGACAACCAAAGATCCATTCTCAAAAAGGAAGAAATGGAGATGCTAAACCAGTAAGATCTCCTCATGCATGGAAAAATAAATTTGTATGTCATATGGAATCCTTTACTGGTTACTGCTTTGTATGTAATTCTTATGGCCATAGTGCAAAGGAATGTAGAATGAGATCTAGAAAGAATAATCTAGGACCTCATAAACATCATGCATATAAGAAAAGAGTATTTAGAAGTAAATATATGCATGTCCCCTCCCCCAGTTATGCAAATTTTGTTTGTCATAACTACAATGGTCTTGGCCATAGAGAGTTTGAATGCAGAAAGAGGAACCTGCAGTCACATGGAGATCGATATAACAACTAAGCTCTGCATAAAAGTGGATATAGAGCATTTGCAAGTCATAAACCTGCATGGAACCAAATGAGAAATATCCCTGCAGGAGAAAGAGGTCCACTGGTTTTGGATGCCAGTCACAACAACATGACCAAAAGTTGATGGTCAAACCGATATGTAAAGAGACTCCCCCAACATGAAGTTGGGATGGATGATGTGTGCTACTATAGCACTACTTCTAGCTATAATGGAGAGTCAGGAGATGGAAGGACCCATCAACAGAGGAAGGAAAGACATGCTCCCAAGCCTGAAAATGGGAATAATAATGAGACCAAGAAGGTATGGAAGAAGAAGACCATGGACTGACACTGTACACTCATATCATAGGTGATATATCCTAGGGCCTAAAGGAGATGATGGATCTTAGGGGGAGTAACATATTGAATTTATCATTCACCCCCTTAGTGGAAGAAGGACACTTGGAAGAAAAAAGAGTTGCTAGTATGAAGGAAGAAAATGAGAAGATAAGTGTATGTAGAGGATGACTTGACTACACACCCATGGATCAGAGGTGAATCACTACTATTGTATCAATGTATGACAAGATACCAATTGGAATCTGATACAGAGTGACACAGAATGTCAAGAGTCACAGGAAGGTGCTCGGGTAGTTTTAATGGATCAGTACAAGAAAGTGGTATGTGCAAGATGTTACCGTCTTGTGTGCTAACATGCACTTGTAGGGTATGTAAGACAATGAAGTTGGAAATCATTTCAATAAACCTGGTAGAATGAAATGTGAAGTTTATGTCTCAGGATCATGTCATAGGCTATGGTGAATATGTTGGAGCCAAAATATCACCAGATAATCACATATGCATAGCTCAACTGGTACAAGGAAGATGAGTGAAGCCCCTATGTTGGACCTTATTGGAGATAAGGATATGAGATGTATGACTTAGGGGGAGTTCAATTGGCTATGTTGCAAAACTGGGATGTTTGAACTTGGAAGAGTAAGTGCACTGACTGCCCAAAACTGTAGATGATGAAAAGTTATAGTAGGAATACCTAGGAGAATTTCATTATAATGGGTATCTATATGTGATTTGGTTGGTTGTATTTATAGTACAATCACATTTGATTCCTACTAGTCATTTGGCTAGTTATATTGGTAGTACAATTACATTTGATTCCTAAAGAAATTTGGGATCAAATAGGAAATGTTGTAGGGTGATCGACAGGTGAGTAGTATTCAATGACACATCAACAATTGGTATCAATCCCTCTGAAATTCATAACAAATGGTATAAAATTTTCATGCCCAATCAATGTCAGTTGATAGTTGAGTCCTCCATCTCAAGTGCTTTGACTTGAGTAAATGTAACAAAATGCAATAATTGATTACAAAGGAGGTGATTTGAAGAGTGATAGGGTTCAGTGCAACCGGGGAAGCATTAAACCTAAGAACGATTTCATTAACTAAAGTCGTCCGGTTAACCAAATCTCTATGTGATAGTAGAGAAATGTAAATCACCCATATTGAAGATGTTGAAGTAATATTTGCCTCTACAATGCTGGGTTACAGGGTTTATCAATCAAGTCAGATGAATAGTGTGCCAAGCAGTGCCATACATGCTGGATATCGAATTATCAAAGAGGATGCAACCTATGATATATGTGAGATGATTCAAAGCCAATTTATGGTGAACATGGAAATAATTAAGAAGGACAAAAAGGAATCCTTCAAATATGTCTCACCACTGGTATGTAAATTTTTATATATGCAAAACTTTTTTCTCAGTAAGAGTAATGTAGTATGGTCACAGGAGAAACCTATCATGGTTCAAATAGGTGAAATGATTAAGGATCTAGGAAATAAATTTCATGAAACAATGTGGGGATATCTTAAGGAATTTCAAATTAGGATGCACAAGAGAGAAAGAATTCAAACCGGAATAGCATAGAAATACAAAGACAACATTTGTTTCCTTGTTGACATAGATTGTTCTATTATTCAAGCAGTTCAGCCCATAAATTTTAGGGTTCCACCTATGGGCTATGAGGTTGCAATAGATGTTGTCAAAATTCATGTCAATATGATTCTATCTAAACTGGTAGACTCAAAGGCAAAGAGATTCAGAACATGTGAGGAGGCAAACTCCAAAATAAAACACGAACTTCAGGTGCCAATCATGAAAAGAAGAGTAAAGAAAATGATTGATACCCTTGAGAAGAAATATGGAAGTGAAGCATCCCGTGCCACTACCTCCACTAGTGCTAGTGAGCAAACATGAGTCACACCTACTAAAGATGAAGAATTAATAGGTGGAAAGAAGAAAGTGTCAAAGACAAAACCTAAGGGGACTGCAGCAACCAAGCCTACAACATACTCAAAGGAAAAGGATCTAGGTACTCATCTATCTTCACCAAGTAAAGATAGACCAGTAGGAGTGACTTACACCAGACAGAAAAAGAGTGATTCAAAGCTTAAAAAGGATGAGACAGAGGGTGATATCACTAACACCCTATTAGATGTGGAAATAAAGGAGGTTAGAAGAAGTGCAAGTAACAAAGCCCCAATAGTTGATAGGTTGGTGCATGGGACCAAAGAATTTGGAGGTTTGTCCAATGTTTGAAGAAGATATTCCCTCAGTAATGAAAAAGACAAAAGGAAAATTGAGGAAGCATTGATTTGGAACTTGCACAAGTTTTCTAGGACTCCTAGTGAATTATATGGTATAATCCCATCATATTTGCAAGATCAAATTGAAGGAAGATGGAAAACAACTCTTGCTATTGAAAAGTAACTCAGAATAAAAGCACTCATGGAAGTGAAGAATGACTTAGATCTTGATCAAGCTTCACTAGTAGTTGAAGCATGCATTTAACATTTTAGAGTAAGGAATAGAACTAGGAAAGTGGTAGTATGTGAAGTTGGAGTAGTGCATGTTGAAGGTGTTCCCTTGTGGAAGAAAATTATGGATCAACAAAAGGAAGATAAAGAATAAATTTAAAAGGAAACAAAACAAGACCAAGGTGCAGCTTCCCTTGACAAAGGAAAAGCTAAGGAATAAGAATCCACTCAAGACTTTGATACTTTCACAGTTAAGGACATCATAGGAAATTTTGTGTCAGACATCCCCAATCTAACAAAGGATATCGAACAACCAGTTCATACTTCACTGGTGAAGGAAGCTGATCAAAATAAGCTTCCCAGTCAAGGTGAAGTGATAGTTGAAGACATTCCTTATGAGGATACACCTCATAGAACCTATTAACACCAAATCATATTCTCTCTGAAGAAGGAAAAGAAGAAGAGAAGAAAATAGAGGAAGGAAAAGAGGAAGAGAAGGAAATGGAGGAAGGAAAAGAGGAAGAGAAGAAAGAGGTGGAAGGAAAAGAAGAAGAGAAAAAAGAAGAGGAAGGAAAAGAGGAAGAGAAGAAAGTAGAGGATAGTAAAGCAGTGATGAATACTCCTCCAGCAAAGAGGAAGTTAGTTTTAAAAAATTAAAGTGAGAATAAAAATGTAAGAATCATCACAACAACTAGCTCAGAGGTTGAGACTGTAAAAAAAGAAGAAGAAATAGAGGAGGAAGAAGAAGGAGACTTGGTCATTGATATAAATAAAATGACCCCCAAGCAATTGATGAAAGTCTCAAAAAAACTAAGAATCCAAATTGAGAGGAAAGAAAAAGAAGGAAATAATTATCACTTCTTCCAAGACAATTCTCTCTGACCTAATCTCGGACATTGTAGTTGATGATATTGCACCTATTATTGATTAGCTGGATACTCTTGTTAAAGCAATCATTTTAGAGGCAACCAATCTGGAGAAGGATGCAATAAGGCAATATGAAATGAAGAGAGGAGATAACTTAATGGAACAAATATCAGTTGGAAAAATTTCTCTTTCCACTAGAATAGAAGAAGTTAAAAATATATTGCAACAAGTTGGTCATCTTCTAGTGAAATCTTCAAGTTTTCCTTCCTTAATCAAAGACTTAAAAGACAAAAGAAATCAGATTCAAAAGAAAATCAAAGATCTAATAAGCTCTTTTAATCCTCTTACTAGTTCAACATCAACCTTTACTAGACAAGTCAAAATGCTAAATCATGAAATCAGAAGGTTGAAAGATGAAGAAGACAAAAGAAGTCTTAGTTTGTTAGAACTCCAATGCTATTTGGCACCAATTATTGATTTCATGCCACTAAATATTAAAGAAGCAGACCGTCTAATAAATGAACCTAATTGCAAGACAATTGATGATATGGAGGTCTTCATTGCAATCTTACATGGCCACTTCACCATCATGAAAAAGGTTCAATCTTCATAAAAATCTTTTTTGAAAGTGGCTCAAGAAAATTTCAAAGAGATTTTTTTCTTTATTTTGACAAATTATTTTGTATAGTCTTTGCCATTGATGGAAAAAGGGGGACTTTTGGAGTCTTGTAAAGTGTGAGTTACGAGTCACAAGGGTCAGAAATAGGGGCTATAACTGACAGAATTTTGTAGCATTTTGTAATATTTGCCACCAATGCCAAAGGGGGAGTTTTTTGGCATTCTGATGCAGTTTTGTATGACCGGTGAATAATATGGTTGTCATTGTTGGAAACATCATCTCTTAAGACTTCATAGCCTATCGGTAGTAAGTTGACTGGGTAGTGGTGGGCAGTGAGTAGACCAAAAAACAATAAGTAGACCGACAAGCAGTAAGTAGATTGGCAAGAAGTAAGTAGACTGGCAAGTAGTAAGTAGACTAGGTAGCGGTGTGTAGACTGGCACAGAAGAGCTCCACTATCTAATCAAAGAACATACTAGTATATAACAGGAAACCAAATAGATAGATTTTGATCAGTACAACAGAAGAGTCTATAACTGACAGACTGGTAACATTCAGTTAACATTCTGTGTGGGGGAAAAAGCGAGACTAGGTTAACATGTCCTAATCCTACCTTTTGACACACATTGTGGAATACGAAAGAGCCTAGAGGTATCACACAATTGGCTACTTATTTTTGTAAAAGAGAGAGCCACGGGCTACCTATTAGGGTTCCTATTCCTTTGTTGTAATTGAAAGATAAAATGATGCAAGTTCAATTCCTAACCTCAAAGTGCAAGTATGAACTAATAACAAAATTGCAAAATTGAAGTTGAACAATGGAAAGCTGTAAACACAAGGATAAAATAAGAATGCAGATGCGTACCCAGAGTTAAAATCTGAGTGAAAATGTTTGGGACAGGGGCGCGGGTGCCACTGTCCTGATTCTGCTCCTGAAACTGCACCTGAAATTGCTATTTTGCAACTTGGAAAACTGTCGGAAATGCTATCTGACAGAAGGACCAAGGTGCCTAGCACCCCTATCCTGGCAGGACCAGGGTGCCCCACGCCCCTATCTTGGTCTTTTTCTCTAGAATTTGGTGTGAAGTTCAGTCTCTGTCTGCTTCCGTCGGATCTGCAACTTGTTGCGTCGTCCGAATCCTGAAACCTGCACTTATATCTAAAAAGGTATGGTGGGCGGCTATATAGGGTTTTACCTTAGTCAAACCCCCGCTTTGGTGATTTCCACCTTCCACAAATAGCCAAGTTGTATTGTAAAAGTAATGTGTGTGCAGACCTTGTGTGTGTGCAATATCCTAAAATGCAAGTAAGCAAACTAGAGCAACCTAGAAAGTAAACCCTAATTGCTTGTAAATGATAATGTAAATGCTCCAAATCAAGATGTAAAGAGATCTAAAGCATGAATACAAGTGATATAATGAGGCTTATGCAAAGACATGAAAACAACATGAAATCATACCCAACCCCAAGGGAGGGGTACAAGCTAATCTTCAGTCGGTGATCCCTTATTGCTCTTCAATGCCTTCAAAGCCCTAAATGGATGAATGAAATTGATGAATTCTTGATGGATGGATGTTGAATGTTGTTGAAGTCTTCAAAGATCTACTCTTTCACTATATCGAAGGTCCCTTGAAACCCAAAATTTTGATCCTTTCAAATGAAGAAAGAGAGCTCTTATATATGAAACCCTAGGTCTTAATTTCAACTTTTGGTCGACCTAGAGATTGAATCTCCCGCCAATTTCTTGGGGTTAAGCTTTATTTTATGATTGGATCGCACTCCTAAAATTTTGGGAAAAATGTCCGGGACCGTGTGCACTCCGGGCGCCATGGTCTGGACAACTTTTCACCAAATTTTTAGGGCCATCGGATATGATGATTTTAGAGAGAATCTCGAAGTTACAGGTGATTTTGAGATGTTTTGACCCCCGAAATCAAGCCCCCAAGTTCAAAATAGGACCTAATTAGGGTTTTTGATTAAATGATGTATTGGAGGAATAAAATGAAAGGGGCACACTTTAATGAAAAGGGCCTGACTTTATGATGTGGAAGATGATAAAATAGAACCTTAGACCTAATTAATTTGATTAATTAAGTGCTAAAGGGGAAATGCAATGTAAAATGCAAAATGCGCCAAGGCGGGTGCTAAACTAGGTGTGAAATTGTACCATCCTAGCAAGTGCGTACAATTTACAATGCTACATTTAGCCCCCACTTTAGCAGTCACATGAGTACTACGTGCATATGCAAGCTAAAGTACAGGAAAGTAAACATTATTTGAAAAAGGATATATCCATAAGTCTGTCGAACGAAGCCCCAAGCGGTATCTGCAGTACACAGTTAGGAACCACACCCTACAAAACACATGTTAGATCACAAAATCACCTAATGCTTACTAAGGAAAGTGATGAAATTTGTGAGTAGCTATATGCCCCCCTATTTCGGCTTGCTTATTAGGGAGGTGAAATAGGGTAGCATGTTTACTTACGACAAATTGTGTGAGAGATTATTGATGATAGATGTTCACTAAAAAGGCTTCATCAAAGAACATTTTGGAACATCAAGGGAGTAAGGGAACAAAAATACGATTCCTAAACAACAAACAATTCAAAAATCGCATCTCCCAAACTCAAGTTATGATGAAATGAGTGATAGAGGAAAATTAGGGTTTTGAAAGTAAAGGTAAAGGAATGAAAGTATATACCTCGAAAGTGACTATTGCATTTGTCACTTTGTTGATTTATGAGTATTGTTCATTGTAGTAGAGACCACATAGCCATCATCATGCCTTCACGATGACCGAAGCATCCCACAAGGATAGAGATTATGCGACAGGCCATGATCGGCGATGAGCCACTGGACCAGGTGAGTTGACTAAACTTTGACTTTGACTTTCTGTATTTCTATTGACTTTGAGTTTCTGTGATCGAATGCAGGCCCTGGAATCTGACCCTGGGTCCCACCCAGGGTGCCATGGTCCTTGTGGGGTGCCATGGTCCCTGAAGGGCGCCATGGTCCTCTCAGGGTGCCATGGTCCCCTCAAGGTGCCATGGTCCCAATCAGGACTTGGCAAGGGTTAGCTTTCGATGTTCGTCAGTTTGCGTTTTTGGCATAGATGATTTTGATGATTGAGTACTGATTACACTGATGTTTTTTTGTATTTCAGGGTCTCCCATACATGAGAGAGCACACGGCGGGGCAGATTCTTCGCAGTTTGTGAGATCAGATTCCCCAGCTGACTCAGGCAGAGAGAGATACATTATCAATAGTAGGTTTGTGGTATATGATCCTTATGTCGGCCATTCGATTCTATCCTGCGATGCTGATGGCACTCATGGAGCGATGGGATCCTGACACATGTACATTCCAGCTTCCAGTAGGAGAGATGATGGTTACACTTGAGGATGTGTACCGCATACTTTGCCTACCGATCAGAGGAGCTATCGTGACATACGCGACCGATCAGTCAACGGAGGACCATCAGAGGGAGCAGGTATACTGCATAGGGAGAGTTATGCCGAGTGAGACGAGAGGTCGCATCATGGTCAATTAGCTCTTACATCCTACAGGAGAGGTGCCCCTCGTGAGACATCTTATGATTGCCATCATTGCACTAGCTGTCTGGCCTAATGGGCGAGGTACGCACATGCATGGGGGTCTCAAATGGTGCATCAGGGCTATGGAGAGACATAGGAGAGTATATGCCTGGGGTCAGAGTATGCTTGCACATCTCTATCACAACCTCAAGGAGTATGTTTTTGGATAGGGTTGTAGCTTGATGACATGCACACTTCTGCAGGTGTGGATATTTGAGCACTTTACATGAATCAGGCCTGTCGGCTATCCGATGAGTGCGGCTAGTGAGCGACCTAGGGTGTTTGCTTATCCACTTACCAGGAGTGGAGATTTGGGGATCTACTATATTGGAGAGTGACATTCGATAGGTTGACAGCTGAGGTGACAGTATGGAGACCATATCTGCGGATGCACAGATGGGATGGAATGGAGAGGCAACTAGCATGCTTACAGAGGAACCGCCTACTGAGAGGACGATATCCACATATCATAGTCCCATTCTACTTTGACTGAGTACAGAGGTAGTTTGGGCTAGAGCAGTGTGTTCCTGTCGATGTACCCATCTACACTCGACACTCACGAGTCCTTCCCAGACCCAGAGCAGTAGCGAGACCTATGATAGATGATATCGAGATCACAGATATAGAGGGGTCCGATCAGGATGTGGTCACTGATTATGCCATAGATCCCGGAGCATAGCGCAAGTATCTCTCATGGTTTGTGAGGACATACCCGGGGCCTATCTTTCCACCAGATCACCCGATAGGCCATCCAGGTCCATGGAGACCAAGATGAGGATCAAGGATCCAGATCAGAGGAGCCAGAGGAGGGAGAGGGTCATGAGGAGGCACGAGATCCTGATCCACCCATAGGAGATCAGCCTAGTGTCGAGGAGGAGGAGGAAGGAGAGGAGGATGACACAGATAGAGATGATGATGAGGAGAACGAGGATGTGGATGAGGATGAGAATGATGAGGAGGAGGAGGATAGAGATGATGAGGAGGAGTCAGATGCAGCTCCCCACCATTCAGAAGATGATACCATAGCCTTAGATCCTCCTCTTATTCCACAAAAGGGGGAACATGAGGTGATACGGAGACCTGTACCCATCGTGCACAAATCATTCGAGCATGGGGAGCCTAGTAGTTCCCAGTCACAGATGCTACCATATCATGATCCCTACTGGCGCGAGGGAGATCCAGGTATAGTAGGTTTATATTGATTGATTAATGTTTTGATGATATAGAATGGTACTAATACAAAATCTGTTCTACTGCTATAGCTAATGTGCAGGAGTGGCTTTCCCTGATCCAGCAAGCAGTGATAGATATTTCCATGACGGCATAGATCCCTAGTTCCTCATAGGTTGCTTATAGACCTCAAGGGAGTGCGGGTCGGCATGATGACTTGTTTTCCCCATTTCGAGTACAGGTGGAAATATGGAGGGAGAGAGAGAGAGTTCTATCAGAGGACCTTCAGCGGGCACAGCGTGATCTAGCAGTAGCTCAGGTCGAGGCTACCTCGTATCGCGCGACCCTTATGGATAGGGATCATAGGAGTTCCTCTCGGAGTCATTCACGGTCTATATCATGCTATACACCTATGGGTCCACCTTCACGGCCAGATCAGGAGGGAGCGTCTAGTCGTCACTCTCTAGCCACTAGCCCTAGGGATAGGAGATGATCTCATGATGTAGGATAGGTCACATTTTGGATGTATAGTGACCTACTTTTGTATATCCACATATATATATATATATACATTCTTCTCTTTGTCTCAAATGTGTTATCTTTAATTCCTAAAACAATGTGTATTTTGATTAAAGTTAATACATTTGGTAGATGTACATGTATGTTCTGAATTTAATTTCCATGTGATTGATTTTTCAATGCTCCATGATTAAATTGATACATGTGTGACTTAATTAAAATAAAATATTTGATCAAGTACTACATTGATGATAGAGAAGAAATATGTGTTAAGCCTAAGAATCATATAAGTAATGTGATTTAATTTAAACTTAAACACAACATGATACAATTCTATTTAACACATAAAGACATTGTATAATATGCCAGCTTAATGGAAATGTAAATCTTTTGCAATTTACATAAATGAATTCAAGACAAAATATAGAATAAAGAAACACGCTTGTCAGGAACAAAGCAATATAGATTAAACAAAACATCATTTAATTCTATTTGCTCTAACAAAGATATGCTAACATATTATCCAATTTTGAAGAAGTGATAAGAAGGTAAATGAAATAAAAGATAAGGAATGAGGAATTAAGAAAAGTATCTACACAAGTGCATAGCATTTATAGGTTCTTTAAGAGGTGTACCGTCTACACCCTGCTATTTTATAAGCACCTGATCCATAATCTTCAATAACAATATACGGTTCAATAACATTGCGCTGATTCTCATAGAGAACTAAGTCACCTACTGAGAAAGAACGTTGAATCACCTTATCATTATAGCTTTGTTGTAGGGTTTTGTGATATGCTTGAATATGCTCAAGAGCATTTATACACTGTTCATCAAGCATCTCAAGCTGCTGAAGTCTTTGTTCTCTATTAGAGTCATCATCTACTATACCTTTGAGAGAAACTCTAAGTGATGGAATCTCTAACTCTAAAGGCATGATAGCATCAGCACCATAAACAAGATTATAAGGGGTGGTTCCTGTAGCAATTCATACACTCATTCGGTAAGCCCAAAGAGCATAAATTAGCTGAGTACTCCAATCCTTACCATGCTTATTCACGGTTTTGCAAATAATTTGTTCAATTATCTTATTGGATGATTCGGCTTGACCATTTGATTGAGGATAGTATGGTGTAGAAAATCGATGTTTGATATGATATTTCTCAAGGAATTTCTTCACGTCCTTGTTCTTAAATGATGTCCCATTATCTGAAATTATAGTGGAAGGTATCCCGAATCGAGGAATAATGTTTTCTAGAAGAAATCGACAAATCACTTCAGCAGTAGTAGAGCGAAGGGGAACAGCTTCTACCCACTTTGTAAAGTAATCTGTTGCGGTTATAATGAAAGTATGTCCTTGAGATGAAGGAGGAGAGATTTTACTGATGAGATCCAACCCCCATGCAGAGAAAGGCCAAGAAGCTACATGAGAACAAAGTTCTTGGGCAGGAGCATGAATCAGATTATTGTGTTTTTGACATTGATGACATTTCTTAACAAATGAAAAAGAATCCTGCTGCATAGTTTGCCAATAATACCCCATACGAAGCAACCTTTGAACCAAGGATTTGCCTCCAAAATGCCCCCCATAGGCACCTGAATGTGCTTCTTCAAGGGCAATAGGGATTTTCGATTTGTTAAGACAATGAAGGAGAAGACCGTTATAACCCCTTCGGTAAAGAACATTAGAAAGAATGATATATCTAGCGGACAGCTTGCGAATTCTAGCCCTAGTGTTCCTATTGGCGGATTCAGGACAGGTACCATCGGTCAAGTATCTTACTATATGCGAATACCATTCATTTGAGTCTATAAAGTCACAACATGTCACCAAGCTAGAATCATCTACAATAGCTGGAGAAATAAGGTTGTGAATAATAAATTTAAGATCAACCATAGGGTCCTCTAAAGATACAAGAGAAGCCACACATGCCATTGTGTCCGCATGTCTATTATCTTTTCGAGGAACAGGTTCCATGGTATAAGAATCGAATTTTTGTAACAAAGAGATAGCAAGGTCTTTATATTGTGATAATTTGTCTTGTTTTTCTTTATACAGTCCTGTTACTTGTCTTATAATCAATTGAGAATCTCCATAGATATGTATTTGCTTTACATTCAAAGCCAAGGTTGCCTTTATTCCTGCTATAAGAGCCTCATACTCAGCAATGTTATTGGTGCATAGGAAATTGAGACGATAAGATAAGGGAATGGATTTCTTCGTGGGAGAAATCAGAACAACACCAGCCCTCAATCCCGTACGTCACTTAGAGCCATCAAAGTACAACTCCCAAGTTTCATCTCTCTCTGTGCAAAGAATGAAATCATCAGGAAAGGACTCAGGGTTAGGGAAGGAGAAAGGTGAAGGGGCCTCAACTAAGTGATCGATCAACGCTTGCCCTTTAATTGCTCTTTGTGAAACAAATTTAAGGTCAAATTCAGTTAACATCATAACCCACTTAGCTAGGCGCCCTGATAAATCAGTTTTAGAGAAAAGATGCTTCAAAGGATCAAACTTTACCATGATGTGGACTTCTGAATTTAAAAGATAATGTCTCAATTTCTGAGTCGCAAACACCAAGGCCAAGCATTGTCTTTCTATCGCAGAATATCGGGTCTCATAATTGAGTAAGGTTTGACTTATATAATAAACTGGACACTCTTTACCATCTTTATCATGTTGTGCCAATAATGCTGCGAGAGCATGAGATGAAGCAGCTGTATAAAGAAGAAAGGGCTTAGAAGGTTCGACTGGTTGAAGGATAGGAGGATTAGCCAAATATACTTTTAAATCTTCAAATGCTTATTGACAATCTTTGTTCCATTGAAAAGTGATATTCTTTTTGAGAAGTTGAGTAAAAGGAAAAGTATGATCCGCAAGTTGAGATACAAACCTACAAATAGCTTGAATCTTTCCTTGTAAGCTTTTGAGTTGAGACACATTTCTAGGAGGTGGCATGTTGACAATAGCATCTATTTTCTTAGTGTCCACCTCAATCCCACGATGCGAAACTATGAATCCTAATAGTTTTCCACTATCCACACCAAAAACACATTTTCGGGGATTCAAGCGCATGTGATATTTACAAATTATTTCAAAGATTTGACGAAGGATCTTAATATGATCTATACGGAGAATGGATTTGGCTAAAATATCATCAACATAATCTTCTAAAATCTTGTGCATATAATCATGAAAAATAAGGGTCATTGCTCGTTGATAAGTTGCGCCGGCGTTTTTAAGCCCAAAAGGCATCATCACCCAACAGAACGTACCCTAAGGAGTGGTGAAAGCAGTTTTGAATTGATCTTGAGGATTAATGAAGATTTGATTGTATCCTGAAAAACCATCCATGAAGGATAACAAAGCATGTCCTGTTGTAGAATCAACTATCATGTCAATGTTTGGGAGAGGGAAATCATCTTTCAAAGAAGCCTTATTTAAATCTCAAAAGTCGGTACACATTCTTATTTTATTATCTGATTTAGCCATAGCGACAATATTTGAAATCCACGAGGAATAATCAATAGGGCGGATAAATCCAGCCTCCAATAATTTTTCAATCTCAGCTTTAACAAGCAAAGCTACCTTAGGATTCATTTTTCGAATCTTTTGTTTCACAGGCTTAGCATCGGGAACTAAGACAATATTATGAGTAACAATCTTAGGATCTATACCAGGCATGTTAGAATATGTCCAAGCAAAGATCTCAGGGAATTCATGCAATAAATTTGCATATTGTTTTTGTTCTTCTTCATCCAAACATTTCCCAATCCTAATAACTTTTTCTTCATTGCAAGGATCCATCTTAACATCAATGGTGTCACTTATAAGAAGATTACTTTGTTGAGGATTATCCTTTAATTGAGGGAATTCTTTCACAATCTCACCATTATCAATCTCTTTTCCAAAATAAGCTTAAGTGTTCAAACAATAAGGAAATCCCCTATTGTGATGATAATGAGGAAGAGTATCATATGCTCCTAAAAACTCAGCTAAAGTATCATTGGTAGGAAAGACATCCAAAGCACAGGCACACGGAGGATCCCCATCAATATACTCAGGGTGTCTCATTGGTAGAGATATAGAAATGGCATTAACACTAATACATGGTCTCTTAGAAGCTTTAGTACATTTGTAGGGATTATAACCAAGTCCAAAGGTCACATCATAAAGATTATTCTCGAGAGGAACCTTTATCCCTTGTTCGTGAGTGCCGCAACCATTTCCATGATACCCATGCTTAGCTAGAATATGAAAACCATGACCATAACGATCAGCCATTTTAGAAAGAGAAGGTGGTTTTTCATAAGACAAAGAATCCAATCCTTCAGAATTAGAGGTGTGAGGAGAAGAAGTTTGAGAGGCGGCCACAAAATTATTGCTCATAGGTTCAGGTAAGATTGATTGATTTTTAGCTTCTTCCTTCTTTTCAACTTTAAGCTCTCTAGAAGGGACCCTATACTCACCTACAAAGGTGGGATTAAAATCAAGAGATCCCCAATTGTCTTCTGCGAGAACCTTCTCAGGATCAAAAGCCTTCTCATGTGTAGATTCAAGTCGAGAAGAATCTTCTTCCAGAGCTTTAGACTCATCCAAAGAATTTTGATCATCAGAGAGTGAAGATTCATCGATAGGTATCTTGTTTAAAGAGTCACCACTAGAAGAGGAAGGCTTAGAAGAACCCCCTTTGGAAGTAGATGTTTGCAAACAAGCTTGGAAATTAGTATCACCTATCAAGATATATGTCTTATTGTTATAAATAAATTTACCATGTCTATGCAATGTAGAGGGGACAGCCTACATACTGTGAATCCAAGGTCTCCCTAATAACAAGTTGTATGTTAGATTTCCCGACATAACATGGATAGGTGTAGGCAAAGTAACAGGCCCCACTGTGAGGGGTAAGGTGATAATACCCAATGAAGACTTAGCCACATTGTCAAAGCCTCAAATGGGACGAGAGTCAGGCTCAATAAGGGATGTATCCACATTCATCTTATGCAATAGATTAATGCTACACACATTAAGGCCAAAGCCATTATCTACCAGTGTTCGTCTTATAGCAGTGTCATTTATGATAACCACAATCATCAAGGGATCATATTGATGTTGAATTTCACTAGTAGGCAATTCATCTTGAGTAAACACAATTTGAGCTTTAGGATTCATCATAGAGTTAACCAAAGACACTATATTACTAGATGTATTTGGTGGAGGAACATTCAAATCTTTCAAGGCATCTTGTAACATCCCGTGATGAACGGAAGAAGTTTGAATCAAATCCCAAAGGGATATCTTAGCAGGGGTAGCTTTAAGTTGTTCTATGAGATCATATTCCTTACTAAGAACTTGTGAAATATGTGGAGCTTGCGGAAGAATTGGTTGAGGATTAGGAAGAGAAACTGGAGTAACAGGAGGAGGATTAGGCTGCCTATTATTTCTAGTATGATAAGTATGGGCAACCGCATGGTAACTCTCTCTAGTTAATTGCTTGGCATAACTATAAGGACTCATAGGTTTTCTTCCTTGCATAGTGATGATAGGTTTATTCGGAGTAAGAAAGGAATCATGACCATACCCTCCTTGGATAGTAAGGGAAGGTGATTTAGAAACTTGAAAAGTGGGAGAAGGATAAGCACCTTGGACTTCAAAGAGAGGCTTATTATGCTCTTTTAGGTTTATCATGTTAACTAATTTAGAAGTTTTGTTCTTGTTTAAAGATTTTGACAAAGCCACAAAGTCATCAAGAGCATCATCCAACAAAGCATGATCATATCGATTAAAAGGTTTATCTTTTGATTCAAAAGGAGACATCTCTTCATAGAGGGGATCATTGAAAACAACCATGTTACTAGATTCAGTGGAAGAGTTGATAGGAATGTACCCTTGAGAGGAACCATTCAACTTATCTTTCTCATCACAACGAAATGGCATAGTAACAAGGTTTATGAGTCTTTGGTAAAATGAAGGTTTGGCATTTTTAGGATTCAAAAATTCATCTAAAGCTTCATCTAATTCATCTTGGCTATACTCATAATCGACATAATTGCATACTTCATCATAAATATGAACATCTTGCAAATAAAAATCTAACATTTTGAAATAAAGATTGCATAAAATTTAAACACACAATGCAAAGAAACAAAGAAACACACTCTCCCTTTTTTTTTTCCTTTTTTTTTTTCTTGTTTTTTTTTTTTTTATGAAAATGAAACTTAAATGAAACACACTAAATCTAGATCTAGATATAACAAATGCAATGCAAGAGAAAGCAATAATAAGTTTCACGTCAGGTTCACCAAAATGTGTAGGGGAAAAAGCGAGACTAGGTTAACATGTCCTAATCCTACCTTTTGACACACATTGTGGAATACAAAAGAGCCTAGAGGTATCACACAATTGGCTACTTCTTTTTGTAAAAGAGAGAGCCATGGGCTACCTATTAGGGTTCCTATTCCTTTGTTGTAATTGAAAGATAAAATGATGCAAGTTCAATTCCTAACCTCAAAGTGCAAGTATGAACTAATAACAAAATTGCAGAATTGAAGTTGAACAATGGAAAGCTGTAAACACAAGGATAAAATAAGAATGCAGATGCGTACCCAGAGTTAAAATCTGAGTGAAAATGTTCGGGACGGGGGCGCGGGCGCCACTGTCCTGATTCTGCTCCTGAAACTGCACCTGAAATTGCTATTTTGCAACCTGGAAAATTATCGGAAATGCTGTCTGATAGAAGGAATAGGGTGCCCAGTGCCCTTGTCCCAGGGACCAGGGCGCCTAGCGCCCCTGTCCTAGCAGGACCAGGGCGCCCCACACCCCTGTCCTGGTCTTTTGCTCTGAAATTTGGTGTGAAGTTCAGTCTTTGTCTTCTTCCGTCGGATCTGCAACTTGCGGCGTCGTCTGAATCCCAAAACCTGCACTTATATCTGAAAAGGTACGGTGGGTGGCTATATAGGGTTTCGCCTTAGTCAAACCCCCGCTTTGGTGATTTCCACCTTCCACGAATAGCCAAGTTGTATTGTAAAAGTAGTGTGTGTGCAGACCTTGTGTGTGTGCAAGATCCTAAAATGCAAGTAAGCAAACTAGAGCAACCTAGAAAGTAAACCCTAATTGCTTGTAAATGATAATGTAAATGCTCCAAATCAAGATGTAAAGAGATCTAAAGCATGAATACAAGTGATATAATGAGGCTTATGCAATGACATGAAAACAAAATGAAATCATACCCAACCCCAAGGGAGGGGTACAAGCCAATCTTCAGTCGGTGATCCCTTATTGCTCTTCAATGCCTTCAAAGCCCTAAATGGATGAATGAAATTGATGAATTCTTGATGGATGGATGTTGATGTTGAAGTCTTCAAAGATCTGCTCTTTTGCTGTATCGAAGGTCCCTTGAAACCCAAAATTTCGATCCTTTCAAATGAAGAAAGAGAGCTCTTATATATGAAACCCTAGGTCTTAATTTCAACTTTTGGCCGACCTAGAGATTGAATCTCCTACCAATTTCTTGGGGTTAAACTTTATTTTATGATTGGATCGCGCCCCTAAAATTTTGGGAATAATGTCCAGGACCGTGTGCACTCCGGGCGCCATGGTCCCGTCAACTTTTCACCAAATTTTCAAGGCCGTCGGATATGATGATTTTAGAGAGAATCCCAAAGTTACAGGTGATTTTGAGATGTTTTGACCCCCGAAATCAAGCCCCCAAGTTCAAAATAGGACCTAATTAGGGTTTTTGATTAAATGATGTATTGGAGGAATAAAATGAAAGGGGCACACTTTAATGAAAAGGGCCTGACTTTATGATGTGGAAGATGATGAAATAGAACCTTAAACCTAATTAATTTGATTAATTAAGTGCTAAAGGGGAAATGCAATGCAAAATGCAAAATGCACCAAGGCAGGTGCTAAACTAGGTGTGAAATTGTACCATCCTAGCAAGTGCGTAAAATTTACGACGCTACACATTCAGTTAAATCGTGAGTCTTCTCTAGTCAACTGATAGACTTATCGACATGTTCGACTATCTTGACAAAGATTCCTATAATGATTTTAGGGGCGTGATTTAAGTCATGTTAATGGAATTTTGAATGAGATGTTTTGGAGGGGAAAGTTGGCGATAGAATGTAGGGTCAATAAATTCACATGTCTCATTCTTGAAAAAGTGGTTGCAAAGGTGAATAGAGAAAAAGTGAAAGTGTACACAAGGGGAGTTTAAGAGAGTGCAGAGTGGAGTGACAAAGGACTGACAGTGTGGAATCCAAGGATCATCAAATTGGCAGAGGGCAGAGTTGATGGTGTGTTCAGGAAACCAGTGTTGTAATAGACACAACCGATGTAGACATAGTGTGATTCTTTAGTGTAATTTGATCAAGCTAATGAGTAGCCACTCTATCAGATCATCTTTATGTTTCTCTCTAACTATTGCAACTAAAATCCCTTGATAGGGTGGACTTTAACAACTCCCATTGTAAAAATCCCTTAACCGGGTGTCATCTTAATTGATGATCTTAAGACCTTTTGATAAGGCTACCTTTAATAGTGTAAAGACACTAACATGCCTTAGACAGAGTCCCTTAATCGGGTGGCACCTAACAGTGTCCTTGTAATCTCCTAATAGGGATGGCTCTTCACCGGGCGTACTCTAGAAGAGTACAAATTTTGTGAGTTACTACTCACACCATAGTTTTCTCCCATTTAGGTTTCCATGAGATAAATCTTGGTGTGACTGTATTTCTTTTCATGCATGGTTATTATTCTGCAATAGTTATTTATGTTGATGAATGTTAAGTTAGTGATAACTTAAGTTAAAAGTTTTAATTGAGCAAAACTAATAAAGTGCTTATTCACCCCTCCTCTTTCAGCACCGGTTGGGACTAACATTATTGTTATGAGTTTTTCAAAATCAAAGACAACATTAAAGATATGATTAATTTTAATAAAAAAATGATACCGCATATGCCATGTTCATAGAGTAAACAATTGATCTTTTCCACTGAGAAGATTGTAGACAATTTTTTTAATGTAGGCATAAGATACCTTCAATCTCTCATTGTTAGACATCTATATAGCCCATAGGAATTAGACTATTAATGACTTATAGTCTTGTTGTAACAAGCCATAAATATATTATCATGAGATAATGATGAGGTATTAATCTCTTATTAGATACAAAACTTATGAGACATCAACAACTAAGGCAAAATGAGATACACAAAATATCAAACAAAAAGACCTATCCATGGAGTCATTCAAAAACAATATGAGAGAGAGGACCAAATAAAACTAACTAAAGTCTTGAGAGAACATTTAACCTATTACAATGCTCATTTCAAACCAAGTATAATGCCTCATCATGACATCAATTCCAAACTCAATGTCAAAGGGGTCAACAATCCAAAGAAGGGTTTTCACACTCTACAGTTCAAGTATGCACAGGTGCATGGAAATGGGGGACCAAAAGGTGGTTGTAAGTGGTCACTTTTATCTGAAATTAGAAAAGATTGATCTTGGATGAGAAATTAAAGATGGTTACACACAAAATTTGAAGATGCAACATAAACAAGAGTATTAGTGCTCCAAACCTACTTTCTAAACTACTATTCTTTAAAAAATGGTGGATATTAAAGGTTTTAAAAAAGGGGCCAAACAAAGTGGTCCTATTTTCTCAAAAAAGCATAACAAAGAATATAGTGTGGTGACACTAAAATGTCAACTTTAATTTAGTATTTCAAAAGTTTCTTTATTGAAAATTAGAAAACACAATGTAGTTTATGCTTGATTTTTGTATTATTTTTTTTACTAATATATGGTTTTTTAATAATTTCAAAGTTGCCACATCTTGAGAAACCAAAAGTTGAGCATGCAGACACCTAAATTTTATGAAATTAATCATAATTAAATTATATTTTATATATAATAGAGTCTAGTTTTTTAAAATGTAATTTATTTTTAAATTTGATGAAAGATTTAAATATGAACTAAAAATATCACAAATTGGTTTTTGACACAAAAAAAATACACTAAAAAGATAAATTAAAGATGAAAACCTTAACATACTCAAAATGTGAAAAATATTACATGGATACTGTAATGCCCCTACCTTAGTCGGCCTTGTAAAACTTGTTTGACCTTGGTTGACTTCCTATGTGGCATTCTTGAATGGTTGGTTAACCGTGATGCAATGTTGTAGATTAGATAATATAAATAATTGTGCATACCTATTATTGTGCTTTTGCATCGATTCTTGTGTAAATGTAGTTGTTTCCTAATTCTTGTTATAAATCTCGAGCTAATGCCTTCATTGAATATGTATATATATCTATGCTTGCATGACTCATGGTTACGGGAGATTGTAGGTACTATATCGCCTTGGTGCAAGGTTCATCTCCTTCAGGATTCGCAGGGTTGAGTATACCTCCTTCATCCTTAGAATTCAGATTAGGTGGTCATAAAACTCTCGTCTTGCCTTAG
The DNA here is from genome assembly GCF_030272615.1 of Cryptomeria japonica. NCBI lineage: Eukaryota > Viridiplantae > Streptophyta > Pinopsida > Cupressales > Cupressaceae > Cryptomeria > Cryptomeria japonica. The sequence goes on along the minus strand of NC_081411.1, from coordinate 439,541,315 downwards.
TCATGATCAGGTGAGTGTCGTGTGTGGTCCGTAGGGTTCCTTTGTCATTTGGGTTGCGTGTCGTGTGCCTTGCGTGTGGTAAATGGAGTATGTTATCCTAAGTATTTAATTTCAATTAATGTGTTCATTTACGCATTAGTAGTTGAAAAATCAAAATAAATATATTTCTTTTAGGTGATTAATCATTAATTAAAAGGATCGCTTTATTTATGTTGTAGCGAATTTAATTGAATGGTTAGTTTTAAATAATGAATTTAATTAGTTTATGCGTTTAAAAAAAAAAAAAAGGAAATATTTAAAGTTATTTGAAATATAATTAATTTAACCACTTTTGCATTTTGGAAAAGAAAGGGTAAATTTTATTATTTAAAGAAAATCATTTTTAATTTGTAAAGTTTGATATAGTGTAAAAGATTGATTTTGGAAATTAATGTAATTTAAATACTTTACCCTTGTCAATAGTTTGAAATATAAATGTTGGCTTAATTAATATTGAGAAATTAAAATTAAGATTAAAATAAGAGAGAAGTATATTAATTAGAAAATCAAGTTAAATCAATTTAATAGTTGAAAAGAATTATCATTTCTTTTTATTTTAAAAGGGCTTAAATTTTAAAATTAGAAATTAGGTCAAAATTGGTTCTCATTTAACCTAGGTTGAAAAATATTTTTGGGGGTTGTTGAATTTTTGGAAGAGAAAAATATGGGGATGGAGATTTGGGGATTTTGGCAAGGATGGATTTCTACAGCTGCAAGTTGGGGGCTCTTCTTCGCATCTTACCAGGAATGTTAAAGAGGTAGGATCCTGGTTTTTCCCTTCTGTTTCTTTGCTAAATCAAAATAAAAATGGTATTTGGTGGATCTTCATGAAATGTTGGTCTAAAAATATCCATGAATGCTCTTAAAATTTGAGTATTAGTTGTGAATATTGTTTGTTTTTTGGTTCAAGAATGTTTAAATGGTTTCGTGTTTGAGCAAATCTTATTATCTAAAAGCTATTGGTTTTTTGGGAAAATCATGAACTTGTTGGAAAACTTCCCCATTTTATTGTTTTGAACATTCTGGAAAAATATATATATCTATGACTGTGAATGAATGAGATTTGGGTTTTTGAGAAATGACAGAAAATGCTTTTTTAGAATGTCAACAATATCTCCAAATTTACAAACTGGGTTTCTACGAAAGTTTTTGGGTTTCTTTGTGACTTTGCATTATAACTTCTCTATAAATTCCGTAAAAATAAAGTTTTGGGTTTTTGAGAAATGACAGAAACCGTGTGGTTGTTAAAACAAATTTTATTTATTTTTTATTAAATTTAAATTTTGATTTAAAAAATAAAATAAAATAAAATGTTTTAATGTTATTAAATTTTAATTAATATGTTTTATTAGTTATATATTATATATTAATTATTAATTAATGTATAGATTTAATTATATGTTAATTGTGATAATTTTTATAATAATATATATTAATAAATGTATATTAATTGTTGATTCCTAATTTGGAGTATACTTTCAAATGCATAATAATTATTGTTTAGTCATTGCTTTATTAAGTTAGGCATGTATATACATAGAGAAGTATATGCTAATTCATACCTTTAGATCATGTATTTGTTTAGTATATGCAAGGGAATTATATTTTTATGGGAGATTTTTGAATTAAAATATAATTATTATCTGGTGATGTTTAAAAATAATATATTATCCAAGGATATATTATTTTCAGATTTTAATGTTATAGGTCATATGGTAAATTTAGAAGTGGATTACTAAAGTTTAGGAGTAATTGGAAAATGAGATGTTTTATCTTTGGATCTTTCTTTTGAAAATTAAAATGAGATGCTATTAGAAATAACGAAAATTTAATAATGTACCGTTGGAAAAATTAGTAAGTTAATGATATCTCATTTGATAAAATAAATAGGTTAGTTTTACTCATCCTCGACATTGGGAAATAGACAAATGGAAATATGGCAAGTTTAATTTATTAGTATTCACTTAGTTTAAAGTGATGGCAAGACCCTGTTATGTTTGTTTAGACTCTGTCGTCCATCTGGTTGCTTGTGTTTGGTCATAGTCAGTCAAGTCCCTAGTTAGGGAACCGTCAGACAAGAGACCTTTGTAATTGCTTTTGATGTGTTCAGTTGGATCAGCTTCTATGAAGGAATCATTTATGTATTTATTGACCGAAGTGGTCGTTGTATAGTGGTTGTGTTCGCCTATAAGGCAAGATGTAAATGACATGAAACTTATGTAACCTTAACTATATTAATTGCCAGAGGGGTCTTGCAGTTGAGCAGACCTAGAGATGTAGCCCTCTAGGGGTGAACTTCGAGATCATATCCGTGTTATGAGATGCCTTTGTCTCTTTTATTTCATACTTTAAGTTATCATGTATGGTTGTATTTTGTAAGTGTATAATGGGAATTTGATGAAGCTAAATCTCAAGTGCATAAATTTAGTCATCTTGTTAAATGTAGTAATTAGGGTCATAAAAGATTGTAATTATGATTATGGAAAAGTATTTTGTTAATATTAATTAAAAGAAGTATTAGTGGAAAGAAACTCGCTAGGTTACCATTATTGGATTAACTTGTTATAAAGCTTGTAAATTGAACGAATGTGAATGGGTAACTAATATAGGATTAACTGTCATAATACCTAAATTGTAAATCTAATGGATGAACTTATGTTAGTTACTCACCTTTTTCTCTTAACAAATGAACATCGTCATATTAGTTAAATTTCACTAAATTGGATGAAATCCAAATAGTTATTTACATTTTATTCTAAATAAATAATCTTCACCAAATTAGCTCCATTCTAACTATAATTGGATGAACTCAATTGGTTATCCACATTATAACCTTAATGAATGAACTTCATCATAATAGCTATAATTGAACTAACAAAGGGGAAACTCATTTAGCTATTTATATTTCAATCTTAATAAATGAACTGCATCATATTAACTCTATCTTATCTATAATGGGTGAACTCATCGAGTTAGTTATATTTTAACCCCAATGGATGATCTCCCTTATGTTATTTACATATTTAATCCTTAATGAATGAATTTCATCTTATTAGCTATATTTAAATTAATTGGATGAACTCATGTGGTTATATTATATTTACACCTTAATGAATGAACCCATTAGGCTATTTACATTTTATCCTCTATAAATGTACTATGACTTATTAGTTAGTTATGTTTTAACCCTAATGGATGAACCTCATTATGTTAGTTTACATTTTAAACCCTAATAAAAGAATCTCCTCTTATTAGTCATAATTTAACTATACAAGATGAACTCATTTGGTTGTTTACTTTTAAACCTAAATAAATGAACCTTGATATATTGGTTACATTGTATCTAAAATGGATGGACTCATCAAGTTAACCATACTTAAACCTTAATGGGTGAATTATTAAGTTAACTATGTTTTAACTTCATTGGGTAAAATCCCTCTTGTTAGCTGCTTCTACGATCATAATAGATGAACGTTTCATAATCTCTATAATGTTAATTCATTGAACAAATTATATCCATGTTCCAAGTAATAACATGTAATTAAGCTATTCAGTTTAATTGGATCTAATGTCGTGAGTTGAGTTAGGTGTTAAGTTACGTAATCACACTAGGGAAACTCCTTAGGTTTGTTTAGTCTTCTGCTGTGTTATCTATGCGTTAGATAACTCCAATGTATCTTAATGTTGTGACTTAATATTAACACTCTTATTATTATTATAAAAAAAAAATATTTACACTCCATTTGAGTGTTTTAGCTTTAACCCTTCGGGGTTTCTTGGCGGGGCATTACACTTGGTATCAGAGCTAGGTTGCAACACTGGGATCTCTGGTTTCGCTTGTGCCCTTAGTTGGTGTGTGGTGTATCAACCTTATGTTGTATGCTTGTCCTCCTTGATTGTGAGTGTGTTTGAACAAAACCTACTTGTGTGTAACGCGTGGCTTCACACCTTGTTTTCACCTTCTTGATGTGGGTGTTTTGGAATGATTATAGGTGCTTTGTCTGCTTATTGAGGTCTTGGTCTGCAATTTCTCTTATTCTAAAAGGGAGTTGTATGTACCTTCGTTCTTGATTTATTTTACTCTTTTGGCTAATCCATCTGGGTTGGTTGGTATTATCTTGAATCTAAAAGTATGATATGTGCTTGTCATGGTTATGATCTATCTTAGTGTTGTCCACTTGAAGGACTAGTATGGCAAATATTAATGCTTATTATGTAGTAAATTGAATGATTATGACTCTTCCTCCTCTCTCTCTCTAGAGATTAAAATGTTGTTGATATGGGTAATTATCTCTTATTTAAGTTTTCTTATTGCAAGAGAAAGGATGATATTTCTTGAGCCCTTGTGTGAGCCTTATAACGCTTATGTGTTTTAGAATGTGTAAGGGGTTTGGTTTGAAAGTTAATATTGGTTATTGAGAGAAAAATTGTATGTTTACATTAAGGTTTCTCCATGTGCTTTGTAAGAGTAATATAATTAAAGTCCATCTTAGGTAAGGTGCACTAATATGCGCATAGTTGATCTTGTGAAAAATTGCTTTGTTGTGAAAGAAGTACCAAAAGAGAACATGTTACAGTAGCTTCGAGAGTGTGGTAGTATGTTCCATGAAAGATTGTTTTATGTGCATCTTCAAACTAGTTGATTTAGGACCTATTTTAGTAACACACCATTTAACTTGCTTTGGATATAGATAATTGTCTTATTGTGTTTAAAAAGAGCAAATGAAAGACTTGTTAATTTGTATGCATTAATGTGTAATATCTAGTAGATAGCTCCTCATTTACCTTCTTGTCGTATTTTGAATTTTCAATGTTAGGTTTGATGTGTTATTGTATTGTATTATGAATAGTGAGTGTTCTCAAGAAGACTTGTATTACCGAAAAAATTGTTTGTATTGAATTCTTGTTCGGAAAAATAGAACATTATATTGCAACAACAATAATTGGAAATGTCATGCTAGGTTGTTTTGGCACCCTCCTAAAAGACAGCGAAATGAAAACCGTGCAACTAAAATGATAGACTTATATCTGAGCATATAGTGTGATCTTGTAGATCTTGTGTATTCATAGGAAAAAGATGTTTTTTCCAACTCTCTTCCTCCTCTTGCCTAAAATATAAGGTTGTTGTTTTTGAAATGCTATTAAGAATGCAGTGATTTAAGAAGATTTTTTATAATGCATATGAAATTGTATGTTTGCTTTGGCTTCTAATTGAATGAGGAATGTTTTCACCTTGGAAAAGAAAATTGCATAGTTAGTAATGTGAATGAAAATGCTTAGTGGAATTTGAGAAAGATATCGGAATGACGTTATTTGCTTGTGTAAAATTGAATTGTTAAGAATTTCAGTACATGTATCTAGAGTAAACTTTATTTATTGATTCATGTGAAAAGCATAATTAAAACTTCTCTTAAGTAGATGATAGCGGATTGAGAAGTACTCCCCGTAAATGTGACTGAACCAGTAACGGTGCTATTCCTTGTGTGTTGTAAGAAACTCACACTTGCTATGTGTGCCATGGGGTGGTGAAGTAATCAACCATGGGGGATATGTTTGCTTATGAGTATGGGAAACCATACCTATTTATGTGATGTTGCATATTTGTTTCCTTACTAATTGCCAACCCACTGGTTGTTGATAAGTTAGTATGTGAAGGGGTAGTATTAGGAGTCACCATTCCTTGAATAGTATGAATAGTGTATGAGTAATGTCGATGCGAAGTGACTTTAGCTTCCCTATCTCGAGGAAAAATATAGTTATATAATGAAATTGTATTATAGGTGTACTCAATACTTTCCCTTGTGATGAACCGATTTATGAGGTTCATGTGTGCCAGCCTAATTCCTATCCCTTATTTTGAGCATATAGATGACAGTTCTTGAGCGTATTGATGGATTTTATTGGAGCATCTTTTGCCTTGTATTCATGAGAGGCGTGTTATTTTTCTTACATGAGTTTCCAATTGACTAGTGTTGGTAGACTTGTGGGTAGACCTTAGCCATGTATACCTCTAGCTTACAGCGGGTATCCTGAGAGGAACATTGCTATGTAGGGTGTGACCTGTGTGTGCCTTATCCGTGAGGTACACTACCATGTGGGATATGTCCATTGCATGCCTTTTTCACTTGGAGTATTGCCATGCCATGCTGAGACACGATGCGAGATGTAGTAAACATTGCCATGCGGCATACTGACAGGTATAGGGTAGAGCCATGCCATGTGACGACGTGATGCGGGGTGATGTCAAGGTGCACACTGCCATGCCATGCAGATGTGTGACTAGGCCACACCACATGATGAGCTACTGTGATAGCTAAACGATTGTTCCTTCCTTCCTCATTGGTGGCTAGCTGCTAGTCACGTAGTGATGTAATGTGCACTTATGATCTTCTTTTATTATTTATTTATTTCCTTGTGGGCCAGCAATTTATTTTATTTTTACCTTGAAGGTTTAGCCACAATTTTGCAATCTTGTTCTTACTTGATTTGATATTGCAATTCTGGAATTATTTTCTTGCCTTACTATTGGAATTGACGATTATTATCTTTATACTTCTATACTTTGGTGGCTAAACTGGTTTATCCTTATTGTTTTCATAAGCTGGTCTTGTGTTGCAATGTGAATTCCTCTCCAAGAACATAGGAGACGGTCTTGGTTGAGTGTATACGAGGAAGTAGACATAGGGAACCTTGAGGATGGAGGTATGTGAGGCTTTATTGGTAGAACACTAATTTATCCCCCCCCTCTTAGTGTTCTTGGATTCCAACAATTGGTATCAAATCTCGGTCTCTCTAAAGAAGTTTTACCACTTGAGGAAGATCCAAAATTTGGAATCAATGGAAACTGGTCTGCAACAGCAACTTAGAATTTCTCTTGAGGATCTTGATAATGAGTAGATGGAGAACAATAAAATAAAAAATGAATTGAAGGAAGCCCGTGAACACATCATTTCATTACAAGGAAATATTTCAGTCGTCAAGGCTAAGAGAAGGGAACTTTGTGATGAATTGCAAAATCATAGTAGTGATGAGGAAGATGCTATGAAGGATCATTGTCAGAAACTTACTTAGGAGAACATTGTCTTGAAGAATGAGATGCAAGCCCTAACTATGAGGATGTGCAAGGAGATTGGGGACATAAAGAAAAATGAAGAAAACCTAGCTCAATCATTGAAAGATAGATCTAAAGAATGCAACAGATTGACTCATGAGAATGATATGCTGAAACTTGGGCTGAAGCAGTCTTGGAACAATGAACAGGAACTTGAAAGACAAATTATAATCATGAGAGATGATTTGGTTATTGCAAATGAGTAAAAGGACAAGTTAAAGTATATCTCTGCTAAACTTAATGAACTGTTAAAGAATTAGAGAGATGCTAATGACAAAAGAGCTCCTGGGTATGAAGTAGTTAAAAGCTTTGATACTACACTACAAGATACATCAACTAGAGAGAAGTAGAATCATGTCAATCAGAACCTAAAATCACCAATAAGACATCCTAATGCTCAAAAATTCAATGGCACATGCTTTATTTTCAATAAATATGGTCATATGGCTAGTCATCGTAGAAATAGGAATAATCAAAACAATGCATCATTCATCGGTCTTGGAAATGTAAGATGTCATGCATGTAGTAGATTTGGACATATAGATGACCAATGCAGATCAAAAGTGAATCAAGCAAATCAAGGAGTTGACAAGGTAGTACAGAAAAATAATATTATATGTTATGCATGCAACAAGATTGGGCACATTGCTAAATATTGCAGAAGTAAGAATCCACCGACAACTAATAGAAATGAAGACAAGAAGGGAAAAAAAAAAGTGGAAGACATAAAGAAACAACATGAGATGAGATGGGTAAAAAGATCTGATACACCACCAACAGATCAACCGACATAGTCATCAGGTCCTACACCAGCAGTAGATATAATCGGTAACTAAGGTACTTGGCCTTAGGGGTAGGAAAATCATTGAAGATCATGTAGATACCTTGGATTAAGTCTGTATTCAAAAGATTGTGATTGCAGATGGATACTAAGGAGATTTCAATGGTTTATGAGAATCTACTTGCAAATCATGTGAACTAGTCAAGCCTAACTAGTAGCATTTATTACAATGATGAATTAGGGTTAACGATGATAAAAAGGGAAGTTGAGTTATTTTCTTCACACAACGATCAAGTAATCAAGCAAGCAAATTTCCAGAGCATTTAAGAGTTCTAGAGTAAATTGAGTTCAAACTTTCTTTCAAGCAATTTGATCTCTCGACAACATTTTCAAGGTATTTTTCATATTTGCAGAGACCCTAGCTTTCATGTTTGGTTGCAATGGCTTCATTATCATCCATCATTGATACTCCCTTGGTAGTTGAGATTAAGAACTGCCCTCATCCCATTTTCAAGAAGTATCCATACAAATCCCTTTTGGATGAGCCATTAGATGTATTTTGGCAAGTTTATCATGGAGTTCTTCATACAGAAGATATTAGGGCATACATCCACTGCAACATTGATGAACTTGGATATTATGAGTTGTCCCTCGTTTTCATTGAAAACCTAATTTTTGAGAACCAGATGAAACTAGAATTTGCACATTTGCAGAGGAAGGGTTTCACGCAGTTTATGGATTTCTTGACTTTTGATGAGGCAGAATGGGTACGCTATGTTTTGAGCCACATTCACAGAGAATTCATTTGGTTGGACCGACCGTACAAGATTACTGAGGAAGTTATCAAGAATGTCACTTATCTCACAAAATCAAAGGCATTCTCGGTACAAGATGTAATTTATCTCATACTAAACTGAATAAACTTACTAGCACAACTTTTGATGGAAGGTCTATGAGGCTAGATGATGCCAAGGACATAGATGTTAAATTTGCAACAATGGTTATTGGTTATAAGGTTTATTAGTCAAACTGGTTGAACTCTGTAGCTTGCAACATTATTTTGGTTGCTTATCTGATGGTAAAGGAGGATATCCATTATGATCTATGTAGTGTAATGCTAAAGGAACTCATGACTAACTTGCAAAAGATCAAGCAAGACAAAAAGAATTATTTTTGGTATGGCTTCTTCATCATTTATTTAGTATTTTACTTTTTGGGCACTGTTCCCAGTTTTGGAGAGACTTAGTGGGCCTTTGACTACCCGGTAGCAACCCTGATTGCTCAAATTTTGGATAAACAAGGTGGTAAGGATAAGAAAGCCAATCTATGTGCATTTTTCAAAAAAATTTAGGAGGAAATGAAGAATAGGTCCCAGATTCCTAAATTTATAGTTGAGAAATATAGGAACACAATTTTCTTTATGGTAGATAAAGATGAATGTATGATGGAAGCTGTACAACCCAGGACTATATGGATAATGCCTATTGGTTATGAGGTCAAGGAAGCTACTTTTGTTTCCTATGCACAACACCTTTTGTAGGAACCGATAGATGAAAAGGAAGAGAAATTTGGAACTGCTAAGGAGAAAGGACTTAAAGTTCATCAGGAATACATAGCTCCAACAATCCTAAAGAAGATGACTTGGCTAGCAAAAGAATCATTAATAAGTGAAGGTGTTGATAGATCTAAGGTTGAGAAGCATGTTAAAATTTTGGAAGAATAAAGGAAGGAAGAGTTGAAATAGAAGAGGAAAGAGGAAAGGGAAGCCTAGAAAGAAGCTCAAGCCACAACCAATCTGGTCCCAATTACATCAAAGACATCCAAACAACCAGAAGTTGAGCCTACCAGTCAAACACGGGTAGAGCCACCCAAGAAGAAATCTAAGGCGACTTGGAAATATATGATTATTTCTTCTGAAACGGAATCAAATATTGAGATCAAGGAGGTTCTCAAGGGGAAAGGTATTTTTTCTATAGTGGTAAGGGAGAAGAAAGGCACTAGGTATCTTTTGGTGAGGCACCAGGTGGTGAAGCCACCGATGCACAAGAGCTAAAGGATACACAGGTTATCTCTTTAGCTGATAAGGGTAAGGAGACTGTGGTGGATCTCTCCTTCAACTTGAAAATTGACACTTTTGCCATAGCTAAAGGGAATTTACCACAACTTTCCATCAGTTTTGACAAACCCTACCATAATATGTCACTGACAAAGAAGATTTTGGCAGTGACAGCTCTTTAGGCAGAGGCTACTCAGGAATCAGCTTAGGCTGAGTCAAAGGACAGGAAACTGATTGAGCACAGTTTTGAGGTTTTGAACCAATTAGTCCTGAAATTTCAAGATCCAGATGGTGCATGATCTTTGGGTAAATTAGAAGAAATAATTGAATTTATACCTAATCATTATGATTCTTTACTAAATATTTCACTAACAAAGGCTAAAGAAAGTTTTGTTGTGGCCTGAAAGATAATATTTTTACAAATGATTGAGATGGACAAGGACAAACCTCATACTTGTTTGTAGTCCATTGATATATCTTTGGATCAAGGAGGTAATGTTTATAAGACTTGTCTATATTTTGGTAAGCTAACCAGCTCCATAGACAAGCAATTGTCTGACTCTAGGAAAACCCTAATTCAAATTTATAACTCCTACAACCCAACAGTTAATTTGACAAACTCTTTCGATGGTCCAATTTTGACGGTTATGGATCAAATTTTTGAATTGGAGAAGGATAGGGACAGGATAATAGGGAAATAAAATGAACTCCAGAATTTGATTGGTACTCGGCTTGATAATCTACTATTTCATAAAATAGAGTGTATTTCTAACTTGCAGAAGGAGGATCCCACTACTTCGAAAGAAAGAGAATATCATTCCATCATCTTGAATGGATTCATCTCCATTCTTGAATCTCTTAAGAATGGTCGGGATACTTACTTTTCATTTTTTAAGAATATGTATGCATATATTTTGAAGTTTGTATAGAACCAGCTCATGTCTATAACTGTACATAATTCTTTGTGGGCACCTTGCTTTGTCATTGATGCCAAAGGGGGAGGAATAAGTGAAAAATGTATATATCTCTTAAAGAGAGCATCGAATGTATATAACAATCACATGTATAAATTTAGTGGCAATTTCACGGATGGTATCATTTTTCACATGAGTGTTTCCATTAATGCCAAAGGGGGAGATTGTTGGCAATTGACACTCATCTAGTAAGGTTCATGACATTATGGGTTGTCATTGATGACAACTTATCATCTCAGGGTAAATGGTTTCAATTTTTTGTTAACCAACATTCATTTCACTTAACCAGTATTGGTATTCACATTGCTTTACACCAGCACCAACACCAAAATTGACACTCACCTCATACCCGACTAAGTCTTGATCCTGGTAACATGTCCAGATCTCGGTAACATGTATATGGAACCCGGTAATGAATAGGACCCAATTAAGGAAATATTTTGGTCCTGATTATATCTTCATGGATTTTGGTGGTAACGTGCGATGGCCAACATGGTCATTGGATTATGTTTGATTTTCATTATGTTTCGGCAGCCGACTTGTTTATATTTCTAGTTGAAGCCAACATGGTTAAGTTAGAAGGATATTTAAGAAGATCACTCTAGCGATAGATCAGATATGTGATGAAATGCGAACTTTTGATTGCAAATATTTGACTGAGTTTTAGTATGCATTTTGGTATGTGATTGGAAGCATCTATTTTCAGTTTCACATGCACAACTCAACCAATAGCAGAATAGAGTATCAGAGAACTGATATACAAAGGAGGATATCAGAGCATTCACCAGAACTTATCCAGCATGGTTTGATGCTATTTATAAGTTCATTCTCAGTTGTAAACAATTGTAAGTGTTGTGTAATTTAGTGAGACTTCCTATATTTTGTAATTGAGCAGTAAGCTCTAGATGGTTGGCCTTTCTGCATGTGTAGACACTCTTATGTAATATTTGTATACCTTGATCAAGTATATAGTTATTATGGGTATCAGCTCCACTGTGGTTTTTCCCTTTGTGGTATTTTCCACGGATAAATCTTGGTGTTATAGTTTTGCCTTTCAAAGTGTTATTTTGGGTATATATTCTAATTTTAGTTACTACTAACCAATTAATAAGGAACACATTCAAAACTCACTTTACTAGTAGAACGTTGATTCAGCCCCCCCTCTCCCCCTCTCAGTGTTCTTCGATTTCAACACTTTGTTGTCAAAAAGTCAATCTAAACCTTTGATTTGGATAGCAAAGGAAATTCAAACCTAAGGTTTGGATTAATGTCATCAAATTTCCACAATCCATGCTATTGTCTTAGATATTTCTATATTTGATTGTGTATCACCTTTTTATCATCAACATTTCAAATCACACTCTATGATCCATCATAAAGATGAAAGAGAGTTACAAGAGACATGAAATCCTAAAGTAGGATATAATATAGTTGTGCTACAGTGTGAGAGTATTATAATGTGGTTTCACTTATGGGAATAAAAAGAGTTTCCCATTCTAAAAATTCATCTTCATAGAAGAATGATTGTTTTATTACATTATTGCATTCCTATGGAGATAAGAATCGGGTGAATTCACAATACTGGTTCCCACTTTTTGACCAACTTTGACACTTAGATGAATATTTTGAAAAAAATCTTCACTTTCCAACACCTATAACTTTTAAATCGTTAAGAATTAGAAGATGATATAAAATAGTGAAATTTAGGATCTTGTTTTTCGATTCTAAATATGTTTTTTTCAAATTTGTTTGAATAAAATTTTATTGATTTTTCCATCTCCCTCAAAAAGTATTTTTTTAGAGCAAACAACATTTTTTCAAAGTGATGGGTATCCTGAAATGCATAAGTTTTTTTCTATAAATGATAAAAAAATAATTCTTTTGAATTTTGGTTTGTAACATCAATACCCAAGGCATGCAGTTGGTTTGATAGTGATATGTTGAACATTTTTCATTTTATTAAGTTTTGAAGTTTGACTAATTACAATTTAGATATAGGTGTATGTTTGAACACATAACTTGTTCTATATATATCAAAATTCAATTTTCTTTTTCTTTTTAGAAAGAAAACACCAATACCTAGTGCATAGATATTTTTCAGAATTTTTTTGAATTAGTTTACTATTTTTCCCAATGCATTGAACAAAGAAGTTCATGTTCGGTGAAAAACCTACATTCATAAGAAATAAAATAAAAATATATGAATGAAATCAAATATATTAAAAGTTATACTATTTGGAAAGCTTATAATAAGGACTAAATACCTAAAAAAAATAAAAATTAAAGGAATTAATTTGACCCCCCAAAAGCCAATGTAAAATTGGTTTTTTATCAGCTTTTGATAGATGCAAAGGAGACTCCATTGCAAGTATGATCTAGAAGTAGAGAGGTTCTATCCAAGAAATTTTGATCTAAGAGTCTTTGATTTAACTCTCTTCAATTAATTACTTCAAATGGGACCTCTTAAAGCTTAAATCATTATATTTTCTAAAAAATGTACAATTTTAGCAAAAATCAGGACGTACCAAAAAGTGGGAACCAACTTTGTGAGTTCACCCAATCATCTCCATATATGTCCATATTTATCTCTATTTCTCTCCTTGCCTCTCTCTCTCTCTCGCTCCTTCCCTCTCTATCTAAAAATCTCACATTTTTATGAAGAGAAACACACTCTCTCGAATACACTCATGTTTTTGCTAAGAGAAACAATGTACATCTCATTACCTTCCTCCTATATATTTATATATCTTTCCATCTCTTCCTCTCTCTTTGTCTCTCCATCCTCCCTCCCTCTCAATTTTAGTTCTTCTTTAGAGATTTATCTCTCTATACCTATGGTCTAAACTTTATGATTGGGAGTATAACATATATATAGTTAATATTTGAGAGTATCTAGCATTTAGGGTTGAGGTCAAAAGTATATAATTTAGGATTAAGGTTTGAAATTATAACATTTATAGTTGAGGGTAGAGAGCATAACATTTAGGGTTAAGGTTTAATATTATCTAACTTTTAAGGTTGAGGGTTGAGAGTATAAAATTTAGGTTTAAGTTTTGAGAGTACATATAATTTATGTTTAACCTCATACAGGGTTTTGGGGTTGAGGTTATAGCGTTTAGGGTTCAAGGTTGAGGAAATGGAGTCTAGGGTAAAGGGTTGAGGGTATAGGTTAAGAGTATATATAATTTAGGGTTGAGGGTATATTCTCTAGTGTTAATTGTTTTGTATTAGGTTTTAGGATTTAGTGTATAGGATTCAACGTGCATCTTCGAGTATTTATGGTTTAGGGTGTAGGGGTTGCAATTGGAGATGGAGGGATGAGGGTATACCTACTATAGCATCGTAAATTGTATCATCATACAATTTCATCCTCACTTAGACGTCACCTTGGTGGTCTATCTTTCAATGTCTGAGACGTCACCTTGGTGGTCTATCTTTCAATGTCTGATGTCTACTTTGATACTGGTCACACCTTTTGAAAACCTTCATTTTCACTTCTCCTTCTGTCTCTTATCCAATGATGAGACTTGATTCTCAAGGCTATGGTGCTAGGATTACATGGTCCTAGATCAGGACTAGGGTACCAAACTACCCTAGTCCTCTTAATCACAACCTAAATTTAATCCCAACAATAGCTACATCAAGTGGGTGGGAATTTAGGTCTTGTGTTTGTTGGCATTTGCATGAAGATTGCATTAATGATATGTTATGTTGTCATTTATGTCAATTGAAATGGTAATAATATTGTTGATATTGTTATTATTGTTGATATTGTCTTGTAACCAATAGGAAGAACTTTGTAAAGGATATTGTAAACCGGTATGTAAGTTTGTGAGTTGAACCGGTAAACTGGTGTATAAGGTTAAACAGTTTCTATGTTATGTAATCGATAAACCCTATTAGTTGTTTTTGTTAAACCCTAACCGATTAAGGTTGTTGAATGGTAATGATGGTGAAATGTAAGGTCATTGTATTAAGACAAGTTCAAATTGTTTTGGTGCGATTATTTCTCTAGGGAAGGAGCAAAGTGTATTGCATCTAATGCAAAGTTCCTGATGAGTTACTGAGCTCGATGAAGTGGTAATCAAGGAGCGATTAAGGTTTTATTGATTGATGTGATGACATTGCTATGTAATCCAATGGTCATGCTTGTACTGACTTGTTTGTAATCTAGATGATGAGAGGATTATATTTTTGTTGTGTTACTGACCTAATTGATTTGTATTTAAGTTTGATGAAGTTGTTTTTGTTTAGGTATTGGCAAGAGTTGGCAAAAACCAGTTAAGTGTGTGGTTGCCTAATCAGAGAATGGGTCTACAGTTTGAGTAAGGGAAGATAGAAGCTTAAATGGATTTGATCAAGAAAATGTAGTGCTATTCAGACAGATAAAGAAACTCTTGTTGCTTTTTGACAATTACAGTAGAATTGAAATCCCCTAACCGGGTAAGCTCTAACAAGCTTGGTTACTTATTAAATCCTATAACAAGGTGGTCCATTAGATTGGATTCTCAAATCATCTATTGAGGTTACTCCTCACAAGGTATTTGCTTCTAACAAGGAATTTGTATTCAATCCCTTAACAAGGTGATTCCTAACAAGATCAGTTCTTAACAGGACTTTTGTAAAAGCTTTAATAGGCTAGGCTCCTAACAGGGCGAACTTCAGAAGAGTTCAAATATTTTATTGTGAGTCCCATCTCACCGTGGTTTTTACCTATTTGGGTTTTCCACGTATAAATACTTGTGTCATGTGGTGAATGTTTTGTGGTTATGATCTTATTGTTGATTTGACTATTTCTAATAAGGCATGATAATCGAAAGTGTTGAGAAATGAAGCATTTGGATGTTAACAAGTTGAATGTTGTTTAATGTTAAGTTGCTATAACAATCAGCCGATATTCTTATGAGTATTGATCTTGATAGTGGCATTTCATTGATAAGTTTACTTTGTGTGATTAAGTTTGAGTTTGGGAAGTTTGTATCAGTTTTTCTATATATTGATTAACCCCCCCTCTTAGTATTCTACTGGATACTTATTGTTTCATCATACCATCAATTGGTATTAGTGCTTCTCAAGTCCTCTAAGATCCAAACCTAACAGCTTGAGGAAAAATCTGCTAGATCATGATGAAGAAGGAAGGTCTGAAGTTTAACAAAGAAAACTATAGGATGTGGAGCGATAGAATGAAGATTTACATCAAAAGTATGGGAAGTTAGTATTGGGATCATGTAGAAACTAAGTATATTGCACCTACTGTAACTCTGAGTGATGATCAGAAGAAACAATATCAAGAAAATCATCAAGCACTGGAAGCTATTATCAGTTCCTTGTCTGATGTTGAATATGTACATGTTCACGGTCTTGAAACTGCATATGAAGTATGGTAAAAAGTTGAAGAGATTTTTAGTAGTGATGAACATGTTAAGATTGCTAAAGAGGAGATTCTAAGAGGAAAATTTGATCACATGAGGATGTTTGAAGGTGAGAATATCCAATAGTATGGTCAAAGGATAAAAGAGTGCAGGAGGGAAAGTGGAAGATGCCATAGTGATCGGTAAGGTACTGGGAACCCTGCTACTGGTCTATACTATTCGAGTTGTATCTATTCAGGAGATGAAGTCCATTGGCAAAACTAAGGTAACTATTGACTCCATCATTGACAAGCTTACTACTTTTGAACTAAATGGCTATGATGGTAGTATACAAAAATCTGAGTCTATATTTAGAGCTTCTATTTCTAACCCATCTGTGAGAAAAAGTAGAGATACTAGTCATGGTTATGAATCTAGATCTAGTAGAGATGTTGATGATGAAGATAGTTTGGTGGAGCTTGAAGCATTGTTGGCAAAGCAGTTGCCTAAAGGCATGGGTAAATATAGAGGTAAACTATCTTTAAAATTTTTTGCATGCAACAAGATTGGTCACATAGAGGCTAATTGTCCTAATGGTGAAAATGAACACAAGAGAGACAAATTCAAGAAGTATCAGGGTACAGGCAAGAGAGATTGTCTTATTGCTATTGATAGTGGTATCATTGATGAAGACTCTGATGATGATGCTAGTGAAGATATTGTGTTTGTAGCTATTAAGGAATAAATATTAGGCCAGAAAGCATTAGTATCTAGAATGGATAACTCTAATGATAGGATCATTGATAGTGATTGTTCACATTGATGAATACTAAGAAGGGGGGTGAATTAGTATGCCTAAAAAATTAACCAAACTCTTAAACAATTTAATAGTAGACTGGTGTAGTAGTTTAAACAACAAACTGGTTAAAACATAAACAAGCCAAATAGCAAATAGAGCATTCACTGATAGAAGCACAATCACCATAACACAAGATATTTTGACATGGAAACCTGAATGGGAAAAACCATAGTGAGTAAATCTCACAAGTCAACTATCTGTAGAATAGTAACCAAACAAGTTAAGGTCAGATGGGTTAAGGCCTTACAATGTTCTTCACCAGAATAGATCCTATTAGGAATCCAGATCTCTGTTAGGAGATAAGTCTTGTTAAAGACTACTCTGTTAAAGGATTTTAGATCCAAAATGGTGAACCACCTTGTTAGAGGATTTACAGTAGGCTTGGTTGGGCCTACCTGGTTAAGGGTTTCAGACTTGTTGAAGAGATTAGTAATCAACAAGTGAATGATCTAGAAAGTAGCACATAATGCTTTATTAGATCCTTAACAGTTCTCTGTTAATGCATTACATCATTACTTTAGTCTTTTATCCTTTGCACTCACAATCTCTATAGTGAGATACCTATTTTGCATAGACCTAATCTACTCTACAATACTCGCATATATCAACTCTTCAAAACCCTATACATGATGTCCTCATATAGGAATCTGATTTCATGTCGGTCCAATAAGATTAGACTACAATTTCCTAGTACAACGCATCTAGATATATTTGGTAACACGACACAGAAACACCGCTAAAGTGTCAGCGGATGATAACTCATCACACTTTACAATTATACCAGTTTAGCACAATATACCGATTACCGATTAACGAATAAAGACTGGAAAACTAGAACATAATGTTCTGATCAAAATGATTAACTGCCGCTAAGGGTCCTTGTTTTGCTTGAGGTCTTCATACCGCTTCGAGGTCTTGATACCACTACGACTGGTAAGCTTCTTCTGCAAAACATCGATAATCTTCTACAAACAAAGACTATACATACAATGGCATATAATACTAATGTGAACAACACAACACATATTACCGGTGGAGAATAACTCATACGTAAAATAAGTGCATGTCCATCAATGACAATAACAACTTAAACATTATCAAAATACCAACAACCTCCCCCTTTGACATTGATGGAAACACTTAGGAAAATTTTGATATCTAAGTGCTTACAAAACAAAAACAGATGCCATAATCAAAATTACTCCCCCTAAGCATATACACTACTCCCTTTGCAAAAATTACAAGTATGTGCATGAAATTTTCAATACTACTCCCCCTTTTCCAACAATGACAAAGTAATGCAAACACTCCATGTTTCACCAAAATTTACCAAGGTTATATTGCATAACTTAAAAATAGATTATGTTCATGACAATAAAGAGTAAAACTTCTCAAAAGGAGGTTTAAAGTTTTTCAAAAAATTCTTCATGTTTGAAGACCATGAATCAAGAAGTGAGGCAGAAATTTCACTTTCAGTCTTCATCTGGAAGGCTAATTCTTCCATTGCATCGATAGTGCTCATCTCCTAAGTTACAGTAATAGCCTCCAAGTTTAGGAAGCACTTCTAAAGAACCTACAATTTTGGTAATAGAAGCAACTGGAGCTCCTGTAGATATTGAGTCTGCTTGCATATCTCTGATTCAATATTTGCAATCTGATGTTGGTGAGTGTGAACAGTCTGTCCATACACTATGAATGAATCATATGGCAATTTGAAGTTGTCGATATACTTCTGTAACTTTGATTGGAGTTGACTCTTGTTTTTCGGGGAATTTTCACAAAATAGGTGAGGTTGGTAGATTTTGCTCAAGAGTAGATTACCTTCACCCATAGCTAAACTTATATCATCCTTCTGCTTAAGTATTTTTTCTCTTTCTACATCCATTTGCTTTACTAATGAAACTCTCAAAGCTTTTTCATGCTTCTTCTCTGCAAAAACCTAGGCAACATCTTCTAAAGATTGCACTTGATCATCTACCACTATGCAACGACATTTTAACTTGGCCAGTAAGGAATCAGTACTGGGAAGGTTAGTACCAAGGATTAGATTGGAAAGAGTGTCAATAGTAAATTGAATGACATCTTGTTCTTTCTTTTTCCTCAGTTCTTCCAATCTAACATGAGCTAGTTGAATGTTCCTTAGTAGCTCACTTTCATCAACCGATTGAGTAAGACAGGCAAGAGTCTATTGGTATTTTGGTATGGTTTTTTTATTGATGTCAATACCTACTAACACTTATCAACTCTGGCACTTTGGAGAATCAGCAACATTCACCAGCAAGCAAGTGACTTATGTACAGTCACCGGTATCTGGTACACCGACAGGATATAATGTTTACCAGCACTTGGAATGACATAGAGAACACTTGGTTATGTCAAAGACATTGTCTAGACACTTTGTCTTGGAGATCTATTCATTGGCATATTCATATTTGCATATTTTCTAATACCAACAAATAGGTCCAGGTTATACACCAACAGGTTTATCTTTTCTAGATGAGCATGACACGCTATGGAGATGTCTTATTAATGTTGTAAATGCATCAAGCCAGCATGTTGAATCGGTTATTGCATTAGACATTGTTTTATTTGTAAATTGATTTTATTGTAATATCCTTTAGAGCCGACCTACTAAAATTGGTCTTAGGTTATGATATAAATGTAAGATCTTATTTTTAAGATCATGTGTGGAATGGGAAAAAGAATTGTGTGAAGGTATATGTGAGAATAAGTAGACCTATACACACAGACATCATTTGAAGGTTGAAGGAGGGTTTTTATGAAGACAATCAAAACTACACCGGTACTGAATCCAACATAGAAAGATGCTAATTTGAGTAGTACATTCTTATTGGATTTAACCATCCAATTGTAGTCAGTGTGACTCCTATTTGTGTTTGAGCAGTGAGCTCTAGGCGCTTGGCCTTTCTGCATGTGCAAACCCCATTTGTATACACATACTATCTACAGTAGTATCATCTAATTGTGGGTAAGGTTTCCCACCATGGTTTTTCCCCTTACAGGGTTTCCACATACAAATATTGGTGTTATATGTTGTGGATGTTACTGTCTTTCTATTTCATGCATTAATCTTTATTGGTACTATAATTAACTGATAAAACTGTCTACTGACATTAAAGACTAGTTTACTGGTATTAATCATTAAAATTGGTTAAGTTATTTTTGGTTTCAATTTATTTGACAACTGATTCAACCCCCCCCTCCCCCTCTCAGTTGTCTCCAGGACCTAACAATTGGTATCATAGCCTAATCCTCTTTTTGCAGAAGTTTAACAGCTTGAGGAGATCCAATGTCTACTAACTATTTCAGGAAGGACAGTCCTAAACTTGATGGAACCAACTATGGCATATGGAAGATCAGAATGGAGACACATCTGAATTGTATTGGAAAGGACATCTGGGATGTTACAAAGAATGGCTATACAACTCCTACAACCAGTCTACCTAATCCACCAAACTTGGCTAAAGATAAAGAAAATGATTGCAAAGCAAGAGAAGCAATTTTGAGCGCATTAACAGATCAGCAAATCATGGGATTATTAGATAGATCAACTGCTAAAGCTATTTGGGATCATTTAGAAACATTGAATGAAGGAGATTCCGCAGTCAAAATTGCAAAACTTGAAAGCTTTCGGGTCAGGTATGAAAATCTGAAAATGGAAGAAGATGAAAGGATTTTTGCTTTTAAGGAAAGAGTAAATGAAATTGTTTTGGGTATTAAATCTTGTGGAGGAACCTTAAGTAAAGATGAAATTGTTTCAAAAGTTTCAAGAGGATTGCCATCGGCATATAAAATGAAGGTTGCTACTATAAATGAGTTAAGAACAATGTCTAATACATCAGTAACTAGGGATACATTGATTGGAAAACTTTCAGCTTTTGAAATTGAGGAATTTGGTCATGTTGCTACTATAAAGACAGATTTAGCTTTTAAGGCATCAACATCATCTGCACCATCATTTGACAATTCTGATTGGAAAACCTTTTATTCAAGAGAACTTGAGGAAAGCAGGAGAGAAAATGAAGAACTTGAAGCACTATTTGCAAGGAAAATCCCTAAAGGTCCAGTTGGAAGTAAGTATGAAGGTAAAGCACCCTTTAAATGCTTTAACTATAATAAGATTGGTCATATGGCTTCTAGATTCCCTGATAGACATGCTAGACTAAGAGAAGAAGCTAGGAGAACATACAAGCCCAACCCTAAATATCAGAGATATAGATTTAAGACAAATAAAGATAAATCTTGTTATCTTGTGATGAAGGAGTGACTGATGATTCTGATGAAGATCTGATAGACAATGGATGGGTTTTTGTTGCTATAACAAAAGATCAACTGGCACCTACTATTCAACTAGTAGAACAGGCCTTGGCAGCTAAAATTGAAGTTAAGGATGAATGGATCTGATTCAGGATGCTCACATCATATTACTGGTGATAAAAGCAAATTCTTGAACTTTCAGGAATATAATGGAGGCTTAGTAAGATTTGGAGATGATAAAGCTTGTTTGATCAAAGGTAAAGGTATAATATCTCTTGATGGTAAGCATAATATTGACAATGTTTACTATGTGGAAGATTTAAAGCATAATCTTTTGAGTGTTGGTCAATTAGTTGAGAAAGGATTTCAGTTACAATTCAAAAATGGAAAATGCAAAGTCATGAATAGAACTAGTTTGGAAATTGCAACTGGTAATCAAACTAGAGGTAATATCTTTCATTTGAATAACAGTGAAAAGACATGCTTGATTGCACATATTGATGAAAGTTGGCTATGGCATAAGAGACTCTATCATGTGAATTTTGATTGCATGGTAAAAATCAGTACTACAAAGGCAGTTAGAGATTTACCTAAGATTGTCAAACCTCACAATACAGTATGTAAGGAATATCAATTTGGAAAACAAGTTAGACCTACTTTTAAAAGTATTACAAAAAAATCAAATAATGTTGTTGACTTACTTCATACTGATTTATGTGGTCCAGCTAGAACTAAAAGTTTACAAGGTGATAGATATTTTATGATAATCATTGATGACTATTCTAGAATGTGCTGGGTTACTTTTCTCAGAGATAAATCAAAAGCACTTGGGAAGTTCAAACTATTCAGAGCAATGGTAGAGAATGAAACCAGTAAGAAAATCAAATGTCTGAGATCAGATCAAGGAGGAGAATTTACATCTAAGGAATTTAATGCATTCTATGAAGTGAATGGAATCAGAAGACAGCTATCAGCACCCCAGACACCACAATAGAATGGAGTTGTAGAGAGGAAAAATAGAACTATTTTGGATGTATCTAGAAGTATGTTATTAGAAGAAAATCAACCACATGTGTATTGGAGAGAGGCAGTAAGCATAGCGGTCTATACTTTCAACAAAGTTCACATCAAAGGAGAAACCGGTAAGACCCCTCATGAACTATGGTCTGGTATTACTCCTACTCTTAAATATTTCAGAATATTTGGAAGCAAATGCTATATTAGAAGAGATGAGTATATTGGAAAATTTGATCCTAGAAGTGATGAAGGAATATTTCTTGTTTATTCATCTAAGAGCAAGGAATATAGATGTTTTAACAAGAGATTGCAGAAAATTGTTGAGAGTACAAATGTGAAGATTCATGAACAATTCAGAGGAACTTCAAGGTATATAGACTCTGAACTAGCAACAAAGATTCTAACAAATGAACCTACATTGAACCCACCGGTATAGAATGAAGATCCAGTTACATCGGTATCATCTAAAAATTCCACTGTAACTAAGGAACAACAACAAACAAAGACACCTCGGTATATAAGACTAAATCACTTTGAAGATCAGATAATTGGGAACAAGTATAAAGGAGTTATGACAAGAGGAAGTTTGGAAAATGAAGAGGTATTTCTTATTTCTCAAATTGAACCATCATCAATTAATGAGGCATGTGAAGATAAACACTAGATTAAACCTATGGAAGAGGAACTAGAACAAATTGAGAAAAATAACACATGGACATTAGTTCCCTGGCCTAAAGACAAAAATGTGATTGGAACAAAGTGGGTATTCAGAAACAAACTTAATGAAGATGGTAAGGTAATTAGGAATAAAGCAAGACTAGTGTGTAAGGGATCTTCTCAGAAAGAAGGAATGATTATAATGAAACCTTTGCACCGGTAGCTAGAATTGAGGCAGTCGGATTATTCTTGGCTTTTGCAGCACACAAGAACTACAAAGTATATCAAATGGATATTAAATGTGCATTTTTGAATGGAGATCTTGAAGAAGAAGTTTACATTGAACAATCTAATGGATTTTCTTTGATAGATAACAAAGATATGGTTTGCAGGTTAAGGATAGCATCTTGGTTATAGAAGTTTTTGTTGATGATATAATCTTTGGAGGAGAAGATGGATTATGTACAAACATTTCTATTGAAATGCAACAAGAATTTGAAATGTCTATGATTGGAGAAATAAAATTCTTTTTAGGATTGCAGATTTCACAGACTAATAAAGGTATATTCTTGAGTCAATCCAAGTACTTAAAGGAGTTATTAAAGAAATTTGGGATGGAGAACTCTAAACTGGTAAGCACACCTATGACTATAAATGACAAATTATCACTAAGGGATGAATCTACACCTGTTAATCTGACTAGGTACAAATCTATGATAGGAGGTTTACTGTATTTGACACAAATAAGACCTGATATCATGAATGCAGTATGTATTGTTTCAATATTTCAGAGTAATCCTAGAGAAAATCATGAATCAGCAGTAAAAAGGATTTTCCGGTACTTACAAGGCACTACAAATCTTGGACTATGGTATCCTAGAGATGAAAACTTTGAATTATGTGCATACATAGATGCAAATTGGGCAAGAGATGTGGATGATAGAAAAAGAACCACCGGTGGAGCATTGTTTCTTGGAAGCAGATTAATTTCTTGGTTGAGTAAGAAACAAAGTTGTACATCCTTATCAACAGCAGAATCAGAATATGTTGTAGTAGCAACTAACTGTACACAGGTACTATGGCTTAAGAAAATGTTGAGGGTGTTGAACAATGTATTTGAAATCAAAAATCTTCCCAAAGGCATGAGAGCTAAAGGATCATCGGCCAAAATATCATGTCGAGCATCTCAGAAAGGGTTTCACCAAAAGGACAGTTTCATCGAAATAAAGCATAAAGTGCAAAACACTAAGTTAAAATGTCTTCGGCAGAATATCTCTTTCGGTAAATGAAAGAAGCTGCTCATTGATATTCTAGTTTCATCGAAAAGTGAAAGGCCAACAAAAGGTGAAGTCGAGAAAATACAATTGCCGAAGAGACTTAAAAAACATTCATCGAAAAGCAAATCTTATCGATAACATTATATCGATAAAAACAAAGGAGTTTCATCGATAAAAGAAGGACATCGAAGAAAAAAGGCTTTCGGAGGGCTTGCATGAACTTTCACCAAAGAACAGAACTCATCGAAATGTGATTTCGATGAAACTTGCGAATGACTCATCGAAAGAAATTTCATCGAAGAAAGGATGATTTCGAGGAGACTAGAAGATGGTTTTTTGACAAGGGCTATTCATCGATAAGGTGATATCAAGGAAAATGAACTTTCGATGAAAGATCAAAGTATTCAGCAAAAGACAAGGGTTTCATCGAAAACTCGATTCACGATCATTTTAGTTAAACAGTACTTCCCGCGAAGGAATTAAAAGCTCAAGTGGAGGATGTCACATCTGCAATTAAGTTTAAACATTTGGATGGCCATTATAAACACAAAAAAATTAACTATTGCACAAGTTGCTCACACAATTACAGCTGAATTGATCGAATTTTCATAAGAACCAGATTGTTGCCAAGAGATGGAAAGTTACGAGGAGTTAGCTGAGGTTCATAGACAACAGCCAGAAGAGCTCGACAATTCTCCAAGTAAGTGTGATTTCTTACATTGATTGAAATTATGGAACCTTCTTCTTCTTCTAAAAAGAGTAGGAAAGGAAAGGAATTGAACCCTGAAGAGAAACCCAAATGACAAAAAAAGGAGGGTAGAGCTTTAGCTTAGGATCTGTTAGACTAGTGCTCGACATCCAGTGTGAGGTCCAAAAAAAATCAAGAGTGAAGAGGAAGGGTTGGAAGATAGATTTGAACATCTAGGAGACATATGGACTAAGATCAGGGGACATGAGTTGTTCTTATTTGGTTACAAGAGAAGGGATGCTCCTGAGCCCATGAGTAACCTGTGGAAGAAGAATTTAGGGAAATTGGTAGTTCCGAATGTATTTGTGGATGTCGAATTAATGAAAGCTCTAGTAGATTGTTATGATCCAAAAACCAAAACCATATGTGACTACCGAGGGAATCCTATGGTGGTGATTAACAAACAGACTATTGATATGGTGTTTGATCTAGACTGGGAAGTAGAAGAGAAAATTGATATACAGAAATGTCGCGAGAATTCTTTAACTTGGAGGACATTTATAGGACATGGAGACTACCCATTCACTGGCCAAAAGTGGGAAAGTCCTTAGTTCCATTCAGTAAAGATGACAAAGTGCCATTTGATGTCAACCAATTCCATCCGTATTTCAAGTATACATACTATGCTGTAGCCCAAGTATTAGGCTTGGAAGCTCATCCTCTCATGGATATTGGGGTTATGGTCCTATGTGCTGATCTACAATCAAAAGACCCCAGGCCATTTGACTATGCCACTTATGTTGCAGATGCCCTAAATCATGGGTTGGAAAAGTTAAAAGGAGACCTTGTAAATGTTCATTTCTCATTGTATTCCTTATTAATGCACATTATTCTTTATTGTGGACAAGAAATCAATTTCTGGTCAGACGATTTTAGCATCAGAGCTTATGATAAAAATGGTTTGAAGAAACCAGTCCAGTTGTGGGTTTCTGCATGGGATCAAAGATTTATAAACAACCAATATTGGCACTTTCAAGAATATTTTGTAAAACCACTGAGCGCAGCCTTTGGACAACATAGAGATTATACTTTGTCTCCTGAAATTAAGAGATTCCTCAAGCCAAAAGACTTCTCTCCAGAGTCTCAGATTGATCACAACTCGGGTGACTGGTATTGCCACCTTAATCATATAGAAATCAGGGTATTCGGGTATGAAGGAAAGCCATACATGCTTCCAATTACAGTGCCAAACAGGGTGGCTAGCCTAGAGATTGTAAGACAATTGTCTGCTACCAGTGCCAAACATCTCACAGACTTTGGTAAACAATCTATTGTGCCAGGGTTATTGGTGTTTTCTGATTTCATTGTTAAAAGTTCTAAAAGTTATCATTTACTTCAAAATAAATTAGATTATTATGGCATGACTCTGGGTGATCCTAGAGAGAACTTTGATCCTGAGGGATATATAAGAGCTGCAAGGGCATCACAGAAACTAAAAGCCGGAATACATGTGGCTCAAATGCCAGATGATTTAATCAAGAACCTTGAAAGGGAAGAAGCCAAGGTTTTGAGAGAAAGAAGAGAGATGACTTGGGAAGCCTTCAAGTGGAAAAGAGCAAGGGGGATGGTGGATGGAGACCTACTTGGAAACCTCCAAGATCCTTTGGAGATAGCCAAAAAACTACTACAGCATGAGGTAGAGATTATGCATAGAGTACCCCCATAGTTCCTCCATTTTGTCAACACTAAAAAGGATAGTAAACCATTGGCTCACATGTCACTGAAATCAACTGCTAGTAGCATCCCTGCTGACTCCCTTAGAGAAGATTATCCCCCTAGTTTTGAAGCAAAGGTAGATGTGGACACTGGTGAATTTAATAGTAGAGATGTAGTTGATATAAGGATGACAGAACATGAAGACTTTGTTGTGAATGATGGATTCGCTTCTTCTAGAGAATTCCTTTCATTCCTATACCAGTACAAAGGGGCTCATGTGAAACAAAGTATGGCTAGAAGATCAGAAGAAGAATAGATGAGAAGGATACAAGATGAGATAGATGCCCT
Source organism: Cryptomeria japonica (assembly GCF_030272615.1). Taxonomy (NCBI): domain Eukaryota; kingdom Viridiplantae; phylum Streptophyta; class Pinopsida; order Cupressales; family Cupressaceae; genus Cryptomeria; species Cryptomeria japonica. The sequence goes on along the minus strand of NC_081411.1, from coordinate 439,514,163 downwards.
CATGAAAGACATGACCCCTGAGAAAGGGAGGAAAATATTAAAGGAGGCTGGTGTTATCATATTTTCAGGTTGGGATATAAATTCAGCACTTCTGTTTGATGGATTCTTGAAAAAGCAAGACTTGAATCAACAAGTATTGCCTCAAGAGATAGATAAATTGTTCATGGACTCAAGATATGATCTCGATCAAAAGGCTCTCTTACAATGGGCACTATATCCAAGAGGAAAAAGACCAATTATTGTGGATGTTGGAGAAACCTTTGGACACCTTATGGTTCATGAGGTAGGAAAGACTGACCCTAGGGTCACTGCAAAATTAAACTTGGATGTAGCCAAATTAAATTTGGATCAGACAAAGTTTTTGGTCAAGGAAAACATTACCTATAAGGGTTTATATGAAAGATCTAAGGAGGAGAATCAAAAGCTACAAGCAAAGATATTACAACTTGAGACAGGAACTCCTTTAAGTGAATATGCTTCATATCCCACAGGACAAAGCTTGGATGATGTCTCTGAAGTTCTCTATTGGAAGTATCAAGCGGATAAGGCTACCAAACAAGTAAATAATATTCAGCAAAAGATGGATAAATTGGTTAATGATATCATTGAACACCGATTCAACACCATGCTTATACATGTTGAACATTATTGGAGGGTGTACACTGGAACCATAAAGGCATTAAGAGAGCATGAAAGGTTAAAGGCACTATTGAATGAAGTAATAATAAATGTTGATGTAATGACAATAGAGGAGAAAATAGAAGGAACTTCGTATATGGAAAATCATGTTAAATACGAGGGTGCGCTAAAAAGAGATCTTCAAGAATTGGATGATGGGAGCCCTATTGGAATGCCCTCGATTTATAAAGAAGGAGAAGTAATGTCTATGGAAGATTGGCAGAATGAACTTATAAGCGTCAAGGATCGGGCTTTGTCAAAATTGGATCGAAGCAATGACATGGCCCCTACCATCAACCAGATGATATTCGGATACCTTTCACAGGGAGAAGAATTAAAGAAATAGAGCATCAAGATCAAGACCTTTAAAGAAGATGATTATATTCATCATTTAGGGATTCTTAATCTCTTTTTACTTAAGTTTGTTAGAAATGTTCAAATTGACAATTAGTATTTTGAAAAGACACGTCTTTTCATAAATAACATTTGCTCTCATATATATATGAGAGAGGTTTCTTGTAATATTTTTGAAGAGATATCGTAGGAACAAGACAGTCAAGTATGAAAGCCTGTAAGCTTTCTGTTATACAAATTTTGATGGAATACATAATATAATCAGTCATCTTTTCTTTGCATATGTGTTGTGGATTATTTCATTTTGTTATTGGCAGTCGCTTGTGATATTATCTAAAGGAGATAAGGTTATTTATATTCTTTGAGTGAGATTTATGTTGTATGTCATAAGGTTGAAATAAAAGTTCTGCTTGCGAATTGTAATTGTTCTTTGCAGTGCTTACTTGGATGGTCCCTTAAAGGTAGGGTTAAATTCATTCAAGCAACTTATGATATAGGCATTCAATTGATCTCATAAGAAATAGTAACTGACAGATCCATAAAGGGGTGGGTTTAAAAACTATCTCACAAGTTCACACAGTAAGTCCTAAGAAAATACAAAGACTCTGTAGCCCAAACAGCAAAGAAGGCACTGGCCATTTATAAATTACATTTATCACCATTTTTTATATGTTATTTTAAAGCGATAAGAGTAACTAAGTAGGAAACATAGAGCAAGTTGGCAACAGTGTATTCAAAGATCGAATAGCTTCTACAATAACAATCTTGAACTCATCTGCTATATCTCCATCCTAGGAACTTATGCCATTCTAAGATAGGAGGAAACCAGATCAAGATACTTAATCTGCTATAAAAGGCACTGGTCATTGAAAACAACTAGTGAATAGGTATACCCGCCTAGGTCCTGCAGAGCCTAAAGTGAGAGAGTTAGTAACCAAATAGGTTCATTCTATAAGTTGGCCAAGTCAATTGGAGGGTTTGATCATAGGAGTTGGCATTTCCTTAGAACCTATCCAATCTATTGATTTGAGACCCAACAGAGGGATATAAAGGTAAAATGCAAGGAACCTATTACTATCTATTGTGATAACACTGCAACAATTGATATAACTAAGAATCTGGTATTACATTCTAAAACCAAACATGTTTCTATCAAACTGAATTTTCTAAGGGAAAATGTTGAAGCAAAAGAAGTAAAACTGGTTTATGTGAATACTAAAGAGTAGATTGTAGATATTTTCACTAAACCTCTACCTAAGGAGACTTTTGAATATCTCAGAGACCAGCTTGGGGTCATACCCCCACCGGTAGAAACTTAGACAGTTGATGATAGTCATCAATCGACAAAATTAATAGAGAAATCTTTTACTCCGACTTTGATGAGAAAGCTACTGCTCAGGGGAGCAGTTGGTATACTGAATTGGTTGGTATTTTGTATTTGAAAAATGGTCTTTATATTGCTTTGGCATTTGATGTCAAAGGGGGAGAGATTGGTATGGAAAAACACAAGAAAAACACATGTCACTCCTAGGGGGAGAGATTGTTACTTTGGAGAGATTGTTGATTTTTGGTATTTGGCATTTTTGTTTTTGCACTTTGATGGTTTTTCCATCTTGTGTTGCCATCAATTCCAAAGGGGGAGATTTTTGGTATTTTGGTATGGTTTTGTCATTGATTTCAACACCTACTAACACTTATCAACTCTGGCACTTTGGAGAATCAACAACATTCACCGGCAAGCAAGTGACTTATGCACAGTCACCAATATCTGGTACACCAATGGGATATAATGTTCATCAGCACTTGGAATGACATGGAGAACACCTGGTTATGTCAAAGACATCGTTTGGACACTTTGTCTTGGAGATTTATGCATTGGCATATTCGTATTTGCATATTTGTTGTTACCGACAAATAGGTCCCGGTTATACACCGAAAGGTTTATCTTTTCCAGATGAGCATGACGCGCTATGGAGATGTCTTATTAATGTTGTAAATGCATCAAGCCGACATGTTGAATTGGACATTGTTTTATTTGTAAATTGATTTTATTGTAATATCCTTTAGAGACGACCTACTAAAATTGGTCTTAGGTTATGATATAAATGTAAGATCTTATTTGTAAGATCATGTGTGGAATGAGAAAAAGAATTGTGTGAAGGTATATACAAGAATAAGAAGAGCTATACACACAAACATCATTTGAAGGTTGAAGGAGGGTTTTTTTGAAGACAATCAGAACTACACCGGTACCGAATCCAGCATTGAAAGCTGCTAATTTGAGGAGTACATTTTTATTGGATTTAACCATCCAGTTATAGTCAGTGTGACTCCTATTTGTGTTTGAGCAGTGAGCTCTAGGCACTTGGCCTTTCTGCATGTGCAGACCCCATTTGTATACACATATTATCTGTAGTAGTATCATCTGATTGTGGTTAAGGTTTCCCACCATTTTTTTTCCCCTTACAGAGTTTCCACATACAAATATTGGTGTTATGCGTTGTGGATGTTACTATCTTTCTATTTCATGCATTAATCTTTACTGGTACTATAATTAACTGATAAAATTGTCTACCGACATTAAAGACTGGTTTACCGATATTAATCATTAAAGTTGGTTAAGTTGTTTTTGGTTTGAATTTGTTGGACAACTAATTCACCCCCCCGGCTCTTAGTTTTCTCTGAGACCTAACAGAGCCAAATTGGTAGGACCGGTGGGATCAACCTACTTAGCTTGATCTCTGGTTGCCTTAAGAGTCTGTCCTCCTTCCTTTGCCTTGATCTCCTCTTGTATTTTCTTCTCCTCTTCATTTTCTTGGGCTACCTTGGCGGCCTTCTCTTTCTCTCTTCCACTCTCTTCTTCTCTTCTTCTTTCTTCCACTCTTCTTCCCTCTTTTTCTCTTCTTCCTTTTTCTTCTCTTCTTCCTCCTTCTTCTTCTCTTCTTCCTTGTTCTTGTTCTTCTCTTTTTCCTTCTTCTCTTCTTTCTTCTTCAACTTCTCTTTCTCTTGTTTTTCTTTCTCCACTTTTTCTTTTACCAGTTTCTCTTTCTCTGCTTTTTCTTTTTCTAGTTTCTCTTTTTCTAGTTTTTCTTTTTCTAGTTTCTCTTTTTCTACTTTTTCTTTTTCTAGTTTCTCTTTTTCCTATTTCTCTTTTGCCACTTTCTCATCTTTTTCTTTCTCCACTCTCTCCTCTTCATCTTTCTCTTTCTCTGGAGTGGTGTCCTCAACATTTAGTGCATTAACATCAATGGGGTCATTTTGTTTTTCTATTCTTTCACCCAAACTGTTGAAGATTTCATTTGGTTTGGCAGTGGATAGGTTAGGCTCTTGCTTAGCCTACCAATTTTCTTCGGATACTTGTTTCATTTTGATAGCTTCTTTAGCTTGCAAATGGGTGTCCTTTTATACTTCAGAGGTTTTGCCTCCAAGTAACTGAAGTCTTCTCCTTCTTAAGAAAAATATACCTTTGTACCGATTAAGAATCTCAAACAATTTTGAATTAGAGGCATCAAGAAAATATTGGGCAAAAATTTCTTCCCCAATTGCTTGTTATTTTTCTATGACAATGTGCCATTTGTTGTCCAAATAATCATATAAAGAACTAGAAACAATAGTCTTAATATTGGTTGGTGACCGATCATTTTTACACAAATATTTATTGACCTCCAACTCTACTTCTTCCTTTTCACTATCACTAAGATCATCAAAATAATCTTTTAGATCATCAAGAACGTTCCTTTTAATATTCTTCATAATTCTTTGAAAATGTGTCATCAACTGGTAAGAAGCAATATGTATACTTACCAGTGCAGAGGTTGCCGGTACATTACCAATTGACTTCATCTTCTTGCTTGATTGCCTTGTCTTCTTCATTTCTACCTCCGGTTCAGTGTCTTCTGAATCTAGTGAGTTATTCCTAGTTTTTCTCTTCCTTTCAAATACCTTTGGTGGAATAGCCTTCAGTTTCTTTTTGGTTGGTGACCTCTTGGTCACTTTAGGATTGGCAGCAGATGTAACCGGTGTCGATGCTGATGGAACTATTTTCCTCTTTTTCTGCTTCAGTACTTCAATAGATTTGATCCTCTCGGAATAAGTACCGATCCTCTTTTTCTTTGGATCCATTGGTGAAGCAAGTAGGGTAGAGGCATACCCTATGAGTATATCATTTACCACTTCATAGCCTATAGGCTCAACTTCATCTTCTCTAGGCTCAACCACTTGCATTATTTAATGATCTATTTTGATTGTGAAACAGATATCATCTTCATATTTTTTAACCAAAATCACCTGATATTCTCATTCTCTGGTTCATCTTTAGTCTAAACTCATCAAAGTACCTATTTAGAGTTTCTAGATATGCAGATCCCACTACTTGCAGACTCTCCTATATTTGTCTAGAAACCGGTAGGTCACTCGACCATTAAACATCACCAACTCCTAGAAAATATCCTTGAAAATATAAAAATAAACTGACAATCAATTGACCAAATTTAAACCTTATTGTTTTGTCCACTTTGATGGACTTCAGGTTCTCCATGAGTTGTTTTTGCATGCAGGTATATAAATCACATTATGCATTCTCCTTGATCATCCTATAAGTAGCATGCACTGTAGCTGTAGGAGCATAATTCATTCTGCTAGAATAGAGTACTCTATACCTAATTACCATTCATGCATATTTCACCAAGTCATCTTTTATGGTGTTTACAGTCATTGTCTGTTGGTCACTCACAGAACCAATGAGCTCTGTCACTTTGGTTTTGGTGATCTTGCGAAGAATGGGGGCTTCCCCAACATTACAAAAATAGGTCATGGCATGAATTTCCTCTGGTGTAATATCATGGGTTCACTCAAGGTACATCTTGTCACCATGAACCCTACTTAGAATAATCTTAATATGTTTTTCTATAAATTCCTCAAGAAAATATACTGCATTGTGAAATTTCTTCTTCTCGATTACGATGTACTCAGGTTTAATCTTCTTATCATCTCCATAGAACAAACTCAACTAGGAGTGAATCACTAGAGACCCTAGGTCTTCCAGTTTGCAATCAATATATCCTAAAACATTCCCTTTGACAATGAATCCAATGGGAATCTAAGATAGGGCATTATATTTCACCTTCTTCCTAAGAAACTCAAATGATTCCTCAGGTTTGGTAGAACTAGAAAGGATTTTAGATATAGAAGCCATATCTAGATAATTCCAAATGATGAGAGTGATTCGATGAGAAATACCTTTTTAATCCAAGCTAGGTTTTGCCAATGTCCAATGCAACACACTTTGCCAAAATCTTTTTTTACCACTCTGACCTCCACTCTGAATGGCTACAAAATCTTGTGCAAGATATCTTCCTAAATTCTTTCGAATGCAAGATGAATCGCTCTTGTTGCTCTGATCAAGCTAGAAAAATTCTTCTTTGAAAATAGGTAAGTAAAAATGATGATAGAAGTCACTTAAATATGCTCCTACCTACCATAATAAATGCATCATCGTTAGGGGACAAACCCTAACTTTTCCTTTTACCACTTTGTTTCTTCTATCAGATGATAGGTAACTAGTATCGATAAAGGCACTTTACCGATATACTCTGGGGGTTCGAAACATTGTTACTAATATGTTCCTCCTAAGATTTTCAAAGCTCAATTTGCCGGTTTAGGGGTCTCCACACTGGGTGTAAAAACTAGTACATCTTGTGGCTTCTCTTCAGATTTATTTTTCCAAGTTTTATCCATATCCACCTGAACGGTTTCAACATCAATCTTCCCTTCTAGGTCAACTGGTATGTTTCTTGATGGATTCTTTCTTAGCCTACATGCTCTAGCAGTGTGTCCCAGTTTGTTGCAATGATAGCATACCATACCAGTGTTCTCCATGGCCCAGTGTTCACATTTCCATTCTTCCTTCTGCATGTTGCAGTAGTATGACTACTACCACGATAGATCAAATAGGTTGCTCTCCAACTATTTTCTGCTCCATAGCCATTTAACCAGTGGTCATAGGTTTTGTATCATCTTGGGTTCCGGTTCATAGGAGGTTCTGGGACAAATCCTTTAGATCTTGGTGCATAACTTCCAGAGTTGTTCATAACCAACCTGCACTCAAAAGCTTTATGCCCAAAATTGTTGCATGCATAACAGTGACCATTAAATCTACCAGTTCTATCCACATTGTTTTGCATGTAAGGAAAATTATTGTAAGTCTTGCTCCTACATACTGGTAGTATGTCCTTCCTTATGACAGTTGAAGCACACAAGTTTAAACTTTGGCTTACCTTTTCTCTTGCTATTGTTCTTAGGTACCAGTTTCTCTTTTGGTGCATTACTCTTGGCTCTAGAGGTTTCACCTTCCTCATATGCAGAAAAACCAAGTCCAGTGGTATCCTTTGATGGCTTTACTGATTCTAGCTTTTGTTCCAATTTAGCAGCACTCCGGTTGAACTTTGCAAGTATCTCCTTTGACTCAACAAGTTACTTGGAAAGAGAATCATTGGTTTTCATCAAGGTTTCATTTTTAGAGATAACAACATTGAGGTCTACTTGTATTTCTTCTTTGTCTTCATTACCCTCTTGCAGATGAGCGGCAATGGTACCAATCTCTTGTTTCAACTTATAGATCTCATGCTCCTTGTTCTTCACTAAATCTTCATCTTTTCTTCTCTTTTCTAGCTCCTGACTCATACTAATAGTCAGTCCTTCCAACTTCCTCCTTAGTTTAGTTTTGGATTCATTTAGTTTCTCCACTTCTCCAACTAGGGCCTCCATGTTTGCTTCATCAGAAGAGTTGTTTTTTCAATAAATTCCATCAATTTCTCAACAAGTTCTCTTCTCTTGGCTAAAGAGGCTTTAAACTTGATCTTGAGTTCATCATATGCTCTCTCAAACTCAGTCAAACAGTGAGTGAGTTCCCTCATGTTGTATTCCCCCATATGTCCTTCCAAGTGGTTAGACTTATAGAAAGGTTGGCTCTGATACCAATTGATGAATACTAAGAGGGGGGTGAATTAGTATGCCTAAAAAACTTAACCATACTCTTAAACAATTTTGCAGCAGACTGGTGTACTAGTTTAAACAACAAACCTGTTAAAACATAAACAAGCCAAATAGAAAATAGAGCATTTACCCACAGAAGCACAATCATCATAAGACAAGATATTTTTACATGGAAACCCGAATGGGAAAAACCACGGTGAGTAAATCTCACAAGTCAACTATCTGCAAAATAGTAACCAGACCGGTTAAGGCCACACTAGTTAAGGCCTTACAATGTTCTTCACCAGAACAAATCCTATTAGGAAACTAGATCTCTGTTAGGAGATAAGTCCTGTTAAAGACTACCCTGTTAAAGGATTTCAGATCCACAAATGTAAACCACCTTGTTAGAGGATTTACAATAGACTTGGCTGGGCCTACCTAGTTAAGGGTTTCAGACTTGTCGAAGAGATTAGTAATCAATAAGTGAATTATCTAGAAAGTATCATAGAATGCTTGATTAGATCCTTGATAGTTCTTCATTAATGCACTACAAAAATACTTCAGTCTTTTATCTTTTGCACTCACAATCTTTGTAGTGAGATACCTATTTCGCACAGACCTAAGCTACTCTTCAATACTCACACATATCAACTCTTCAAAACCCTAGACACGATGTCCTCATATAGGAATCTGATTTCATGTTGGTCCAATTAGATTAGACTACAATTTCCTAGGTATAGTGCATCTAGACATATTTGGTAACACAAAATAGAAACATCGCTAAAGTGTCAGTGGATGATAACTCATCACACTTTACAATTATACTAGTTTAGCATAGTATACTGATTATCGATTAACGAATAAAGACTGGAAAACTGGAACATAATGTTCTGATAAAAAAGATTAACTGCTGCTAGGGGTCCTCGTTCCGCTTGAGCTCTTCATATCACTTTGAGATCTTCATATCACTACAACTGGTAAGCTTCTTCTGCAAAACACCAATAATCTTCTACAAACAAAGACTATACATACAATGGCATATAATACCGGTGTGAATAGCACAACAGATATTATCAGTGGAGAATAACTCATACATAAAATAAGTGTGTGTCCATCAATGACAATCACAACGTAAACATTATCAAAATACCAACACACATCATATGACTGGTGATCAGAGAAAATTTCTTTCCTTGAAGGAATTTGATGGTGGTGTTGATAGATTTGGCAGTGACTCACCCTACATGGTTAAAGGTAAGGGAGTTATTTCTCTTAATGGGAAGAGAAGTGTAGATGACATCTATTGGGTTGAAGGACTAAAGCACAATCTTTTGAGTGTGGCACAACTTAATGATATAGGATACCCACTGGAGTTTAAAAATGGCATGTGCAAAATCTTTGACAACAAAGGTAAATTGATTGCAACAAGGAAACAAACTAAAGGTAACCTATTTCATCTCAATTATAAAGTTAGCAACTATTTTATTGCAAAAATAGATGATAGCTGGCTTTGGCATAGGAGATTTTGTCATATAAACTTTGATAACATTGTTAAAGTGAGTAAGTCCAAGATAGTGAGAGGTTTTGCCTTAGTTAGACAAACTGGTTAATGCTCTTTGCAAAGAATGTCAGTTAGGAAAGATGACTTCTTCAACTTTCAAAAGATAATCATTTTCAACAAAGAACTTGTTAGATTTGGTTCATACAAATCTATGTGGACCCATAAGAACAAAAAGCATTCAAGGTGATAGATATTTCATGATTCTCATTGATGATTTCTCAAGGATGATGTGGGTCACATTATTGAAAGACAAGACTAAAGGTTTTGGTAAATTCAAGACATTTAGGGCCTTAGATGAGAAAGAGAGTGGTAAGAAGATAAAATATCTAAGGATAGATCAAGGCCGTGAATTTACTTATGAGGAATTCACTAAGTACTATGAAGAGAATGGTATCAAATGACAAATTTCTACTCCAAGGATACCACAACAGAATGACATTGCAGAAAGAAACAATCAGTCAATTGTTGAAGCTGCCAGGACAATGTTGATACAAGGAGGTGTACCAAAAACCTTTTGGAGAGAAGCTGTTAGTATAGCTGTCTACACAATGAACCGGGTTCTAGTAAAGAGAGGTAAGGAAAAGACTCCTTATGAATATTGGTATGGAAGATCACTTGATGTTAGCTATTTTAAGATATTTGGAAGAAAATGTTTTATTAAGAGAGGTGATTACATTAGAAAATTTGAGGCTAAGAGTGATGAAGGCATATTTCTTGGCTATTCCACCAAGAGTAAGGCCTACAAATGTTTTAACAACCGGACACAGAGAATTGTTGAGAGTGTTGATGTTCGAGTGGATGAATTTCCTAAAGTCTCAAAAAGAACCAGTTCAGAGAAAAAGGATGAAGATCCTTGCATTTTGTTTTTGGAACCAGAAATTGTGAAATGTGAAACCAGCAAAGCAAATTCTGATGCAATAGTCCAACCAAAATAGATAAATTCAGAAGAAGATGATGACAAAGAAGAAGCTAAATCTTGAGATAATGATCATGCTATTCCTAGATATGTGACACTGAATCACAATCCTGAGCAGATTATTGTAGATAAGGATGTTGGAGTACTAACCAAAAGGAAAATCAAAGAGAATTATTGCATGGTCTCCACCATTGAACCAAGAACTGCTAAGGAGGCATTTGGTGATGATCATTGGGTTAAAGCTATGGAGGAGGAATTGGATCAAATTGAGAAGAACAACACTTGGACCCTAGTACCCCGACTGATAAATAAGAATGTTATAGGTACTAAATGGGTCTACAAGAACAAATTGAATGAAGATGGTATTGTAGTTTGCAACAAGGCAAGATTAGTGTGCAAGGGTTATGTACAAGAAGAAGGAGAAGATTATGGAAAAAATTTTGCACTAGTAGCAAGACTGGAAGGTGTCAGAACTTTACTTGCATTTGCAGCCCATAAGAAGTTCAAGGTATATCAGATGGATGTTAAGTTTGCATTTTTGAATGAGCTATTGGAAGAAGAGGTATACATAGAGCAGACAGATGGTTATGCATTGACTAATGAGAAAGACATGGTATGCAGATTGCATAAGGCTTTATATGGATTAAAGGAGGCACCCAAAGCATGGTATGAAAGGCTTCATACACATCTAATTAAGATAAGATTTCTAACAACTAGTGATGATAGTAACATATATCTCAGGTCTGAAGGAGATGAAATATTGGTTAGTGAAGTATTTATTGATGATATTATATTTGGAGGTAATGATGTCATGAGCAATAGTTTTTCAGATGAAATGAAAAATGAGTTTGAAATGTCTTTGGTAGGGGAAATAAAAAATTTCATAGGCTTGTAAATACAACAAATGAAGAATGGTATTTTTATTACACAGTCTAAGTATGTAAAAGAGGTTTTGAAGACATTTGGCATGAGTGATTGTAAACTAGTTGGGACACCAATGGTTATAGGTTGTAAATTGTCCAAGGAAGATGAATCTAAGTCTATTGATGAGAAGGAACATAGGTCAATGATTGGCAAGTTACACTATGTTGTTCACAATAGACCGCACATTGCCCATGCAGTTGGCATAGTTGCTAAATTCCAACAGAATCCTAAGGAAACACACCTGATAGCAACCAAGAGAATCTTTAGATACCTAAAAGATACTGTTGACTATGGATTATGGTATCCATATGGAGGAAACTTTGATTTGAACGCATATATAGACTGTTGTTCTCCATTTTGACACCTTCTGTTTCTTCTCTTTAAAATTGAAAATTATTGCCTATGTGCAGCAATGGAAGAGAACAACAAAAGTTTGAAATAAAGACAACAATATGAGGTTCTAGAATTAGGAAACCTCCTAAACTTTAAACTTATAAAATCTTGGGTAGGTGAACCCTTTTTAAGGCTATTTTCTCACAAAAATAGTAAATGGTTTGTAGAAAACCAGTGCAAATTCCTGCAAACATTCCTTTATGACTATTATAACTAAAACATAAATGGAAAGTTGATTTTTTCTTTTTAAAAGAGGATAAAAAAATGCAACAAAAACCAACAGATAAACCTGTGCCTTATCTGGGCAACAAAGTCATCTACATAGACTGCAACCTGACAAGAGAAACTAGTACACAAATCACAAGTTTCTGATCTATCAATTCTGAAATATGCCTGACATATACAGAGTCCTAATCTATATCAGACTTCATCATCCAATCCACACCAAGAGTACTTGTATACACATAAAATTGGCTATGAGTGATTAAATAAATATTATATATTTATTTAATGTTTATTCTTCTATTGAATAGTTAAGTTGAAAAGATTAATTTATTTAATTCATTTTTTGTCTTTCTATTAATTAATATTTTATTAATTAATTCATCTATTATATTCCTCTAAAATAATTAAATATCTAATATTTAATTATTCCTCTAACCAAGTTAATTAAATATCTAATATTTAATTATCTCCTTCAGTCAATTAAATATCTAATTTTTAATAGTTATTCTCCTATCCTATAGTCTCAAATATTAAATAATTTCTTAAATTATTTAATCCCCCTCTTCCAACTCACCTTCCATCTCCACTTCATCTTCCCTTTGCCAACTCATCCATCATGTGGCTAAGGAAATTAATATTTCTTAAATATTAATTCATCATTTATCTTCAACCACCAAATTTAATGAATATGGTGTACGTACACATATTTCATAACCATCTTCTATATTCTCTCCAACACCCCCTACATCTTAGGAAGGACTTTAGTCCACTTGTCCTATCATGCCTAAATCTTCTCCAACCATCCCTAGATTCCCTCAGTCAGCAACCCAGTCAAGGTGAGATGAGTGACAATTGTCTTCTCCTTCCCCCTTTTTCTCAACCTTCACCTTTGCTCATAGCCATCCAAATGTATAGATTTGATGATGACCTTTGATCTAAGCCACATCATCTCATCCTCTCAAGGTCTATAAAATCAAGAGCTTCAGTTGAGAGAGAGTTAGACTTCATGTGCATTTTCAAGAAAATCATTTGTAAAACTTATGCATCTGTGAGTTTTAATCTTGAAGCAAAATAACAATTATCATTTAGCATAATCATTTTAGCATAATCATGTAGTATTGCATATCATAGTATCAGTTAACTACTAGTTATCAATCCATTCTTCATATGCCATCTTGGAAGCTATAAATTTATTGTCTGAGAGTACACCATCTGCAACCAGAAATAGTGGAGTTAGGACACAATGAGACATAAACCATGAAGGTAATATTAGTATTTTTATTGCATCTGTATTTAATGTAGTTTCATTAGTTGAGTTTGGATTTCCTCTAGCATTTCTATTGGTATTTTGTGAAACTAACTTGTTGTAGGTAGCATTCTGAGGATGAAATTCAAGTCGACACATTTTGGTGCCCACCATAGGGCTCAGGGACCTCGCATATACCTTTAAAAATCTTGCAAAAAGTAAAATTAACATATTTGTAATGTAGATTCACGCATGTGTGAATTCTGACAGTGCTTTTGTTTGATAGGTTAGCGCATTTACATCATAGGTTAGTGCATATGCCATGCATGTTAGCGCTTTTGTCTGAAAATCTATCCATTAGCATTGTTGGTTAGCACTTTTGTCTTCTAGGTTAGCGCTTTTGTCCTCTAGATTAGCACATTTATTAAAGAAATCGTGCTTTTGTATCCACAGAGCAACGCTTTTGTAGTCTAGGTTAGTGCTTTTCCTCTAAACATTAGCACATTTGAGGAGAAAGATATCGCATATGTTAGAATAGCACTTTTGTTTCCAACTAGCAAAATTTTCTTGCAGGTCTGAATGTCCAAGAAATTAGATTTTTCAAAGTACTGACATGCATGTGTAGGATGGCGTTTAAGGAAAATTTTATGCATTTCCTCATCTAGTTAATTAAAGGCCTTATTTTGGGAAGTAATATATCATGTCTTGTTCATTTAGTATAACTAAGAGGATAAACTGACATCATGCAACTTGCATTTTTAGTAACTTCTCTAAAATAGTTGGACATGGACTTTTAAAAAAGGCTAAAATAAACACCATTCTTGTTGGAGCAACATCTCCAAATAGGACTTAGCCAACAATTGCTTTGAAAAGGTTAAAAAGAACACTTATATTATGTGTCTCAAAAGTGGTAGGTATATGCTCTCCCCTTAATTGGGTGACCAAAAATCCAAACCCACTCTTTTATGCTTTCTTTACTTTCAAGCAATTAAATCCTTTAGAGGGTCTACCTTCCCGAGCTGCCTTGAGGGGGCCAGTGAGAGGGGAATGACCTAAAGTGGAAATGGGATAATACCGAGTCCTTCCAATATACTATAAATAAATTGTGTTTGTGATGAAAGTCCCAAACAACATGTGCTGATAAGTTCATACCGACACTATGTTTCCCCATAAACCCTATGGAGCGTAACCTCTATAGGCTGGGAACCTTTTGTATTTACAGAGTTGAAAGTGCTGCATGTATGACCACATGACCAGAAGCCTTTACTAAAAACCACTTGTAATATTAGAGATATAAAGTTTTCCATGGGGAGTTTTCATGGAAACTGGTGCTTGGCTTCCCCAAAGAAGTGAGTGCCGAGGGTGGAGCCAGTGGGGTCAAGCATCTAAATTTCTGCTTTGAATAGTGTAGCCTTGGGGGAAACCCCATGTGAGATTCAACAACTATTGTCTCAACTTGGCATAAGATTTTTACTTGCTTGTGCATTTTGTTTATTAGAAATTGTGTCTTCTATGTCTGTCACATGTTCCAAATGGTAAAAAATTAAAGAAAATTATCATCTAAGCGTGAGCAAAAATCCAACAAATTGCTGAAATTTTTTATCAAAAGGGTAGTACAAAATCTTTCCAACACTTGAAACACCAGATCAAAACCAAAGTGTCAAAATGTCAGTATCAAAATAATTCTTGAAGTAGGTTTGTCTCTAAACCATCATGTATTTTCAAACTAGCTCAAACAACTAGGTCACTAATCCTACAGGTTATTCCCAAGAAGTTCTATAAACATCAACATTCAACAAGCTATAGATTCAAACATATTAAGTGCAAAAAAAGAAAAAGAACATCATTGTCAAGTCTCTCATCAGGATAATCAAATCCTCTATCACAAAGCTTGATCAATCTATACTAGGTTCATAATATTGGATATATCTTTCCTATTTTGAACCTAGGTTATATCAAAATCAGAATTGCACCAAAATTGGAATCAAACAAACTTGTAAATTGTCAAATGCTTATATGAATTTTAAGTATCACCTTAAGAAAAGAAAACCTAGTTATAAAGCTACTTAGAAAAGAATAAGATTCTTCTATATCAATTGCAAGATTTTATTAAAACATAGGATATTCCTACACCATTTTTGTCACTACTTACGTAGCTGTGGTACAGAGTTTGACGGTGAAATTTTGCAAAGACGTGCTTTTCAACAAAGAGACACTTTATCACAACGAACAAACAATAGTAGTAAAATCAACAAAGCATATCTTCCTAAACCAATAATCACCTATTGACTTTGTCCTTTGGAAATTTTAACAATTTTGAAATAACCACATGCCAGTTTGGACTAGAGCTCAATATGAACAACTTAGAAAACAAAAATAAATGGAGGAAAAAGATAATCATGTATTTCAAACTTTTGGGTTTACCGCTGTTGACGAAGAAGCAATCAATAGCACCATTATAGACCTCGAGCAAGATTTCAAATTTGATAGGCTAATGGGAAAATTATTGACAAAGCAAAAAGAGAAATATCTTTTGATGTTGGCAAAATCTAGAGCTAAACAACGACAAGACTTTAACATAGAAAGCTTGAAACATGATGTAGAGGCAAGTAACACCCGAAACATAGATGATCCAAATAATGAAGATGTGAACAAAGAAATTCATGAAGAAACAAGGAAAGAAAGGGATGACACAAGAAAAGAGCGTAGTGATAAAAGAACTCACGAATAAACAAGAAGAAACTATGTGGATAACACATTATCAAACATTACTCAACAAATGAAAACTCTACAACAATAGATACAAGACATGCAAAATGGAACAAGATCGAAGAAGTATTCATTAGAAGATATATGCCCATATCCTTTTGATAAAAATTTGAACATGATACCATTTCCGCAACATTGCGAGATTCCTAAATGTGACAAATACGATGGAAAATCCGATCCTCAAGATCACATTAGGGAGTTTTGTACTATGAGCATGAAATTTGCTCATGATGAAACTTAGTTTATGTGTCATTTTCCTAGGAGTTTAAATGGACAATCAATGGAGTGGTTTTCAAGATTACCATCTGGAATCAAATCTTTTGAAGAACTTGTGAATAGATTTATTTCACAATACTCCTACAATATAAGGAATGAGATAATGATGCTAGATCTCTGCAATGTTAAAAAAAAGAATGGTGAATCTTTTATGATCTTCTTACAACAACGGAAATGAATGTTTAATAGGTATCCCCGAGATGTACCTGATCAAGAAAATATGGACATATTCATTGATAATCTTATCAGTGAAATGAGTTATCGACTAAGAATACAATGTCCTCCCTCTTTTGCCAAAATGATCAAGAATGGTCTGAAGATAGAAAATGCAATGGTAAAGAAAGGAGAGCTAAAACTTTACAATAATTCATACAACAAAAACAACAAAAACAACAACAACAATGACAAACCCAAGTTCTGGTCAAAGAATAGGAATGTTGGCAATGAAGAAAATAATGATAATAGTACTACAAAACAACAACAACCAATTTTTAATCTATCATGTCAAATCCCAAGCAATAAAAATCTAGAAAACAATAAAGCCAAGTCCTTTTTCTCCAATCCTCGGAGGAAATTCACAAACACTAAAGAACCTTTGGAATCAACTCTAAAAAGTCTGCATGCCAACAAATTGATTGTTTTACCAGAAGCAAGAAGTTATCAACCACCAGTCAAGCCAAATTAGTGGAATGACAATCATTTTTGCAATTACCATCGGAATAAAGGACACCTAACAAATGATTGTCAGAGATTGAAACACCTTATCCAAGATCTAATTGATAATGGAACCATCACAGTGAATAGCCATAAGACAAATGAATCACACCTAGCTTTTAAAACTACACTTCCAAATTATGACAAAGGAAAAGCCAAAGTGAATTACACTTATACATATGATGATGTGGTAAATGTAATGATTGTTAATGATAATCCATCTTCAGAGCCAATCAATGTTATTATGAGAAGCAAGAAGTTATGAACCACCAGTCAAGCCAAATTGGTGGAATGACAATCATTTTCGGAATTACCATCGGAATAAAGGACACCTAACAAAGAATAGTGTCTCATTTCAACAAAGAGATGCTTTATCACAATGAATAAACAATAGCAGTAAAATCAACAAAACATATCTTCCTAAACCAATAATCACCTATTGACTTTGTCCTTTGGAAATTTCAACAATTTTGAAATAACCACATGCCAGTTTGGACTAGAGCTCAATACGAACAATTAGAAAACAAAAATAAATGGAGGAAGAAGATAATCTTGTATTTCAAACTTTTGGGTTTACCATTGTTGACAAAGAAGCAATCAATAGTACCATTAGAGACCTCGAGCAAGATTTCAAATTTGATAGGTTGATGGAAAAATTGTGACAAAGCAAAAAGAGAAATATCTTTTGATGTTGGCAAAATCTAGAGCTAAACTACCACAAGACTTTAACATAGAAAGCTTGAAACAAGATGTGGAGGCAAGTAACACCTAAAAAATAGATGATCCAAATAACGAAGATGCAAACAAAGAAAGTCATGAAGAAACAAGGAAAGAAAGGGATGACACAAGAAAAGAGCGTAGTGATAAAAGAACTCATGAAGAGACAAGAAGAAACTGTGGATAATCCATTATCAAACCTTACTCAACAAATGAAAACTCTACAACAATAGATACAAGACATGCAAAATGGAACAAGCTCCAAGAAGTATTCATTAGAAGATAAATTCCCATATCCTTTCGATAAAAATTTGAACATGATACCATTTCTGCAACATTGCGAGATTCCTAAATATGACAAATACGATGGAAAATCCAATCCTCAGGATCACATTAGGGAGTTTTGTACTATGAGCATGAAATTTGCTCATGATGAAACTTACCTTATGTGTCTTTTTCCTAGGAGTTTAAATGGACAATCAATGGAATGGTTTTCAAGATTACCATCCAGAATCAAATCTTTTGAAGAACTTGTGAATAGATTTATTTCACAATACTCCTACAATATAAGGAATGAGATAACGATGCTGGATCTCTGCAATGTTAAACAAAATAATGGTGAATCTTTTATGATCTTCTTACAATGATGGAAATGCATTTTTAATAGGTATCCCCGAGATGTACTTTATCAAGAAAAGATGGACATATTCATTGATAATCTTATTAGTGAAATGAGTTATCGACTAAGAATGCAATGTCCTCCCTCTTTTGCCAAAATGATTGAGAATGGTCTGAAGATAGAGAACGCAATGGTAAAGAAAGGAGAGATAAAACTTTACAATAATTCATACAACAACAACAACAAAAAAAACAACAACAACAATGACAAACCCAAGTTTTGGTCAAAGAATAGGAATGTTGGCAATGAAGGAAATGACGATAATAGTACTACAAACAAACAACAACAACCAATTTTTAATCTATCAAGTCAAATCCCAAGAAATAACAATCTAGAAAGCAATAAAGCCAAGTCCTTTTTCTCCAATCCTCAGAGGAAATTCACAAACATTGGAGAACATTTGGAATTAGCTCTAAAAAATTTGCTTGCCAACAAATTGATTGTTTTACCAGAAGCAAGAAGTTATGAACCACCAGTCAAGCCAAATTTGTGGAATGACAATCATTTTCACAATTACCATTGGAATAAAGGACACCTAACAAATGATTGTCAGAGATTGAAACACCTTATCCAAGATCTAATCAATAATTGAACCATCATAGTGGATAGCCATAAGACAAATGAATCATACCTAGCTTTTAAAAATCCACTTCCGAATTATGACAAAGGTGAACCATCCCAATTAAAAGATGAAAAGGGAAAAGCCAAAGTGAATTACACTTATACATATGATGATGTGGTAAATGTAATCATTGTTAAAGATAATCCATCTTTAGAGCCAATCAATTTTATTACAAGAATCAAAGCAAAGGTTACCTTTCCAGGTATAGCAAAAGACCCAACATCCACATCACAACAATACAATTTAGTAGAGCAATTACAAAGAATACCCACTCAAATATCAATTCTGGAACTTCTCAAGGTTTCATATATGCATAAGGAATTTTTGGAGAAAGCTTTAGTGAAAACAACAGTTTCAAAATATTTGGATGTAGATCAGTTCCAAAACATGGTAGGGCACCTTATAGCTCCTCATTGCTTATCATTTTCTAGAAATGAGGATGCATCCTTACAACATCCTCACAATGCTCCCTTACATGTTGAAGTCTTCATTAATAAAACTCATGTTAAATGTGTACTCATAGATGGAGGAGTTGGCTTAAACATTTGTGCATTAAGTTTGATAAAAGCTTTGGGATATTCAAAAAATGCAGTAGACCCGAAAAAGAAAATAACCATCAAGGCTTATGATGAAGCAAAATGTTCTTCTAAAGGAACTGTTGTGCTACCAATAAAAATAGGACCTATGGAAAGGGATACATTGTGTCAGGTTTTAGATTTGAACCTATGTTACAAAATTCTTCTAGAATGACCATGGATTCACAAGATGCAAGCAATTCCTTCTACATATCATCAATGTGTGAAATTTCCTCATGAAGGACAATAGATCACTATAATTGCAGATTCTAGTCAATATTGCAATAATTTGAAGCCAACACAAGATACAAAAGTTTCACATAATAGAGAATTAGTATATCCTACCAAATAAATTCAAGAAAAGTTATGGGAAACTTTTGAGTTAAAGCTCAAATTAAATGATGAAGGAATTGGAAAATATTCTTTGCATAATTTTCCACTTTCCCCTAAGTCATATGGAAAGCCTACAGATATTCAATCAAAGACATTAGAAAGATCAAAACATATGTTTAAAGGGACATTTGTTATTATTGGAACTCTTGAAGAAGAAAATGATAACAAAGGCATTCTTGGTTGGTTATACAAGGATGAAGATAAAACTATAGCAATAGCAACAAAAGTCAATATTCCCATAAAACAATATGGCAAAGGTTATGAAATCATGCAAAAAATGGCATATGAAGGAAAAGGACCAATTGGTAAGCGACATCAAGGTATTTTAGAACCTATTTGTCCACACTCGTAATCCAAAGAAGATAAATCTAGGCTTGGATATCTAAAATCCAATCAAAGGCAACATAATCATCAACAACAAAAGTGGAGAAAGAAATCAGTTTCTAAAGAAGAAAATTGGCAAGAAAAGCTACATCAAGCGACCGAAATAGTAACCAATAAACAAAAGAAGCAAGAGGAACATGAAAAGAAAGAAGAGGAGATTACCATCAAAGGTAAAGGAAAATCTTGTCAACAAGTTCTAAAAATATAAACAAATGCAAAATGTGAGCAAGATATTCTAGAAGTAGTAAAAATAGAGATGGCAGAAATGAGAGAACTTTTTGCACCATGCAACATTCTAGTATGGTATAGTGGGGTAATCTTAGATCAAGATTCAAAGACAGATTCAAATGAGTATGAATGGGGTCTAGATGTATTTTCTACTACATCAAGTAAAGAACACAATGAAGACCAAGAAGCTATCGCAAAAGAAGACTTGTCTATTACAAAATAAAAGATAGAGCTAGAAAGAAGGCAAGAAAAACTCAGAATTCAGAGAAAAGAGGCATATGCAAAAAGGAAAGGGAATGATAAAGACAAATAAGTAATGCCACAAGAATTACAAACAAGGATAGATCAACCAAATAGAAATACAAGATTTTCATCAAAAGAGGAACAAGATGTATCCAGATGTGGCTGAACCATAGAAGAATTAAGAGATAGTCAAGTTGGATTGACTATTAGTCTAGAAGAAGTTGAGTTTGAAAGGAGACAAAATCTAGCAAAAGAATCCTCTTTATCATGTACACAAGTATGTCAACTCCAAAATGCAAATGAGGTCAATCAAGAAGGAATTTGCAGTATTAAAGATGTGTGTGTCGATATAATCCATTCATTTAAGGGACAAACGCCAGTTGAAGAACCACTTGAGTGTGAACTACAAAATGCTAATATTGATTTTGTTAGAACTAGTTCGAAGATGCTTGATAAAGATAATTCTCAAAAACATTTAATCTATGACAGTACCTATTCTATGCCAAGTTATGATCATTATGTCATGAAAAGTTGAAACACCTAATGATGATAGTGATTATGATTTACCCCTTCTTCATCTTGAACTAATTGATTGGGATAATTTAGACAACCCCAAACTGAATGTCTTTTCCAATGATCATGACTTAGCTGTGTACCTTAACGCTGTTGAACCCATCCCACCTAAGATATCTTCCATTGCAAAATCAAGTAATGTTTCTCATAGTTAGGAGAATGCCAAACTTTCCAATCACAAAAGTAAAATAAAACAAGGAAAGAGACCTATTGTTGAGAACCATTTCATGGCAACACTAGATCAATCAAAAGGGAAAATAAAGGACACATCTGATGATGAAAACCTCTTTAAGACGCTAGATGATGGAAAGTTTGACATTCTTCCTGAATATTTTCAATAGAGATATGATATCCTAATAGAACCAATAGAAGCAGTAAACATTGGTACATCAAAGGATCCTAAAATACTTCATTATGTTGCCTTATTATCAGAAAAAGAGAGGAAAGAATACATGGAATTCTTTAAGCAAAGACAGATAAATTTTGCTTGGTCCTATGTAGATATGCCAAGACTTAATCCAGATCTTATCATGCATCATCTTAATGTGGATTTAAAAGCAAAGCCAGTTAAACAGAAGCTAAGAAAGATGCATCCGCACATTGCTCTTCTTGTAAAAACCGAGCTGAACAAACTATTAGAAGTGGGTTTTATAAGACCTGCTGCTTATCTAGAATGGGTTTCAAGTATTGTACTAGTATCAAAACCAGATTAAAGAATAAGGGTCTGTACAAATTTTAGAGATTTGAATAAAGAATGTCCAAAAGATGATTTCCTACTACCAAACATTGATATCATAGTGGACTTGTTAGTAGGGCATGAGATGTTTTCATTAATGGATGGCTTCTCAGGATATAATCAAATAAGAATCACACCTGAAGATCATGAAAAGACAACTTTCACCTATGCATGGGGAACATATTGCTGGAATGTTATGCCATTTGGGCTTAAGAATGCAGGAATGACTTATCAAAGGGCTATGAGGACAATTTTCCATGATATGATGCATACATTTATGGAAGATTATGTCGATGACATACTTGCAAAATCTCATACAAGAAAAGAACATTTGAACATTTTAAGCAAGATTTTTGATAGGCTGGAAAGATATTAATTCAAATTAAATCCAAAGAAATTTGTATTTGGGGTAACCTCTGGAAAGCTCCTCCTTTGGTACATTATATCGGCTCGTGGAATTGTAGTAGATCTTGAAAAAGTCAAAGCTATCATGGAGATGGAATCACCTGGGAACATAAGTCAATTGTGATCTTTACAAGGAAGATTGCAATCAATCAGGAGATTTGTTTCTTAGTTAGTAGATAGATGTCTTCCATTCACCCATCTTCTACATAAAAATATTCCATTCAAATGGGATCTAAAATGTGAAGAAGCTTTTTTGCAAATAAAAGAATATCTTATGAGTCCTCCAGTACTGATATCACCAACCAAAGGGAAATCGTTGTTGCTCTATATCTCAACAACAAATGTATCACTAGGGGCCCTCCTAGCTCAACATGATGATGAAGGAAAATAAAGAGCAGTTTATTATATCAGTAGAATGCTTGTTGGCTATGAATTAAATTATTCCTCAATAGAAAAGACATGTCTAGCAATTGTATTTGCAACTCAGAAGCTGCATTATTATATGTTGATTCATTCTATGAAACTAATAGCAAAGATAAATCCTCTCAAATATTTGTTGAGCAAGTCAACATTGATAGGGAGACTAGCCAAATGGGTTATGATACTAAGTGAATTTGATATAGAGTATGTTGACCAGAAAGCTATCAAGGGACAAATTATTGTTGATCAATTGGTTGACGCACCTTTACAAAATGACATGCCTTTGCACATCGAATTTCCTGATGCAGATATCTTGATAGTAAGTACAAACTTTTGGGAATTGTACTTTGATGGTTCTTATACACAATATGGATCAGGCGTAGGAATATTTTTCATCACACCTCAAGGACACACAATTCCCAAATCATATAGACTGCAGTTTCCATGCACTAATAATACTGTAGAGTATGAAGCATTAGCTATTGGGCTTAAAACAACCATTGAATGGAATGTCAAAGAACTACATGTCTATGGTGATTCACAACTTATCATCAACCAAGTAAATGACAAATATCAAACTAAGGATGATAAGCTTATGCCATACAAACAACTAGTGGAGGAGTTTAAAGAACAC
Source organism: Cryptomeria japonica (assembly GCF_030272615.1). Lineage (NCBI taxonomy): Eukaryota > Viridiplantae > Streptophyta > Pinopsida > Cupressales > Cupressaceae > Cryptomeria > Cryptomeria japonica. The sequence goes on along the minus strand of NC_081411.1, from coordinate 439,490,523 downwards.
TTTAAAGAAATGTCATTCACCCATATTTCAAGTAATGAGAATAAAGCAGCAGATGCAATGGCTACAATAACATCTCTCTTGCAAAATAAGGAGAATCAACAACGTTACAAATTTCTTGTGGAAGATATCTTAACCCCTACCATTCAATCCCAACATACCTACCAAATTTTCCATATATCAGGAACCAGTTAACCCTCATACGGTCAAACTTATCAGTATTTAAAAGAACATATCCTTCCTCTTGACTTATCTCGCAATCAGAGAAGGAATTTTATCCGTCAGTCTTCTCACTATACTATTACTGCTGATATCCTATATAGGCATGGTCTAGATGGTACTTTGTTGAGATGTCTTGAACAAGAAGAATCTGAGAAAGTTCTCAACAACATTCATGTGGGTATTTGTGGTACACACTCAAGTGGTTTAACAATGGCTAAGAAACTTCTTCGTATGGGTTACTTTTAGCCTACTATGGAGAGAGATTCATTCACATATGCTAGAAAATGCAAACAATGTCAGATCCATGGGAATCTCATTCATGCACTAGCACAAGAGTTATATCCTATGGCAGGATCATGGCCCTGTTCACAATGGGGCCTTGATTTGGTTGGAAAGATAAATCCCTCATCTTCTAATGGACATAAGTTTATTCTAATAGCTACTGAATATTTTACTAAATGGATTGAAGCAGTGCCTTTAACAACAGTGATAGGAAAACAAATATCATCATTTATTTTGAATTATATAATCTGTTGCTATGGAGTTCCTATGACCATTATCACTGATAATGAAAGACCATTCAAAAATCAAGATGTTAAGGAGATATGTGAACAATTTCATATCAAACATAGGTTTTCTACTCCATATTATCCACAGGGAAATGGTCAAGCTGAGGCATCAAACAAAACTATGTTGAAAATCTTGAAGAAAACAGTCAATGAAGCTAGAAAAGACTGGCACATTCAACTAAATCCTGCTCTTTGGGCATACCAAACTAGTATCCGCACTCCAACAGGGGCAACTCCATATTGTTTGGTCTATGGATCAGAAGCCATATTACCTATAGAAGTAGAGATACCTTCTCTATGAGTATCCTTGCAAGGTCTTATACCAGAAGAAGAACAATGAGTCTCTCGACTCTAGGAACTAGAACTAATTTAGGAACGTCGCCAAAATGCAACAGATCATTTGCAAGTATATAAACAAAGAATGCCAAGAAGCTATAACCACAGAGTCAAGCTGCACATTTTTCAGATTGGAGATATAGTTCTAAGGGAGAATCCAAGAAATCAGCAAGATCGAGAAAAGAAGGGAAAATTTGAACCAAATTGGCTAGGACCTTTTGTCATAGTAGCAGCATATGGATCAGGAGCGTACAAGTTTTCTACCCCTGAAGGTGATTGGTTTGATGAACCTATCAATTCTATCCATCTCAACAAATTCGATGCTTGAGATATAAAGTCCTAAAAAATAAAAAAATCAATAAAAAGCATATTAAGTCCAAAAAAGAAATCAGTAAACATCCGAAAAGAAGAAAATCCCTAAAAAGCATAAAATAAAAATTTAAAAAAAAAGAAGAGAAAAAGAGAGAGAAAAGTGCAATAAATTTAGATGGTGAAAACTTGGTAAACAGGCGCTATCTAAAAAGTAAGTTCCTCCATCTATGAGATCGCTTTGCACACCTATCCACTCCATCCTATCGCATCTATCACTTCCATCATATCCCAGCTTACCCATTCCATCTTTCACATCCATTTCTCTGAACAATTTAGCAAGAAATATGCAACTTACCAACAGTTATCAATCTTTGACATACTTGTTGTAGTCACTGTCTTGGATCTTATCAGAATCAATCAATCTGCATTTGTATCCCACCATGGTTTGGATCTTGATCAATTCATACATTCATAATAATTTTTGTTTCCACTGGGGGCAAAATCCTAATTCCTTTTTGCTAAGGTGATCTTTTTAATCTTTAAAAATCCAAAACATTTAAAAAACTTAGAAAAATCAAAAACACCTCTGAAATAGATAACGAGCAACAAAGCAATAAAAATCAAGGCATTTCATCAACAACTGAATCATGAAACTTAGAAAATGAAGAATCAACCAACAAGTAATATGGGATTATTAAAGATCATTCATCAAAGATGATTATATCAGTTAATGACCATAAGAACATGTGAATGACATGCAAGATTCAATGTTTATATCTTGATTTTATTGTTAATCATGTACTCTATGCAACTCAAGGATGTCCATGACTAGAGAAGCTATGATGGGGCATGATTATTTTCTTTGATTGTTGTTTGTGGTTTATCTCTTACTATGGTATGTACTTGTCTCAGGATATGATCGGCAAAAGATCAAGGAGGATGTTCCAAGTCATGCATGAAAGGGGATAATCCTTGTCTATTCTACAAGCAATACTCTAGTCAATTTGATCCATTATATCAAGTTGCTTGTATTAACTTTCTATATCAAAATCCATGTAAGGAATACTCAGGTCATCTTCAATCATTATGTCAAGTTGCTTGTATTTTCATACAACATTTTTAAAGCTCAATGATGAAATCAAGCACTGTTACAAGATAGCATATGAAGAATGGCAATACAATTTTTAGTTAGATGATTTTGGATTAGCTCATTATTCATCTGCATTGTAAGCATTCATGGTCAGTTGCATTATAAGCATATCATTTCATTAACAGATCAATGGTCATAAATAAAGATTGAGTATACTTGGACAAACAAAAACAATTTGCATTTAATCATTGTAGGTGCATTCATTTTTAGAATCATTTTAATCATCATCCATTTTATTTAGTTGCATTTAAATAATTGCATTAATTTGCATTCAATTAAGTGCATTTCATTCATCATGTAGTGTATCATTATTATTATTTGCATTATCATCCCTTAACGATCATTTAGTTGCATCTTTTACACTTAGATTCATGAACATTACATATAAAATAAAAAACATTTCATGTAGATCATTTATTTTTACATCATCATAAGCATTAAAGAAATCATTCATTTGCATTTCCATATAGATCATTGCATTTACATCATTTCCATATCATTAAAGTTAGTAATCATTTTCATTTGCATCCAAGATCATCAAAATAAAAAATCAACAAAAGAATTTATCATTGCATCATCATATAAAGCATCATCATCATATCATCATCCATCTAATCACTGCATCCATATAATAAATGCATATAGATCATCATCATATAAAGTCCATGTCTGCATATAGAATCATCATAAAACAATAAAAAGTCCAAGTATATAATGATATCAGATAAACAATACAAGTGCCTCCAAATCAACTCATGACTTTCCTGTACCACTACCACCTGACTCTGTCCATCTCTATGGCTGTGGGCAAGAAGATCCTCCAGATACCTATCTCCCATGATCACCACTCCTTTGAGGAGGTCCCATGACCCCGCCATTGCTAGTATCCATCAACATGGTGGTATGATAACTACCTGCTCTCTAGCTCTCTGCAATTGCCTCCTCATATCATCATCGCCAGTGGGAAGTCTCCTTCCTGACCCGAACTAATGCTCTAATAGTGTTAGCTAAGAGAGTACCTGATACAACTTGTTGAATATGATCAAGAAGGCCCTGAGTATCTTGTTGTCTCCTAACAGCTCTTTCCCTCTCAACCATGAGAGTCTGCACCTATTCTTGAAGTTGATCAATGTATACTCTAAGACTATCAATGGTCTCCTTCTCTAGCACATCATGCTCTGGTGCTTCCTGCTCTACCATATCATGCACTAGTGCATCTTGCTCTAGCAAATTCTACTATTGTGCATGCACCCCAATCCCCTCCTCACCACCACTCTATCTAACTGCTAGAATCTCTGACAGAGTAGCTCTTGCAACCCATCATCTAATAAGGGGAACATGATCCTTAGGATCCTCATCATCTCCACCATGAGCTGCAATAACCCTAGGGTCTAGCTGAATCTATCCAAAATCAATGCCTCTCCCACTATTAGGATTCCCATAGATACTAAGAGGGGGGGTGAATCAGTATCTAACCGGTTTGGTGATTTTCTTAACTTAAAACATGTAGAACATATTAATACTGTATACCGGTAAACAAGAAATAATGCAATAAATAGAGATAACAACAACCACATGAAAAACACACCATAACATAGTAGTTTAACAAGGAAACCTGATGTGGGAAAAACCTCGGTGGGATTTTTGACCCACAATATTCACTTATTGGCCAATAAGAGAATATTACTGCGACAAGAGGGGCCTGCACATGCAGGAAGGCCAAGTGCCTAGAGCTCACTGCTCAATTACAAAATGGGAGGTCTCACTGACTTACAAAATGGATTATATAAATCCAATGTCTTGTATTGCTTCAAAATAGTATCTACTATGCCAGATCCAGTATCGGTTTATAGCTTTGCTTCATACATAAACCCTTAACCTACAATTCACATAATAGGTCTGCCTTATTTCGCCTATATATTTTCTTCCTTCTATTACACAATGTTCTACAATGATCTCTTATATATATGAGTCATTTTACAACTTGCCAAGTCGGCTTACAATGATTTTACAATAATAAACAAAATATATTACAAACAAAAGTCCTGTCGACTTCTGTGTTGGTATGCTTCCTTTTATTGCCGGTGGTCTCTGTGTTGGTATAGAGTCTATCTTTGCTGGTGCCGGTAAATTGTCTTGTCAATGTCATAGGATTGTAAGGTTGCCATCAATGACAAAACCTTCAATCACCTTCAATGTCTCATTGGAGTGTGCATTTGCCAACAATCTCCCCCTTTGGAATTGATGGCAACACTCATGAGAAAAATCCAAAAACTATCATCCAAAAAGAATCTGTCGGTATTGTCTTACCAAAAATGTTTACCAAAAGAAGTGCTCCCCCTGAGCTGATGAGTAATTTGATGGTTATTTTTCTCATTCCACTACTCCCCCTTTGGCATCAATGACAAAGTTTGTAAAAATGTCAATGAGTGTGGTTTCCTGCTTCATCCTTGTAACTGGTTGGTTACAATCTAAAAAAGATCTACCAAAACCAGATTCAAGCTCTCAGTGAACTTTTTTCTGTCTTTTATTGCGGCCTCTATCCTTTGAACTATACCAGTGAGGTGTTGCATTTTCTCTGCCGGTGTTTTCTGTCCTTGAATCAAGGCATCAAATATTTCTTTCCTTAAGGAGGCAAGATAGTCCAATTTTGGACTAAGTCTCCATTTAAGATCTTTAGCCTTTCCTTTTATTCTTTCTTTGTCTCTTTCCAACTTTAGTAGTTCTTCCTCAAAACCTATTATTTTCTACTCAAAACTGATAATGAATCAGATGAATTGATGAAATTGTCAGCTAGTTGATTTATTTCCTCTTGTATCTTGCTGATTTTCTTGTCTATATCAACTATCAGAAAGTTAGTTTTACATGTATCCATGTACAAAGTTTTGAATTCCTTCAATGTGCTACATAGTTCCGGTAGAAGTGTGTCAAATTGCCTTGTACACTTCTTTATTTCTTCCTCAAAGAATTTGTGTTTTTCCTTCTCTAATCTCTCCTTGAATGCTTCCTCTTTTATTTGTTCAACTATCACAGTGTTTTCAGTAATATACTTAGACAAAGTGTCAAGTTGACTCAAAGAATCTTTATTATCTACATTACATTTTGGTGCTATCATTTTCAAAATTGGAATGGTGTCATCTATTGCCTTGTAAGCCTATGAGCTATAATCTGTTACCTTCTTTATGGAATCCAAAAGAACTTATGTTACATTAGTTGGTTTGAATTCTATACTTGAAGAGCCAACACTCTGTATTCCGCCGGTGGGAGCAATATGCTTTCTTGTGGTGACCTCTGGTAGGTCAATTTGTGTTTCCATTTCTTTAAGCAAAGGTTTGTCTTGCTCAGCTATTGCCGATGGCACTGACTCTATGTGAACCTATTGCTATGATGGAGTTTTTTGCTTTGCTTGTTGCTCTATGTTATCATCTATCAGTTTACCTTCTGTACCATCACTTACCAGTTTCTCATTAGCCATATTTGTCTTCTCAGTTGTATCCTTATCTACCACAATATTGACCTTTTGAGTATCAATGTCCATTGTGTATAATACCTCAGAGTTAGGATTTGTGTCCTCTTGTTGTATGTCCATGCTCTCACTATCCAATTGATTATCAGTAGTCACTACCAGTGGAGTTTTCAGAGGCGGTGGGGATAAGTTATCTTTTATTTTTATGCTAGGTGGTCCACCAACCTTGCCTTTTCCCTTATCCTTATCCTTCTGATATACTTTGATGGGTTTAGGGTTTCTATATTCTTCCTACTTTTCCTTCTCTACAAGGAATATGTCCCATGCATTGGCAGTTTCCTCTGCAACCTCATTCACTCTACCAACCATAAGTGCTACATGTCAGTGTGTAGTTGAAAATACTGACCAGTTAGCCTTAGAGATCAGATCATCTATCTCTTTTGGTGAGTTGACTGGATAAACAACAAGTAATTTTTCAATTTTCATTTTCTTATCAAGCTCTACAACAACTTGCCTTCTAGCTTCAAGTCTTTTAAACAATTCTTCTGATAATTCATCTACAACTTGCATTAGAAATTTCTTGTAAATGTCCAAGTGTAGAATTACATTGTTTTCAATTTTCTCCTTGTCATCAACTGATAATGAATCATATAATTTATTGATTTTTTTCAGTTGTCCATCCTTTGTTATTTCATCTAGTAGTTTGGCAATTGGAGCAATTTTTTGTTAGTCTTCTTCTTGGGTATTAACTTCTTCTTCTTTGGAGTTATCTTCTTAGCCGGGGGCCTTACTGCTTGTTGTTTCTGTCTGGTTCTTCTAGGAGAAGGTGTAGATACTGGTGAAGGTTCTCTTTTCCTCACAACTCTTTTAAATGCAACTGGCATATCACTTTTTGAAGAAGTTGCTACCAGTGAAAGGTGAGTTTCTAGCTGTAGTGTTTCTAACTCATCTTCAATGATACCGGTTTGTTTAAGTACATCTTCTTTGATAGCTTTTTCTTGCCTAGATCCTCTTCTTACTATTTCTTCTACCTTCTTTACCCTTTTCTTAGATTGAATTTGATTCTCAATAGTCTCAGCACTACCAAATACCTCTTCCTTAGGTTCCTTGGGTGCTTCCAGGAGGGCTTTTGCATATATTTCAATTATGTGGTCATCAGTTTCATAACCCATTTCAATAACCCAAATGGTTCTTGGGACAACTACCTCCATCCAAATCTCATCCTTCTTAATAACAAAGCATATTTCATCCTTATACTTATTTACAATTGCTTGTGAAAGTCTAACTCTAGTATTCATCCGGGCCTTCAATGCCTAAAAGTACTCATTTATATTATTTTCTCTATTTTCACCCATGTTATTTAGTAAATCAGACAATTGTTTGCCTACCGGTATATCAAAACCAAGATTCTTATTACCGATACCGGGAACCTGTTTTGTTATGTGCAACATTAAATAGACAAGTAGGTTTCCAAATCGAAATGTCCCCTTTTTGTCTTTTTTAATTTTTCCAAGATTATCAATAAGCTCATCTTTCAACCATTCACACACATCTATTTTTGCATTATCCTTGATCATATCATAGGCACTCTTTATGCATAGGCTAGAGACTGAGTTTAACCTATTTGCATGTGTGGTTTTGTAGCCTAAAATCATGCTAATGAATATGACATTGATGTCGGTTACATAATTTACTCTTAAAGATCTTTTGTTAGATGTTGCACCTGTTAGGTTCATTACCAGGTCATTTGAGACCTTCTTTGTCTTATCAGGCTTGTTACCAGTGGAGGGTAACCCTATCACAGCCTTTACTGACTCTTTAGTAATTTTGTGAAGTGAGTCTAACCAAAAGAATTCACCATGAACCCTGCTTAAAATTATCCTTATAACATCCTTAGGGAAATCTGAAATATTGATAATTTCAGTGAATCCTAGGGTTTCAACTATTTTGTGTTCAGGTTTCACATTACCAGAATCATCACAAATTACAGTTTTATACATGCTCTTGATTTCCTCATCACCTAATTCTTCTATGTGACAATGAATGTACATTCTAGGGTCTTCTGCAAAAACTACTCCTTTGGGGATTTAAGAAAATGTACCAACATTATCATCCTTCTTAGCAATTTTAGGAACTAACTAAAATACAGTTCTAGGGCATTTAATCACTTCAACTATAGTAGGGTTTGCAATGAATTCAGGAACAGATGAAGAAGCCATGGATATAAATATCTTTATTTGCCTTAGGAAAGATTGCTTGCTGAATTGCTTTGCTTCTTTGCTCAAAATGTCTTTGCTCAGGAGTTTTCATGCTCTTTGATTGTTTGAATGCTCAGTGAAATGAAATTGGAGCCAAAACACTGATTTATAATGTTAATTTTGCCAACCACCACATTTAATGCTTGTTGGTTCAGTAATCAATTAACTTATCTATCGGTATAGAAGTAATTTCAACTTCTCACCATCAACCAAGGGAATAATAGCATGTTTCACATTTGATTGCTAAACCCTCAAGGGAATTTTCTTCAGTTAGATGAAAAGTCTCCTGTCGGTGGAGTGTTACTTTGTTCTCTCAATGGAGTGTTACTCTATTCTGCTAGTGGAGGAGTATTCCTATCAACATTTAGTTCTGATTTCTTGATCCATTGTTTAGAGAATTCCTACTTAACTTCTTCAACTTTTTCTTTACCTTTCAAACTAGGACCTTTTTTATTTACCGGTGAGGACTTGCTTCTACAAAATTTTGCAATATGTACAATCTTTTTATAGGCATAACAAGTCACATTATTTTTTTGAATAGCTTTTCCATATCCTATGCCAGTTTGTGTTCTGCATTGATTAGATAAGTGTCCAAATCTTCCACAAACATAACATCTCACATTCATTCTGAAAATTTCAAAATTATGACCAACTTTGTTGCCTTTTGAACATTGACCGGTGGGTGTATTGGTATTCTAATCATTTCTAGATCTACATTGATTTGCTTTATGACCATACTTGTTATAGTTAAAGCATTTGCCATTAAATTTATAAGCAGTAGGTTATCTTACCGGATTGCCATGATCCTATGTGTTTGTAGTACCAGAGCTTTCACAAGCTTCAAAGCCAAGACCATTAGTGTCACCATTAGGTTTATGATTGTTCAACAAGTCACCAAGTTCTTCTGAGCTTTTCTTGAATTTTTCTTTATATTGATTTGCAGCAGCCAGTTCTCCTTCCAAGATACCTTTTTGTCTCATGAGTTCATTTGAGTAATTCTATGCATGCATCAGATCTATCTTCAACATATCATTTTCATAACTAAGTCTTATGGTTTCATGTGCAACTTCATTCAGTCTTCTAGTCAAGTCTTCTTCATTCTTCTTTCTATCTTCAATTTCTTTACAAAATCTCATAGTCATATCCTGCATCTCATTCTTTGTTGTCATATTTTCTTGTTTTAGCTTATTCATCAGATCACTAAGAGTTTCCTTTTCATCATTCTCATTTTACATCTTTTCACAAAGTTCTCTTCTCTTGTTTCTTGTAATGGTAAGATTTTATTGAAGTGCTTGAATAATATCCTATGCAGCTTTTAGATCATCTTCAAGTTTGATATTTTTCAGTTTTTTTGCATCATAGTCTAAGAGAGATGCTTCTAATTGCTTCATCAAGTTTTCCATTTCTACCAGTGTCAAGATCTTCCTCAAGTTGTTAGGCTTCTAAAAATAGAGGACAAAGCTCTGATACCAATTGTTAGGATTCCCACAAATACTGAGAGTAGGAGGTGAATCAGTATCTAACCAGTTTGATGATTTTCTTAACTTAAAACATGTAGAACATATTAATACTGCATACCGGTAAACAAGATATAATGCAATAAATAGAGATAATAGCAACCACATGAAAAACACAACATAACCTAGTAGTTTAATGAGGAAACCCAGTGTGGGAAAAACCTCAATGGGATTTGTGACCCACAATATTCACTTACTAGCCAATAAGAGAATATTACTACTACAAGAGGGGCTTGCACATGCAGGAAGCTCAAGTGCCTAGAGCTCATTGCTCAATTACAAAATGGGAAGTCTCACTGACTTACAAAATGGATTATATAAATCCAATGTCTTGTGCTGCTTCAAAATAGCATCTACTATGCCAGATCCAGTACCAGTTTATAGCTCTACCTTTAACCTATAATTCGCATAATAGGTCTGCCTTATTTCACCTATATATTTTCTTCCTTCTATTACAAAATGTTCTACAATGATCTCTTATATATATGAGTCATTTTACAACTTGCCAAGTCGGCTTACAATGATTTTACAATAATAAACAAAATATATTACAAACAAAATTCCTATCGGCTTCTATGCCAGTATGCTTCCTTTTACTGCCGGTGGTCTCTGTGTTGGTGTAGAGTCTGTCTTTGCCAATGCTGGTAAATTGTCTTGCCGATATCATAGGATTGTAAGGTTTCCATCAATGACAAAACCTTCAATCACCTACAATGTCTCATTGGAGTGTGAAGCTGCCAACACCCACAACCCCCATCCAGTCCAGTCACCCTGCGTCCTCCTGTCAATGGCAACCCTCTCGGTGATCTCATACCTGCCCTGCCATGCTCCCTCCCAATCCATCCAACATCCCTCCCACCCATAAGACGTGGTCTCCCAATCCTGCCAACCGGTCCAAATGGTCCTCCATAGACTCTCAATCGACCTCCCCTCCATCTAGGTCTCCTACTACCATCACCTCCATCCCCACCCTCATTTCGACCTCCCCTGGCCTCTTGAGAAGCTCTGAGCTCTCGTCTCCATCTCTATCTCCTAAAAACTGGATCATTTGAATCATCATCCTCATCTCTTGAGTTGGGAGGAGGATCTACTGGATCAGTAATATGAGGAAATGGATGTACTAGTATGTACTGAGCATAATCTGCAGTAACACCAGGATCAAGAATGTGCAATCTCATATCATAAGCCACTCTCAGAGTAGCAAGAAACTCTGTGCAACTAATCTCAAATGACAAGGAAGGTCCCCAATCTTGTCTATCTATGTACCATCGAGCATATATCATCACACTAGTAGGTATAGGCTGGATCATACCAAACTGTCTAAGAATGCGACTAGTCAACTGTCACTCAACAATGTAAGGAGTCCGACCAATGAGATATCTACTTTTCATTATAAATGGTAATGTCCATGCATCATCCATCCATGGATCACAATCAACATATGGTCTCCAAGTAATGCTATCCAATGAATCAAGCACCCAATGCCAATACTCCATCTTACCCAGCTTATACTAAGTAAGGATACCTGCATAAAAGTACACATATGGCTGCCTCTCTCCATGAACTCTGTGATGGATAGGTCAAGTCACAACAATGTGCTCCCAGCACCAGATCTGCAATAAAGTGCATCCTGTAGACAAACTAGCACTCTCATCATACACCACCTGATGAAGATCATGATATAAATGTGAAAGCATACAAACACCCCAAGCATATCGAGTATGATGCTACATCATACTCAAGAGAATCTCACCCCATCCAACAACAAAACCTCGCGATCACCTATCAGGACAAATAAATCCTCCAATCAAACCAGCATGAATCACATGGAGAGTCTTGTAATACATCACAATATCCTCCCATCGGATCTCTCCTCTAGTGATGCTATCATCAACAAACACAACTCTGCAAGCCTCTGTCCCAACATGATCCTAAAAATCATACCGCACTAACTCGCCAATCACTGGGATGTGCAAAATCCTATACACATCCTTGAGCGTCACACTAATCTCACCCATGGGCAAGTGAAAAGTGTTATGCTCAGTATGCCATCTCTCAGCTAACGCCATCAACAATCCTCTATTATGCATAATCTCAGGCATATACAACAGATAGCATAAATCATATGCATCTATATGTTTAACCTCAGCCTACATCAGCTCTGGCACTAAATGGCGTACTACCGGTAATTTCTCCCAACACTAGATAACATTAAGTTTCTCCTATTTATCAAACAAATTCAATCAATCATCAACTATCTATCTATCAAATCAAACTGAAGCAACCTACACTATCTATCTATCAAATCAAACTGAAGCAACCTACGCTATCTATCTATCAAACCAAATTGAAGCAAATTAAGCTATCAAAATCATTTTTAAAACCTATCAATCATGGTTTTCTATCAATCACTGAGTTCAATCAAAACTCTACTAAGCTCTTGCATTAGAAACTAAATCAGTTTCTTAGAGCTAATCAATCAAATCAATCAATCAATTAATCAATCAAATCAATCAAATCAATCAATCAATCAATCAATCAATCAATCAATCAATTAATCAATCATTCAAGAAATCAATCAATCAATTCCCTATTCATCATACATGTGCATCAAACACATTAAATCTAATCATCAAAATATTTTTTTTAGCTTTTGCACTTATCAAAAACATCAATTTTGAGCATATGTGCTATCCTATACAAATACACTATCATCCTTAGCATATGCGCTAACCCTTAGTTATGTTATTTCCACTTACATAGATTAGTGAAATGTGAGATGATGTATGTTCATAATGTTTAAATGGTTAATTAATGTAGTTATATGGAGATGTTATGTATTACATTAGTTGTTATTAAAAGTTAATAAAAAAAATACATCAATTAGTATGATAGATGATTAGTTTTCTCTATGGTATTTTGGCGGGCATTACATTTACAACTGGGCGCCCCCTGTCATGAGGGTATTCATTCTGAGCTCTCCACTCTGACACCTTAGCATGGCCTCCACTAACCATCAAAATGAACCACCTGCCTTAACCACTTGCACTAACTGTCGGCCATGGTTCACTGCTAGTGGTTTGTTGCCAAGTCACAAGCGATATCTGGCGAGCATTTTTATGTCGCAACATAGCAACAACCCTTGGATTCATCTTGATCACCGTTGATCTTTCTTATTATGCTCAAGCCTTAGTCCCTCTGAGCAGCTACATCCATTTGCCATTTATTCAGTTGCATAACCACTAGACCTTCCACCTCACCAACTGCGTGTCACCATGCAAAACCTCATGACTTTCTTAGTGCTTACCTTGGAGCCACCAGGCCTACCAGCTCATCAGCCGCCAAGTCATAGTTGTTAACAGTTGAGAACTTTCATCTTGTGGTATAGCAACCACCATCCAATCTTCTACAACTTTCCCACTATTTAATTTTCCCTTTTTCTGAAAAATTAGGCCTTTCTGAGATGTACGCACATGCGGGGGGGGGGCACCACCTCCTTGATTGACCATTTGCCAAAACCACGTAAGCTTTGACACTTAGGATATATGCAACCTTGCATATAAATACTGAAATTATCCTCCTTGCGGCCAATGTGGGATAAAAGGTTCACCTTAGCCCTTTCCATTGGGTCATCAGGATCTCTCTGAACATGAAAACCCGATGGCCGATGTCATCTTTTTGCGCTCCACACTTCTTTGTACTATCCATCGGGTCATTGGGGTGACTTTAGAACTTAATTTTCGATGGTCGATGATGAATTTCTACGCTCTGCACCTTTTTCATGGGTCCCACCACTTAGTCACCATGTCACGGTTGTTAACCATCGAGCACTTTTGGGTTGCAGTATAGCAACAATTGCGAGATCAACAGGAACCTACTCGATCTTTAGGAAGCCTGATAGAGACATAAGAAAAGACATAAGACTTAGGCAAAAATTAAAATTATCATAACCCACCCAGGCTTAGACATAAAAGGGGGGCCCTCTTAACGACACACGGACCCATTTGCATAAGTGAAAAAATGACGAGCTAACACATTGAATAAAAATAAAGGGACACATTGAACCCTGAACCTTGAACCGATTAGCAAATGGTTCAAAACAGACATTATGCATTCGCACATGCTTATTAAAAAATATTACAAAGCCATGACATAAGTAGGAGAAGTGGTTGAACCTTGAACCTTGAACCAAAAAAGGTTCAAGGGTTCAAGTTAAAAGTGAATTACAACAATATGCTTTCCTTACCATAAAACAAAGGTTCAATTTTTTAAGATGCCTTCATGGAAAAGCAAAAACCCTAAACCCTCAGAATTTTATAGGTCCCAATAGTAGCTCTAACTAGGGATGGTTGGACACAAGACCAACACAAGAATATGGCAAAAACTCTAGAACATAGACCAATAAGAACAAAAGACTTCCCTCAAATTCAAAACAAGGGCTCCCTATCGAAAAACACACAACTGAAAGTAAATATATACAGCCTACAACTATTGTGCATATAAAAGTCTACAACTATATAAGAGTCTCCTCAAAATCCCCTTTTGTGCTAATCTAAAATAATATGGTGGATTTTGATCATTTAGATATGTTAAGTATGAATCCAGATCTGATGTAGAAAAGAGACAAATAGAAGAAGCTGTCATCTGCACACTTCTGAAATTCCGATTGGTCCCATTGGAAGTAACTAATTCTCTTCCAAAAGAATTGTATTTGCATATTGATAACAGGTGGAAATATGCCATGGACTCGGAAAAGAAGATGAGAGAAAGAAGTCTGGTACATCTCTTTCCAGACATGTCAGTAGATGAAATAAGTGAACATCTAAAAAAATACCACTCAAACTTCCTAGTCAAGCAAAGAGCCTTGAAATTGATGAATAGGTTTTATTTGGATGTAGAGAATGAGACCAAGGAAAAATGGCAAGAAATCTTTCGAATCAAGAATGATGGTGAGCAAGTTGAAGTTGAAACAATTGATGTCACCGAGAAAGATCCTGATATCACCAAGCAAGACCCTGCTGACACTATATAAATTGATGAGGATATCATGGACACCGAGGGACAAGAACAGGAAATGATAGAAGGGAATGCATATGCCAAACTGGTATCCAGTGAGTTAGTTTTGGAACAAGTTCAGCCCTATCCTCGAGTCACTCAGCCTATTTCAACTGAGGCCCCTCAGGATACTGAACAAGGAATAGAGGATCACAAGTCTACAGAAGGAGAAACTACATCTTAGGCCATCGGGGAACAGACCTCTCAAGCCCCTTCTAGCACTAAAAATGTTACAACTGAGGACCCAAGCACAGAAGCACCAAAGGAGAAAATAGAGGCTATAGGAACCGACAAAAGTGTTGCCTCTACCGAGCAACCTACCGAGGGTAATCAAGCCTTCCAAGCCATTGTATTAGTTCAACCGGTGAAATCTAAAGAAAAGAAAATGAAAAAACATAGTTTCAAATTAGATTTGTCAAAACCAATAGTGTTGCCGAATGTAGACATATCCAAACTAAAAGGGCAAGCACTCATTGAATTAGGTGAACTATGCAAAGCCAAAGTAGAATGGGAGAAACACAGGAGAAGCAAATGGCTATTCAAAAGAAAAACAAAGTACTTTAGAAGGTGAAAACACTATTAACAGACATGCTACCTGAAGCTACAGTGACAACAGATGCAACCATCCATATTCAACTGGATGAACTCCTAACTAAAATTGAGACATCTGGAGTAGACACATCTGAATATTTGAGCAAGTTAAAGGACAAAGAGCTCACTGCTAAAATAATTGAAGAGGTACAGAAAGATATTGCTATTGGCAAAGTAAAACTTGTCAAATTTATTGCTGAGTTATCCCCTCAACTCAAGCACATTCTTTATTTATTTCAGAAACTCTATACATTCTCTTTATTCATTAAAGATATCAAAAATAAAATAGAAGTGATTGAGAAAGAGATCACCGATCTCTCAAATAAGTTGACCACTGAGCCAAACTCTATTCAGAATTTCTATACCAAGCTATACAAGCTCATGGCTCAATAATTGGAGCTTAGGAATGAAGAGTACAAAATAAGGATGGACATTATGACTCTTCAAACCTTATTCATTCCACACTTGTCCTTCATCCAAGAGCAGATCAACAAGGCTACCTCCCTATCCACTCAACAAGAGGGAAGCACCTTAGATGGACTAATTTCACTATTAGTTGACATTACAGCTCAGAATTCACTCATGGACAGTGTCAAGGATGCCCTCTCTACTACTCTCACCAATGCAAGGACAAAGTACAAATCCATTTTTGACCAATTGCCTCCACCGAATGGTAACTAAGTTTTGATGTTTTTCAAAAAGGAGGAGAATAGTATCAAAGTATCAAAGGGGGAGTATACCGAGCAGAACAAAGTATCCAAATGCATAGTTGTAATTGACAGGGAGCAGTGAACCAAGCAGTGTCAACCGAGCAGTAAACACAAACATTGATCATTGAGCATGTAGAATCAGAGTTTTGTATAGTATATTGATAAGGGGACTATATCTAAATATACTATTTCATTGACAAATGTATATACTATCAGTTTAGTCAAATTTTCTAAGTATATAGAGTTTTGAGTTATGACTTTGAAAGAAGTTTTGTTAAACATCTCAACGAATGTCAAAAGGGGAGATTGTTACTACTTACTAAGTTGCCATTAGTTTTATGTCCAAAGTCATTCTATATACTCTATTTGGTTACTACTACTGAAATAATCAGTCGGTAAGCATAGAGCAGTTGGTTATAGAAGAAAGTAGTCACAGAGCCCAGTATACACTGAGCTGTTTGTCGAGTAATACTCTATGTCTACTTAGCAGCAATAATGATATACTGAGTTGATATACACCGAGTGAAATGTGTTACCAGATTCATTGAACCTAGACACACATGTGGAAATGTGTTACAAGATCGAGGAACAAAGAACCGTTATCACATTGGAAATTGCACTTAAGGATTGTGTATGATTTTGAGGTCATCTATCCAATGAAATATTTTGTATGGTCATTGATTTGATAAATCATGGTTGTAAGATCGAAGCAATGAACCAGATCACCGACATAAGAGATCTATTTATACAACATGGATTAGGATCAGAAGAAGATATACAAAGGTGTATGAAGCAAGACATGTGTGATACACAAGAAAGCACTGAGTATTGTGACTGTCAGAGACATAGAGGTCACCGAGAAGGATTTCAGAGAATAGTCAAGGAACAGAGTAAACAAAAGGGTTTACCGAGTTACTCTATGGGTTACCGAGGTATGCTATAAGCAAGGTAATCTCATTTTGAGCACATAGAATCTGCTATAACATTTCAGATGTGAAGTTGTAGATATTTGTAAAGATTTTATTGTAATATTTTGAGTTGTAAGAGAAACCTTTAACAGGGTAAAAGACTCTAACAAAGTCTATAAATTGTAAAGCCTATAACCAGGTACAACATTTAGAATAAGTGTTGTAAAATCCTTTAGCAAGGTAGATCTAACAGTCTTGATACTCCTAACAGGGTAAGCTATCAGAAATAGCTAAACATGTAGCTCTAATCGAGCACCCTTTATTATTGTAGTAGTGAAGTTGTGGGTGCCATCCCCACTGCAGTTTTTCTCTCTAACCAAGAGTTTCTGCATAACCAAAATATATGTGTTATGGAGTGAATCATGTATGATTGTTATTTATTTGTTTTAGCTTTATGCTATGTTACATTAGTTTTTGGCTTATGCTTAACAGTAAAGTTATTGTTAAAGAAAGGATTTGAAGTACTAATTCACCCCTCCCCTCTCAGTACATTACCTTCCATATTAGGCCTAACACTTATAAGTAGCTTCAGTGAAAGCTGCTATTTTTACTTCTACATCTCTCATAGTACCCATAATAGGCACTTATTTATTATCCATGACATAACATCTGCCATATGAAGTGTGTACTGACAAACCTAGCTCTTTCATAACGCCATAATGCATCATGTTAGCAGCTGCACCAGAATCTATCATGCAATTTTTTATCAGTCTATTATTAGCTAACAATGTGACATAAAAGAGATCTATCTGAGATGGTTCCTGATTAATAATGGTGCCCACATAAAATTCTGGGACTCCTTCTTCTTGATCCTTCTCATCCTTTGCATTTCCCTTTTTAGAAGAACCATCTCCATCTGATATACTTGAAATCAGAGAAAAAGTCGCTTCTCTATGTTCTTTTATTTTCAGCAGCTCTATCAAAGGTATTGAAACCTTCATATGTGTTAAAGCTTGAGTCATATCAAAATCAATGTTAACATTAGACTCAACATGAGTTTTAACCTTTTCCACTTTCTGGTGACTTGTTCTCTTGTCACCAGTGGTTTCTGCCTTACATCCAGTTGTATCAGCAATACTAGGTTTATCTGAACTACTTGACTGATCACCTTTAGCTTGATTATCTTTGATAGAATTTTTATTCTCAGTGGACCTCTCAGAAGAAGTTTCTTTAAAAAATAGAGAACCAAGCATACCTTTAATTCCATCATCTTTTCTACTTCTCAGATTATAATTATGCTTAGCTTTAGCTATTGTAGCCTTAGTAAGATTCTTGACTTCCTCCTCACTAGGCCTTCTAAGGTGAATCTCTTGAACTTTTATTGTGACTACATTCAAAGTGGGATGCCAATCAATTGTCATCCGCTCTTGGCAATTTGAATTGCTTCTTGAGACATTATATTCACTTGCTTCATCCTCTGAAGACTCACATTAGTTTCTACAGTATACTCAAACATATTAATTGCAGGTTCATCTTCACTTCTCATGGATTCACTTACAGCTTGAGACACAACACACTGATAGGGGTAATTTGGCCCATCTCATGCTATACACCACGGAGTATTTTCCACATTATGTATATTTCCTTCCTTCAAAGGATCAGGGGTATTCTAATTTTGTGGGCCTTTTGATCTATCTTGCACAAGTTTGTCATCTTTCCATGCAGTGTTATATGGAATATCATGCAATCTAGCAGGTATGTCTTTCTAGTTGTAGTGAGGCTTCTCAAGTTTACTTACTTTAGCAGTAAGATCCTTGACAATAGCCATTAATTTCTCTATCTTATCCTCTTCTTTAGAGGATTTGTTTTGTTGTGGTTTTTGTTCCTACCACAATCTTCCATCAGTCCTTCTTCCCACTTTACCTTATGCTTTTCTATTACTCTCTACATTGATTGCAATCCTAAAAGCATCCCTCAAGCTATGTGGGTTCTTATCTCTAAGAATGTAAGCCATTTTGGGGTCAAATGCATTATAGTAGGTAGTTAGACACACATTTTTATCTAACCTCAATACTTGAAAAATCCTATGAATTGCCTTTTGAAACTGTACATTAAAATCTGTGACGGCTTCATTATCAGATTTCCTGATGTTGTTTTATTAATTAAGCATGAAGCTCACATTTTTCTTGTCTCCATATTGCTCTTGAAAACAAATTTTAAACTCTTCCCAAGAACCAACGCTATCCACAGGTAACCCTCTGTACCAATCTCTAGCATCCTCGATTAAGGATTGCACAAACAACTTCATGATGACATCTTCATGTGCAATTTCATAGTCATTAATCATGTCACCAAAAGATTTCAGATGCTCTTCAGCACTGACAACATTATTCCTAGCAAACTTCTAGATTTTATCCCTCATTTCAATAGGGACATGGTTTGGATATCCAAGAATTCCATCAAAATACAACGGACTATACAACTCAAAATTTATCGGTCTCCTTTGAAACTGATTTCCAATAAAGTTGTTTCAAGTATTCACCCTTGGGCCTGATCTGCCAACTCTAGGATTTTGATGGCTTTGATAATGGGGTAATCCATGACCAGTTTGGTTTGCTGGAAGTGTATTTGGAGGAATAGTAGAAATATTTGGGGCAACACCTTTATATTGGTTGAGGGGTGGGATAGCACTTGTTTGCATCATTGGTTGAGTGTTCAACAAAGAGGCAAAAGTATGTTGGGACATAGGATTACTATGATCTACAGGTGGGAAAGTTATAGGAGGAGCTTTCAAGCATCATATTTTTCTTCTGAACTCAATATTAAGTGCTTCTATTTCAGCCTTCTCTAACTCCCTTTGCATGTCTTCATTTTCTTTCCTTATCCTTTCTACCTCAATCTCATGTGACAACATTCCTTGGTGTCCTTCTACACTTCTTGACACTAGACCCACAGATCTATTCTCCACAACTTTTTGCTTTCCTTTGTCAACAACAGGTCTGGCAAGTTGGGGATCACTATGAACCTCCCTGCTAGGTTGTGATACAACTTTAGGTACAAAAATAATTTTTGGATCAAGGATTTCCCTAATAACAGGACCTTTCTCTTTACTCCTAGGTTCTTCTTGAGAAAACAACTCAAGCTCTGCAATCTGTCTTAATAACCTATCTCTTTCAATAAGTTTGGCTTTGGTTTCATTCTCCTTTTCCTTATCTTTATTTTTTCTATTGGCAATCAATTGATGTACTCTCTGATTTAGTACCTCAACCTCTTGAGACACTTCATCTTCATTTGGCAAAGTTTCCTCTAAATCAGACACATTTAACTAGTCCATATCAATCAGGTTGATATTTCCTTCCATAGTTTTGGGAATGGAACTAGCTCTATTACTTGTACTATGCCTATCTCTCCCAAAAATGCTGGCATTAGACAATCTTTGGTGAAAGGTTTGGATATCATCATTATTGCCAAACATTCCAGCATGAAAACCCATAATATCATGGTCAGAGTCATGAGAAGAGGCATTGGACCTTGCATATACAGGACACTTAGAAGACTTTCCCATTTGATTACTCTTTTGTTTCCATGACTAACTTGATTGCTCAGGAATAACAGTTCCTCTCCAGCCCTTCTTGACTGGTTCAGGTAACCCTTCATGCAACTTCTCTTGAGGGTTCTTCTTCATATAAGACCTAGTATTTCTTCTCCTATTCATCTTGCTAACCTTGTGAAGTGACTGTGATTTTTTCTAAAAGAACAATGGGTTTTTTTGTTTTTTTTTACTTTAGAGTCGCCACCCAATATCTTGGGAATGAAATATATAGTTTAACATAGTGAATCACTTACAAGATACTTAAGAATGAAACTATTGATCCTTAGAAAAGAATAGAATAGTATTCTAAGATGCTATGAGATAGATCAAGGATTTTCTTTAGAAAGATAAACTCAATAATTTTCAGACTGAAACAAAGGGAACCTGATCTCAACACTTTTATGCAATAAAGACATAGATCTGTAGTATAAGACTTATCTTATTTAACTCTCCCCAGCAGAGTCATCATTTTTGTTGTGGTGACTCAGATGGGCCAACTCACTTTCAATCTGATTCAATAGTCTATACTAGAGCTCTTTAGATTACTCCCTAGCAGAGTCTCAATTTTTGTTGTTCTCCATTTTGACACCTTTTGTTTCTTCTCTTTAAAAGTGAAAATTACTGCCTATGTGTTGCAATGGAAGAGAACAACAAAAGTTTGAAATAAAGATAACAATATGAGGTTCTAGAATTAAGAAACCTCCTTAACTTTAAGCTTATAAAAGCTTGGACAGGTGAACCCTTTTTAAGGCCATTTTTTCACAAAAATAGTAAATGGTTTGCAAAAAACCAGTGCAAATTCCTGCAAACATTCCTTTCTGACTGGTATAACTAAAACATAAATGGAAATTTGATTTTGTCTTTTTGAAAGAGGATCACAAAATGCAACAAAAACCAATAGATAAACTAGTGCCTTATCCGGGCAATAGAGTCATATACACAGACTGCAACTTGACAAGAAACTAGTGCAAAAATCACAAGTTCTTGATCTATCAACTCTGAAATATGCCTGACATATATAGAGTCCTAATCTGCATCAGACTTCATCATCCAATCCACACCAAGAGTACTAATATCAATAAATTTGTTCAACATATTTTATATTTTTCTCCTCAAGAAAAAGACTCAGAACAACTTCATTAGATGCCTAACAAATCATCCAATTGAGCAATCCTTGATTACTTAAATGAGATAAACACCAACATAGTGACAGAGAGACAATACAAGTCTGTGTTTAAATTCTCTAGACTATATATTTCATTCCTCTGTCAGAAGGTTACAAGTACTTCATATTTGACTCATAAATTGCTAAGACAAAGGCCTGTATTAATTTTGCTAGAGTTTAGCTACAAAAATTGTGTCACTTTTCTAGGTAGCCTTGGTATCCTTTTATAGAAATCAGGATGCAACAAGCTTCAGACCACCTAGAAGAATAATCTTACCCTAACAATCATTTAATGCAAATAGTTATATCTATACCATTTCACTTGGGGGAGAAATCTAACATTCCTTCTAGGATGCATGCCTCATTAATTCACTGGGCATTCACTTGAAAAATGGCTAAAAGGATAGGCTTCTATTACCCAAAAATTGGATACAACCACCGTTAGCTTCATAATGTCAGTGGATTATCTTGTGCTAGAGCATTGATGAGTTCTTATCACAGAGCAACACACCATTATGTTCTTTACATATCTCCATGTAGATCTCCTGGGTACCTTTCACCAACCCATTTTCATCTTCAAGCAATGTCATATGCAACTTGCATAGCTTTGCTGATATTTCTTTTGAATATTTAAAATTTTTTGGCACCAACGGATCAGGAGACCTTCTCTTTGAGTGCTTTTCCTTTAGTCACCAAGTCACGACCTTTAATGTTCGAACGAGTTTCCATAGAGGTATAGAGAAAGTCATCTGATCATGGGAAACTAACACACCTTTTAACTTCCCTGAGTAATCCACTTAGGAATGAGCCCCATCACTTGGTCTCTGGCTGTTAAAAACTTAACCGCTACTGCACCTGGCCTATAGAAAATCCAATCTTTATGACTAAGGAATAAACCCTGAGATCTCAAGGTCACTATCCCAAAAATACTTGTTGTGGGTTGCACTTGACTACAAAAATTAGATTCCTCGGATCGAGAGCCATCCACTGATATGTGACAAATCCATATCTAGGAAAAAATTAACCCTCACAGATCTTGGCCACCTATCACCACCTGATTTACTCATGAGTCCCTCTGAACTCCACCTATCTTGCCACTTCATTAGTCACCAAGTCATGACCATTAACATCTGAGCACCTCCATCTTGCGGTATAACGACAACCATAGATCTCTCCTCAAGCTGCTCGAACCTTAATTCCTGGGCCGCTTCACATTTTTGCACATGCTTTGTTGCCAATTCACATGGGATATTTGGCGAGCACCTTTGCATCACGACATGGCAAAGACTGTTAGATCATCTCGCCCGACCATTGATCTTCCTAAACCCGCTCGGCCTTTAGCTTCTTTAAATGGCCTTCGCCTATGCCATGATGTCACCACTTGGCCTCTCTAGATTCACTTTGAGATCTTCTTGGACTCCACTTGTCCAGTCAAGCCTACCACTTGTCAACTTGTGGTTCACCACTTGATCCACCTAGACCACCCAATCATCGCCACCTGACCCACCATCTCCTTTGGCTTGTTCGGCATCAACCTTTTGGCCAAACTTCCTCTTTGGCTGACCATTTTTGTGTCTCATCAAAACCGTAGTTTCATCGATGCCTTCACTTTTTGATGAAACTTGTTGATATTTCTTCGATGTGCCCTAGTCGATGGATCTGAGTATCCAGTGAACTACTTTCATGTCTTATCAAAATCTTAGTTTCATCGACACCTTCTATGTCGATGAAACTGATACCTTTGGTGAGTCCTCCCTAAGATCCATCAAAGCCATGGTCTGCTTGATATACACCTTGATGATATGCCACTTGTCAGCCATGTGGCACCCTTTGATTGGCTTCAAAGTTAATAGCTGGATGCCACCTGTCGCGAGGTAATTCATTCTGGGCTCTCCACTCTGACACCTTAGCACGACCTCCACTAACCATCGAAATGAACCTCCTACCTTAACTGCTTACACTAACTGTCGGGCATGGCTCACTGCTAGTGGTTTGCCGTCGATTTGGAGGCGATATCTGGTGAGCATTTTTACATCTCAACATAGCAAAAGCCCTTGGATCCATCTTGATCACTATTGATTTTTCTTGTTCTGCTCGATCCTTAGTCCCTCTGAGTGGCTACATCCATCTGCCATTTATTTTGTCGCATCACCACTAGACCTTCCACCTCACCAACTGCCTATCACCATGCGACACCTCATGACTTTCTTAGTGCTTACCTCAATGCCACCTAGCTTGCTAGCTCATCAGTCACCAAGTTGCAGCTGTTAACAGTTGAGCACTTTCATCTTGCGGTATAGCGACCGTCATCCAATCTTTTGCAACTTGCCCGCTATTTAATTTTCCCCTTTTTTGCAAAATTAGGCCGCTTTGAGATGCACGTGCATGTGGGGGCCCACCACCTCCTTGATCAGTCATTTGCAAAAATCTCGTAAGCTTTGACACTTAGGATATATGTGGCCTTACATATAAATACTGAAATGCTCCTCCCTGCGGCCAATGTGGGATAAAAGGTTTGCCTTATCCCTTTCCATCAGGTCATCAGGATCTCTCCAAACATGCAAACCCAATGGTTGATGCCATCTTTCCGCACTCCACACTTCTTTGCACTATCCATTGAGTAATCAAGATGACTTTAGAACTTAATTTCTGATGGCCAATGATGACTTTCTGTGCTCCGCACCTTTTTCATGGGTCCCACCATTTATTCGCCATGTCACGGATGTTAACCATTGAGCGCTTTTGGGTTGCGGTATAGTGACAGTCGCGAGATCAATAGGAACCTGCTTGATCTTTAGGAAGCCCTACAAAGACATAGGAAAAGACATAAGACTTAGGCAAAAATTAAAATTATCAGAACCTGCTCAGGCCTAGACATAAAAGGGGGCCCCTCTTAACGACACACATACCCATCCTCATAAGTGAAAAAATGACAAGAAAAGACATTGGATAAAAAGAAAGGGACACATTGAACCATAAAACTTGAACAGATTAGCAAATGGTTCAAAATAGACATTACGCATTCACACATGCTTATTAAAAAATATTGCAAAGCCATGACATAAGCAGGAGAAGTAGTTGAACCTTGAACCTTGAACCAAAAAAGGTTCAAGGGTTCAAGTTCAAAGCGAATTACAACAATATACTTGCCTTACCATAAAACAAAGGTTCAATTTTTTAAGATGCCTTCACGGAAAAGCAAAAACCCTAAACCCTCAGAATTTTATAGGTCCCAACATAGACGTTGATTGGGCAAGCAATGTTGATGACCGAAAAAGCACAACCGGTGGAGAATTTTTTCTTGGAGGAAGGCTTGTTTCATGGAGTAGTAAAAAGTAGATTTGTACTTCATAGTCTACTACTGAAGCTGAGTATGTTGCAGCTTATATGAATTGCACACAGGCTATTTGGATGAGGCACATTTTGGAAGGTTTTAAGATGAAGATCTCAGAACCTATAAAGATTTAATGTGACAATACAAGTGCCATTAATATTTCTAATAATCCTTTTTTGCACGCACAAACCAAGCACATTGAATTGAAGTATCATTTCTTGATGGAAAAAGTTTAGAGCAAAGATGTTATCATAGAGCATGTTTCTACCAAGGAGCATCTTACAGATATTTTTACCAAACCTCTTGCTAAGAATACTTTTGAGTATCTTAGAAGTTAGTTAGGGGTTGTCCCTCTTCATGAAGGTAGTTGAATATGAGGCTGATTGCATCAGTCCCTGAATTACTTGCAAAAATTTTACAAGGGTTGATGTAGAAGTGGATGTATTCCACAGGAGGAGCATCAAGTTGTAGTATGTTGTTGATGCACAGTGAAAATTTGATATTACATGTTTTACTTTCAATTTGGCATTGTTGTCAAAGGGGGAGAAGAATTATGTGATTATGTGAAGGAAAACCAGTGATAGACTAAAGACAGAGAGAGCATGTGAATACTTGGTAATGCAAACCATGATTCCTATTCACATTCACAACAACAAGCAATGGTGTTGATATTTGTATTGCCATCAATGCCAAAGGGGGAGATTGTTGGCATTTGCATAAAGATTGCATTAATGATATGTTATGTTGTCATTGATGTCAATTGAACTAGTAATAGTATTGTTGATATTGTCTTGTAATCAATAGGAAGAACTTTGTAAAGGATATTATAAACTGATATGTCAGTTTGTGAGTTGAACTGGTAAACCGATGTATAAGGTTAAACTCTTTCTATGTTATGTAACAGGTAAACACTATCAATTGTTTTGGCTAAACCCTAACCAATTAAGGTTGTTGAATTGCTTATGTTGGTTTATGATTTGAGTAGTAATGATGGTGACACATAGGGTCATTGTATGAAAACAAGTTCAAAGTCTTTTGGCATGATTATTTGTCTAGGGAAGGATCAAAGTGTATTTTATCTAATGCAAAGCGCATTATGAGTTACTGAGCTCAATGAAGCAGTAATCAAGGAGCGGTTGAGGCTTTCTTGATTGATGTGATAAGATTGCTATGTAATCCAATGGTCATGCTTGTACCAACTTGTTTGTAATCTCGATGATGAGAGGATTAGATTTTTTTTGTGTTATCGACCTAATTGATTTGTATTTAAGGTTGATGAAGTTGTTTTTGTTTAGGTGCTGGCAAGAGTTGGCATAATTTAGCTGAGTGTGTGGTTTCCTAACCGGAGAATGAGTCTACAGTTTGAGTAAAGGCAGATAGAAGCTGAAATGGATTTGATGAAGAAAATTTAGTGCTATTCAAACAGATCAAGAAACTCCTATTGTTTTTTGACAATTAAAGCAAAATTGAAATCCCCTAGTCGGGTAAGCTCTAACAAGCTTGGTTACTTATTAAATCCTCTAACAAGGTGGTCCATTAGATTGGATTCTCAAGTCCTCTACTAAGGGTACTCCTTACAGGGTATTTTCTTCTAATAAGTTGTTTGTAGTCAATCCCTTTACCGAGTGATTCCTAATAGGATCGGTTCTCAATAAGACTTTTGTAAAAGCGTTAACAAGCTAGGCTCCTAACATGGAAAACTTCAGAAGAGTTCAAATATTTTCTTGTGAGACCCATCTCACCATGGTTTTTACCTATTTGGGTTTTCCACGTATAAATACTTGTGTTATGTGGTGAATGTTTTGTGGTTATGATCTTATTGTTGATTTGATTATTTCTAATATGGCATGATAACCGAAAGTGTTGAGAAATGAAGAATTTGTATGTTTACAAGTTGAATGTTGTTTACTGTTAAGTTGCTATAATAGTCATCCAGTATTCTTATGAGTATTGATCTTGACAGTGGTATTTCATTGATAAGTTTACTTTGTGTGAATGAGTTTGAGTTTGGGAAGTTTGTATCAATTTTTCTATATACTGATTCACCCCCCTCTTAGTATTCTACTAGATACTTATTTTTTCATCATACCATCAGTGTTGACCAACTTTGGAAATTCAAATTGTTTTTGGATGGTTAAGTATAAAAAGAGGCCTACCACTCCCATTTCAAAACATAACAAAGTTGGATTTCTCTCTCAGTTACACTCTATGAAATTCCATTCAAGTGCAAAAGCAATCAAGCATTCATCAAGAATTGAAGGAAAGGTTTGATCAAGCTCAAGCATTCAAGATGGCATCCATGATAAAACCTCTATGAAGACATTTTGCATGACATCCTAAAACCCTTGTGTGAGGATTCAAGAAAACTTCATCAAGGTATTAACTTCAATTACAGGCATTCAATTTCAAATCTATTGTTTCCCTCAAAAGGAAAGCATCTTGCTACAATTCACCTCTATTTCCTTTAAAATTATCATTTCAATTTCAAGGTTAATTCCTAAACTAGGGTTTAACTTAAGGAAACCGCCTATCCACAACCTCTCTCTCTCTCTCTCTCTCTCTCTCTCTCTCTCTCTCTCTCTCTCTCTCTCTCTCTCTATGTGTGTGTGTGCAAGAAATTTATTCAAGAGATGCGATTGAAGATTTGGACAAAATTGACAATGACAAACAAGTTCAAATTTTGAAGGAGCAAAAAGTGGCGGGCCAGGAAAACCTACCATCCAAGTCTTGAGAATGTTGCTTGATATTCTGATAGTGGATCTACGGTAACTCCCTGATCCAAAAACTAACCCACTTGCCTATCTATGAGTTACAAGACCAAGGTGACCTACGACCCCAATCTTGACAATTCAACTGGAATTTTTAGCAATAGGCTTTGATCCTATTCTTCTTCTTTGATCTTTGTTTGTGGCTCGACCTAACATATGTAGCATTAAATTGTTAATTCTATTTTACTTCAATAGTCCATTTCTTTACCTTAAAGTTCACAATTTAAATCAAATTTAAAGTCAAAAGGGGTAGAAAACAAATAGGTAAATTTAATTAGTATTTCAGCCATTCTCCTAATTGAATTGTGGCTAGATCTATTTAATTTACCCCTCTTTTAATGCGTTGGTTAATTAGGGAAGATTAAGGGTTTTATTATCTTAATTGGTTAAACCCTAATTTTACCACCATTACATTTTGGTGAAATTGACTACTTTCATGCTTATTTATGATTTATTGTCTTATCTCTAATTTGTACGGACTTAAAAATTAATCTTGGAACTCAATGATCAAATATGCAATTTAATTACATAAATTTAGAGGTTAATTCATAGAAAACCTAATTTATTCTTCTAAATTGACTTGTGGGTTGCATAATTTTTTAATTATTTTTTTAGATTTGATTGCTATGACATATAATGTTCAGATTTAGATGCATCTAGTCATTAATATCATAATTTACATCATTTAATTTGTTTGTTAATCAATCATATCAAAAAGAAAATAAATTGTTTAATCATAGTTTATATTTCCAAACTTTGCAATCAATATTTCCCTCTTTGTGCACTGCTTTTGTTACCCTTAGTCCTACACACTTATTCCACATGAATGTTGGAGCTTCCTATAATCCAACACATGAAATACCTAATATCACATATCACCATTCACCTCATACTTCTCATGGTGAGGATGAATCACTATCTAGGGTTACTATTGACCAATTGGAAAAGATTGATAATGATATTGTAAATCTTGAACAAGGGATGGATCAATAATACCCAGATAGTGAGTCAATCCTCTTGATTGAAGGATTGAAAAGAAAGGTGCAAAGTGATAAGATAGGTGTGAATTTTTTGTGTGTCCTCTCTCATATTGTTGATACTAATAGTAGGCCATTCAAAATTTGTGCCAAAGTCCTTGGTTACTCTCAACCTACTAGCCAAGTTAACCATTACATTTCTATGCCTACATCCTTTCCTAGTGTGCCTACATTTACATCTTCTATCATTACTACTTCCACTCAAAAAAGTGTATCCTACACATGTTAGTCATGGGGAAATCCTATTTATCAATATTCTTGTTATTGTGAGGATCTAGTTAACACTGAGAGCGGGGGGGGTGAATCAGTGATAATAATAAACTACAATCTTTCACCAATCTAAAAACATGTCACCAGAAAAAGTTCATAACCGTTATTAGTAGCTACTTTAGTGTTCATCATGAATAACTCAACAATCCATCCACAACATGAACACAGATTTTTCACATGGAAACCCGAATGGGAAAAACTGCGGTGGAAATTAGTACCCATAAAATATTTGCACTCTTTTGAAATGCACCCTGTTAAAGGCCTAGCCCAGTTAAGAGTTTTACAATAATGCCGATTAAGAGTGGACCCTATTAGGAGTCACCCAGTGAAGGGATTTTAACCTCATCTCTATTATTAGCTCTACCATGTTAGGAGTAACCTTGCTAAAGGATTTAAACCCAAATTAATGGACCACCCAATTAAGGGATTTACAAGATTAGGCCTGTTAGGACCTACCCAGTTAAGGGATTTTAATACTGCTGCAATTGTTAGGAAACAATAGATAAATGATTTTATCAATGCACTCTCTACTTATTAGTACAAATCCATTTAAGTTCCAATCTGGTTCACACATGCAGACATCTCAATCTGGTTCGGCACACTCTCCTTCTTTGATCACCGACACAATAAACCTTCTAAAAGTTGACCTAATTATACTTTACAATGAGGTTGGTAACATATCCCTAAATTATAATTAATCTACACCATAGATCATATCAGATCATTAAAAATTATTATAATTCATTATACAGATCATTACAAAAAATTTCAAGACAATTATAGTCGTCGAATGACATAACATATCACTACACATTGATCTTATAAGTTGTCAAACCCTTATCACATTCTGCTAAGTACTTCATTGTTTCCCAAGAAATTTGAACCTTGTACATGTTCAAATGCAATCTTATCATCACACAAGCTTTTTGACATGTCATCACTAACTTATGAACATGATAAGATTCACTGCCAAACCATAAATCATCACTGGTCAAAGATCTTGATAGCGGTTCTCAAACCCTAGGTGAATAAACAACAGTCAATAACGAACATGACTTCTAGTTCTCCAAACATGATGTGGTTTCAATCATAAACTCATTATAATATCATAATCATACATTCTAAACCACAATGCCTAACTCAACATAGATATCTACCGCAAAAAATCCATTACCAGTTAGCCTTAGATAACTTATATGACTTAGATGATATACCAAACATAAACAAACATGGTTTCCATCAATGACAACACAAATAATTGATCATCATATCACATTTATATCATCACCAATAGTCCATTAATATATCATCACTAAGAGTCCATCAATATATCATCATCTAAATCAATTATGCCAATATGCCAACAATCTCCCCCTTTGGCATTAATGGAAACACTGAAAGAATGCAATAACAAAATAATCAACTGATGAAAAATATCAGGAAATCATCATGCCATGATGTACTAATTTATGCTTCACTTGATCTTATCCTTTGATTTCCATCCTGTCATTTCTCTTCTCCCCATGATTGTTACATTTATTCTCCCCCTTTGACAACAATGCCAAAGGTGCAAAGGCATCTTGTGTCTTCATCTCTACTACTTCATCTATATCATCTCATCTTTATTTTCCTGATCTTAGATACTCCCCCTGAGGAGTATCCCACTTCTCATCAATCCATCATGAAAGATATTTAATGAATCCATTGGATTGATGCATCACTAGAATCCTAGTTGATCTTGGGTAGGGGTATAACCCCTAACTTTCCTCTAAGATATTAAAAGGTAGCCTTAGGTAATGGCTTAGTGAAAATATCTACCAATTGTTCCTTACTTTACACATGCTCCAATCTCACTTTCTTTTCCTTTACTCTTTCTCTCAGAAAGTGATACTTTTATTCAATATGTTTAGTCCTAGCATGTAGTATTGGGTTCTTTGAAATATTTATAGCACTAGTGTTATCACAATGTATGGTCACTGGTTCTATCATATCTTGCTTGAATTATTCCAATACATGTCTCATCCATATAGCTTGTGTACAATTTATGGATGCAACCACATACTTTGCTTCTTCTCTAGACTAAGAAATACAAGTCTGCTTCTTACTAGTCTAAGATACCAGTCTACCAGCTAGAAATAATGCACCACTAGTTGTGCTCTTCCAGTCATCTAGATTACTTGCCCAATCTGCATCAATGAATACGAGCAAATAAAAATTGCCTCTGTATGGATACTATGATCCATAATCAATTGTCCCTCTAAGATATCTAAATATTCACTTCACTATTGTCATATGTGTCTCCTTAGGGCTCTTCTAAAATCTTTCTACTAAACCAACTACATGGGAAATATCTAGTCTACTATGAATAACATAATTAATTTTCCCAATAATGGATCCATATTCCTTTGCATCCACTGAGGGTGAATCATCTTCTTTTGAAAATCTAAAACTTGTAACCATTAGTGTTCCAACCGGTTTACAGTCTTCCATTCCAAAGGTCTTTAAGACTTCCTTTACATACTTAGACAAGCTAATAAAAATACCACCTTTCATCTGTTGTACCTGCAAACCAATGAATCTTTTTATCTCACCTATCAAAGACATCTAAAACTCTTCCTTTATGTCATCTGCAAAATTTATACTCATATCATCATTTCCTCCAAATATGATATCATCAACAAAAACTTCAGCAATCAACATCTTGTCTCCTTCAGTCTTTAAATAAATATTATTGTCCTCACTAGTTCTCTAAAATTCTCTTTATTAGATGTCCATAAAGTCTCTCATATCATGCCCTTGGTGCTTTCTTTAATCCATATAAATCTTTATGAAGTTTGCATACCATATCATTGTCTTCTGTCAATGTAAACCCATCTGGTTGTTCAATATACACCTTTTCTTCAAGAATACCATTCAGAAATATTGACACTACATCCATTTGGTAAACTTTAAAACCTTTAAAGGCTGCAATTGCAAGTAGCATCCTAACTCCTTCAAGCCTAGCAACTCATGCAAAGGTCTCTCCATAATCTTCACCTTCATCTTGTGCATACCCTTTGTAAACTAGTCTTGCCTTGTTTCTAACAACTTCACCATCTTCATTCAGCTTGTTTCTAAATACCCACTTTGTACCAGTCACATTTTTATCTTTAGGTCTAGAAAAGAGTGACCAAGTGTTGTTTTTCTCAATCTAATCAAGTTCTTCATTCATTTATTTTAACCAAACATCATCCTTAAAAGCTTCTCTAATTGTTTCGGTTCAACTATGGAAATCAGACATGCACTTTCTCTGATTTTTCATCTAGTCTGCACTCTAGCATTCTTGTCACCTGTTATCTAGTCTTCAAAAATATTTAACCTTACATAGCTAGGTATAACCTGTTTTGGTGTAATAACCTATTTTTGTTCTTAATCTTCTTCATCTTCTACCGGTTGAGTTTCTTCATCTGCACTGTTCTTATCAACATCTTTCTGCACTTCTGGTTCAATAATAAAAAATTTGTGTTCATCATTTTCTGGATCAGATTTACTGGTATCACCAAATTCATCAGAGAACTCATCAGTTTTTGCATTCACACTCTCCACAATCTTCTTTGTCCTTTTGTTAACAAACTTGAAAGATTTTCTCTTAGTATATTGGCCAAGAAATGTTCCATCATCACTTTTAGGGTCAAATTTACCAGTATAATCATCTCAGTTTATAAAAACATCTACTGGCAAAAAATTTGAAATAACTAACACTAGGAGTTCTACCATACCATAACTCATAGGGTGTCTTGTCATTACCTTTCTTCACCAGTACTTGGTTCAATGTGTATACTGCAGTGTTGACTACTTCTCTCCAGAACATCTTAGGTACATCTCCCTATATCTATATATTCCTTACTGCTTCAACAATGGTCAAGTTTCTCCTTCTTGTAGTTTCATTCTGTTGTGGTGTCCTGGGAGCAGATAACTGCCTCTTTATTACATTTTCATCACAATATCTCATAAACTCATCAGATATAAACTCTCCACCCCGATCAGATCTTAGGCACTTAAGATTCTTATCGGTTTCCTCTTCTACTAAGGCTTTGAATGCCTTAAACTTGTTGAAAGCTTCTAATTTTTCCTTCAGAAAAGTAACCCACATCATTCTAGAAAAATAATCAATAAATATCATGAAATATCTGTCACTATAAAAACTTATAGTCCTCATAGGACCACATAAGTCAGTGTGTACTAAATCTAGAATATGCTTAGAAGAAAAATTATTACTCCTAAAAAAAGTAGTCATCTTACCCAACTGACATTCTTTACACATCACATTGTTTGGTTTAACAAGTTATGGCATACTTCTAACCAAATATGACTTGTTGATCATAACCACATTACCAAAGTTGACATGGAAAAACCTTCTATACCATAACCAACTATCTTCAACCTTAGCAACCAAACAGCTATTCACATTAGCATTCAGATGGAATAAGTTACCTTTATTTTTCTTACTCATAGCAATTAATTCTCCTTTGCATCCTAAGATCCTGCACACTCCACTCTTAAACTGAAGATGATAACCTTTGTCATTCAACTAACCAAAAATCAAGTTATGTTTCAAACCTTCAATCTAATATAAATTATCAGCATTACGTTTACCATTAAAAGAGATAGAACCTTTACCTTTTACCATACAAGGTGAATTTTTTCCAAATCTTTCTACACCACCATCAAATTCTTTAAGAGAAATAAACTTTATCTTATCACCGGTCATGTGGTGTGAGCAACCACTATCAATAATCCATTCACCATTGTTGTCAATGTGAGATAGTAAAGCCTTCTTATCAGACAAATCTTCCTTAACATCAACAAAAACAATCTCCTCATTGTCTGCATCCTCAAATTCCTCATCAGTAGCACCTTCATCTTGTTGGTGCCCAAAACCATAGATTGGGAAACCAAAGACTTGCCTAATCCTCGGTTATTCCAATTAGCCTTGACCAATGAACAAGAATGGTCGAAGACCAAATTCCTCTACACTTTAGGCTCCACTAAACCTAGGTGGGTGTACCTTACACTCTCAAGCACAAAAGAGGTTTGTTTTAAGTGAATTTAAATTGTGGGAATTAGCGATTGCAGGGATGGCAAAAGGTTTTCTTGCAATTATGCTAACATAAGTGCTTTTTATTGAATGCCTTTAAAACTGATGAAATAAGTGTGAATATAGTTGTGTTATGCAAAAGATTACTGTTAGGACTTTAAGCCATTACGAAAAAGAAAAATACTTATAGAAATTAGAAGATTTTTTTCTTTTGTAAAGACCTAATGAATACAAACTTATTCAGCAAAGATTAATAACAGAGCAGTGCCTTTATCTGATAGTTATTGAATAACTTTGTGGACAAGGATCACAATCAACTCAAGAGACAATTATAAGTTCATCACTGTGAAAGTTTCATTATGTGTTGCATGAACAATAAAAACCCAATTTTACATTTAATACAACATTATGTGATGGCAGATCACAAAAAATCTAAAAGATTTATCAAGAGGACATATGATTCCATCAAACACAACATTACACATAATGATATGAAGATAAAAACATGAAATCTTGTATATTAACTTCTGGAATAATAATTTACACAAAAACTACACTTACAAGTACTCCAATACATTCAGTTTGCACATATTAAACTCCTTATTTCTATTAGACCTTTCTAAATCATAACACTTGCAGCCCAGCCAGTGATAGAAATTATCTCTCTCCTCTCATGATACAAAAATGACTCATTACACATATGTGAGCCAAACGATTTGAATGAAAGGACACACCCTTTCATCTTGTTAAACTAAACTTAACTAAAACCTAACACCTAGCTGCTTAACTACTAGACACAAAATATAATAAAAATTAGTTTTGGTCATCCAGTATTGTATCACACTTTTGTATATGCTCCAAATACTCATTGTCCTTGTGAGTGCTGGTGTTGAATATAGTATCCCTGATAGCGATCTCCATGGTAACCAATCTCTCCATCTTCTCACTTGTCTCCTTCATATCCATAACATCTGCTGGGGAAACATTAAGGGATGTGTTAAGTACATTCTAGCATTCTACAATCCAAATCCCTTTATCCTTTAACTGGTTTGCATCATCCACAATAACTAGGACACCATACCTAACAATATCTTTGCAATCGTTAAATTCCTGCTTAATGTCTACACCAAATGTCTTATACTTATTCAACCTTCTCTGGATCTTCTCAACCATTTTCTCATCGGGACTCTTCTCTTTCAACAATGCCTTCATCCTTTTCAAAGTTCTTTCATGAGAAGCCATATTATCTTGGGTCTTCTAATAGTTTGTCTAGAATTCCTTGAGAACTTCCAACAAATTCTCAAACCTGTTTGTCAATAAAACACAAGCAACATCTTCCCTGGCAGTCCTGATTTTCCTCTTTAGCTTAATGTTTTAGTTCATCTAGTCTTCATATTTCTTTTTCCATTGATCACCAGTATCAACTATCTATGGTACTTCATGACCATGACTTCTCAATAGGTCTTCATATAAATTTTTATATTTTTGACCCTCTTTTACCACCCACTACATTTGGGCCTTATTCAATTTTGCAATGTCTATCAAGATTCCCAAAGATACTGAGAGGGGGCAATGAATCAGTATCTAACCAATTAATGTATTTTCTAAACTTATTAAATGAGTTGCATGCCAAAACCATGTACCAGTAAACCAAAAATAATGCAGTAAATAAGATCAGTAAACACAACATAGAAAGCACACCATAACACAATATTTTTAATGAAGAAACCTGGTGTGGGATATACCTCAATGGGATTTGTGACCCACAATATTCACTCACTGGCCAATAAGTGAATATTACTGATACAATAGGGGCCTGCACATGCAGGAAGGCCAACTGCCTAAAGCTCACTACTTAAATACATAAAGGGAAGTCTCACTGACTTACAAAAGTGGATAATGTAAATACAATGTCATGTACTGCTTCAGTTCAGCATCTGCTATGCCAAGTTCAGTACCAGTTTAAGCTCATACAACTTCCAAAACCCTATTCCAAGGTCTGCCTTAGTATTCATATCTGCCTATTACATTCCTTCCATGTATTTTCCACTTCTTACAAATGATTTACAAGTTCTCATACTTATATGAGTCCTAATACAATTCTCCTTGTTGGCTTACAAAAAGATTTTACAATTAAATACAAAATACAATAAACAAAATCCTGTCGGCCGGGGTGCCGGTAAAAATCTTTGCTACTGCCGCTGCTGGTGTCTATGCCTATGTCGGTGTCTTCCAATGCCATAGGATTGAAAGGTTGCCATCAATGACAATACCTTCAATCACCTACAATTTCTCATTGGAGTGTGCATTTGCCAACAATCTTCCCCTTTGGCATTGATGGCAACACTCATGAGAAAAAGCCAAAATTGTATCCAAAAAGTGTTGTCCAAAAATCTTACCAAAACTATGTGCTCCCCTTGAGCAGATGATCTCTTTTGTCTTACTCCTTTATCTCACCCTCTACTACTCCCCCTTTGGCATCAATGACAAAGGCTATCATTCAATGTCAATTGAGTGTAGTTCCTGTCTTGAACCCTGCAACCAGTTGGTTACAATCTGATATAACTCTGCTAATGCAAAATTTAGGTTGTTATAGAATCTCTCACTATCCTTTAGTGCTTCTTCAGTCCTTTGGATTGTACTAGTGAGTATGTGCATTTGTTCTTCTGGTGTCTTAAGTCTTGTAACAAGAGCCTCAGAAATCTCTTTTCTCAAAGAGATGAGGATATCTAGTTTAGGACCTAGTCTACATTTCAGTTCTTTTGCCTTAAACTTTAATCTCTCCTTGTCTTTTTTAAGTTTTTCAATTTTCTCTTCAAAGCTGGTAATTTCCTATTCTACCACTGATATTGAATCTGATGAACCTATTAAATTGTCAGCAATATCAGTGATTTCCTTTTGAGCTCTATTGATCTCTTTATCTATATCCTCTGTCAAAATGTTTGTCTTGCATGTTTCTCTGTACAATTTCTTGAAGTCCAAAATTGTCTTTCCTAGTGTCGGTATTAATGTATCTATATGTTCCTTACTCTTCTTTACTGTTTCCTCAAACAATTTTTCCTTCTCTTTATTCATTTTCTCTTTGAAAGTCTCCTCATTGATTTGATCAATTGTTAGAAGATTGCCAGTTATGTACGTAGACAATGTGTCTAATTGGCCTAAAGAATCTTTATTCTCTATGTTACACTTGGGTGCAATCATCTTCAAAATTGGTATGGTGTCATCAATTGCCTTATATGCAAGTGCATTACAACCAATTATTTTCTTAATTGAATCAAGAAATACCTCTATTACGTTGATTGGCCGGAGTTCTATCAATGAAGAATCAGATGATTGACCAACTGTCTTAACAATCTATAATCCGCTGGTGTGAGGAACCTCTTTGCTTATGGTGACCTCTAGTGGGTCAATTTGAGTCTAAATTTCTACAAGAAAGGGTTTAGGTTTCTCAGAGGATGTCGGTGGCATAGTATCTCTATTAACCTTTACCTCATCCTTCTTCTCATCTGACTTCTCAGTATGTACCTCAGTCTATTTTTCAGAGCTTTCCACTGCTAGTTTTTCTAATTGTGACTCTATGTTTTCTACTAGTTTCTCTATGTTTACCTATGAAATGTCTACAACTGGTATCTCAATAGATTTTTCAGTACTATCAATTGTTGGTTTCTCAGTACATACATCAGTATGTACACTAGAGGTATTTGCCTTTCCTGTATCTGGGGAATCAGTTGTTTGTTCAATTTATTGTCCAGTCCTAATTT
Source organism: Cryptomeria japonica (assembly GCF_030272615.1). Classification (NCBI taxonomy): domain Eukaryota; kingdom Viridiplantae; phylum Streptophyta; class Pinopsida; order Cupressales; family Cupressaceae; genus Cryptomeria; species Cryptomeria japonica. Next base: position 439,452,428 of record NC_081411.1, on the reverse strand, counting down.
CAATGTTTCCAATTGTATCCTCAATATTTGTCTCAACTGTAGTATCTTCTACCAGTGGCTCAGTTGACACATCTCTCTTCTCACTCACTTGATTCCTTATCAACCACAATGTTGACTTCCTGTGTGTCAATATTCATTGTATACAACACGTCAAAATCAGGATTTGTATCCTCATGTGTTGTCTCCATACTCTTTGTTGCCGGTGGTGTATCAACATTTTGTGCCATTGGAGTATCAAAAGTATGTGGGGGTAAGTTATCTGTCACCTTTATACTTAGAGGACCACCTACCTTACCTTTACCTTTATCCTTTTCCTTTTGGTAGACTTTAAAAGTCTTTGGTCTCTTAAGCTCTTCTTGTTTCTCTTTCTCAACAAAGAATTTATTCCTTGTCTGCAGTTTCTTCTAATATCTCATTAACTCTACCAGCCATTAGTGCTACATGTCGGTGACCAGTTGAAAATACAGTCTGGTTAGTCTCACTTATTAGTTCATCAATTTCTTCTATTTAATTCACTAGGTGAGCTGCAAATAGTTTCTCTATCTTCATCTTTTTATCCAATTCAACAATTGCTACTCTCCTTTTCCTTTTGGTAGACTTTAAAAGTCTTTGGTCTCTTAAGCTCTTCTTGTTTCTCTTTCTCAACAAAGAATTTATCCCTTGTCTGCAGTTTCTTCTAATATCTCATTAACTCTACCAGCCATTAGTGCTACATGTCAGTGACCAGTTGAAAATATAGTCTGGTTAGTCTCACTTATTAGTTCATCAATTTCTTCTATTGAATTCACTAGGTGAGCTGCAAATAGTTTCTCTATCTTCATCTTTTTATCCAATTCAACAATTGCTACTCTCCTTGCTTCTAACCTTCTATACAACTCATTGGTAAATCATCTACAACCTCAATCAAAAATTTCTTGTAGATATCCAAGTGTAGGATAACATTGTTTTCAATGCTTTCCTTTTCATCACTGTTAAAAGTATCATACAACTTGCTAATGTTTGATAAGTTACCATTTTCAGTTATCTCATTCAAAAGGTTGTCAAGTGGAGGAACAACCTATTTTTCTTTTCTTTTCTTTGGTGTTAACTTCTTTGTTGGAGGCCTAACTGCCTGTTGTTTATGTCTTCTTCTTTTAGGTGTAGGAGTGGGTACCGGTGAAGGTTTCCTTTTCCTTACTACCCTTTTATACTCTACTGGTATTTCACTATTAGAGGAGGTAGCAACTGGTGAAAGATGTGTTTCTAGTTGTAATCCTTCCAAGTCACTCTCCTTAATACTAGTTTTATTCAATGTGTCTTCCTTGATTGCTTTAGCCTGCCTTGTTCCTTTTCTAACTATTTGTTCAATTTTCTTTATTCTTTTCTGTGATTGAATTTTGCTTTCAATTGTTTCCGTATTACCAAATATTTCTTCAGTTGGTTCTTTAGGGTCTTCTAGAAGTGCTTTTGCATAAGTTTCTATTATGTTCTCATCAGCCTCATATCCCATCTCTGTAACCCAAATAGTCCTCAGAACCACTGCCTCCATCCAGATTTCATCTTTTTTTATCACAAAGCATATCTTCTTCTGATATTTATCTACTATAGATTGAGATATCCTTTCTCTAATTTTCATTCTATCCTTCAGTTTCTGAAAGTGTTCATTTATGTTCTTTTCTCTGTCATCTCCCATGTTGTTTAGTATGTCTAGAAGTTGTTTTCCTATAGGTATGTCAAAACCAAAATCCTTTCTACCAATAATAGGTAATTTCTTGGTAATATATAACATCAAACATACAAGTGGGTTGCCAAATCTGAATGTACCTTTCTTATCACCTTTGATCTTCCTCATATTGTCTATCAATTCATCCTTCAACCATTCACATATGTCAATCTTTGCATTGTTGTTTACCATGTCATAGGCACTCTTGATACATAAGCTAGAAACAGAGTTTAATCTGTTAGCATGTGTAACTTTGTATCCAAGAATCATGTTGATGAACCTTACATTGATATCCTTTACATCGTTTACTCTCAAGGATCTTTTGTCAAAGGTTGTGTCAGTTAGGGTCATTACAATGTCATTTGGAACCTTTTTAGTCTTGTCAGGGCTGCTACCATTTGAAGGTAAGCCTGTCACTTCCCTAACTGCTTCTTTTGTTATCTTGTGAATGGAATCCAACCAAAAGAACTCCCCATGAACTTTTCTTAACACAATCCTTATAACATCTTTTGGAAAATTAGGGATACTAAGAATCTCCACAAAACCTAGGGTTTCAACTATCTTATGTTCTGATTTCACATTTCCATTTATATCACAAATTATTGTTCTATACATGTTCATAATCTCTTCAACTCTTAGTTCTTCAATATGACAATGTATGTAAATTCTAGGATCCTCAGCATAAGCAACTCCTTTGGGTATTTTCGAAAAAGCTCCTAGGGTATCATCTTTCTTCACAATTTTGGGAATAATTTTAAATATGGACCTAGGGTGCTTAACAACTTCAATTACAGTAGGGTTTGCAATGAATTCAGGTGCAGAGGAGGAAGCCATTGTATAAATACCTTAATCTGCCTTTAGGTTTGAATGCTTGAATGATTTGCTTCACTTCTCGTTGTGGATGCCTTCGCTCGGGATTTTCGCACTCTTAGGAAATATGAATGCTCAATGAATGAAAAAAAAGAACCAAAACACTTGCTTTATAATTCCATTTCCTTCAATTACCACATTAAATGTCTGTTGGTTAAGTGAAACTTAACATATCTGCCAGTAAAGAAGTATTTCAACTTCTCACCATCAACCGAGGGTAAATTAGCATATATTTCAATTCATTCCCATACCCCCAAAAGGTTTCTTTTCAGTTAGATGAAGAATCTCCTGCCGGTGGAGTGATACTCTATTCTATCGGTGAAGGAATAGCTTCATTAATATTCATATATGACTTTCTGATCCATTGTTTTGAAAATTCTTGCTTCACTTCTTCAACCTTCTCTTTACCTTTCAAACTGGGTCCTTTGTTATTTTCCGGTGATGCCTTACTTCTACAAAATTTTACAATATGTCAAAGTCACATTGTTTTTCTGAATAGCTTTTCCATATCCTATGCTGGTATGTATTTTGCATTGATTAGATAAGTGTCCAAATCTTCCACAAACATAACATCTTACATTCATTCTATAGTTTTCTGAATTATGACCAACTTTGTTGCATTTAGAACATTGACCAGTGGGTGCATTGGTGTTCTGATAGTTTCTAGATCTACACGGATTTTCTCTATGACCATACTTGTTATAGTTAAAGCATTTTCCATTAAATTTGTAGGCATTAGGTTGTCTTACTGGTTTAATGTGATCATGATTGTTTGTAGTACTAGAGCTTTCACCAACTTCAAAGCCAAGGCCATTAGTATCTCCATTAGGTTTCTAATTTTTCAACATGCCATCAAGTTCTTCTGAACTTTTTTTGAATTTCTCCTTGTGTTGATTTACAGTAGCCAACTCATTTTCTAAGAAATCTTCCTTTCTCATGAGTTCAATTTTATCATGCTCCAAGTGAATTATATATGTCTTCAACATATCATTTTCATGACTGAATCTTAGATTTTTATTTCCAGCATCATTTATTCTCCTAGCCAAGCCATCTTCATTCTTCTTTCGGTCTTCAATGTCTTTACAAAACCTCATATTCATATCTTGCATCTCATTCCTCAAGGCCATGTTATCCTGCTTCTTATTGCTTACAAGATTATTAAGAGTTTCTTTCTCATCATCATCACTTTGTATCTTCTCATGAAGTTCTCTTCTTTTGTTCCTAGCAATAGTGAGATTTTCCTGGAGTCCTTGAATGATTTCCTATGCAGCCTTCAGATCATCTTCAAGTTTCATATTCTTCAATTTTTGTGCATCATAATTTGCAAGAGTTGTTTCTAATTGCTTTCTCAAGTTTTCCATCTGTACCAGTGTCAGAATCTTCCTCAAGCTACTAGGCTTTTTAAAATAGAGGACCAAGATCTGATACCAATTTTTAGGATTCCTAAATATAGTGAGAGGGGTGGGGGGGTGAATCAGTATCTAACCTGTTAATGGATTTTCTAAACTTATTAAATGAGTTGCATGCCAAAATAGTGTACCGATAAACTAGAAATAATGCAGTAAATAAGATTCGTAAACACAACATAGAAATCACACCATAACACAATATTTTTAATGAGGAAACCCAGTGTGGGAAAAACCTAAGTGGGATTTGTGACCCACAATATTCACTCACTGGCCAATAAGTGAATATTACTGATACAATAGGGGCTTGCACATGTAGGAAGGCCAGCTGCCTAAAGCTCACTACTTAAATACAAAAAGGGAAGTCTCATTGACTTACAAAAGTGGATTATGTAAATCCAATGTCATGTACTCCTTCGGTTTAGCATCTACTATGCTAGGTTCAGTACCGGTTTAAGCTCATACAACTTCCAAAACCCTATTCCAAGGTTTGTCTTAATATTTGCATTTGCCTATTACATTCCTTCCATGTATTTTCCACTTCTTACAAATGATTTACAAGATCTCATACTTATATGAGTCCTAATAAAATTCACCTTGTTGGCTTATAAAAAGATTTGACAATCAAATACAAAATACAATAAACAAAATCCTGTCGGCTAGGGTGTCGGTAAACATCTTTGCCAATGCCACTGCCGATGTCTGTGCCTGTGTCCGTGTCTACCCGTGCCATAGGATTGTAAGGTTGCCATCAATGACAATACCTTCAATCACCTACAATTTCTCATTGGAGTGTGCATTTGCCAACAATTTCAATCCCCAAATTCATTGTGACAATTGGATTAACCTTTCCCACTTTCAGCTTCATCATGTACCCAAATGCCTTATCCACATGATCTTGGGTCTCTTATTTGGAGGGTATAGGGCCCAAAGAAACATCTCCTCTTCATTTGGATCATACCTTGATCCAATAAAGATATCATCAACACCCTGTATGTCCAATTTTACATCCTTCGTGTCAGAATGCAACAAGTTGTCAAAGATAAAAGAGACACTTAAGTCCCACCCTGGGAACAAAATGATGCCTGCCTCACTAAGAAGTTGTCTCCCTCTCTATGGTGTCATTGTGGGCACTTTTGCAACAATGTCCTCTTTTATTTTTTTAAGCATCTCTGCTTCATTTTCTAGGATAACATTTGGGATTTCTCCCTCAATTATTTCCCTTTGTAATGGTACAAAAATGACTTGAACTGTTTAGACTGTACAAAAACCTCATCTGCAACAAAAGTTGCATGCTCTTCAAGTCTTATATCTGCATTGGCATTTATTCTCACCACGATTTGCTCCTGGCTTTCTACCACTTCTTCTAATTTAGGTACAGGGAGGGTTGATACAGCTGCATTCTCATTAGACCCACTCTCAAAATCCCCTTCTTCTCTTAGTTCCTAAAGCCTCTGCTTCCGCTCTTCTAATTTTTTATTTAAATCCTCTAAGATTGCGTCAGCCTCATCTCATTCCTTATTTCTAAATAAGTCTTCAGCCTCCATGGGTATATGCAAATACTCTCCCAGATTTTGGCTCTTCTTACAGTGGTGGATATACCCCTCTGGATCATAATTTTTCTAAGCCTGGTGTCCATGCAAATTGTAATCCTCTACCAGCTTCTTTTCTATCATCTCATAAGCCTTGGTAGATACAATGGTGAAGTCTCCAAAATGCAAAGTGCCAGGCATAAATACTTGCTTGTGTGCACCATCCAAATGCTTTGCATTTGACATACTAAGTTTCCTAACAATCTCTAAATAGGCAATCCTATCAGGAACTAATGTAGGCAACATATATGGAACACCCTCAAAACCATAAACCCTAAAAAAGGTGAAATTCTGACATACAAACCTATCACCCCAATTGTGGTTGACCCTAGTGTCTCCAAAATCATGGGGTCTCAAGAATCTCTTAATCTCAGGTGAGATAGACCCATCACACTCCACTCCAAACAAACTATATAAAGGCTTAACAAATTATTCTTCAAAAAACACATAATGTGACTTGTCAAACCTTGAGTCCCACAAGGATACCCATAATTGAATTGGTGTGTCTTGTCCATCTTTGTTCTTGGGAGTCACCCTTAATTCTTCTGGCCACAAACCTTTCATCTACCCATGAAGAAAAACCACATGCATTAGCAATGAGTAAAATTTTAAAGTAGGGTTAGTTTCTATTTGCAAACTCAAGAACCCTTCATGCAGCTTCTCTACCAAGTAAGTCACATAATCAAATGGTCTAGGCTCATGCATTTGAATATCTATAGCCAACATCAATGGGCCTATCTTTGTGACTTTGGGTACTTCTTCCTCGCAAACCCGGCCGCATGTGCAGTATGTGTATTGCAATTATTGTTTGAATAGAGTAATTTTGAAAGGAGGACCATCCTTCTCTATGAGTCATCCTTTCTCCTTCTTATGAATTACTAACTTCCACACTGTGTGAGCGGTGTCCATATGGGTATACTATTCTCATAATTTTATAAAGGATAGGGGCATGTAAGGCTCATAAGACATACCAAAAACCTCCTAAATTGACCTGACAGATATCTGGATGAATGGATCCCCATTGGGAAATTGAATGTATCTTTTTTCTTTGTTGTACTTCATGGTAAGCAATTCCAATAATCTGAGATTCAAAAAAACATTTGGGACCACCAGTCTACCCAAATTTGTCATCCAAGGGTTCGACAATGGCATCTCCTTGTTTCGCCTCAGGTAGTGATATAGAAACAATTCGTGGCCCCTTATGGTTGTCCAAATATATCCAACCCCTTTGTACTTGTACTCCAATTGATCCTTGTGTGGAAAATAGGTGTTAGACCTCCTTGACTTAGCACCAAATGACTCCATTTGGTCAATCATGTTGTAGTTCAGTTTTTGCTTTTGCACACCCTCTACAGACTTCAGCTTTTTTGTTTTAGTAGACTGTGTCTAAAATATCTATGTCTTTCCTTTTCCCTTGTGAACTAGAAGCCTCCATGATTAAATGCTTGAACTTTCAAATTAACTACACTTCTTGTTTGCAACTTCAATGTTGATGGCTGAAAACACTGTGAATAATTCTAGCATGAAAACTCTTTCTTTATGCTGGATATGCAATGACTAGAGTTTGTAACAATCATAAAATCATCAGATTTTCTTTTTGGGGATCCAATCCACCTGATTAGGAGCATTAAATAATGGTTTTCATATTAGATATTCCAATGGCTAATTAGCATAACCCTACCCGATGATTCAATTACTTGGTGCCACTCGTATTTTGCATTCCTTCAATTACCTTTTGTCTTTCTGATTGGTATAGGTCACTCCGATCAGTCCATTGGATCTCGCCCCAGTAGTTTTTCTTTCTTCCTCGAGGCTTGGCTTATCCTGATGGATCCACCTCTCCTTTCTATTAGTCAGCTTTGCTTTATGTTAGATCAGGGTATGTTTCTCCAATGAAACCTCCTTCTGTTTATCCCTCAAGTCACTCCATTGGGCTTCAGAATGAATCACTTAATACTTTATTCGATGGTCCCATGACATCTAACTTTCCTTTTGATCAGCATAACTTTCCCCAATTGCTTCATTGGGCATCGGCATAGCATATTTTCATTGCCTCCAATGGTTATAGCTTCCTCGATAGATCCACCTCTATGGCATTCTGTCCATCGGGGCTCGACACAACTTTGAAAATGCTACCCGATAAAGTATGTTATCTTGGTGAGTCTTTTATTTCAATCCACACCTTACTCTCCTTATCAGGTTACTTTGGTCTATCGGTGTAGGTTTTCCCAATGTGATCTCTTCATGCTTGACTTCCTCATTAGGTATCAGGATGACTCATAATACAACTCCTCGATGATGTATGTTATCCCGATGAGTCTTGCTCCCCCTTTTTCTTGGTACCACTCTATTGGAGAAAGTCTCTTTAATATAGTCACCTTCTCCACTTGGTCTATTAGGTATCGGGGTGACATAAATTAAGACCTCCCAATGACGTGATGTCATCGCTATAAATACACCCCATCTATTATCGGCAAGAGTTCCACCGATAACCCCATCAGGTATTGGGATAACATTTTTTCTTCATTCCCGATAGTGTATGTTACTCTGATGACTCCGACTTCTTATCATATCATTGTCGTAACTCTCCCTGATGGATTACAACTAAGTTGCACTTCTTCACACCGCTCACGCCTTTTAGGAAACACCATCGGCATGAGTTACTCTGATCAACATACTCCATCCTCCTTGGGCAATCTCATTGAGATGACTTATGCCGATAAGGAAAATTTTGTATTTGTTGCAAAAGAAGCCCTTCTCCATGGATGCAACTTTTAATAATCATACCGAAAGGTTTCTCCCACACTATTGACATCTCTGAACATGCTCACAACCCTTCTCTATGATGATCTTCCCAAAAATGCTCTTGCAATGAAACTAATGGTGAAGATGAGGATTGCCAGAATTCCATCATACTTAACATTTCCCTTGAATATGCCCAAGTGATGCTTTTTCATGAAGACACTCCAACATATCACCTACACATACAATCAAATAATAAATGCTCTTATGATAAAACTATATGCAAAAAGCATCCATATATAGCACAAAAATATTTTGTAAAAATATGTGCTAACACATCCACTGCAACATAACACTCTTTCTTTCCTTTTCCCTTATATTTTCTAAACTTTTCATTTTGATCACTATTAGGACAGTTTGCAGCTATATGTCCTATCTTGTTACAAGAGAAACACTTAAGAGGAATCTTGCCTTTGTACTTACTAGTGCCTCTAGGAAGTCTTTTTTGTTGATAATATGATGAAACTATAAAGATTCGATCAACTACTAAGAGGGGGTGAATAAGTAGATAGAAAATAAACTAAACTTCAACCAAACTTAATTCCAACTTAGAATCAACTCACTAAACTAACCAGTTTAGAAACTATATAGAAACTGCAACTACATTGTTAAACTTTACCGGTTAACCAAAAACATTAGTGATATAATGCAATAGATCTAAAACTTAAATACCATATGACCAAAACCTTAAATCACTTCACTAATACTAGTAATAACACATTTTAGATCATTTTCGGTCATCTAATTATATCTAAGTGGATTTTCCAGTCATTCATATCAACCATATCAATAACACATCCACAAAATCATTCACCACTTGACACAATTATTTTTCACATCAAAACCAAAAAAGGGAAAAAACTACAATGGGGATGAATACCCATAATTATTTTGAGCTCTTCTGAAGTTCGCCCTATTAGGAGCCAAACCTTGTTAGAAATATTATAAAATAATGTCATGTTAGGAAAAGATCCAGTTAAGGACCACCCGATTAAGGGATTGACTACAAATACCTTGTTAAATGTAAAACCCGGTTAAAGGTAACCTTGGTGGAGGATTTCAAATCCAGGCTAATGGATCACCTAGTTAGAGGATTTCAACAACAAGCATGTTAAAGCTTACCTGGTTGAGGGATTTAACTATTCTAATGGTTAGAGAACAATAGGTTCTTTGTTGATCTGGTAATAGCACTACTTTGCTGAATCAAATCCTTTACTTCTCCTATCTACCTTCACAATATTATGGAGATACTCCTCCTGGTTCAGCAACAATCACTATCACACTTGACCAAATTTGCTAACACAATTTCAAACAATTTATTGACCTTAAAAACAAATACAATAGGTCGATAACACAATAGAAACCCAAAAATTCTCATAAAGATTACAAACATATCGGTTCAATCTTGACCATTAGATTGCATTGCAATCAACTACACATTCTTCTAGACAACTTCAACCGCTCTTGGATCACCGCAATTTGGATCTTGTAGCTCATCATGCATTTGTCACTTTATAGTATGCGATTAATCATTACCAAGATAAACAGTTATCTCTATGCACCAAATCCATTTTGAAACTCATAACATGGAACATGCATACATGGCATCTTCATCTTCGATCATCAATCAGTCATAGATCATCACAACCAATCTCCAAGCTCCATCGGTTAGGGTTCAACTTCTCAACTAGTTAGGGTTACTAGTTGATCTTTGCTTCAATACCAGTTGCCTTCACTACTTTACTACCAGTTTTGCTTTACTCCTTCATTACCATTTGCAATACTGCTTCATTCCTAGTTGCTATTGACTTTAATGACAACAATACACTTCTCCAATGCAATCTTCATGAAATGCCAATATTCTCCCCCTTTGGCATTGATGGAAATACAAATATCAATACCAATAGATTGTCATGATTGAGAGTAAAGCATATACATAGGTATAGTAATATTGGTTTACATTTTTACCATATACTCTCCAACTGTATCCTCATGTCTTTAGCAATCAATCATGTACATTTCTACCCCTTTGACATTAGTGCCAAAGTGAATCGTTCAGTTTCATGCTTCACCGATCTACAATGAGCTTCTCCCCCTATGAAGTAGCTCCATACTACACCAATCCTTCTTCAAGATTTTCAATAGGCTCTGGGATTGATGTCTTCCACATATACTTAATTGACTTCATGTAGGGGTACAACCTCTAACTTGCCTCTAAGATATTCAAATGTATCCTTAGGTAGAGGTTTAGTAAACATATCTGGTAGTTGTTCTTTAGTAGATACATGCTCTAGTGACACATCTTTTCATTGAGCTTTCTCTCTCAGGAAATGATACTTTAGCTCTAAATGCTTTGTTCTAGCATGCAACATCGGGTAATTAGAAATGTTTATAGCACTTATGTTATCATAGAAAATTCTTACTGGTTCTGATATCTTCAACTTGAAACCTTCCAAAATGTGTTTCCTCCAAATTGCTTGTGTACAATTCATGTAAGCTACAACATATTCAGCTTCTGTTGTAGATTGAGAGATACAACTTTGTTTCTTGCTGCTCCAAGTCAATAATATGTTGGCATTTGCATGAAGATTGCATTGATGAATTATTATATTGTCATTGATGTCAATTTCAACCAGTATTAATGTTGTAATGATGTTGTTTTGCAACTAGTAGGTGAGCTAGTGAAGGAAACCGATATTACTTGTAAAAGAAGTGAGATCAATCGATAACCCTACCTATTGATGTCCCAAACCCTAACCGATGGCTCTTGGTGAATTGGTTGTATTGGTTTATGATCAAATGATGAATGGTAATGATTATGCCACATATACATGTTGTATGTGAAGAGTTTCAAAATTGTTTTTGGCACTTAAAGATAATGGTTTTATCTTGGGAATGAGCGACTACATTGCATGAAGTGGAAACCATATGATGAGTTACAGGGATCAATTAAGCGGTGATCAAGGAGCAGTCGAGGTTGTCTTGAACTATGTGAAATTATTGCTATGTAATCCAATGGTCATACTTGAATTGATTTATTTATAATCTTTATGAGATCTTAGGTTTGTGATGTGTTATGGACCTATTGTTTTGTTTATAAGATCGATGAGTTGTTTTGTTGTTTTGTTGGCAATTTTGGTTAAGTGTAAGAGTGATTGGTTGCCGAACTAAAAGGTGTATCTACAGTATGTGTGAAGGCAGATAGAAGCATGAAAAGGATTTGATCAAGCAGAGTAGTGCTATTTACCATATCAACAAACCCTTGTTGTTCTCTAACAATTACAACAGTCAAATCCCTTAACTAGGTAATCCTTAACAAGCTTAGTGCTATAAAAATCCTCTAACCAGGTGATCCATTAGCTTGGATTTTAAATCTTCTACTGAGGTCACTCCTAAAAGGGTATTGCTTCTAATATGACATTATAGTCAATCCCTTAACTAAGTGGTCTCTAATAGGATCTTTTCTTAACAAGACTTTTTGTAAAGCTTTAACAGGCTTAGCTCCTAATAGGGCGAACTTCAGAAGAGTTCAGAATACTTGTGGGTATTCATCCCTACCGTGGTTTTTCCCATTTGGGTTTCCATGTCAAAATCATTGTGTCAAGTGGTGAATGATTTTTGTGGTTATGTTTGATATGGTTAATTTGCTTAGCTGTTAAATCCACTTAGATATGAAAAGATGACCAACAGTAATCTGAAATGTTCTTTTACTTTTGTCAGTAAAGCATTTGAATGTTTTGGTTAAATGGTTTGAGTGTTTCAGAGTTGTTTACTATTATTTTGATATGTCAGTCAAACCGATAAACTGACAATGATATTGAATTTTATAGTTCATTGTTTGAACTAGTTAGTTCTGAGATTGGCTTGAGAGGTTATTTTTGAGTTTGGTGAAAGTTTAAGTCAGTTTTCTATCTATTGAATCACCCCCCTCTCAGTAGTTGTCTGGATCCTTATTGATTCATCATACCATCAATTGGTATTAGAGATTTTCAAGTCATCTAGGGTCTAAGTCTAACAACTTGAGGTAAAGATCTTGAAGAACATGATGAAGAAAGAAGGTCCAAAGTTTAATTGGGAAAACAACCAAATATGGAGTGATAGAATGAAAATTTATGTCAAGAGTTTAGGAAGTCAATACTAGGAACATGTTGTTACTCAATATGTTGCTCCTAGTGTGACTATGTCTGATGATCAAAAGAAATAACAACAAGAGAATAATCAAGAATTGGAGGCCATTATCAGTTCTTTGTCTGATTTAGAGTATGCTGATATCCATGGTTTGGAGACTGCTTATGAGGTGTGGAAGAAAATTCAAGAGATCTATAGTGGTGATGAGCATGTGAAGATTGCCAAAGTAGAGAGTCTGAGAGCTAAATTTGATGAGATGTGGATGGCTGAAGGTGAGAATATTCAACATTATGGTCAGAGGATCAAAGAGATAGTTGGTGAGATCAAGAGTGCTGGTGGTAATGTGGAGGATTTTACATTGGTCAACAAGGTGTTGAGAACCCTTCTACAGATCTATACTATCCGAGTTGCAACCATTCAAGAGATAGAGTCTATTGATAAAACTAAGGTAACTCTTGACTCCATCATTGGTAAACTTACTGCATTTGAATTAAATGGTTATGATGGCAGTGCTCAAAAATCTGAATCTGCATTTAGAGCTTCATGTTCTAATCCACCTATGAGGAAAAGTAGAGATGTTAGTCACATTTATGAGTCTAGATCCAATAGAGAAGTTGATGATGAAGACAATTTGATTGATCTTGAATCATTGTTGGCCAAGCGGTTACCTAGAAGTACCGATAAGTATAGAGGTAAATTACCTTTGAAGTGTTTTACATGTAACAAGATTGGACACATTGCAATTAACTATCCTAATGGTGACAATGAGCATAAGCGTCAGAAGTACAAGAAGTACAAAGGAAAAGGCAAAAGAGATTGTCTCATTGTAGTTGATGGTGGTATCACTGATGAGGAATCTGAGGGAGATGCTAATGAAGACATTGTCTTTGTTTCCATTAAAGAGGAGATATCTGATCAAAAGGCATTAGTTTCTTGCATGGATAGTTCAGATGATTGGATCATAGATAGTGGTTGTTCACACCACATGACTAGTGACCGAAGTAAATTTCTTACCTAAAAGGAATTTGATGGAGTAGTTGTGAGATGTAGAAATGACTCACCCTGCATGGTAAAAGGAAAGGGAACCATTTCTCTTAATGAAAGAGGAGTGCAAATGATGTCTACTGGGTTGAAGGACTAAAGCACAATCTCAACTCAATGACAAAGGTTATCCATGACCATATATGGGAGAAAAGGTGAACTAATTGCAATAGGCAAGAAAACAAAAGGTAACATGTCTCACCTAAATCCTAAAGTTAACAACTATTTAATTGCTAAAGTAGATGATAGTTGGCTTTGCCATCGAAGATTTTGTCATATAAATTTTGATAATGTTAGCACACATTTTTACAAAATATTTCTGTGCTATTTATGGATGCTTTTTGCATATAGTTTCATCATAAGAGCATTTATTGTTGGGTTGTATGTACAAGAGTTATGTTGCAGTGTATTCATAAAAAGGAATCACTTGGGCATATTCAAGGGAAGTGTTGAGTGAAATGGCATCCTGGTAATCCTCATATTCATTATTAGTCTCATTGCAGGAGCACTTTTTGAAAGATCAACATAGAGTAGGGTTGTGAGCATGTTCACAAAAGTAAATGGTGTGTGAGAAACCCTTCAGTATGATTATTAAAAGTTGCATCCATAAAGTAGGCCTTCTTTTGCAAAAACTACAAAATTTTGCTTATCGGCATAAGTCATCTCAATGAGATCGCATAAGGAGGAAGGAGTATGTTGATTAGAGTAACTCATGTTGATGGTGTTTCCTAAAGCATGAGTGGTGGGAAAAGGTGCGACTAAGTGGAAATCCATTGGGGCAAGATACGACGATGAAGTCAGAGTCATCGGAGTAACATACACTATTAGAAACGAGGAAAAAATGTCATCCTAATGCCTGATGAGGTTATCAGTGGAGCTCTTGTTGACAACCAATGGAGTGATGCCTTCATAGCAGTGACATTGGGTTATCGGGAGGTCCCAATTTATGTTACCTCGATACTCGATGCACTAATTGGAGAAGGCGACTCTATTGAAGAGACTTTCTCCGATAAAGTGATACCAAGAAAGAAAGGGAGTAAGATTCATTGTGATAACATACATTGTCGGGGAGATGCATTTTGGGTTATCCTGATGCCCGATGAGGAAGATGAGCTTGACATAAACAAAGTGACTATATTGGGAAAGCCTATGCCAATAGACCAAAGTAGACCGATAAGGAGAGTAAGGTGCAAGAAGACTCGTCGGGATAGCTTACGCTACCCGAGAAACATTTTTAAAGTTGAGCCGATACCCGATGGGTAGAATGCCATAGAGGGCGCATCTATCAGGGAGACTGTAACTATCGAAAGCAAGGTAAATATGCTACTCTGATGCCCGATGAAGAAATCGATGAAAGTTATGGCGATCAAAAGAAAGTTAGATGTCATGGGACCATCAAATGAAGTGTTAAGTGATTTCATTCCGAAGGTCGATGAAGCAACCAAAGGAATAAATAGAAGGAGGTTTCATTGAAGAGACATACCCTGATGTACCATAAAGAAAAGATGACTAATAGAAAGGAAAGGTGGATCCATCAGGATAAGTCAAGCCTGGAGGAAAAAACAAAAATGGCCGAGGCAAGATCAGATGGATTTATCGGAATGACCTATACTGATTAGAAAGACAAAAATGTAATTAAAGGAACATAAAATATGGATGGTGCAAAGTAATTGAATTATCGGGTGGGGTTATGCTGATTAGCCTTTAGAATGTCTGATACGTTTAATGCTTGCGATCAGGTGGGTTGGATCTACATGAAGCAAATCTGATAGGTTTTTTATCGTTATAGACTCTAGTCGTTGCATATCCAGCATAAAGAAAGAGTTTTCATGCTAGAATTATTCACAGTTTCTTTAGCAGCCAACATTAAAGCTGCAAACAAGAAGCGTGGGTAATTTAAGAATCCAAGCATTTAATCATGGAGGCTTCTAGTTCATGAGGAAAGAGAAAGGTCATAGAGATTTCAGATACACTGTCAACTAAATTAAAAAAGATGAAGTCTATGGAGGGTGTGCAGAAGCGAAAATTGAACCAGGACATGATTGACCAGATGGAGTCATCTGGTGCTAATTCGAGGAGGTCTACAACTAATTTTCTACCCAAGGATCAATTGGAAGATAAGTACAAAGGGGTTGGAGACATCTAGACAATCATAAGGGGCCACAAATTGTTTGTATATCACTACCTCAAGCGAAACAAGGAGATGTCATTATCAAACCCCTAGATGACAAATTTGGACAGACTGGTGGTCCCAAATGTTTTTCTGAATCTTAGATTATTGGAATTGCTCACTAGGAAATACAACGAATAAAAAAGATACATCCAATTGCCCAATGGGGATCCATTTATCTGAATATTTGTTGGGTCTATTTAGGAGGTTTTTGGCATGACATATGAGACTTACATTCCCCTATCTTTTACATACTTAGAAGGAGAATATACCCAAATGGACACCACCCACACAGTGTGGAAGTTGGCAATTCACAAAAAGGAGAAGGGATGACTCATGGAGCAGGAATGAGAACATATTTTTGTGACTTGAGTTTTAATGTTCTTTTCTGATTGTGGGTCATCCCTTCTGAAAATGTTGTATCTCTTAAGAAATGGACTATCTCTGAATACCAGGGTTGCCTTTCAATTCTGGTGACTAGGGTGTTATCAACTTCAACATTATTTACTTCCACATTAAGAAGATTTGATTCAGTCATGAGCTTTGCAAGGCCTAAACCTCTTACCAATTTAGTAATATTTATCTCTAAATCAAACTCTTGAATTGTGTTTATCCATCTGCACCTTTTACCTGTGACCTTAGATTGGGATAAAATGTCTTTGACTGCACATGTGGAACATAAGCAACTATTTGTGCACTTACCAGATATGGCCTAAAAGCTTTGACAGCCTTGACCAAAGCATATGCTTTCTTTTCCATGATTTCATACTCTAACTCTGCAGCCTGCAAAGATTTACTATAGAAAGCTATGGGATGCTCATACCCTTCATTATCCTTCTGTAAAAGCACAATAGTCGCTATGTGATATGAAGCGAAAGAGAGCAGAGAGAAAGACTTACTGTAATCAGGGGATTTCAACACTAGTGCTTCCTGAATGGCCCTTTTTATCTCATCAAAAGCCTTTGAAGCTTCTTGATCCCAGTAGAACTTGGTATCCTTCTTGAGCAGTGTAACAATGGGCTTGACAATTTCTGCAAAATTTGCAATAAACCTTCTTACAAAATTCACTTTACCCAAGAAGGATTGAATACCTTTAACACTTGTGGGTTCAGATACATTTTCTATGGCTTCAATTATTTTAGGATCTATCCTAACCCCATCCTTGGAGACAATATGCCCCAGCAGCTTTCCTTCAGTGACAACAAAATAACACTTCTTTGGATTTAGAGAGACACCATATTCCAGAGCCTTACTGAACACCTTTTCCAAATGCCCATAGTGGTCATCTACCTTCTTGGAGAAACATGTCATATCATCTTGGTATACTACCATGATGATATTTATAAATTCTTTGAACGCTACATCCATTGCCCTCTAGAAGGTAGCTCCAACATTTTTTAAACCAAAAGGCATTCTGACATAAACATAAGTTCCCCAAGGGGTGGTGAAAGCAGTTTTGAATTGTTCTGATTCTTTCACTAGCACCTAGTTGTATCCTGAGAATCCATCCATCATAGACAGTAAATCACAACCAGTCACCCTTTGCAACATAGCTTCCATATTTGGAGATGAATAATTATCTTTCAGGAAAGCAACATTTAAGTTTCTGAAGTCGACACAGAGCCTCTCCATTTTTCTTTCTAACCGGGACCAAATTGGAGACCCATGAATAATGCCTTATAGGCTTAATGATCCCCCCTTCTCTTAGCTTGGTCAATTCTTGTTGCATCTTAGTTTCCAGTAGGGGATTAATAGGTCTTTGCTTTTGTCTAAAAGGCTTAGCATCTAGAAGCAAAGGAACTTCATGTTGAAACAAGTCTTGTCTATACACCTTTAGGTCTTCATAAGACCAAGCAAAAACATGCTTGTACTTCTTTAATAAGCTAATAAGATTAATCCTGACATGAGGAGGCAAGTTCTATCCAATATAAACCAACTTAGGGGATGATTCAGTCCCTAAGTTTACCTCCTCTAGTTCATCTAACTTAGTGGTTGACTGCTGGTGCAGATGACTGTCATTGTAGCTAAACATACCTTCAAGTTCTACTAACCCCTTAGGTATCTCATTGGTTTCTAGCTAGACCAAGTCATTTCCAAATATTGTTTCTCTATTATCAACCACTTCTACCAATGCATTGCAATCAATTTTTTGTCCGTCATAATCATCTATGCATTGTATAAACCTAAGGATATCTTCATCATCCTCAAACACTTCTCAGTTATAAACATTTTCAGGGATAGCGGGCCTAGATTTTATCTCTATGGTGGATACACATGTTAGTGTTACATCATCATTCTTCAATGCAACATTTGCTAAAAAATCAGCCATGATATTCTTTGACCTTTCTATCCAATTGATAGAGAATGCACTAAAATATTCAATTACATCCCACATTGCATGCTTGTATCATTTTAGTCTCTCACTCTTAGATGCATATTTAGCCCTAACTTGAGAAATGACCAGCTCTGAATCTCCCAACACTCTTAACAGTTGTATCCCATGCCCTTTTGCCACTTCAAGCCCCAATAACAAGGCTTCATACTCCACAGTATTGTTGGTACATTGAAAAGCTAACAAAAATGAATATTTGAAAGTAATACCTGAAGGGGACACAAAGACAACTCCTACCCTAGATCCTTCTTTAGAGAAAGCTCCATCAAAGTACATGTGCCACAAAGCATGCTGCTGAGACTCCAATTCAGCCACAATACTATCAGTATTTTTCAATGGAGGCAGAATTGGTTGTAGTCTAAAGTTATCAAGATCCACTTCAATCATACAATTTAGCATACTAGGATCTACTTTTTCAATTACCCTAGGGGCACGTGGGTCTCTATACAACTTTACTTGGTTTCCATTAATGGGGATGGTAGCATATGATAAATCCAACTAAACATTTCCACCCACTATTGCGGCCCACTGCCTAGATAACAACATGCCATAATGGGGTTTTGTGTCAGTTACAATGACATCCATTTTATATGTTGCCTCAGGGAAGGCTGCTATTTTAACTTCAACATATTTCATTGTACCTATCACAGGCACTTCTCTGTTATCCATAGCATAGCATTTCCCATACACTGTATTCAATGATAATCCTAGTTCTTTCATAACACCATAAGGCATTATATTTGTAGTTGCACCAGAATCTATCATGCAATTTTTTATCAACCAGTTATTTACCAATAGAGTAACATAAAAAGGATCAACCTGTGAGGGTTCTTGTGTAATGGTTGTTCCTACATACACCTCTGGAGTTTGTAGTTCCTGATCCTTTTCATTCTTATTAGAACCAGAAGGTGAAGTTGTATCACTGTTAGACAATTGAAAAAATAAAGATAAAGCAACTTCTCTATGTTCTTTTATTTTTAACAACTCTATTAATGGGACAGTGACCTTCATCTAAGTAAGAGTCTGAGTCATATCAAATGTGGAATTAGTAATCAACTCAGAATTGGCCTTAACCTTTTCTACCTTTGGTTGACTTACCTTTTTTATTGTGGTAGCTCTTTGTATATCACTATTGGGTTTATCATCTATTTCCTTAGCTGCTTCTTTGGCTTGATTTTTCTTTTCTTGACCATCTTGAGGCAAAGGAGTATTACTTGATGGTTTCTTCTAGGATATTTCTTTTATAAACATGGAACTAGGTTCACCCTGATCACTATCCCTTTTGGTACTCCTTAGATTATAATTATGCTTGGCTTTGGCAATAGTAGCCTTAGTGACATTTTTTACTTCTTCCTCACTAGGCCTTCTAAGATGAACTTCTTCATCCTCAATGGTTACTGTAGATAGGAATCTGGAATTCATCAAAGCAATAGACATTAAACTATCTCAACCACAAAAACTAGATTGCAATGATAAGAAATCCTAATTACAATCAATAAAGGCATGAAGATGAAATACTACAATACAAAGAAAACCAAATCCTGTATCTCCTTCATTGTTCCTCCATTGTTCTTCTTTCACCTTCCAATTTGATGTTGTTCTCACCTACAAAGTGCATTTGCAAGTGGAAAGCAAGTTGTTGATGAAATTAGTAGCATAAGGTTACTCAAAAATATGATTGATTGATTAGATTGAAGAAAATCATCCAATTTATAGACAAATTGGAGAGATGACAAGATTAGCATGAAGAGATTTGAAAGGAAATTTCAAATCAAGAATGACAAATATGACAAATTATGACAAAATTGACATTTTCTATGCAAGATTGATTGATTGACAAATTATGACAAATTATGACAAAATTGAAATGCCATTCCCATGAAATTAGGGGAAATATTAGAAAAATTAAAGAAAATAGGAGAAATAGAAATTAGGAAGTAGGAGAAATTAGCAAATTAGAAAATTGAGGAAAAAGATGAAATAGAAATTAGGTGAATTAATTAATAGGTTTTCATCCATTAATTAATTCATGAAAAGACCTAGGACTAAATAAATAGATTTATTTAACCCACCAAGAAGAAGAAAAGGATTTAATGATCAAATCATAAAACCCTAGAAATAAGAGGACAAGGAATTAGGTCAAGACAACAAGAAATTAATGTCGATTCGATCATGATTTTGATTGACAAAGGACCAATGCTGATAAATGATTGAGATTGATTGACAAATTGACCAAGATTGACAAAGAGATCAAATTGATAGGTGCCAATTGACGAGGAACAATGACTAATTGATCCAAATTGACATGATTGAAAAAGGACAACGATCGATGACAAATCAATCGCAAAATGACAAGATTAACCAGGACAAGGATCGATGATGAATCGATCGCAAAATGACGAGATTGACAAGGATGAGGATTGATGACAAATCGATTGCAAAATGATGATATTGACAAGAGGACAAGGATCAATGATGAATCAATCGCAAAATGACAAGATTGATAAGGACGAGGATCGATGATGAATCAATCACAAAATGACAAGATTGACAAGAGGACAAGGATCGATGACGAATCGATCGTAAAATGATGAGATTGACAAGGACGAGGATCGATGACAAATCAATCACAAAATGACAAGATTGACAAGACCAAATTCGAAAGCAAGAAAAATGAGGAATGTAGAAGAAGGACTCGATGCTTGCAAATGATAAAGACCAAGCACGCATCATAGAAGAAATGTTAATGTAATGCAAAAACCCTAAAATAAGGCAATGCACAGATGTTAAAGTATGAGCCCGCAAGCATTGACCATTTTTAGACGTCTACATTTTGCCCCTCTTTGAGACAATGTGATTCTAAGCATTGTTTCAAAGAACAATAATGAAAATGCCCCAGACAATAACAATGACATATGCATGCCCCCTCAAGGAATTGGCTGGAAAAATCCAGAAAAGAGGCCAATTGATCGATAAGAATGATAGAAAATGATAGGTTCGAATGGATCAAACAAATTGCCAAGACTGACGGAAGAAATGTTAGTAAGAAGAAATTAGACAGAGGACAGTTAGAGATGAAGGAAAACTTGCTTTCACAAATGCACATAAGTAGGTGAGAACCTTTATTTATTGTAGCAAAGTGAATGCAGAGCATCATGGCATTGAAGGCCAGAGTTGGAACGCAACCCCTTTTTCAAAAGATAGACACATCGCACACCAGGAATGAGTGAAGCATCCTAGGGTGCATACATCAAGGGTCAAGGTATGTACGGTGTTCACAAAGTGAACATACTTATCACAGACACCCAATGAGATAGTTGCCCTAGTTTGTGACAAACATTCCCCAAACAACAAACACAACAACAAAAAAAAGGAAAGGGACCATGAACCATCCTGGTCACTCTAAATCACTTAGTGACCTCCTCAAGAAACATAGGATCACAATCGAAGCCAAAGATAAATTAGTAAAAAGATAAGACGCACAAATTCGACCAAGTCAAATAAACAGTCCGATCGCCATTGTCAAAGGTGGAAAACAAGAATGATCATGTTGTCTGGTTTCAGGGAATGTGGTACCTCGTCTAAGACATGACATAGCCTGGTTTCAAGTATACCACACCTTGTATAAGACCCATGATAATAGTGACAAGGACAAATGATATTGATGTTGATTGATTGATATGACAATTTTGATTAGTTTGAATGTCTGGTTTGATTGAAAAGTTCATTTGTTAATACGTGATTTCATGAAAGCACAATGTTGTAACATGTTATCTGTTTGTTGTCTACACAAATGTTTGATCAATTTGTCATTGGATGTATGCTCAATGATCTACCTATGCACAGAGGGTACCATTTATTGACAAAATGTAAAATTCCAAAGGAATTGTTTTTGGATTTTAATGTTTTGAAATCTTTTTTTTTTCATTTTTCAGGACTTTATTCAATTTTTAGGGATTTTTTCAGGACATTTTTCAATTTTTAGGGATTTTTTTTAGGACATTTTATAATTTTTAGGGATTTTTTTAGGACATTATATGATTTTTTATGATTATTTCAGGACATTTTTCAATTTTTAGGGATTATTTCAGGACATTTTCCAATTTTTATGATTTTGCCCCCAGTGTCTAGCAAGGCAAGGAATATGACAGGTGAATAAATAGGCTTTCTGAAATGTTGGTGGATAGAGGGAAGACAAAGGCCTTTTATTATGGAGACAATACAGATGCAATTTTCAAGGGCTATTGCGTGATGGGACAAGAGACTGGATATGACAATGTAAAGCAGTGACATGGCATGAGGGACATGTCAAGAGGTTTTTGAAACCATGTTTAAATTTTGCATCCTTATGTCAGATCAAGATCAGGAATGAAAAAGAGTGTATGGATAGTGATAAGATATGGATAGGATAAGAAATACCAAGAATGGATAAGGGACATGGACTAAAGGTTGGGATAGGCTAAGGGATAGTGGCAGAAAGTTGCAATAAGCTAAGGAATATGGATGAAAGGTTGTAATAATCAAATGGATAAATACCAAAATCTATGATAGACTAAAAGCTGCAAATAAGATGCATGATGCTCATGATGATCCTTAGCCTTGTCAAGATCAAAGGTGGAAAGGGAAACTAGACATGAGGGACAACAGGATATGAAGGGTAATGACAGGGGTTCGATAGGATGATGGAACAATGAAGGACAAAAGGATATGATAGGATAAAACCTGTCCCCAAGTACGGTATGCAAGAAGTTCATAGATTACACATGATGCCTATTTGCCAGGTTTTCATCACGGTACTTTCCCAAGGTGCCTATTTGCCAGGTTTTCACCAGTGGATGAATTATTTTTGCTTTACTTTTCTTTTTTTCTTTTTTCTTTTTTTACTTCTTTTTTTTTTTTTTTTTGTATTTTGACTTTTTCAATAGAAGATGGACACATGATAGGGGATGGAAGAAGGACTCGATCATCTTTTTTATTTGGATAGTAGCCTTGAAAAAAATGGACCATGACCTTTAAAAGAATGCTCAAAGATGTTGGTAGGATAAGGACATGGAAAAAGAGATGAAATTAAGGCAAGGATTTATGTAAAGGATTGGACTAAAGGGATCGAAGGATGGAAAATATGCATTGGATAATGGATAGGGTATTGGAAGAATTGTTCTTGAGTGGATAGAAATGTTGGCAAGATCGACATTGGCACACACCTTGAGGGGTGATGGACTGATGGAGGAAAGATGTATTTTGGATATTGATATTTGGATGGAGGAATAGCTTGGGATTTTGGGACATAAGGGCCCAAAATGGATGAAGAAGGTGATGGAGCAACAAATTTGAGAGGGTTGGATAGAGGAATATCAATTTTGGATGCCAAGTTAGATTTTTCTTTTTGTGCTTCAAGAAGCTACTTAGGGATCCACATGGTTTTTGATTTTTCATGCTTTTGTGGTTCCTTGGAGTGCATTGCCAACACAAGGGATTTAGGAACCCATATATATTTTGACTTTGTTTTATTTTTCTCAGTGGGCCTTTGTGGCCTTTTGGATATATTTTTTTCTTTATAGATCATATTGTTCTTTGTTTTGACATGTCGATTATATTGGACATGTTGATCCTTGAATACATGTGGATTGCTAGACTTATGACTTTTATACTTGGCATCCAAATTTCTTGGAGGGGGAAAGGAATGCATGGATGGATAGGAATGAAATGGAGTTCTTTTGGATTGATGAAATTTACTCAAGGATGTGTGCCTTTGCTGACCTTTCATAGAGGAGGAAGGGATATAAGGACCTAAGATGGATGGAAGGGATGATGGGGAAGGTGTATGTTTTGATTTTGATGGAGGGATACCAATGTCTTGAGAGTGAGTTGTGTAGACATGACCCTTAAGATCTTCTTTGATATGGAGGGGTTCTTGCTTATGGAGATCTACTCCTTTACCTTTGTGAATATCTTGACTTGTAGGATACTCTTTTCTTTGGGAAGAAGATGCGAGTCCATTATGAGGTGGATATGATATGAGAGAAATAATGAGATCTTGAAGTGGATCAGATTGCACCAAAGTGGAAGAACCCATTATGCATGTTGAGAGTTCATGAACATCTTGCACTGACATGTTAGAATCATGAGGGGGATTAGGATCATGAGGGGGACTAGGATTGTGTAGTGGACATGGTTCAATGACAAGCTCTTCAAGAGATGGAATGGGAGAAATAATGGGATCATCACAAGAAATGAGATCTTGGAGTGTATATGGAGCATTAAGACAAGGAGATGGAGGAACAAAAGGATCTTGTGGAGGATTTAAAGGAATAATTTGATCTTGACAAGGAGGAAGATCATTGGAATCCTCTTTAAAGGTGCTTTTCTCTTGACTTTTAATGGGACCATCGGAAAGGATGGAAAGGATATCTGGAATGTCAATGGGATTTGAAAGGACATTTTTTTCATGAAATGGAATGGGATCATTTGGGATTGGATGGACTGGGATATCTTGATCTTTCTCAGGGAATGGAGTGTCAATAGGACTTTGGATAGGATGGACAAGAATAGGGGAATCATCATGAGTGTTTGGGAAAATGGGATCTTGGTCAACAATTGGATGGGATGATAAGGTTTTAGGATCTTGATCTTGATTTTCTTTAGGACTCATTTCTTCATGCTCTAAATTATCCTCTTGACATGAGGTTGGACTTTGGATATGCATGGGGTATTTTGACAAGGGATCAATGTTTTGGCATCAAGGAAATGCACTTTGAACATTTGTGATGGATTCTGGCAAGGAATCAATGCTTGAACATGAGGAAGAGGGACTTCAAATGGGGTCCTCTAAAACAGGTAATGGCAATAAAGTGCATGGTGGCATTGGGTCTTGTATTTTTGAAACATGACAAGGATGTGCATCATGAATTGGATTATCTTGGCAATCAATTATGGATAGCCCTTGGATAATTTCATCCTTGGGTGTATTGTTTGATGAGAACAACATGGAAGTTTCTTGTGAAACTTCTAAAGGTGTAGGGATAGATGCCACTGGAGAGTCAATTTGTTTATGGAGGTATGAGGCATTGCTAGACATAAGTGTATTATATTGATCTTCCTCAAAGAACTCACTTGGTAATTTCCTTAAGATCCTTGCAATAAAGCCACCTTTCTTTCGAGGTTTTGACATAGTTGTATCTGGAATTTGAACTTGTTTGGAAAGGAGTTGGTTTTGGTCTGATGTCATGTTTTGATTTTGAACTAGATGTTGATCAAATTGGTTTGACATGTTCAAAATTTGGCTTGGTGCATGTTGCAAGTTTTGTTTTTGAATTTGTGATTGTAGTTGTTGACATTGATATGTTGATTGAACTTGTTGATATTCCACCATTGGTTGAACTATTTGTGGACATTGTATAGTTGGTTGGACATATTGTTGAAAGTGGACCATTGGTTGTGTTGGTTGTATATGTTGGACCATTGGTTGTGCCTGTTGGATATGTTGTTGATTCGAGATTTGATTGAATGAAATTTGACCAAATGAATTTTGATTTGGGACTTGATTGAAATTTGTGCTTGTTTTTTGAAATTGTTTCATCATCTCTATTTGAGAGATGAGAGTTGGTATGTCTAATCATTCGATAAGAGATTTTACATCAATTGGCTCAAATTTTGGGTTTGGACCTTGAAATTTTTTAAATGTTTTGGACATTTGTGATATATTCTTCGCAATGTTTTTCACTTTTTGTTCCAAAATCTCCTTTTCTTGAGCTAGTTTCTCCTCTAGTTTTTGTATTTGGACATTTACATCATCATGATAAGTTTGATCCAAGTTCTGAGACATGTAGAGATTGGATTGACATGATTGATTTCTCAATTGTGATGACATGGCTTTGTAAGAAGGTTGAGACCTCATTTCAACAAACATATCACTATGCAATGCAAATAATGGGATTGACAAATGCAACCTAAAAGGATGACAATGCAACTTAATGTTTTTGTACCTTTTGAATTTTTGGAGACAAACTTTTGAAATGCAAAGCTAAAGACACAACCTTGGGAAGTTGAAATGAAGTCAAGACCTTAAAGGACAAAGGACCAAATGACAATAGGACAAATTGACAATGTCTCACCTATATGCTTGGATACTAAGCTAGGTTTGACAAAAATGATATTAATGAAAGGACAAATTTTAGACAAGGTCAAGAGTCCTTAACAACAACTTAGGGTATCATCCAAAGTTTTGATTTTTTTAAGTTTGAAAAACCAAATTTTTGAGACTAAATGCAAGAAGGCAATGAGTATGACAATGACTTAGGATATGACATGAAAATGATCTAAGGATATGATAGGACAAGATGAAGCCAAGACAAGATGACAATACAATGATAAGGATATGCGAAGACCAATGACTTGGAATATGCAAAATGCAACCTATGCAAGACCTAATTTTAGCATGACAAGGATAATGCACGAATGTCACCCAAATGGAAACCTAGCTTGGATATGATAATGAAATGAAAACTTAGGGAAATGATTTTTAACCTAAGTGCAAAATGAGGACGCTTGCAATGAAAAGGACTAAAATGAAAGGAGATGACAATCTATCCTAGGACCTAAGTTGGACTATGCAAAACCTAGCCTAAAGTGACATGAATTTTGAAACAAAGAGATTCAATGTTTTGACAAGCCATGTTCAAATATTGGATGAATACTTGGACAAATTTGGACTTTTTTTTGGATCTTGTTTTTGAATTTGAAGGTTATTGATTTTGAAAACCCAGGTTGATTATGAGCACTTTTAAAATTTTTTTTTTTTTTTATTTAACCTTTGACAATCACGAAAGACAAAATGTTTGTTTGACTTTGACTCAAGACAATCAAGCACATTTACAACAAATCCTATGGCTGACAAGGACAATATTTGTTGAATCCTCTAACGAAATACAACACTTAGCTAGATAGCTAGACGCTTGGTAGCACTGGCTCCCCCTTACAGTGCACTCACTTCTCAAGCATACCAAGCTTCAAGTTCAAGGGGCATCACTTCCCAAGAACTTGCTATCTCTAACTAAGGAGTACATGAGAGGTGTCTTTGGCATGCGCATATCACAATGCCTGAGCCAACAAATAGAAGGATTTTGGCCTCTAAAAACAAGAGATTCTAGTAAGGGCTTCCATTTGAGTGGGTATTGATCTGGCAAATAAATCGTCGCAATACCATTCTAGCACCCGTTGTATACAACTTTCGTTGCATCCACAGTTATTTAGAGTGGTTCAGAAGAGCTTGGCTTTAGCCCATCACCACTTAGGGTCATTCCCTCTCACCAATGCCTATGTGAAGTGCCAGGCAAATCGAGAGGCAGGCCCAATTCTAAGGGTTAAAACATGCAATCAAACTAAAAGCAAATAAAGCATGCATGGTGTTCATTAACCTTTAATAAATTAAATGTGCAACTACTTTAAGAATCACATGCAAGATGTTCTAATAAAAGTCTTTGACCGCATCCTGCATAAGATTTGTTAGTACTTTCATTTTTAGTCTTTGTCACATGTAACGCCAAGGTGATTCACAGAGACTCAGTACCAAAGAAAAACCAGAATATAAGAATAGAATGAAGACAAAATAATTTGCAAGTAAAAAAACTGGTTTCACCTCTGTTTCTGGCCTTATACAAGCATAGAATGTCTCAACACAGGCGCATAATACCTTGACACAGGCACAAAATGCCTTGACACAGGCATAGATCTCTTTGACACAGGCGCAAAAGTGTCCAGAAAGCTCTGAGTCGCCCTATTTCTTGAGTTTTTTACCTGCAAATCAACTCAAAAGCACTCAAAAACCATGGTTAAGGGGCTAGTTCACGTCGGATTCACCAGAAAATGTAGATAGGAATCTAGAATTCATCAAAGCAATAGACATTAAACTAGCTCAATCACAAAAACTAGATTGCAATGATAAGAAATCCTAATTACAATCAATAAAGGCATGAAGATGAAATACTACAATACAAAGCAAACCAAAGCCTGTATCTCCTTCATTGTTCCTCCATTGTTCTTCTTTCACCTTCCAATTTGATGTTGTTCTCACCTACAAAGTGCATTTGCAAGTGGAAAGCAAGTTGTTGATGAAATTAGTAGCATAAGGTTACTCGAAAATATGATTGATTGATTTGATTGAAGAAAATCATCCAATTTATAAAAAAATTGGAGAGATGACAAGATTAGCATGAAGAGATTTGAAAGGAAATTTCAAATCAAGAATGACAAATATGACAAATTATGACAAAATTGACATTTTCTATGCAAGATTGATTGATTGACAAATTATGACAAATTATGACAAAATTGAAATGCCATTCCCATGAAATTAGGGGAAATATTAGAAAAATTAAAGAAAATAGGAGAAATTAGCAAATTAGAAAATTGAGAAAAAAGATGAAATAGAAATTAGGTGAATTAATTAATAGGTTTTCATCCATTAATTAATTCATGAAAAGACCTAGGACTAAATAAATAGATTTATTTAACCCACCAAGAAGAAGAAAAGGATTTAATGATCAAATCATAAAACCCTAGAAATAAGAGGACAAGGAATTAGGTCAAGACAACAAGAAATTAATCTTGACTCAATCATGATTTTGATTGACAAAGGACCAATGTTGATAAATGATTGAGATTGATTGAAAAATTGACCAAGATTGACAAAGAGATCAAATTGATAGGCACCAATTGACGAGGAACAATGACTAATTGATCCAAATTGACATGATTGAAAAAGGACAACGATCAATGACAAATCGATCACAAAATGACAAGATTGACCAGGACAAGGATCAATGACGAATCGATCACAAAATGATGAGATTGAAAAGGACGAGGATCGATGACAAATTGATCGCAAAATGACGAGATTGACAAGAGGACATGGATCAATGACGAATCGATCACAAAATGATGAGATTGACAAGGACGAGGATCGATGATGAATCAATCGCAAAATGACAAGATTGACAAGAGGACAAGGATCGATGATGAATCGATTGCAAAATGACGAGATTGACAAGGATGAGGATTGATGATGAATCGATCGCAAAATGACAAGATTGACAAGGATGAGGATTGACAAGACCAAATTCAAAAGCGAGAAAAAAGAGGAATGTAGAAGAAGGACTCGATGCTTGCAAATGATAAAGACCAAGCACGCAACATAGAAGAAATGTTAATGCAATGCAAAAACCCTAAAATAAGGCAATGCATAGATGTTAAAGTATGACCTCGCAAGCGTTGACCATTTTTAGACATCTACAATAATCACATTCAGAGTAGGATGCCAATCAATTGTTAGCTGTCCTTGAAAAGACCTTTTACTATCTAACACATCACACTCACTAAATTCACTCTATAAAGACTCCTCATCACTTTCTATAATAGTTTCAAACATGTTTATATCAAACTCATCCTCCTGTCTCATGGATTCTTCAAGGGCTTGAGCTATTGCACA
The DNA here is from genome assembly GCF_030272615.1 of Cryptomeria japonica. Taxonomy (NCBI): domain Eukaryota; kingdom Viridiplantae; phylum Streptophyta; class Pinopsida; order Cupressales; family Cupressaceae; genus Cryptomeria; species Cryptomeria japonica. Next base: position 439,422,840 of record NC_081411.1, on the reverse strand, counting down.
TTGATGAGGAGAGTGTGGTCCATCACAAGCTATGCACCAAGGAGTATTTTCTATGTTATGAACATTTTTTCCTTTTAAGGGATCAGGGGTATCTTGTCTTTGAAAATTCTTAGGCTTCTCATTCTGAGGCTTACCATCCTTCCAATTGGTGTTGTAAGGCATATCATGCAATCTAGGAGGTCTATCTTACCAATTATAATAAGGTTTGTCATTTCTGTTCACCTTGGTAGTGAGATCCTTCATGGCGGTCACCAACTTTTCTATTTTATCTTCTTCCTTAGCAACTTTGTTTGGTTGCTATTTTGTTTCCTGCCATAGCCTACCATCAGTTCTTCTTCCTAATTTTCCAAATACCTTTCTATTTCTCTCTACATTGATAGCGATTTTGAATGCATCTCTCAGGCTATGTGGAATTTTATCCCTCAAAATATATGCCATTTTAGAATCAAAGGAATTGTAGTAAGTATTTAGGCACATGTTATCATCTAATCTCATTACCTAAAATAATCTATGCATTGCTTTCTAAAATCTAGCATTAAAATTTGTGACCATTTCATTATCAGATTTTCTAATATTGTTGAGCTCATTGAGCATGAAGCTCACATTTGCTTTGTCACCATACTGTTCTTGAAAGCAATTTTTAAAATCCTCCCAAGACCCAATGCTATTAACAGGAAGACCCCTATACCAGTCTCTTGCATCTTCTATTAGGGATTGAACAAATAATTTCATTATGACATCTTCATTTATGATCTCATAATCATTAATCAAATCACCAAAAGACTTGAAATGCTCTTCTGCACTGACTGCGTTGTTCCCAACAAATTTATGAAGTCTATCTCTTAACTCGGTTGGAAAATGGTTAGGCTATCCAGGGATTCCATCAAAAAATACCTACCTATATAGTTCTAAGTTGATAGGTCTTCTGTGGAATGGGTTAATAGCATGGTTATTACCCATGTTCATTCTTACATTGGGGATTTGAGTTTGAGAGATCTGGTTATTTTGGTTAATAACAGGGGCTTGACTGGCGGTTGCTATATTAACAGGCAAAGTTGGATGAATTTTAATAGGAGGGGGGGAAACTTGCTGCAGAACAGGTTTATTTAGATCTTTTGATGGAAAGATGTGTTGATATTTTGGTATGGTTTTGTCATTGATGTCAACACCTACTAAAAACAAGCCTTTGGAGATCCAGCAACATTCACCAACAAGCAAGTAAACTGTGCAACAATTACTAGTATATGGTTCACCGGCAAGATACAATGTTCACCGGTACCTGGAATGATATGGAAGACACTTGGTAATGTCAAAGACATTGTGTGGAAACTTTGTTTTGAATAATTAATCATTGGTATATTCATATTTGCATATTTGCTTTTAACGACAAATAGGTCCAGGTTATCTAGGGTTACACTAGCAGGTTTATCTTTTCCAAATCAGCATGGCACGCTATGGAAATGATTTATTAGTATTGCAAATGCATTAAGCCAACATGTTCAATCAGTTATTGCATCGGATATTATATTGTATGTAAAATGTTTTTATTGTAATATCTTGTAGAGCTGACCTACTAAAATTGGTCTTAGGGTATGGTATAAATGTAAGATCTTGTTTGTAAGATCAAGTGTGAAATGCGAAAAAGAATTGTGTGAAGGTATATGCGAGATCAAGAAGAAGAATACACGAAGATATCATTTGAAGGTGAAGTTAGGTTTTTGTAGAAGCATATCAGCATTACACCAATACTGAATCTAGCATATGAAGATGCTATTTTGTGTAGTACATTCTTATTGGATTTAAGCATCCAACTATAGTCAGTGTGACTCTCATTTTGTGATTGAGCAGCGAGCTCTAGGCTGTTGGCATTTCTGCATGTGCAGACCCCATTTATGTACACTTACTATCTGTAGTAGTATCATCTGATTGTGGGTAAGGTTTCCCACTGTGGTTTTTCCCCTTACAGGGTTTCCACGTACAAATATTGGTGTTATGTGTTGTGGATGACTTTATGTTTATGTTTCATGCATTAATCCTTACTAGTATAGTAATTTATTGTTAACACTATCTACCGACATACTTAACTGGTTTACCGATATTAAGCATTAAGTTGGTTAATTGGTTTTTGGTTTGAATTTATTAGACAACTGATTCACCCCCCCCTCTCAGTTTTATCTAGAACCTAACAATTGGTATCAAAGCCTAGTCCCCTTTTTCAGAAGTTTAACAACTTGAGGAGATCCAATGTCTACAAATTATTTTAGGAAGGATAGTCCTAAACTTGATGGAACCAACTATGGGATATGGAAGATCAGAATGGAGACACATCTGAATTGCATTGGTAAAGACATTTGGGAAAGACATTTGGTAAAGACATTTGGTAAAGACATTTGGGAAGCTAGAAGAACATACAAGCCTAATCCTGAATATCAGAGATACAGATTTTAGAAGAACAAAGACAAATCTTGTTACATTGCTGATGAAGGTGTGACTAATGATTCTGATGAGGATCCAACAGACAATGGATGGGTTTTTGTTGCTATAATAGAAGATCAACCAACACCTACTACTCAACTGGTAGAACAAGCCCTAGCAGCTAAAGTTGAAACAAAGGATGAATGGATCATTGACTCGGGATGCTCACATCACATGACTGGAGAAAAATGTAAATTCTTGAACTTTCAAGAATACAATGGAGGTTTAGTAAGATTTGGAGATGACAAAGCCTGTTCAATCAAATGTAAGGGTTCAATATCTCTTGATGGTAAGCATAACACTGACAATGTCTACTATGTTGAAGGATTAAAGCATAATCTTTTAAGTGTTGGTCAATTAGTTGAGAATAGATTTTAGTTACAATTTAATAATGGAAAATGCAAAATCATGAATAGAACTGGTTTGGAAATTGCAATCGATAATTAGACTAGAGGTGATATCTTTCATTTGAATAATAGTGAAAAGGCATGTTTGATTGCACATATAGATGAGAGTTGGCTATGGTATAAGAGACTATGTCATGTAAACTTTGATTGCATGGTCAAAATCAGTACTTCTAAGGTAGTTAGAGATCTACCTAAAATTGTGAAACCTCATAATACAATTTGTAAGGAATGTCAATTTGGAAAACAAGTTAGAGCTAGTTTCAAAAGTATTCCAGAAAAATCCAATAACGCTCTTGATTTGATTCACACTTATTTATGTGGTCCAGCTAGAACTAGAAGCTTATAAGGTGATAGATATTTCATGCTAATTATTGATGATTATTCTAGAATGTGTTGGGTTACTTTTCTCAGAGAAAAATCAGAAGCACTTGGAAAGTTCAAACTATTCAAAGAAATGGTTGAGAATGAAACCGGTAAGAAAATCAAATGTTTAAGATCAGATCAAGGAGGAGAATTCACATCTAAGGACTTTAATACATTCTGTGAAGTGAATGGAATCAGAAGACAGTTATCAACACCTCAGACACCACAACAGAATGGAGTTGTTGAAAGGAAAAATAGAACTATCTTGGATGCAGTAAGAAGTATGTTATCAGAAGCAAATCTACCACATGTGTATTGGAGACAGGCAGTTAACACTGTTGTCTATACATTCAACAAAGTTCACATCAAAGGTGAAACTGGTAAGACCCCTCATGAACTATGGTTTGGTAATACTCCTACTCTTAAGTATTTCAGAATTTTTGGAAGTAAATGTTATATTAGAAGAGATGAGTATATTGCAAAATTTGATCCTAGAAGTGATGAAGGAATATTTCTTGGTTATTCATCTAAGAGAAAGGCATATAGATGTTTTAACAAAAGATTGCAGAAAATTGTTGAGAGTACAAATGTAAAGATTGATGAACAATTCAGAGGAACTTCAAGGTATATAGACTTTGAACCGGCAATAGAAATTATGACAAATGAACCTACACTGAATCCATTGGTACAGAATGAAGATCTAGTTACCTCGGTATCATTAGAAGATTCCACAATAATTGAAGAACAACAGAAAACTAAGACACCTCGGTATGTAAGATTGAATCATTCTAAAGATCAGATAATTGGAAACAAATTTAAAGGAGTTATGACAAGAGGAAGATTGGAAAATGAAGAGGTATGTCTTATTTCTCAAATTGAACCATCATCTATCAATGAGGCATGTGAAGATAAATTTTGGATTAAAGCTATGGAAGAAGAATTAAGACAAATTGAGAAAAATAATACTTCGACATTAGTTCCCCGGCCTAAAGATAAAAATGTAATTGGAACCAAATGGGTATTTAGAAACAAACTTAATGAAGATGGTAAGGTTGTCAGAAATAAAGCAAGACTAGTGTGTAAGGGATATTCTCAGAAAGAAGGAGTTGATTACAATGAAACCTTTGCACCGATAGCCAGAATTGAGGCAATTAGATTATTCTTGGCTTTTGCAGCTCACAAGGATTACAAAGTTTATGAAATGGATATTAAATGTGCATTTTTGAATGGATATCTTGAAGAAGAAGTATATATTGAACAACCTAATGGATTTTCTTTGACAGATGACAATGATATGGTTTGCAAGTTAAGAAAAGCTCTGTATGGATTGAAACAAGCCCCAAGAGCTTGGTATGCAAGGCTGGATAAGTATCTTTTGAAGATTGGTTTTACTAAAGGAAATGTGGATAGCAATTTATATTACAAAGTAACTAATGATGAAATCTTGATTCTTTGAAGTATTTGTTGATGATATAATCTTTGGAGGAGAAGATGGATTATGTAAGGAATTTTCTCTTAAAATGCAGCAAGAATTTGAAATGTCTATGATTGGAGTAATAAAATTCTTTTTAGGTTTGCAGATTTCACAGATTGATAAAGGTATATTTTTGAGTCAATCCAAGTACTTGAAAGAACTACTAAAGAAATTTGGGATGGAGAACTCTAAACCGGTAAGCACACCTATGACTACAAATGACAAATTATCTCAAAGGGATGAATCTACAACTGTTAATCCAACTAGATACAAATCTATGATAGGAGGTTTACTGTATTTGACACAAACTAGACCTGATATCATGAATGCAGTATGTATTGTTTCTAGATTTCAAAGTAATCCTAGGGAAAATCATGAATCAACAGTAAAAAGGTTTTTCTGCTACTTACAAGGCACAACAAATCTTGGATTATGGTATCCTAGAGATGGAAATTTTGACCTATGTGCATACATAGATGCAAATTGGGCAAGAGATGTGGATGATAGAAAGAGAACCACTAGAGGAGCATTCTTTCTTGGAAAGAGATTAGTTTCTTGGTTGAGTAAGAAACAGAGTTGTACATCTTTATCAACAATAGAATCAGAATATGTTGCAACAACAACTAACTATACACATGTACTATGGCTTAAGCAAATGTTGAAAGACATAAAGGTAAAGTGCAAGGAACCTATTACTATTTATTGTGATAACACTGCAGCAATTGATATATCTAAGAATCCGGTATTACATTCTAAAAAAAAACATGTTTCTATCAAACTGATTTTTTTAAGGGAAAAAGTTGAAGAAAAGGAGATAAAACTGGTTTATGTGAACACTAAAGAATAGCTTGTAGATATTTTCACAAAACATTTGCCTAAGGAGACTTTTGAATGTCTCCGAGATCAACTTGGAGTCATACCACCACTGGTAGAGACTTAGACAGTTGATGATTGTCATCAACCGGTAGAATTAAAAAGACAAATCTTATTCTGGTTTTTGATGAGGAAGCTACTTCTCAGGGGGAGTAGTTGGTATTTTGTATGTAATTGAATTTTGTAGCTTTGGCATTTGATGTCAAAGGGGGAGAGATATCTATGGAAAAACACATTATCTTTTTGGGGAGAGATTTTGAAAAACACAATTGAGGAAACTCATGTTGCTCCCAGGGGGAGAGATTGTTGTTTAAGGGAGATTGTTTGGTTTTTGGTATTTGGCATTTCTACTTTGGCACTTTGATGGTTTTTCCATCTTGCATTGCCATCAATGCCAAAGGGGGATATTTTTGGTATTTTGGCATGGTTTTGTCATTGATGTCAACACCTACTGAAAACAAGCCTTTGGAGATCCAGCAACATTCACCGGCAAGCAAGTAAACTGTGCAATAGTTACTAGTATATGGTTCACCGGCAAGATACAATGTTCACCGATACCTAGAATGATATGGAAGACACTTGGTAATGTCAAAGACATCGTGTGGACACTTTGTTTTGAAAAATTAATCATTGGTATATTCATATTTGCATATTTGCTTTTACTAGCAAATAGGTCCAGGTTATCTAGGGTTACACCGACAGGTTTATCTTTTCCAGATCAGCATGGCATGCTATGGAAATGATTTATTAGTGTTGTAAATGCATTAAGCCGACATGTTTAATCAGTTATTGCATCGGATATTATATTTTATGTAAAATGTTTTTATTGTAATATCTTGTAGAGCCGACCTACTAAAATTGGTCTTAGGGTATGGTATAAATGTAAGATCTTGTTTGTAAGATCAAGTGTGGAATGCAAAAAAGAATTGTGTGAAGGTATATACAAGATCAAGTAGAAGAATACACAAAGATATCATTTGAAGGTGAAGTTAGGTTTTTGTAGAAGCATATTAGCATTACACCGGTACTAAATCCAGCATATGAAGATTCTATTTTGTGCAGTACATTCTTATTGGATTTAACCATCCAACTGTAGTCAGTGTGACTCTCATTTTGTGATTGAGCAGTAAGCTCTAGGCTGTTGGCCTTTCTGCATGTACAGACCCCATTTATGTACACTTACTATCTGCAGTAGTATCATCTGATTGTGGGTAAGGTTTCCCACCGCGGTTTTTCCCCTTACAGGGTTTCCACATACAAATATTGGTGTTATGTGTTGTGGATGACTTGATGTTTATGTTTCATGCATTAATCCTTACCGGTATATCAATTTACTATTAACACTATCTACTGGCATACTTAATAGGTTTACCGGTATTAAGCATTAAGCTGGTTAATTGGTTTTTGGTTTGAATTTATTAGACAACTAATTCACCCCCCCCCCCCTCTCAGTTGTCTCTGGGACCTAACAAGATGATGGGGGGAGCTTTTAGAGAGCCAATTTTTCTTTTAACTTCTTAGTTAGCTACCTCTAACTCAGCTTTCTTTGACTCCATTTGTAGGTCTTCTTTCTCTTTCCCCATCCTTTCCCTCTCCCTTTCATGTGTTGATAATCTATGAGAGATTTCCACTATAGTCTTAGATCCTGACCCATCTTCCATGCATTTCTGCTTTCCTTTGTCTACATCATTTCTAAAAGGCTACGGGTCACTAAGAACTTCTCTATTTTGTTGCACTACTGACTTGTATGCTGATTTGGTCTTAGGGACTAAAACTTCTCTAATCACAGAACTGTCATTGTCACTCTTTGCCTTTTCTTGGGCAAGCAACTCAAGATCAGCAATCTGCCTCAGGAGCCTATCTCTCTCCATCAATTTTGCCTTAACTTCTTTCTCCCTATTTTCTTCCTTTTGGGCTCTTAAGGAGATCAAATGATGAACCCTTCTATTTAGGTCCTCTATTTCCTGGGATAATTTATCTTCATTAGGGAAGATTTCTTCAGAGTCTGATATGTTAACTTGGTAAATATCAATTAAGCTGATATTCCCATCAACTGTTCTAGGTATAGAATTTATGACTATATTTGAACTACTTCTGTCTCTCCTAGAAAAACTAGTATGAGATATATCTTTATTTAAAACATGAACATCTTCTATATTTCCAAATAAATCAGAATGGAAACCCAAAACATCATGTTTAGATTCTCAGGAAGTAGAATTTGACTTTGCATAAATAGGTCTTTCAGATATCTTACCAGTATTATTGCTTTTCTGCACCCAAGCAGCATTTGATGGCTCGTGTAGTACTGACCTTTTCTGACCTCTTCATGACTGTTTAGGTAATCCCTCCTCCAATGTCTCACAAGGATGCTTTTTCATGAAAGATCTAGTGTTCTTTCCTCCTTGCATTGTGCTTGTTTTCTTTTCAAATTTTTATTTATTTCCAAAAGGACTAGTTAAGACTAATAGAGTCGCCACCCACAAAGGCTATGGGAAATATGAAAACAAGCTTCAAACAAAATATTTGCCAATCTTCAAACCAAAATCACTAAGATTTTTCAGAGAAAGAAGGAACACTAATCAAAAGATCGTGAAAATTTCTAAATACAGATATCCAAACAACATTCATATTTCATTGAAGCACCAATCCGCAACACAGACACACCTTGGCTCTCCCTAGCAAAGTCCCCACTTTTGTTGTTCTCAAATTCTGATCCCCTTCTTATCCCCTTTGATGAGAAAGAATAACTCTGTATGTGAATGGAGAAATCAAGGAACGAGAACCTTAGAGCAACATATGACAAGGTTTTAATAACCTTCTACACTTCGAACTTATCCAAAGTTTAGGCGGGTATACCTTATGTGAATACTTTCACACTTTTAAACAAAATCCACAATAACCATTGTCCAAAAACCAGTGGATCTTATCGCCTTAAACAAAAACCTAAAAAAAAATATATGAAAACTTAGGCTCATTTTCAATGTTGATCCTCAAGAGATTTAGAAAAGAAAACATTAACAGATACCAGTGCCTTATCCAGGCTACAGAGTCATCTATTTTAAACAAGAACTTCAAAATTAAACATATCCATGCATCTCAATCACTTTGGCTTCTACCAACTCCATACATGCCTGACATGTATAAGAATCCTCCCTTGTTATACTAAATAGTGTTCATCAAATTCAAAGTTCCCAACAAATAACCTACTGATAAAGATATTTCTCGCGTATTTAATTCCCCTCCTGAAGAAGAAAGCTAAGAAACATATCTATAAAGATTGCATTACAATCCCTATTCAATTGAAATAACCCTAAATTACCCAAATGAAACCAGTAAAATATTCAAAAGCATACCAGAAGACAACACAAATTTTAGGCTCAAAGTTAATGGTCTATATATTTATATTCAATTTGGAAAATCTTACAAAACTTAGATAGTTTTCTATGAAACACTAGAAAAAACGTAGATAAATTTCTGCAGAGTTTCTTTACAAATTCTTGTGATCCCTTTTTCTTTTGTCCTGGTATCCATTTATAACATTATGGATGCATACACGCTTCGGACATCCGTAAGGAAAATTAGTTACAACCATAGCTTCTTTCAAGAAGTAGTTACAAGTCATTTTCTGTCTCAATGGCCTTTTCAGTTGGTAACTCTTCTGCAACATCATCTAACTGTCCTAGAGAATCTTCCAACTATTCTGGAGCATCTTCCTTCTATCCCACATAACTATCCTTCCATTCCTAAAAAACATCATCACTTGGCCAAGCAAAGATAACAACCTTCTGTTTCATCTCTTCTAACCTTTTCCAAGTGACTCTTAAATGCCCAATTTCTATTTCTATGAAACCGTAATGAGATTTCACCTTTTCAATTTCATCAATTGTTTGGACAAATAAGGATGTGTCATCAGTTTTAATAATTTGATTGATCCTTAGGGACAAAATTGTGGTCCACCTCTTCTTGTTGGCAATATAACAAGGATATTGAGAAGGTTGTTGATGATTATGGATATAACTGATTAAAGATGTTTTGCTGTCTTGATATTGTTATTTTGTCATTGATGTCAAGAAATTGATTTTCTAATTTAGTATGATGTTGCCATATCTTAAGAAATATGATATGAAGATTATAAAGAAGTCGGTAAAGACACAGGAAAGAATATGATGAATAAAGGGATAAGTTATTCAATGTGCATCTCTACCGAGTCAGACAATGATGAGATCTTGATGTTTTAGATTGTTTTAACATCATACATATGTTATAAAATGTAAAGGTTAATACTACACTATGTTATCAGGTAAAAAACCTAGTTGGTAAACCCTAAGGAACCTAGTCGATAAACCCTAAGGTTATCGTAGTCGGTTAATGAAGATAGAATGTCTACTGAGTAAAGTTTAGTATTCACCGAGTTGTAACCGAGATATAATAGAATGCATTAAATGTTTACATGTGATATTTAATGAAAGAAGTTGATGAGCTGGAGAGGATCAATGATTGGCAAGTTGTGGAAGAAGTTTGTTAACAAATCTAAGGCAATGGAAAGTCAACAAGAAAATCTACAGCTTAGATTGAACCACATTACCTTAACACAAGTTCCAAGATGATTGTGCAAGTTCTGAGGCAGGGTAAAACATTTCTCAGATCATAAGATAGAATGAACCTAGACAAGATTGAAGAACTGATGGATATGATTGATCATGGGAAATGTGATCAAGGAGATTAAGCGGTTAGATGATTGTTTATAAATAAGGAACTGTTGATAAATAGTGGATGCGGGAAAGTGTATGCACAGGGATGCTATATAGTGATCACTGAGCATAGAAGCTTGAAGACCTATTGGAATAACAAAGTATTGATGCCCAGAAGATAGACAAGAATAGTTCCATGTCTAGACTGTGTTGAACAAATAAGAATCTGCTTTAGCATTTTAGATGTAAAGTTGTAGATAGATTGTATTACTATTAGCTTGTGAAAGTAACAGGAAATCTCTTAACCGAGTGGACTTAACAGTCTTATAAGTAAATCCTCTAACAAGGTGATATTAAAAATGAGTGTTTGAAATCCTTTGACAAGGTCACTTCTAACAAAGTGAAGATCCTAACAAATCTGAGGGAAATCCCTTAACCGGGTCACATCTAGCAATGTGTTTTGTAATCTTTAACAGGATTGGTTTTTAATCGAGCATACTCTAGAAGAGTATATTTCTTAGTGGGTCTGAAATCCCATAGTGGTTTTTCCCTATTTGGGTTTCCACATTAAATCTGGTGTTATGAGACTTATATTGTTCATATGCTTTTGAGTTTGCATGTTTGATAGTTTTATTCTATGACTGATATATGTTACCGAGGTTGAATCTGATGTTTTCATTCATGATTAAGTTTGTATGATTCACCCCCCCCCTCTCATCTTGTTGGCTATCGGATCTATACTTATATTAAGTATCAGAACTATCAATTGGTATTAGAGCCTTGGACTCTGAAAGGAAAGTTTAAAGGCACTTGAGTTAAAGATCCAAAGATGTATAAGAGGGATGCACCTAAGCTGAATAAGTCAAGTTTCTCTACATGGTAGAAAAGGATGAAGCTACATCTATCAGGAGTTGGAGAATATGCTATATACTATCTGGAGAATGATTTTGTTACACTGAGCACCTATCCATTGACTATGGAAGAGATAAAGGCAAAGCAAGAACACATTCAAGCAATGATTGAAATAACATCTGCATTGATCGATTCTGAGTTTAATGATCTAGAAGGCTGCAATGATGTGAAGGCTATGTGGACTAAGCTCATATCTGTATATGGAGGAGATGAACATGTTCAAAGAGCAAAAGTTGATAGTCTAAGAGGACAACTTGAATCTATGAGGATGAATGAAGGTGAGAACATAACCCAGTGTAGTACAAGACTAAAGGAGATTGTAAATCAAATCAAGGGAGCAGGAGGAACTATTGAAGAAATGGATGTGACAAGTAAGTTGTTAAGAATCCTTCTACCTACCTATGCAATCCGAGTCTCTGCAATCAATGAACTAAGGTCTATACCTAATATGCCAGTTTCCTTGGATGCTACTATTGGTAAGCTAAATGCATTTGTGTTAAGTAATTTTCATAACAGTGGGTCATCGGTAAATAAAGTTGCATCTGCATTTAGTTCTTTTCATCTTAATGAATCTAATGATTACAATGAAAGAAAGTATAAGTACTCTGGGGGAGATCATAGTGGAGCAAGTGAAAGATTTCGGAAGAACATGGAGGAGGTACATAAACTATATGAAGATATCAGAAAGCAAGAAGAGTTTGAAGCACTATTGGCCAAAAGGTTACCAAGAGGCAAAGGTAAGTATAAGGGAAAACTACCCTTGAAATGTTTCAATTGTGATAAGATTGGAAATATGGCTTCTAACTGTCCTGACAAAGATTTCACTGAAAAGAGAGATTACTAAGATGACAGACAGAAAGATAATCATTACAGAGGTCACCGAGACTTCAAAAGAAGAGATAGAAAGACCTACTTAATTGCTGATGAGGAATCTAAAGATGATAAATCAGATGAGTTTGATACAGAGGAAGTTGTTTATGTGGCTATCAAGGATGGATCAGATGAAGAAAGGTATGAAGAAAAAGCCCTAATATCTCACATAAACACTAATGATTCTTGGATTATAGATAGTGGATGCTCACATCATATGACAGGAGATAAACACAAGTTTGTTATGTTAGAAGATTATGATGGAGGCTATGTTAGATTTGGTAATGATGCACCATGTCCAGTAAGAGGTAAAGGATCCATAACACTTCTTGATAAAGCAAGATGAAATGATGTTTATTGGGTTGAATGTTTGAAATATAATTTGTTGAGTGTAGCATAGCTAAACAACACAGGTTACTGAATAGAATTTTAGAAAGGAATTGTCAAAGTTCATGACAAAAATGGAAAGTTAGCTGCTATTGGGACACAAACAAAAGGTAATACATTTCACCTTGACTCTACACACAACAAGTTCTTGCATGAAAAGATTGATAACACTTGGTTATGGCATAAAAGGTTTTGGATAAGTAAGAAGCACAGAGTAAGAGGTCTACTGAGTCTTGAAAAACCTAAGAATGCTATGTGCCGAGGATGCCAAATGGGCAAGATGACAAGATCCAACTTTACAAGTAAGTCCTACACTTCTAAAGGAATTTTAGATCTTGTACACACTGATCTTTGTGGTCCTATGAAAGTTCAAATTTATTATGGTGATAAGTATTTCATATTATTTGTGGATGATTATTCAAGGATGATGTCAGTAATGTTTTTAAAAGAAAAATCAGAAGCTTTTCAAATGTTTAAGTGGTACAAGGCTAGAGTTGAAAATGAAACAGGAAGACAACTGAAATGTCTTAGATCAGATAGAGGAGGAGAGTTCACATCTGATGAGTTCAACCTATTTTGCAATGATCATGGTATTAAAAGACAAGTCTCTGCACCGAGGACTCCACAACAAAATGGAATAGCTGAAACAAGAAACAGATCTATTGTGGATTGTGCTAGAACACTGATGATTGAGAAGAAGGTTCCACGAAAATTTTGGAGAGAAGCAATAAGCACAGCTGTTTACACATTGAACCAAGTTCAATTGAAGAAAGGTACTTTGAAGACACCTTATGAAATCTAGTATGGCAAGAAACCTAACATAAGTTATTTTAAGATCTTTGGAAGCAAATGCTATGTTCATAAAGATGATAGAAATGACAAGTTTGATCAGAAAAGTGAAGAAGGAACATTTCTAGGATATTCTTCTAGAAGCAAAGCATTTAAATGTCTGATCAAATCATCTAACAAAACAGTAGAAAGTGCAAATGTAAAAATTGATGAATTTGCAGAAAGAATTGATGACAGGAATTCCAAAGAACCAGAAGACTATGATGAATTTGTCTATGTGCAACCAAAAAGTCCTACCGAGATAACTGTTGAAGGAAATGAGGAAGATATCTAGTTACCGAGTGATGAAGAGGATCATACAGAGCCTATCGCGCCTGTATTAGCCAAATATGTCAGAAGACATCATGTACCAAGTCAGATTATAGGAAATAAGGATGATCCAGTGATGACAAGGAACAAACTAAGATAGAACACATGTTTGATATCTGAATTTGAACCAAGAATAGTAAAAGAGGCATTCAACAATGAAGATTGGATAAATGCTATGACTGAAGATATTGATCAAATCAAGAAGAATGACACATGGACACTAGTCCGAAGACTTAAGGACAAAAATGTAATCGGTACAAAGTGGATCTTCAGAAACAAGCTAAATGAGAAAGGAGAGGTCATTCGGAACAAAGCAAGATTGGTTTGCAAAGGTTATGCCCAAGAAGAAGGAATTGACTATGGTGAGACTTTTGCACCTATTGCCAGACTTGAAGGAGTTAGAACATTGTTGGCATATGTTGCTTTCAAAAACTTCAAGGTATATCAATTGGATGTCAAATCTGCATTTCTGAATGGAATATTAGAAGAAGTTTTCATTGAACAACCTGAAGGATTTGTTGAAGACAATAATAAAGATCAGGTATGTAAATTGAACAAAGCTTTATATGGTCTGAAACAAGCACCTAGAGCATGGTATGAAAGACTGCACTCTTATTTGATTAAGATTGGTTTTATAAGGACAAGTGAGAACAATAACATGTACATGAAGAATGATGAAAATGGAATACTAATCTTAGCCATATTTGTTGATGATATTATATTTTGTGGAAATGAATCTTTATGCAAGAACTTTGGTAATGAAATGAGCAAAGAATTTGAGATGTCATTAATCAGTGAGATAAAGTATTTTATAGGCTTATAGATACTGCAAATGAAAAATGAAATTTTCATTACTCAATCCAAATATATAAAGGAAATCTTGAAGAAATTTGGAATGGAGGATTCAAAGCCAGTAAGTACTCCTATGACTACAAACTGCAAACTATCAAAGAATGATGAATCTACATCTGTTGATGAGACACTCTACCGATCCATGATTAGAAAACTACAATATGTTGTTCACAGCAGGCCTGATATAACACATGCAGTAGGTATTGTTGCAAGATTCTCTGCAGATCCTAAGGAAATACACATGATAGCAATCAAAAGAATTTTTAGATACTTGAAAGGCACTGAAGATTATGGCTTAGTATATCAGAAAGGAAATGATTTTGATTTGAAAGTCTATACTGATACTGATTGGGCAGGCAACATTGATGACACGAAAAGCACAAGTGGAGGAGCTTTCTTCTTAGGAGAAAGACTAGTGAGTTGGCTTAGCAAGAAACAAGGATGTGTTTCTCAGCCAACAACCGAAGCTGAATATGTTGCTGCAGCACTGAATTGTACCAACATTGCATGGATCAAACAATTGTTGGAAGGTATAAATGAGAAAGTTATCGAGCCAGTAACTATATTCTATGACAATACTAGTTGAATTAATATTTCAAAGAACCCTATTATGCACTCTAAGACAAAGCACATATCTATCAAATATCATTATCTTAGAGAAGAAGCTCATGAAAAGAAAGTGGTGTTGGAATATGTTAACACAAAGGAACAAATAGCTGATATCTTCACCAAGCCACTACCAAAGGACACTTTTGAATATCTCAGAAGTAAGTTAGGGGTCCTACCCCTATCTCTTACTCACTGACCAAGTTCAGTGAAAGCATCACTTTGATGAATCTATTGAATATCTTTTAGGGAGCTGATGCTGGAGTGATACACTTTAAGAATGCTTTTCTGAAAGTGTACTGGAACAATATTGGGATAATACAGACAATGATACAGGGAACAGGAATTGTAAACAAATGCTCTAACCGAGACTCAGTTGATACACATTAGCAGGAAATAACTTCTTACAGAAACAATTTATGTTTTAGTTCTTTTCTTTTTGGCATTGTTGTCAAAGGGGGAGAAGACTACCAGGGGGAGAAGACCTACCCAAGGAGGAGAAGACTACAAGGAGGAGAAGACTACCAGGAGGAGAAGACCTGAGAAGATTGAGAGAAAACTAGAAGTGAAGTCTGATGTATGGGGGAGAGCATTTCAGCATTTTAGAATCACAGCAATCCGAATTCTTAACAGTCAAATCAATTGGTTTTGCCATCAATGCCAAGGGGGAGATTGTTGGCAATATAACAAGGATATTGAGAAGGTTGTTGATGATTATGGACATAGCTAATTAAAGATGTTTTGCTGTCTTGATATTATTATTTTGTCATTGATGTCAAGAAATTGATTTTCTAATTCAGTATGATGTTGCCATATCTTAAGAAATATGATATGAAGATTATAAAGAAGTCAGTAAAGACACAGGAAAGAATATGATGAATAAAGGGATAATTTATTCAATGGGCAACTCTACCGAGTCAGACAATGATGAGATCTTGATGTTTTAGATTGTTTTAACATCATACATATGTTGTAAAATGTAAATGTTAATACTACACTATGTTATCAGGTAAAAAACTTAGTTGGTAAACCCTAAGGAACCTAGTCGATAAACCCTAAGGTTATCGTAGTCGGTTAATGAAGACAGAATGTCTACTGAGTAAAGTTTAGTATTCACCGAGTTGTAATCGAGCTATAATAGAATGCATTAAATGTTTACATGTGATATTTAATGAAAGAAGCTGATGAGCTAGAGGGGATCAATGATTGGCAAGCCATGGAAGAAGTTTGTTAACAAATCTAAGGCAATGGAAAGGTGGCAAGAAAATCTACAACTCAGATTGAACCGCATTACCCTAACACAAGTTCCAAGATGATTGTGCAAGTTCCAAGGTAGGGTAAAACATTTCTCAGATTGTAAGATACAATGAACCTAGACAAGATTGAAGATTTGATGGCTATGATTGATCATGGGAAATGTGATCAAGGAGATTATGCAGTTAGATGATTGTTTATAAATAAGGAACTGTTGATAAACAGTGGATGCGGGCAAGTGTATGCATAGGGATGCTATATAGTGATCACCGAGCATAGAAGCTTGAAGACCTGTTGGAATAATAGAGTATTGATGCCCAGAAGATAGACAAGAATAGTTCCATGTCTAGATTGTGTTGAACAATTAAAAATCTGCTTTAGCATTTTATATGTAAAGTTGCAGATAGATTGTATTACTATTAGCTTGTGAAAGTAACAGGAAATCTCTTAACCGAGTGGACTTAACAGTCTTATAAGTAAATCCTCTAACAAGGTGACATTCAAAATGAGTGTTTGAAATCCTTTGACAAGGTCACTTCTAACAAAGTGAAGATCCTAACAGATCTGAGGGAAATCACTTAACTGGGTCACATCTAGCAATGTGTTTTGTAATCTTTAACAGGATTGGCTTTTAACCGAGCATACTCTAGAAGAGTATATTTCTTAGTGGGTCCAAAATCCCACAGTGGTTTTTCCCTATTTGGGTTTCCACATTAAATCTTGTGTTATGAGGTTTATATTGTTCATATGCTTTTGAGTTTGCATGTTTGACAGTTTTATTCTATGACTGATATATGTTACCGAGGTTGAATCTGATGTTTTCATTAATGATTAAGTTTGTATGATTCACCCCCCCCTCTCATCTTGTTGGCTATCAGATCTGTAACTATATTAAGTATCAGAACTATCACTTCTAACTAGGTCTTCTCTTCTTTTAACTGAATTGGACTGATAAAACCTCTTGGAAACAATTCAAATTTATGATCTGAATATTCTTTTCTATAAAGTTGGGATTTTCTTTTCAAACCTGCCCTTTCCTCTGAGACAATATTCATCTCTTTTATAAACTCACTGGTGGACCTTAGAATGTCATTCTCCTCTGCATCTGGATGAGATGAACACATGAGCTCCAACTCCTTACCTCTAGGCATCCACTTATTAAGGATTGGTTCCAAAATGGCTTCATCTTCTCTGAATTTGATCATAACCTTAAGAATCCTTTTCATATTTAAGTATACAATGGAGGTTTTGATTGAGTTAGCAAACTTCAAGATTGTGGCTTTCACCTTCTCCTCATATTTGTTTGCAAACAAGGCTTGAGCTTGTTTCAACCTTTCCAACTCATGTTGGACATTTTTAGGTGATTGGGAACTAGAAGGCATAGGAGAAGGGGGGTATTCTACAATGGGACTAGTAGGAGGGGGTCTTGCTGGAGAGGAGGCTGTCATGAGTGTAGAAGATTCACCTGAATGGTGTTGGCCTGCCAACTGACTCTAGAGTCTAGTAATGATGTTGTCCCTATTGGATATTCCTTCTTTAGCCTCATTGTAAGCCTTTAAGATAGTCTCCAACTTCAATTGGAGATTAGCTCTTTCTTGTGCCTCTTTCTTTGCTATTGCCACATTAAACTTTGTAGTTTTCAAAACTGTGCTTGCAGCTTCCACTACCCGTGTATCTTGGACCCTCTTAACAATCATGCCTCCTAAGAGGCTAGAATCTGATGCATTTTTCCTCCTTTTGTTCTCATGCTTTTTTAATGACCACATGACAAGAGCAACATTATCCTTGTTGAAGGTCACTCCTTCCATTGGCTTTGTTTCCTTCCTTACTACATCAAGAACTAAAAACATTAGCTATATCCCATTCACGAAGGATTAGAACACCAACCTTTGACACCATCTCTCTTATGGCTTCAGGAGTGATAGATTTGAATTCAGCCATCATTTCTTGTTTAACCTCTTCTTCCACTAAATTTGTATCTTTGTGAGGCTGCTCACTCATTCTCTTTTCACATCTAGCCTTGAATTGTTCCATGTTCTACTTCCATACAAATTGCATGAAAGCTCCTGTTGTAACAAATTTACTGTCAGCCAAGAATTCTTCACTAGCTTGTTTAACAGTAAGGTCCAATTCTTGGCCCTTTAGCTTACCATTAGTCAAATCTATTTCAGCACTAGGTGGCTCTTTAGGCATCCCCTCTTGGGTCTCCTCATAGGTATAGGCAATCTCATCAAGACTCCCTAACTCTAATAATTGTTCAGCCACTGCTTGCTCATCTCTAATGTAGATAGGCGACTAAGATGGAGAATATTGAGGTTCATTAGTTTCAACGTCCTTTCCCACTCTTTACCTTTTAGAGGAATCATGAATGTCAATGACATCTTCAATTTTCCTTTTCCCTTTTGAAGTGGAAGGCTCACCCGTCACTGGCATCATCATAGTGTACTTTGACTTCTTTTGCATTACATAGTCACTAGGTGGGATAGCCTTAGCAAAGGTAGGCTTAGCCAAGACCAGCTTAACCCTATCAGGATCATTATGCATTATAGCCTCCCTTTTTTCTTTTAAGGTCTGCATGAGGTCTTCAAAATTGAGAATCAATAATTTTATTTTCTCCTCAAAAGGGTTGAATCTAGAAAGAGGGTCATAGCTACTGTCAAATTGATGGATAAAATCAAGTGCCTTCTTATATGCAACCTAGTTCTCCTTCCTTAGTTCCTGCTCATCTAAGCTGAATTCATTCCTAATTAAATCTTCAGGGAACTGAAATTGGTGAGGCCTACCTCTACACACTGCTCTCTTTCTAAACATGCCATTGAAAAAGTCCTCAGGGTCTACACATCTTGAAACTGCAGTTGATAGCCTATATGGCTTAAAGAATTCTTCAAAATATTTCCATCCACCTTTAGAGATTACAAAATGGTGGGCCATGGTGATAGTCGGGAAGATGGTCCCTTTACCCCTATTGGTTAGCTCTACCTCTTGCACTCCTCCAATTTGTCTCAATACTTCTGCAATCCCTATCTTTAATGGGACCTAATAGGGTAGTAAATAGGGGGTACCTCTAAAACCATACACTCTAAAAACAATAGAAACAGGGTACAAATACATGTCTCCCCAATTATCAACAATCTTGATATCTTCTGCAAACTCTCTAGGCCTAAGGAATTCCAAAAGAGCCTTAGGAATCCTAGGGTTTTTTACACATAAAAGAACTCTAATCTTAGATGCAAAGCATCTATCAAACTTCAAAAAACTAGCATCTTCTCTATCCCAAGATAGAACAGTGCTCCAAAGTTGCACAGGCATCTCCTCTTTATCTTTAACCTTGACCAAATCCATATCTTTTGCAAAATAATCATTGCCTTTGAATAAAAACATGTGCATTAACATGGAATACCATCCAAATGGCCTATCCACCTTACCATTTTTGATCCCTACTAGCCCTTTATGAATTGCATCAGTAAGGTATGGGGCATAATCAAATGTTATTGCTAGGGAGGGGTTTAGAATTTGTGCAATCATTAACATGTAATGGGTTGGCATGTTCTTTTTAGCATCCTCTCCAAAGATCTGACATAGTGCCCAATACATACCCTTAGCTCTCAGAGTAAATAAATTGAGGGAGAATGGTTCCATTGTGCTAGGGCCTACAACTATTAACCCCCCTATCTTAACAAATAACTCTTTCAATGGGCCACTCCTAAGATGATCCCTCTATGCATTGTAAATCTAGGCTAATGACTAAAAGTCAATAGGCTCTAACAAATTGGAGGCCTCATTGAGTTTAAACATTTTCCTGAATTCATCATCTTGTATTTCAATCAAGACTAATCCCTTTACATTCCTGATGCATCTTGCTATAGGGTCATAATTCTGTGCAATTAGGGTCAATAGATCTACATCCATGAATACACCAGGGACCACAAGTTTTCCTACATCCAGTTCCCATATGCTATTTAAAGGAGTTGGGGAATATCTCTACCCAAAACTGACTTTGAATAGTCCTAAACCTGATATCCCTATCTCAGGGTCCCTTAACCAATTGCCTTTATCATACAGGCCATCCCCAATTTTCAGATGAGGGTTCTTTGGTACTAACTCTTTAGCCTTAGCCTCGACATTGGTGGACATGGTTAACTGTTCTAAAAAATCATCACAGATGTTCCTATCCTAATAATTCACTTTTCCTGTCATCTCTCTTCTTGGTGCCATTTTGAATAAGCAACTCTACCACTTGAAACTAGCACAGACCTCTAATGAAATAATTCACACAGCAATGATTGGAAACAGACTAGAATTATCAAGAAAAGCACAAAAAACCTGATTATTTGCCTGAAAAGAATCGCTCTACACCAATTGCTCTGCAATAGACTTTGATGAAACAATACTAACAATCAAGTTGATGCGGACTCTAAAGGACAAGTTGGCATTGAATTTTTAGAAATTAACTCTACATGCTTAGGCTATCTTTTCAGAATTGAATTCACCAAATCAAATTCAAAACTAGCTCCAACAAGTCATAACTTCTCTGAGTCTTTCCTTTATTTTGGTCTTTCGCTATTTCACAGTGCATAAAAACTTTGCACCTTTCTTTTGTGAAACAACATTGGCCATTGGATTACAATAACTTACACCACCTTTACCTCTGTCTAATCTCTCTTTGTTAATGTCGGGCCCTACCTTCTTTTCGCTATTTCGTGGGCTTTAACACTTGTGTACACTTCCTTCACGAAGCCATGCCAACCATTAGATCAAGCTCTAATCACCTGGTCTTTAACTCTAACCAAGACCATCAATCTCACTAACTAACCGTGCCTCATCTTGACGGCTAACAATTTTCGCCATTTCGTAGAGACTAAGCTATAGGCATCTTCGGGCCATGAAACAACGAGAACCATTGGATCAAGCACAAGGTGAATACCTTTTAACAAATGTTAAACCTTTCAAGTGGGCCCTTTATTTTTGGAGATCACTTACTTTACCTAGTCACTGGTTAACAAATGCCACATGGAAATCATCCATTAGCTCAGGAAGTTCCTCTGGGTTCCATTCTGAATTCGCCATGTGTTTTGCTTCACTATTCTCCACATAACTGCTAGTTACACCTAAGCGAGCCCTCAACTACCCTTCAGAGCCACATGGCATTCAACACATCACTATTAAACTCTATGAAATGCACCAACTATCATGCCACATCATGCTTTCATGTGATTTGCACCTCATTTCGCTACTTCACAAAAACTAATCTTTGTTTAGCTTGCGGCTATGAAACCATGAGGATCGTTGGATCAAAACAGACTTGATCGACTTTTAACTTCATGCCCTGCCTCTCCTTTAGGCCCACCGACCTTTTTTGCCACTTTGTGATGACTAACTTACTAGCATCTTATCTATGCAAATCCATGCGGGCTGTCAGATCTTAGGAACTTACTCGTTGTTTATTCTTTCTATGACCACCTCACCCAGGCCCACTGTGGACCGCCAACTAAGCACCCCGTCACTGCTCTATCATCGCCAGCTCGACCTACCACCTTTAGTGGGACCTACCACCATTTCACTACTTCATGAAAGGTAGAACGCGTGCATCTCCTGACCATGAATCAATGCGGGCCGTTGATCATTCTCTGAACCAACCACTCTTTACTCTTTGGAAAACCTGCCTGCTTCTGGGACACACCACTTTTCGCTATTTCACGAAGGCTAAATCTTGATCATCTTCATCCCATGAAATAATGCAGGCAGTTAGATCTTAGGGACTTGCACTTCTTTTATTCCTTCTATTGACCACCTCGCTCAGGCCTACCATATTTTCATTGCTTCGCAATAGGTAAACCACGAGCGTCTCTCAGCTACGAATCAACACGGGCCATTGGATCAACAAAGAGTTGCATGACACTTACATGGCCCGATAAACATTAGAAAAAAGGAAAAGTAATAGGCATATAAAATTTAAAATATTTTAAGGGACCACCTAGGTAAATAACAATGGGGGGACACTTCTCATGACAAATGGACCCATCACTTAAGTGGTAAAAAGTAATGCAGAATTAGAACTAGGTTTTTACTCAAACACCTTGAAGGTTAGAACTTAAAACCCTTAAACCTTCCCATTGGTTTACAACAAAATAGAGGTAACAAGGCCAATACCAAACTCAAAATTTCGACAAATTTAGCCAATTATGGACTAAGAACATCCATTTTTAAAATAGTGATAACATCTTGCATGCCTTTTTCAGATCTGTCATTTTTGCTTGATCAATTTATAGTGAGCATAAACATCGGTTATTTATATCTCTGTGCTTGGATTGTCTCCTTTGTTTGCTTGGTCAAGTTATCATTCGTCAAAATCAGACTTTAGAACATAAACACCTCAAGATTTTCAAGTGCTCACCCTCAACAAGTTCAAGATCTAAACATCTCAAAGTTCATTATCACCCTCTTTGGTAAACTGATCACTGAAAAATCATTTCCCATCAGGATCTATCATCCTCTATCACGAAACCGAAACGTTTGGTCAAGATAATCTTGTCCCACATCATAGGATATATCATTCCTACTGGACTTGGCTTTTATCAAATCATCATCATTGCACTCCTAAACCAAAGATCAAAAAACTTGCAAACTTTTAAACACTTGAATCATCTTTTCATGTCATATCGTGCTATCACATTTACATTGACAGTTGATCACTTATCAAAACCACTTTTGGACAATCAAATTCTAGCACAATATCTAACACATGCGTATACCCGTTCTAACTAGAGCTCAGAGATGAAAGATCACAGAGATGAAAATCAAAACATTGGAAACAACTGAAAAGCATATTGTTATCACTATTTTGACTATTGGGTGATTTTATTCTTTAATCTGCTAAAGTCTACAATTGTGCTTATTTTCTTCATTTTACCTCTGAGGGTTATTGGTCTAAGGGTTTAAGGTTTTTGCAATTTACCCTTTTCTATCTTAAAATCCTTGCATTCTATTTCCTTGTTACTTTTTCCACTTAAGGGGAAGGGTCGGTTTATTGTGAGAAGAGGTTACCCCTTTTAGTATTGCCTTAGGTGGGTCTTTAATAATGTTTTAATTTTTTGCCTTCTCCTAAGTTTTATTTCTTTGTTGGGCTTCATAAAGATTGTGCAAGTTCTAATTGATCCAACGGTGTGCGCGATCTCGCAAGGGAAGATGTGTGAAACTTACCTTTCGTGAAGTGGCGAAAAGGTGGTGGGCCCGGGTAAAGCGGTCGCAAGGAAGGCTAAAGGACAAATATCCTCCAGTAGATCTAACGGTCCACATTGTTTTGTGATGAAAATATGGGTGAGGTTTATCCTTCACGAAGTAGCGAAATATTGGTGGGCCTGGAAGGTAAGCTAAAAAATCAATTAAGGATCATGCATCTTGTTCATGATCCGACGGTTGGTGCTATTTTGCATGGAAAAGATGTGCAAAGTTTACCTTTTGTGAAGTAGTGAAAGGGAAGTGGGCCCAGCGAAAGGGTGGCTTGCAGGATAAAAGAAGTGCATCTCCAAGAAGATCCAACAGTGCACGTTGTTTCGCATCTCGAAGCAACATGAAGTTTAATCTTTGCAAAATAGAGAAAAGGAGTTGGTGGTTACGCAGCGGATGAGGTGGCAATATAGCTGGATGTCTGGCTAAGGAAAAAGGTGACCTGTCAGTAGGACATGTGGCTCCAAATGGATCATGAGGGGTCCATTTGATTAAGCGAAAATATTGATGAAATCTATGGCTAGATAAGACACATGGCAGTTCAGATGTGGAGATGGACAGATTTCTTGAGTGAATGAATGACCAACTAGTGGGGGTTATTTGCCAAAAATGGGTAGGAAAAGTGGATTTCGCGTAGAGGGCCCACTTTGAAGGTTAAAGGAGTTTAAAGTTGTGCATCTCAAAATTGATTCAACGATGCGCGCTATTTCACATGGTGAAGATGCGACATGATTAACCTTTGTGAAAGAGTGAAAACCACTAGTGGTGATGGTTTCATATGGTTAGTTAAAAAGACTAGCAGTCACCATGGAGAATAACAGTCGAGCGGATGATAGAAGATCTGAAGGTTAGTGCTATTTGGTATAGAAAAGATGCGAGGTTAATATGCTTCGCGAAACAACGAAAGGAAGGTGGGGCCCATTTATAAGTAGGATGACCCAGGTAAGGTAAAGAACATGCATGTTTTTCAGGATCTAATGGATGATGTTATTTCGTAATGAAAAGATGAGAGGTTTTTATCCTTTGCAAAACAACAAAAAGGCAAGACACTTAGAAAATTCTTTGTGGTCTGTTAGAGCCATATTTCGAATTCAATTGTGAATTGACTATTGAAGCATGTGGCTTAATGTTTCTATTCAATGCTTAGTTGCCATAATAAGCTTCATAGCAGTTGAAACTTTGGCATCATTTTGAAGAGTCTTGCAGAGAAACCAATGCACAAAGCGAATTTCTTCAAGCCAACAAGTAAGTTTCTGCATACTTCTTGACAATAGTTTTAATTGGTATCACTGGGTGCTTGAATTCTCAGAGGTCTATTTAAGTTTTAATTGAAATAGCTGTAATTCAAAGATGGCACCTCGAAGAGATTTCACAGGGAAGGTGAATTATCAGGAGAGAGCCATTTGTGATGACTTTTTAGAACAATTAACTATGTCTACTAATGCCACAACTAAGATGAAAGAATTGGTGCCCAAATCTCCCCACCTAAGAATTGGTGACAATTTGTATGACAAAGGGAACTGGTTAAGGGATTCACATATAGGGATATCAGGTCTAGGACTCTTCAAAGTGGGATTTTGCTAAAGAAATTCCTTTGCTCCAATGAATAGTATATGGGAGTTAGATGTTGGAAATCTCATAGTCCCTGGGGTTTTCATCGATGTGGACCTGTTGACCCAGATTGCAAAAAACTATGACTCTATTGCTAGATGTGTGAGAAATATAAATGGGGGGTCATTAATTGAAATAAATAATGATGAGTTCAAGAAAGTGTTAAGAATTAGTGAGGCGTCTAATTATTTAGAGCCCATCAATTTTGAAACACTTGCACAGGTCTATAATGTGCAGAGAGATCACCTCAGGAGTGGCCCTTTGAAAGAATTTTTGTCAAAATAGGAGGACTGGCTGTTGTAGGCCCTAACACCATGGAACCCTTCTCTCTAAATCTATTTACTTTGAGGGCTAAAGGGATGTATTGGTCCCTATGTTAGATTTTTGGGGAAGATGCTGAAACAACCATGCCAACCCACTATATGCTCATGTTAGCATAGATTTTGAACCCATCTCTGGCAGTAACTTTTGACTTTGCACCTTATCTTAATGATGCCATTCATTAGGGATTGATGGGGATAAAAAATTCTAAGGTAGATAGACATTTTGGATGGTATTCTCTTCTTATGCACATGTTTTTATTCAAAGGTGTTGATTATTTTGCTAATGATATGGACCTGATTAAGGAAAAGGATGATGAGGAGATGCCTGTTCAATTGTGGAGCATAATTTTGTCTTGGGATAGAGAGGATGCAAGTTACTTGAAGTTTGATAGATGTTTTTCATCTAGGCTTAGGATCCTCTTGTGCCCACAAAACCCTAGGATCCCTAAAGCTCTCTTAGACTTCCTTAGGCCTAAGGAATTCACTCAAGATATTAAGATTGTACATTATTGGGGCAACATATACTTGTACCCTATCTCTACTATGTTCAAAGTTTATAGTTTTAGAGGAACTCCATATTTTCTCCCCTATCAAGTCCCATTGAAGATAGGAATTGCAGAGGTCTTGAGGCAAATCAGAGGTTTACAAGAAGCAAAATTAAAAAATAGGGGGAAAGGGACAATTTTCCCAATTGTCACAATTGCACATCAATTTGTAATCACCAAGGGTGGTTGGAAACATTTTGATGATTTCTTTCAGCCATACAGGTTGTCTACTATAGTGTCAAGGTTTTCTAACCCTGAAGACTTCTTTAATGGTATGTTCAAGAAGAGAGCCGTATGTAAAGGCAGACCACACCAGTTCCATTTTCTTAAGGATTTGATCAGAAATGAATTCAACCTAGATGAACAGGAATTGAGAAAGGAAAAATGGATAACATATAAAAGGGCTCTTGATTTTATCCACCAATTTGATATTGGTTATGACCCTTTGTCTAGTTTTACTCCCTTTGAGGAAAAGGCTAAATTGTTGATACTTTATTTTGAATATTTAATGCATACCTTAAAGGAGAAAAGGGAAGTTATATTGAAAAATGATCCTGAAAAGGCTAAGTTGGTTCTAGCCAAGCCTGCCTTTGCTAAGGCCATCCCTCCAAGTGCATATGTGATGCACAAGAGGCCAAAATATAGTGTGCTAGTGCTAGTTAGGGGTAAGCCTTCTACTTCAAAGGGGAAAAGAGAAATAGAAGATGTGGTTGAAATCCAAGATTCCCCTAAAAGGAAAAGGGTGGGAAAAGAGGTGCAAACAGGTGAGCCTTTATACTCTCCATCCCAATCCCCAATCCATGTGGAGATGAACATGCAGTGGATGAGCAATTATTGTAGTTAGGAAGTCTTGGGGAGATTGCCTGTACTTATGAAGAAGTATAAGAAGGGATGCCTGAAGAGCCACCAAGTGCTGAAATGGATTTGACTACAGAGGAGTTTAAAGGAAAAGAGTTAGACCCTATCATCAAACAAGCTAGTGAAGAATTCCTGGCTGATAATAGTTTTGTTACAACAAGATCTTTCATGCAATTTGTTTGGAAGCAAAATATAGAAAAATTCAAAGCCAAATGTGAAAAGAGGAAAAGTGAACAACCCCACAAATATGCATCTACAGTGGAGGAAGAAGTAAAACAAAAAATGATAACATAATTCAAAACCATTACTCCTGAGAAGGGAAGAGAAATGGTAGAAAAAGTTGGTGTCCTAATTCTCCTTGAGTGGGATAGAGCAGATGCACTAGTGCTTGAAGCAGTAAGGAAAGAAACAAAGCCCTTGGAAGGAGTGACATTTAGAAAGGACCATACTGCTTTGGTCATGTGGTCTCTAAGGAGGGATGAGAGCAGAAAGAGGAAGGACACTTTAGGGTCTAGCTACCTTGGAGGTATGATTATGAAAAGAGTGCAAGACATAGGGGTAGTAGAAGCTGCCAGCACAATTTTGGAATCAGCAAAATTCAGTGTGGCAGTAGCTGAGAAGGAAGCCAAGGGAAAATTTGATCTCCAGGTAAAACTAGAGATGATTCTAAAGGCTTATAATGAGGCAAAAGGGGAGATATCCCATAGGTATAGTATCATTGCCAAGTTGAAGAATCAATTAGCAGGGTAGTACCAAAAAGGTGAATCTTCTACTTTAATGATTGCCTCCTCTCCAACAAAACCTCCATCCACCAGTTCAATCATTGAATTTCCCCCTTCTCCTATGACTTCTAGTTTTCAATCAATTGAGACCATAAAATAAGAAGTGGAAAAGTTGAAGCAATCTCAGGCCCTGTTTGAAAGTAAGTATGAGGAAAGTGTCAGAGGCACAATCTTGAAGTTTATTGACATAGTAGGAGCTTCTATTGTGTACATTTATATGAAAAGAATTTTGAACATGTTGATTGATCTGAAAGAAGACAAAGCTACTCTGGAGGCAATTTTGCATAAGTGGATGCCTAGAGAGGTGGATTTGGAACTTATGTGTTCATCTTATGAAGAGGAAGAGGCTGATGCAAATATTAAATCCACTTGTGAGTTAGTGAAAGGCATGACCAAGTTAGTAGAAGGAAGAGTTGGTGTAGAGAGAAAGGACAACTTGTACAGAAAAGAATATGCTAAACATAAGTTTGAACTGTTTCTTTGGGCTTTTGTTAGTTCAAGTCAGTTGAAAGATGAAAAGGTGTGGCTTGATGAGCTAGGATATAACTTGTCTCAGCGGATAAATGAAGTCATCAATACTGATGACACATCTTTATTTATTCAGACAATTGAAAAATTTGAGAAAATGAAGTCACATTATGGTTTTTTGGAGACAGAGGTTAAGCAATTAAGAAACACATGGAAAAGGTTGAATAAACTGAAGAAGAAAATTGTTAACTTCTCCTAGCCTAGTGATGACGTGTTCCAAGAGTGGAAAAACAAGTATACAGTGCAAGAAGCAGGGGTTGAAGAACAGTTAGAAGATGCTACAACAGAATAACAAAATTCAAAGCCGTTATTAATTAAACGATTGTAATTTCTTTTCAGTGGGAATCATGGTTGTAACAAACTTTTCCTAGGGAACTCTGAAGCTTGTTTGCATCCATATGATTATAAATGGATACCATGACTTTAGGAAGAAATCATCACAAGAATTTGTAAAGAAACTCTGCTGAAATATATCTAAGGTTTTTTGGTTCTTTCAGAAATCACCTTGAGTTATGTAAGATTTTCAAAATGAATATTAATATACAGATCAAAGCTTTTTGAGCCTAAATCTTCATTGTCTTCTTGTGTGCATTCATTGATTTACTTGTTTCTTTTGGATAATTTAGGGTTATTTGATTGAATAGGGATTGCAAGGCAATCTTATAGATATGTTTTAGGATTTTCTCTTCAGGAGAGGAATTAAATATATGTGAAATATCTCTGTTAGTAAATCAATTGTTTGCTGCTTTGAATTAGATAAACAATTTTAGCTTAAAGGGAAAGAACTTATATATATGTCAGGTGTATATTAATTTAATGAAAGCCGAAGTGATGAGATGTATGAGAATAACCAAATTTGGAACTCTTGTTTAAATTGGGTGACTCTGTAGCCTAGATAAGGCATTGATATCACTTGTGGAGTTTTTTCTATCTTTCTTGGGGTCAAGACTAAAAATGAACACATGTTTTCTTTTAATGTTTCAGTATTATTGAGGTGATGAGGTTCATAGTTTTTTAGCATTGGTTTTCTATGGATCTCATATTAAAATTGTGAAAGTATTCACAAGAGGTATACCCACCTGAGCTTTGGATAAGCTTAAAGTGTAGAAGTTTTTGTATTGACCTTGTTATATGTTTTTCTGGAATTCTATTTTCTTGTTGTCCTCTCCATATGCAACAGAGGTTTCAAATTTTCTTACAGAGGGGATTGGGGAAATCAGAATTTGAGAACAACACATATAACCATGGAACATGAAGATGAAATACAAGTTGAAGGAGAAATAACATAACAAAATATCAGAGACATCAAAAAAGATCCCCAATTCAATAAATTTATGCAGAAATTATTGGAAGGAGAAAAAGAAAATTATTTTCTAATGTTAGCAAAATCTGATGCTACACTCCCCCAAGATTTTGATGTGAACAAATTGACACAAAAGAAAAGTGATCCTCCCCCTAATAAAAAACAATAAGAAGATATTTTTGGTCTCAAAATGAATGACACATCAATTCCCAGTAATACCAAAACCAATGAAGAAACTTACATTCCCAAAAGAGATGAAGTGGAAATTCTAAATAACATTCAATTCAATGAAGATATAAGAAGGACTAGAGATGAAACAAGAAGAGATCCAGATCCTCCTAGAATGCAAAGTCATGGTTATGCAAGACCAAATCATGTTGATAATCCTATCACAACTCTCACACAACAACTACAAACACTGCAAACACAAATTCAAGATATGCAAAGAGGAAATGTTAGAAGATACTCACTTCAAGAAATTTGTCCTTATCCATTTGACAAAAATCTAAACACGATACCATTTCCTATAGGTTTTGAAACTCCTAGATATGAAAAATATGATGGAAGCACTAACCCTCAAGATCATATATAAGAATTTTGCACAATGAGTATGGAGTTTTCACATGAGGATACCTACTTGATGAGATTATTTCCAAAAAGCTTAACTAGACTAGCTATGGAATGGTTCTCCAAACTTCTACCTAGAATCAAATCATTCTCAGAGTTGGTGGATAAGTTTGTTTCACAATAGTCTTACAACATACAACATGAAGTAACAATGCTAGACCTATGTAATACCAAGCAAAAGGCTAGAGAACCTTTCATGACATTTTTACAACAATGGAGATGGTTAGCTTCGCGATATCCTCGTACAGTGCCAGAGTATAAAAAAATGGACATATTTATTGACAACTTAAATGATCAAATGAGTTATTACTTAAAAATGCAAAGATGATTGATAATGACATCAGAATGGAGGAAGCCATGATAAAGAAAGGTGAGTTGAAAATATACAAAGACGAAGTTCATCCTCCTAATAAAAACACTAATAACAACAATCACATTGATAAGCCAAAGTTTTGGAATAGAAATCAAAATGTTGTCAACGAAGTAATAGTGGATAACAA
The DNA here is from genome assembly GCF_030272615.1 of Cryptomeria japonica. NCBI lineage: Eukaryota > Viridiplantae > Streptophyta > Pinopsida > Cupressales > Cupressaceae > Cryptomeria > Cryptomeria japonica. Next base: position 439,392,214 of record NC_081411.1, on the reverse strand, counting down.
CAATGTGAAACCAAAGCAACTCGTTTTTAATTTATCCACTCACTCAGCAACGGCTCAGCAAAACAACCATCACCAAAAGGCAACTATTAAATTTTCTTTCAAGGGCAATTTACAAACATTGGTGAACCCCTTGGGTTAGCATTAGAGACACTTCTCACAAACAAATTGATCACTTTTCCAGAAGAAATAAATTATGAACCTCAAATAAAACCACCTTGGTGGAATGATAACCATTATTGCGATTTCCATTGAAATAAGAGACATCACATAGATAATTGTCAATGGTTGAAACATGTCATCCAAGATTTTATTGATAAGGGAGTAATAACTATGGATGGACATACAACAAATGAATCTCATATAGCTTTTAAAACTCTACTTCCAAACTATGAGAAAGGTGAATCATCAACAACAATATAAAGCGAAGGTAAACTATGCTCATACATATGATAATGTGGTAAATATTATTGTAGTTAAAGAAAAGAAAAATCAAGAACCTTCTCATGCTATCACATGAAGAAAAGCCAAAGTAGTTTTGTCAGGTCCTATGACAAACACATCATACACTACCAAACAATACAATCTAGTGGATCAATTGCAGGAAACACCCGCACAAATTTCCATCTTAGAACTTTTAAAGCTTTCACCTGCACACAAAGAAATTTTTGAACGAGCATTAGTAGATACAACAGTATCCAAAGATCTTGATATCAATCAATTCCAAACCATGGTGGGACACCTCACAACCCCACACTACTTATGATTCACTGAAGAAGACATGTCCCTACAACAACCCCATAATGCTCCCTTGCATATCGAAGTCACCATTCATAAGACATGAGTTAAACATGTCCTAATAGATGGAGGAGCTGGCTTAAACATCTACTATTTGAGTCTTGTCCATGCTCTAGGTTATTCAAAAGATGCAATTGATCCCCGAAAAAAGATCACCATTAAAGCCTATGATGAAGAAGAACATTCCTCTAAAGGAGTTGTGATGTTACCCATCAGAGTGGGACCTTTGCAAAAAGACACAGCATGCCAAGTTATAGACTTAGATTTATCATACAATATACTCTTGGGAAGACCCTAGATACATGACATACAAGTTGTTCCATCAATATACCATTAGTGCTTAAATTTTCCCTACAATGGGTAGGAAATTACAATCTCAGCAGATTCAAATCCATTTCCGTATCGTAGTAATCTTAAACCAATTCAAGAAGTCATTGTTCCTCACAATAGGGAGGCATCATCTTTGAACACACAATCCAAGGAACAATCATTTGCCTCTATCTTGTCAATTATGGAAAAACAAATGCAGCTAAGAGATCGAGGGAACGAATAATATTCAATATCACAATTACCACTTTCTCCTAAATCCTTTGGAAAACCATCAAACTCTAAACAACAACCAATTGTAAAACATCTTCTAATATTTGATGGAGCATTTGTTAGTGTTGTAACCTTATCAGAGGAAACAGAAGACAAAGATGTGCTATAGTGGCTATACAAGGATGAAGAATTTCAACAAAAGATCAACAATGCCCGCATACCTACAAAAAGTATGGAAAAGGATTTAACATTCTCAGAAAAATGGGATACACTGGAACAGGTCCTATAGGAAAAAGAAAAGAAGGTATCTCAGAACCTATCCAACCTTACACTCAGTAGACTATAGACAAAACAGGCTTAGGGTATGGACAAGTCAATCTACCAAAAGACACATCTTTTAGTCAACAATAAGAGGAATATGAAAATAGATAAGAACAACTAGCAATTGAAAGAGAAGAAACAACAGCTAAGTAACAAACACCAGCAAACATGAAATGGGAAAAGAAGCAAGCTTCAAATCAACAAGAGAAACAAACTAAAAGCACCTCTCAAGTAGCATTAAATCTCAATCAAAACAAGAAAGAAGCTAATATAAGTCAAGGAGAGATCATAGCAAAATTGATAGAATTCAATATCAATCCTGAAGAGGTTAAATATGAAAGAAGAAAAGATATAACAAGAAAACATGAAGAAACAAATCAAATACTATATGAACAAATCTATAGATTGTAGGCTGCAAGTGATATAGATTCTAATGAATGGGAATGGGATTCCTATCACTCTGAAGAATCAACTGAAGAAAATTGCTTTGAAGGAGATGTAGGAGTCTATGTAGTTCACTTGAATTAGAATCACATTTGGCTGACTTGGACTTAACCGAGGATGATCAGGAGTTTCTTATGCAAGGTCATTCTAATGAGAGTACCGTTATAGACATTGACATACATATTGAAAACTTTGATACATCTATCATGACCCTCGATACCCTTGAAACATCCCAACCTGAAGACCTCTTACCTCTAATCCACCGTGAACTTATTGATTGGAAAAATGAAGGACATACCACCATTGATACCTTTCTGAATGGTCATACCATATCTGTATATATTAATGCAATCGAACTTGTAACAACTTTCACCAAGAATTTCAGCAACGCATCTTCTAGTCAAGTGGGTGCCAAATCTCCTAGTCGCAAAAAGGAAAATAATAAAAAGAATATCAAGTATAATGTTGTAAACCATTTCTTAGAAACATTAGATCAGGAAAAAGTAAAAAGAAAGGATGCATCTAACTGTGAAAACCTCCTTGAGGTGCCAAAAGATGGGAGATTTGACACTTTACCTGAGCACTATCAAGAAAGGTTATCCCTTTTGATCGACCCTGTTGGAACCCTAAAATTTGCAATTTTTAGAATTCCAAATTCCAAGACAAGGAGCAAGAAAAATTCTAAATATATATATACACACACACATATATATATATATATATATATTGAATAGGTACAAGTAATATATTTTATATTTGTTGCACAATATGAAACCATAACATAAACACAATAATGGGCATAAAAAATGGAGTGTGAAGCACCAAAGGGGGTATTTACATCATTTAAAGACCATTTATCCATTATATACCCATAAAATAGCCTTAAAATACCTCTAATATGCCTAAACAACTTGTAAAGTGACAATTAATTACATAAACTAAGGCAATTTCGGGATTTGGAATTATTTTTATTTAAAAGGGGGGTGTCTTTTCACCCAAAGGGGTATGAAAACCATTCAAACACATATATATGTGTGATGTAAAATGTAAAGAGAGAAGAAAAAAAGAGAATAGAGATAGAAGAGGTGGAGGCAATTTTGTACTTTTAAACTTTTTATCAAAAATAACCAGTTGCATTTCCTTTCTCATATGTGTTGAGAGTTAACATATTTTTAGAAGGCAGTTGCTTATGATATTATCTAAAAGTGGATAAGGTTATTCGTGTTCTTCCAGTAAAATTTTGTGTTTTATATTGTAGATTTGGATCAGAAAGATTTACTCGCGAATTGTAATTGTTCCTTGTATTTCTTCCTTGGATGGTCTCTTAAAAGTTAGGGTTAAATTCATTCAAGCAGTTTACAATATAGACATTGAAGTAGAGTTCATAAGAAACAGTAACTGATAGAACTGTCTCATAAGTTTACACAATAAGTCCTGAAGAAATATAAGACTCTGTAGCCCAATAGGAGGAAAGGCACTGATCATTTGTAAACAAACCCTTTAACCATACCAGTTACCCTTTACCTTTAAGCATTAGGATTAGTAGAGTAGGTATAGTAGGTAATTTAGCCAAAGTGTAAGATATATACTTTTGTAAGATACATAGATCAATACACACATCTGAAATCAGTCTGTTTAAGAAACTTATGCCATTCTGAGACTAGGAGATATCAGATTAAGACACTAAATCTGCTATAAAAAGCATTAGTTGAAGGAACAACTAGTGAGTAGGTATACCCGCCTAGGTCCTGCAGAGCCTAAAGTGAGAGAGTTAGTAACCAAATAGGTTCACTCTATAAGTTGGCCAAGTCAATTGGAGGGTTTGATCATAGGAGTTGGCATTTCCTTAGAACCTATCCAATCTGTTGATTTGAGACCCAACAGAACCAATAGAGGCTGTTAACATTGGCATAACAGAGCAACCAGAGATTCTTCATTCAACGAATTCTCTACTTGAGCAAGAAATGCAACAATATGTGGAATTATTCAAACAATGAAAAATCAATTTGGCTTGGTCATATGGAGACATGCCAGGGTTAGATCCAAAGCTTATTATGCATCACTTAAATGTTAGTCTAAGAGCCAAACCGGTCAAACAAAAGTTAAGGAAAATGCATCCTCATATTTCCCTTGTAGTCAAGGCAGAACTAAAGAAATTATTGGATGTTGGATTCATCAGACCTATAGCTTATCCTCAATGGGTATCCAACATTGTTCCTATTTCAAAACTAGATAAAAGCATCAGAATATGCACAGACTTCAGAGATCTTAATAACGCATGTCCAAAGGATGACTTTCCTTTTCCTAACATCAACATCATTGTAGATTTAATTGCTGGACACTCAATGTTTTCTCTAATGGATGGTTTCTCCAAATACAATCAGATCAAAATAGAACCTGAAGATCAAGGAAAGACAACTTTCACATGTCCATGGGGTACTTTCTACTGGAACATCATGCCTTTTGGATTAAAGAATGCAGGTGCTACATATCAAAGAGCTATGAAAATTATATTTCATGACATGATGCATACATTCATGGAAGACTATGTGGATGACATATTGGCTAAATCATACAACAAAGAAGAACATATAGGGATACTGGAAAAGATCTTTGATTAGTTAGAACAATACAAGCTATGACTAAACCCTAAGAAATGTGCCTTTGGTGTTACTTTAGGCAAGCTATTGGGATAAATTGTTTCAGATAGAGGAATCGAAGTGGATCCAACTAAGGTTAAAGCAATCATGGAAATGGCATCTCCCAAGAATATACGTCAACTCAGATCACTCCAAAGAAAACTCCAGTCAATCAGAAGATTTGTTGCTCAACTAACAAATAAATGTCAACCATTTACTCATCTATTCCACAAAAATGTTCATTTCAAGTGGGACCATCAATGTGATGATGAATTCAACAAGATCAAGGCATATCTCATGCAACCACCCATCCTAATGTCACCAATTCTAGGAAAACCATTGTCACTTTATGTTTCAACCACCGAAGAATCATTAGGAATTTTGCTTGCACAACAAGATAATGAAGGACAAGAATGAGCTATCTACTACATCAGGAGAACACTAGTAGGATATGAGATCAACTATTCACCAATAAATAAAGCATGCTTGGCTATAGTTTTTGCTTCTCAAAAATTACGACACTATCTACTATCTCACTCAATCAAGTTAATAGCTAAAATCTATCCTCTAAAATATTTACTCAGCAAAGAAACATTAACAAGATGACTATCAAAATGGACCATGATTCTGAGTGAGTTTGATATTGAGTATGTTGATAGAAAAGCTATAAAAGGACAAGTCATTGCAAACCAACTAGCAGAGGCACCACTTCAAGATGATCATCCTTTACAGATTGAATTTTCTGATATTGATATCCTAACAGTCACCACAAAAACATGGAAATTATACTTTGATGTTTCATATACATAGCACAGATCAGGAGAAGGCATTCTATTCATCACACCACAAGGTCATACAATCCCAAAAGCATACAAATTAAGCTTTCCATGCACCAACAAAACAAGATAGTATGAAGCTTTGGTAATAGGTATCAAAATGGCTATAGAATGGAACATTACACAACTTCAAGTCTTTGGAGACTCTCAGCTCATCATTAATCAAATCAATGATGATTCTCAAACAAAGGAAAAAAATCTAATGCCTTATAAAAAGATGGTTGATGATATAAAGAAATACTTTGTAGAAATAACTTTTCAGAAGATTCCAAGAATTGACAACAAAGCAGCAGATGCCATGGCTACACTTTCTTCTCTTCTTCAGACACAGGAAAATCAAGAATGTTATGAATTCCTGGTGGAAGAGTTATTTTACCTTGCTCATAATTATTCTGATTCCCAGACTATATGTCACCTTGTGGGGCATGATTCCTCATGCTATGGCCAAACTTACACATACTTGAAAGATAACACCTTACCTCCTGACTTATCAAAAAATTAAAAGAGAAACTTTATTTGCCAACACTCCCATTTTACTCTTGTCATGCATACCCTATTTAAACAAGGTCTAGATGGTACTCTTTTAAGATGTCTTGAACAAAAAGAACCCGAGAAGGCCTTACATGAAGTCCATAATGGCATTTGTGGCACTCATTCAAGTGGTCTTACCCTTTTGAAAAAACTCATATGCTTGGGCTATTATTGGCCAACTACGGAACAAGATTCTTTTCAAATAGCTAGAATATGCAAACAATGTCAGATCCATGGGAATTTGATTCATTAACTAGCATAAGAACTTCATTCTTTAGCAACATCTTGGCCTTTCTGCCAATGGGGTCTTGATCTAGTAGGAAACATAAATCCTTCTTCATCTAATGGTCACAAATTCATTCTTGTAGCTACAAAATATTTCACAAAATAGATTGAGGTAGTACCTCTCACAAATATCATAGGAAAAAAAATTGTTGCATTTATCTTGAATTACATCATCTATCGCTATGGAATACCAATGACCATTATCACTGATAATGAGCAACCATTCAAGAATCAAGATTTACAAGAGCTATGTGAAAAATTCAAGATCCAACACAGATTCTCCACACCCTACTATCCACAGGGAAATGGGCAAGCAGAAGCATCAAACAAAACTATTCTAAAAATCCTCAAAAAGACAGTGAATGATGCTGGAAAAGATTGGCATATTCAATTAAACCTTTCTCTATGGCCAACCGTACCAATATCCACACACCAATAGGTGCCACACCTTTCTCTCTTGTTTATGGATCAAAAGAAATACTGCCAATAGAAGTAGAGATACCTTCTCTATGAGTATCATTAAAAGGTCTCATCCTAGATGAAGAACAATGAGTATCTAGATTACAAGAGTTAGAATTGATCCATGAACGAAGACAAAATGCCTTTGATCATTTAAAGGTATATCAGAAAAGAATGTGCCAGAGTTATAATCACAGGGTCAAACCACACATCTTTCAAGTTAGGGAACTAGTACTAAAAGAAAATCCATGCAACCAGGCAGATCGAGAAAAAAAAGGAAAGTTTGAACCAAACTGGTTAGGTCTGTTTGTGGTCACAATAGTATTTGGATTAGGAGCATATCAACTATCAACACAGGATGAAGATTAGCTCGACGAACCTATCAATAGCATGCATCTGAAGAAATTTTATGTCTAAAAAAATAGAAAAATAAAAAAAATTGAAAAAGCAGAAAAATAAAAAAAAGTGAAAAAGCAGAAAAATCAAAAAAATGTGAAAAAGCAGAAAAATCAAAAACAGTGAAAAAGCAGAAAAATCCAAATATAGTGAAAAAGTAGAAAATCAAAACAAGAAATCGAATATGAGAAAAAGTGCAATAAAAACAGACGGTGAAAACTTGGCAAACAGGTGCTATCTGTCCGCGAGCTCTTCCATCTATTAGTTCATGCATCTTTCCACTTGCATTCATTTTCAATCAGCATTATCCATATCCATCATGAAGCCTATATACATATGTAGGCATCCCAACTAATCTCTCACCATGTTTTGGATCATTAAGTATATCATAATGGCTTTGTTTCTAGGCTTGGGGCAAAATCCTGCACTTAGTTGGCGGCAAACTTCTTGATCATTTTGAGCTTAATCAAATAGGTAGAACAACAATTAAACAACTCTTAACAAGCAAAAAATACAACACATCCAACATTGAACATGAGATCAAATTATCAACCATCAAACTATCACAAAGTCAGTCTAAATGCATGGATGATATCTTTTGAATAATGATTTTAACATGATTGTTCAACGTTTCTATATTGATTTTCACTATCATGATTTCTGAGTGATTCTAGGATGTCTTTGACTAGAGGAAAAAGGAAGGAACATGATATTTTTCTTGTCTACTATCTAAAAATTAATCATTAATATATGCAAATTTGTCTCAGGACATGATCATCAGAGTATCATCAAAGAAATTTCTGATTTGTGTATTGAAATGATTAGTACTACCTGTTTTATGCAAGCAACACTCAGGTCATAATGGTTCAATTATACCTTGATGCTTGTGCTAACTTGCCATATCAAAATCTAGGAAAGAAGTGCTCAGCTCATCATGGTTTAATTATACTATCAATGTTTTCACTAATTTCCCATATTTCAAAAGCTCAATGATGACAAAAACGCAATAATCCAGTGACTGGTCTGATCGTAGCTTTGCATTGGCATTTGCATTTAAGTTTGCATTTCATTCTTGCATGGGATCCCGCATGCTCATTTTATCCAAGGTTAAATCTATCATGGGAATCACCAAGGCATCATCACAAGTGTATATGCAATCAGACTGATGATTCATATCTCTCCAGATGTTGTTGACCCAGTGAAAATCTTATACTATCCCTCTCAATAGAACCAACATCAGCATATCCGAATCTTCCTGCAACTTGATATCAACAAACTATTAGTTCTTTATCTAATCAATCTTATCAATTCTATCAATCAAACCTAATCGATTCTATCATGTCTTATACAAGATGTATATTTCCTGAAACCAGACTATCTGATCATGTCTTAAACAAGATATATCGTTCCTGAAACCAGACACTTTGATCATCTTTGTCTTATACATGAGGTATCATTCCTGAAACCAGACTGAATCTTGATCTTATAAATCTAACCAATCAAGCTTTATAAATAATCAAGAACCACATCACCATGATTGTGGAACTCGCATTTTCATCAACCATAGTTGCAGAAATCAAATCATAATCTATCGGGAAATCAATTTTGCAAAGATCGAAAAACTCCAAAGATCAATTATCTCAATTGATCTCCAGAGGGGGCATCATCGTATAAGAATTTATCAATCAAGAGATGGGGCATCCTATCAAACCAATATCATCATCAAAATAAGATTATTCTTTGAATCAATGCGTCATTGTTGGTATTTTGGTATGGTTTTGTCATTGATGTCAACACCTACTAAATACACCTACTTTGGAGATCCAGCAACATTCACCGGCAAACAGTAAATTGTGCAACAATTACCGGTATATGGTTCACCGGCAGGATATAATGTTCACCGGTACCTGAAATGACATGAAGGACACTTGGTAATGTCAAAGACATCATGTGGACACTTTATTTTGAAGTAATAATCATTGGTATATTCTTATTTGCATATTTGCTTTTACCGGCAAATAGGTCCAGGTTATCTAGGGTTGCACTGACAGGTTTATCTTTTCCAGATCAGCATGGCATGCTATGGAGATGATTTATTATTGTTGTAAATGCATTAAGCCGACATGTTCAATTGGTTATTGCATCGAATATTGTATTGTTTGTAAAATGTTTTTATTGTAATATCTTGTAGAAGCCGACCTACTAAAATTGGTCTTAGGGTATGGTATAAATGTAAGATCTTATTTGTAAGATCAAGTGTGGAATGCGAAAAAGATTTAAGAAAGGGTATATGCGAGATCAAGCAGGGATATACACGAAGACATCATTTGAAGGTGAAGTTAGGTTTTTGTAGAAGCATATCAGCATTACACCAGTATTGAATCCAGCATATGAAGATGCTATTTTGTGCAGTACATTCTTATTGGATTTAACCATCCAACTGTAGTCAGTGTGACTCCCATTTTGTGATTGAGCAGTGAGCTCTAGGCTGTTGGCCTTTTTGCATGTGCAGACCCCTCTTTGTACACTTACTATCTGTAGTAGTATCATCTGATTATGGGTAAGGTTTCCCACCATGGTTTTTCCCCTTACAGGGTTTCCACGTACAAATATTGGTGTCATATGTTGTGAATGACTTTGTGCTTATGTTTCATGCATTAATTCTTACCGGTATAGCAATTTTCTGTTAACACTATTTACCGACATACTTAACTAATTTACCAGTATTAAGCATTAAGTTGGTTAATAAGTTTTTGGTTTGAATTTATTAGACAACTGATTCACCCCCCCTCTCAGTTGTCTCTAGGACCTACAATTGGTATCAGAGCCTAGTCCTCTTCTTGCAGAAGTTTAATAACTTGTGGAGATCCAATGTCTAATAATTATTTCAGAAAGGATAGTCCTAAACTTGATGGAACCAACTATGGGATATGGAAAATCAGAATGGAGACACATTTGAATTGCATTGGTAAAGACATCTGGGAAGTTACTAAGAATGGTTATACTGCTACTGTAGCTGGTCAGACTGCTCCCACTACTTTAGCCAAAGATGAAGAAAATGATTGCAGAGCTAGAGAAGCACTCTTGAGCGCATTATCAGATCAACAAATCATGGGATTATCAGATAGGTCTACTACAAAAGCTATTTGGGATCATTTGGAAACACTGAATGAAGGGGATTCCACAGTCAAAATTGCAAAACTTGAAAGCTTCTGAGTCAGGTATGAACATCTGAAAATGGAAGAAGATGAAAGGATTTCTGCTTTTATGGAAAGGGTAAATGAAATTGTTTTGGGTATCAAATGTTGTGGAGGAACCTTGATTGTTTCAAAAATCTTAAGAGGTTTGCCACTGGCATATAAAATGAAGGTTACTGCTATAAATGAGTTGAGAACAATGTCTAATACATTAGTAACTAGGGATAGATTGATTGGAAAACTTTCATCTTTTGAAATTGAGGAATTTGGTCTTGTTACTACTATAAAAACTGATTTGGCCTTCAAAGCATCAACATCATCTGCTCCATCTTTTGAAAAATCAGACTGGAGAGCCTTTTATGCAAGAGAACTTGAAGAAACCAGGAAGGAGAATGAAGAGCTTGAAGAACTTGAAGCACTATTTGCAAGAAAAATGCCAAAAGGCCCAATTGGAAGTAAGTATGAAGGTAAAGCACCCTTTAAATGTTTTAACTACAATAAGATTGGTCATATGGCTTCAAGATGCCCTGATAGACATGCTAGACTAAGAGAAGAAGCTCGAAGAACATACAAACCTAATCCTGAATATCAGAGATACAAATTTAAGAAAAACAAAGATAAATCTTGTTACATTGCTGATGAAGGTGTGACTGATGATTCTGATGAGGATCCAGCAGACAATGGATGGGTCTTTGTTGCTATAATAGAAGATCAACTGGTAGAACAAGCCCTAGCAGCTAAAGTTGAATCAAAGGATGAATGGATTATTGACTCAGGATGCTCACATCACATGACTGGAGACAAAGGTAAATTCTTGAACTTTCAAGAATACAATGGAGGTTTAGTAAGATTCGGAGATAACAAAGCCTGTTCAATCAAAGGTAAGGGTTCAATATCTCTTGATGGTAAACATAACACTGAAAATGTCTACTATGTTGAAGGATTAAAACATAATCTTTTAAGTGTTGGTCAATTAGTTGAGAAAGGTTTTTAGTTACAATTTAAAAATGGAAAATGCAAAATCATGAATAGAACTGGTTTGGAAATTGCAACCGGTAATTAGACTAGAGGTAATATCTTTCATTTGAATAACAGTGAAAAGGCATGCTTAATTACACATATAGATGAAAGTTGGCTATGGCATAAAAGACTATGTCATGTAAATTTTGATTGCATGGTAAAAATCAATACTTCTAAGGCAGTTAGAGATCTACCTAAAATTGTGAAACCTCAGAATACAATTTGCAAGGAATGTCAATTTGGAAAACAAGGAATGTCAATTTGGAATACAAGTTAGAGCTAGTTTCAAAAGTATTCCAGAAAAATCCAATAATGCCCTTGATTTAATTCACACTGATTTATGTGGTCCAACTAGAACTAAAAGCTTACAAGGTGATAGATATTTCATGCTAATTATTGATGATTATTCTAGAATGTGTTGGGTTACTTTTCTCAGAGAAAAATCAAAAGCACTTGGGAAGTTCAAGCTATTCAAAGCAATGGTTGAAAATGAAACCGGTAAGAAAATTAAATGTTTAAGATCAGATCAAGGAGGAGAATTCACATCTAAAGATTTTAATACATTTTGTGAAGTAAATGGAATCAAAAGACAGTTATCAACACCTCAGACACCACAACAAAATGGAGTTGTTGAAAGGAAAAACATAACTATTTTGGATGCAGCAAGAAGTATGTTATCAGAAGCAAATCTACCACATGTGTACTGGAGAGAGGCAGTAAGCACTGTTGTCTATACATTCAACAAAGTTTGCATCAAAGATGAAACTGGTAAGACCCCTCATGAACTATGGTTTGGTAATACTCCTACTCTTAAGTATTTTAGAATTTTTGGAAGTAAATGTTATATTAGAAGAGATGAGTATATTGGTAGGTTTGATCGTAGAAGTGATGAAGGAATATTTCTTGGTTATTCATCTAAGATTAAAGCATATAGATGTTTTAATAAAAGATTACAGAAAATTGTTGAGAGAACAAATGTAAAGATTGATGAACAATTCAAAGGAACTTCAAGGTATATAGACTCTGAACTGGTAACAGAAATTATGACAAATGAACCTACAATAAATCCACCGATACAGAATGATGATCTAGTTACTCCGGTATCATCAGAAGATTCCACAGTAAATGAAGAACAACAACAGACTAAGACACCCCAGTATGTAAGACTGAATCATTCTGAAGATCAGATAATTGGAAGAAAATTTAAAGGAGTCATGACAAGAGGAAGATTGGCAAATGAAGAGGTATGTCTTATTTCTCAAATTGAACCATTATCTGTCAATGAGGCATGTGAAGATAAATTTTGGATTAAAGCTATGGAAGAAGAATTAGGACAAATTGAGAAAAATAATACTTGGACATTAGTTCCCCGGCCTAAAAATAAAAATGTAATTGGAACCAAATGGGTATTTAGAAACAAACTCAATGAAGATGGTGAGGTTGTCAGAAATAAAGCAAGACTAGTGTGTAAGGGATATTCTCAGAAAGAAGGAGTTGATTACAATGAAACCTTTGCACCAGTAGCTAGAATTGAGGCAGTTAGATTATTCTTGGCCTTTGCAGCTCACAAGGATTACAAAGTTTATCAAATGGATATCAAATGTGCGTTTTTGAATGGAGATCTTGAAGAGGAAGTCTATATTGAACAACCTGATGGATTTTCCTTGACAGATGACAATGATATGGTTTGGAGATTAAGAAAAGCTCTGTATGGATTAAAACAGGCTCCAAGAGCTTGGTATGCAAGATTGGATAAGTATCTTTTAAAGATTGGTTTTACTAAAGGAAATGTAGATAGCAATTTATATTACAAAGTAACTAATGATGATATCTTGATTATTGAAGTATTTGGTGATGATATAATCTTTAGAGGAGAAGATGAATTATGCAAAGAATTTTCTCTTGAAATGCAACATGAATTTGAAATGTCTATGATCGGAGAAATAAAATTCTTCTTAGGATTGTAGATTTTATAGACTGATAAAGGCATATTTTTGAGTCAATCTAAGTACTTGAAAGAACTACTTAAGAAATTTGGGATGGAAAACTCTAAATCGGTAAGCACATCTATGACAACAAATGACAAATTATCTCAAAGGGATGAATCTACACCTATTAATCCAACTAGATACTATAGACACCTAAAAATGGTCAACGCTTGCGGAATCATACTTTAACATTTACGCATTGCCTTATTTTAGGGTTTTTTGTGTCGCATTAACATTTCTCCTATGTCACACACTTGGTCTTTATCATTTGCGAGCATCGAGTCCTTCTTCTTCATTCTTCATTTATCTCGCTCTCGAATTTCGTCTTGTCGATGACAATCTTCAGTCATGATTTTGGTCAATCTTATCCTGTCGCATCAATGTGCGTATTCATTTGTCATTATTTTGGACATCATCAATCCTAAATTAGGGTTTTGTCCTCTTTTCAATCTTGTCATCATGCGATTGATTTGTCATCGATCATTGTCATTTTCAATCTTGTCATTTTGCAATCTATTTTGTCATCAATCTTGTCATCTTGTGATTTATTTTGTCATCGATCGTTGTCTTCTTGTCAATTTTGTCATTTTGTGATCGATTTGTCATCAATAGTCATCCTTCTCAATCATGTCAATTTGGATCAATTTGTCATTGTTCCTTGTCAATTGGTGCATTTATCAATCAAATCATTTTATCACATTGGTCCTTTGTTAATCAGAGTCATGATCAAATCGAATCGATATCAATTATCCTTTGTCAAGACCTAATTGTCATCCTTGCATTTCTAATTCATCTTTTAGGGTTTCATGATTTTATTCATTTAACCCTGTTTGTCATTTCTCCCTCTAGGTTAAATAATTTATTTATTTATCCTAGGTCTTCGTGTCGCAATTAAATGTTTAATTTAATTGGCTAACTAATTATTCCTCTTTTTGTGAATTAATTAATAAATGACAAATTATTAATTGATTTACCTAATTTCTCCTAATAGAAATTTCCTAATTTTTCATCAATTTCTAAATTCCCTCTTTGTGAATTAATTAATAAATGAAAAATTATTAATTAATTCACTAAATTCCTAATTTTCTCATTTTCTAATTTCCTAATTCCTTTTTTCCAATTTTCTAATTTTCCTAATTTCTAATTCAATTTCCTCCTATTTTTCTCCTAATTTCATGGGAATGACATTTCAATTTGTCATAATTTGTCATAATTGACAATCAATCAATTTTTGACATAGAAATTTGTCATAATTTGTCATAAATTATCAATCAATCAATTTTGCATAGAAAGTGCATAATTTGTCATAATTGACATAATTGATTTGCAATTTCCATTTGAATCTCTTCATGCTAATTTGATCATCTCTCCAATTTGTCTATAAATTGGATGAATTTATTCAATCTCAATCTAATAATCACATTATCGATCTAATAACCACTTTGTCAAATCAATCACGCTTTGAGTATTCTTGAGCAATCATCTTGTCTACTTGCTTTCATATCATGATCATGCACTAGTAGGTGAGATCCACAAAAAATCTATTTGAAGGAGAAAGAAGGACAATGGAGCCACATGAAGGAGACATTCAAATCTGCACTGGGTTTGCTTAATTTTCAAATCTTGAATGTTTTGTTTTTATGTCTTTATTGGATTTTAATTAGGATTGATCATTGCATTTGTGCTTTTGTGATTGAGCTATGACTAATTTTGATTTGCTTTGATGATTTCTGATTTCCTAGCTACATTAATTGGTGAACCTGACGTGAACTAACCCCCTAATCATGCTTTTGAGTGCTTTTGAGTTGATTTGCAGGTCAAAAACCCAAGAAACAGGGTAGTGCAGTGTTTTCTGGGAACGTCTACACCTGTGTCAAGCATTCTGCGCCTATGTCAGACATTCTGTGCTTGTGTCAAGGACATTCTGCACTTGTGTCAGACATTCTGCGCCTATGTAGGGCCAGAAACAAAGGTAAAAGACAGTGTTTTTCACTTGCAAATTGTTTTCTTTTACATTCTGTTTCTGCTTTTTTGGTTTTGTTGGTACTAATTCTCTGTGCAGAACCTTGGCATATGCATGACAAAGACAACAAATGAAACTACTAACACATTTTATGTAGGTTCAATATTCAAAGACTAAACATATCAAACTTCTGACTTGGGTTTTGCAGGTTGCCTTGGACTACAACTAAACTTTGTGTTTGCAATTAATATTTAGGCACCTAGTGATTTCTAAATAGGATGGAATGAATGTATGTTTTCTTTGATTGTCAAGTTTGACATTGGAGTAGGAGAGTATGCTCTCATCCTTCTTAGGGTGATCAGAAATCCAGATCTTCAATACCATGCTCATGTTTTTGATTGTGTGTCACCTTTAGAGGGCCTGCCTTCCCGACCATTTGCTTTTGCAAGCAAGTGACAATCGTGAGAAGGGAACAACCCAAAGTGAGTACGGCTATAATACCTTGCCATTCTAACTCACTAGAAACAAATACCTGATGGGCGAAAGCTTTAAAGGAAGGGTTACGTGGGAATTGCAGTTGCTTGGGAAGTGATGACCCTTGAACTCTTTCTCATATCAACATCTAAGTAGGACCTCACGGTCTAAATCGTGCTTGCGTGACTAAATTTGTTTGGTATCTTGATGGGCTTAATGTCTCAATCATGCTTGCGTGACATCAAGGAGTAACACTTAACAGAAATCCTTACTAAACACCTTGTATTTAGAGGCCAAAAATCCTTCTAGTTGCTTGAGAAGGACAAGTTCGGATACTTGGAAGAGATACTAAGTTCACCATGGGGAGATTTCCATGGGGACTGATGCTTGGCTGCCCTAAAAAGTGAGTGCCATGGAGGGTAGCCCGTGGGGTCAAGCATCTATGTATTCTCCTTGAATCTCATAACGAGTCTACCTCTCAAGTACCTACTATCCTTGCCATCCATAAGAAATGTGTGAATGAGCATGATTGTCTTGAGTCTAAGTTGAAGTATCTTGTCTTCTTTGCTTGTAAAAAGTTGAGTTGTGTCTCATTTCAAAAACAAGACAAATTGATTCAAAACAAGGTTAAACACAAGAGTATTTCATCCAAAAAAGTTCAAAACACCTTCAAACATGGTTGTCAAACATTTTTCAAAATCTTGTCTCAGCATTCATGTCACTTGGATTTAGGTTCATCCTAGGTTTGCATTTTGCAAAGTCATTGTCAACTACCAAGGTTAAGTTTCACCTAGGTCATACTCCTTTGCATATCAATAAGGGTCATCCATTTGCATGTGTCCTATGGCATTAGAGTAATACCATTTCATAATTCAACCTTAGGTTTTGCCTTAGGTTGACATTGTCATACATTTGCATTTGCATCTTTGTCCTCATAACATTAGGTCACATTTGCATACCCTAGGTCTCTTCATCAAGCTTAGGTCATTATCATATCATATTAGGGTCATTTGCATAGTAATTGTCCCTTTGCATATAGTGTCAAAACAAGGTTTTGTCATACTTGAGTAATCCAAATCTTTGATAAACCCTAAGTCATTGTTAGGAAGTCTAGACCTTATCAAACTTTTGTCTTTTTG
Source organism: Cryptomeria japonica (assembly GCF_030272615.1). NCBI lineage: Eukaryota > Viridiplantae > Streptophyta > Pinopsida > Cupressales > Cupressaceae > Cryptomeria > Cryptomeria japonica. The sequence continues at coordinate 439,375,187 of NC_081411.1, read as the reverse complement.
TCATCAATGTCATTTGGTCAAACCTAGCTTAGTATCCAAGCATATAGGTGAGACATTGTCAATTTGTCCTATTGTCACTTGGTCCTTTTGTCCTTTGAGGTCTAGACATCATTTCAATTTCCTAAGGGTCTCATTTTTAGAATTGCATTCATGAGTTTGTCAAAATCTTGAAAAAAAGAACAAAAACATAGGTTCCATTCTCGCCATAGATTGCATTTCTGTCTGTTTAGTTTGCATTTAGTTGCATATCATGCATCATCCTTGAAAAAAAAAAATCCAAAAATATTGCATTTGCATAGTGACATGTTTGTTGAAATGAGGTCTCAACCTTCTTACAAAGCCATGTCATCACAATTGAGTAATCAATCATGTCAATCCAATCTCTACATGTCTCAGAACTTGGATCAAACTTATCATGATGATGTAAATGTCCAAATACAAAAACTAGAGGAGAAACTAGCTCAAGAAGAGGAGATATTGGAACAAAGAGTGAAAAACATTGAGAAGAATAGATCACAAATGTCCAAAATGTTTCAAAAATTTCCAGGTTGACATCCAAAGATTGAGCCAATTGATGTAAGATCTCTTCTTGAATGATCAGACATACCAGCTCTCCTCTCCCAAATAGAGATGATGAAACAATTTCAAGAAAAGAGACAACATCAATTTCAACATTATGTGCCTCCACAACAAGAACAAGGTGTTTACTATCAATCAGATTTTCAACCATCAAAACCAATTGTTCAACAGTTTGAACATTTTCAATAGACACAATCAAAGGTCCAACATATACAACCAACACAACCAATGGTCCAATTTCAACAATATGTCCAACCAACTATACAATGTCAACACATAGTTCAACCAATGGTGGAATATCAACAAGTTCAATCAACATATCAATGTCAACAACCACAACCAAACATTCAAAAACAAAGGTTGCAACACACACCAAGCCAAGTTTCAAACATGTTGGAACAATTGAACCAAGTCCAATATCAAAACATGACATTAGACCAGAACCAACTCCTTGCCCAACAAGTTCAAATTCCAAATACAACCATGTCAAAACCTCGAAAGAAAGGTGGCTTTATTGTAATGATCTTAAGGAAATTACCAAGTGAGTTCTTTGAGGAAGATCAAGATAATACAATTATGTCTAGCAATGCCTCATCCCCCCACAAACAAATTGACTCTCCAATGGAATCTATCCCTACACCTTTAGAAGTTTCACAAGAACCTTCCATATTGTCCTCATCAAATAATACACCCAAGGATGCAATTATCCAAGGGCTATCCATCATTGATTGCCAAGATAATCCAATTCATGATGCACATCCTTGTCATGTTTCAGAAATACAAGACCGAATGCAACCATGCACTTTATTGCCATTACCTATTTTAGAGGACCCCATTCGTAGTCCCTCTTCCTCATGTTCAAGCATTGATTCCTTGCCAGAATCCATCACAAATGTTCAAAGTGCATTTCCTTCATCCCAAAACACTGAGCCCTTGTCAGAATCCTCCATGCATATCAAAAGTTCAACCTCATGTCAAGAGGATAATTTAGAGCATAAAGAAACGTGTCTTAAAATAGATCAAGATCAAGATCTTGAAACCTTATCATCCCATCCAATTGTTGACCAGGATCTCATCTTCCCAGAAACTCATGATGATTCCCCTATTCTTGTCCATCCTATCCAAAGTCCTATTGACACTCCATTCCCCGGGCAAGATCAAGATATCCCAGTTCATCCAATCCCAAACGATCCCCTTCCATTTCATGAAAAAAATGTCCTTTCAAATCCCATTGGCATTCCACTTCCTAAGAAAGATCAAGATATCCCTTCCATCCTTTCCAATGATTCCATTAAAAGTCAAGAGAAAAGCTCCTTTAAAGAGGATTCCAATGATCTTACTCCTTGTCAAGATCAAATTATTCCTTTAAATCCTCCACAAGATCCATTTGTTCCTCCATCTCCTCGTCTTAATCCTCCATATACACTCTAAGATCGCATTTCTTTTGATGATCCCATTATTTCTCCCATTCCATCTCTTGAAGAGCCTGTCATTGAACCATGTCCACCACACAATCATAGTTTCCCTCGTGATCCTGATCCCCTTAGTGATCCTGATACCCCTCATGATTCTAACATGTCAGTGCAAGATGTTCATGAACCCTTGACATGCATAATGGGTTCTTCCACTTTGGTGCAATCTGATCCACTTCAAGATCTCATTATTTCTCTCATATCATATCCACCTCATAATGGACTCACGTCTTCTTCCCCAAGAAAAGAGTATCCTACAAGTCAAGATATTCATAAAGACAAAGGAGTAGACCTTCATGAGAAAGAACCCCTCCATATCAAAGAAGATCTTAAGGGTCATGTCTACACAACTCACTCTCAAGACGTTGGTATCCCTCCATCAAAATCAAAATATACACCTTCCCCATCATCCCTTCCATCCATCTTAGGTCCTTATATCCCTTCGTCCTCTATGCAAGGTCAGAAAACGCACACATCCTTGAGTAAATTTCATCCATCCAAAAGAAGTCCATTTCATTCATATCCATCCATGCATTCCTTTCCCCCTCCAAGCAATTTGGATGCCACGTATAAAAGTCATAAGTCTAGCAATCCACATGTATTCAAGGATCAACATGTCCAATATAATCGACATGTCAAAACAAAGAACAATATTATCTATAAAGAAAAAGAAATATCCAAAAGGCCACAAAGGCCCATTGAGCAAAATAAAGCAAAGTCAAAATATATATGGGTTCCTAAATCCCTTGTGCAAGCAATGCACTCCAAGGAACCACAAAAGCATGAAAAATCAAAAACCATGTGGATCCCTAAGCGGCTCCTTGAAGTACAAAAGCCTAAAGAAAAATCCAACTTGGCATCCAAAGTTGCTATTCCTTCATCCAACCTTCTCAAATTTGTTCCTCCATCACCTTCTTCATCCATTTTGGGCTCTTATGTCCCAAAATCCCAAGCTATTCCTTCATCAAAATCTCAATATCCAAAATACATCATTCCTCCATCAATCCATCACCCCTCAAGGTGTGTGCCAATGTCGATCTTGCCAAAATTTCCATCCACTCAAGCACAATTCTTCCAATACCCTATCCATTATCCAATGCATATTTTCCATCCTTCGATCCCTTTGATCCCATCCTTTGCATAAATCCTTGCCTTAGTTTCATCTCTTTTTCCATGTCCTTATCCTACCAACGTCTTTGAGCATACTTTTAAAGGTCAACGTCTTTGAGCATACTTTTAAAGGTCATGGTCCATTTTTTTCAAGGCTACTATCCAAAAAAAAATACGTTTGAGTCCTTCTTCCATCCCCTATCATGTGTCCATCTTCTATTGAAAAAGGTCAAAATACAAAAAAAAAATTTAAAAAAAAAGTAAAAAAAAAAGTGAAAAGAAAAAAGACAAAAGAAAAAAAAAAAGTAAAGCAAAAATAATTTGTCCACTGGTGAAAACTTGGCAAACAGGTGCCTTGGGCAAGTATCGTGATGAAAACCTGGCAAACAGGCGTCATGTGTAATTTATGAATTTCTTGCACACCACACTTGGGGGCAGGTTTCCTCCTTCATATCCTTTTGTCCTTCATTTTTCCATTATCCTATCATACCATGTCATTACCCTTCATATCCTATTGTCCCTCATGTACATATCCCCTTTTCCACCTTTTATCTTGACAAAGTTGAGGATCGTCATGAGCATCACGCATCTTATTTGTAGCTTTTAGTCTATCATAGCTTTTGGTCTTTATCCATTTGCTTATTATAACCTTTCATCCATATTCCCTGTCTTATTGCAACTTTCTGCCACTATCCTGTATCCTATCCCGACCTTCAGTCCATGTCCCTTATCCATTCTTGGTCTTGCTTATCCTATCCATATCTTATCACTATCCATACACTCTTTTTCATTCCTTAATCTTGATCTAACATAAGGATGTGAAATGCAAAACATGTTTTTCAAAACCTCTTGACATGTCCCTCATGCCATGTTCCTGCTTTACATTGTCATTTCCAATCTCTTGTCCCATCATGCAATAGCCCTTGAAAATTGCATCCGTATTGTCTCCATAATAAAAGGCCTTTGTCTTCCCTCTATCCACCATCATTTCAACAAGCCTATTTATTCACCTCTCATATTCCTTGCCTTGCTAGACACTGGGGGCAAAATCATAAAAATTGAAAAATGTCCTGAAATAAAGCAAAAAAATTGAAAAATGACCTGAAATAAAACAAAAAAATTGAAAAATGTCTTGAAAAAAATCTCTAAAAATCAAATAATGTCCTGAAAAAAATCTCCAAAATTGAAAAATGTCCTAAAAAAATCCCTAAAAAGTCATATAAAGTCCTGAAAAAATGAACACAAAAAAATTTCAAAACATTAAAATCCAAAAACAAGCATTTTGCAATAAATGATCCCTTTGTGCATAGACAAATCACTAAGTATACATCCAACGACACGCAATCCAACACTGTGCTTTAATGAAATCATGCATAAATAGATGAACTTTTTCAATCAAACCAGACATTTAAACTGATCACAATTGTCTTCTCAATCGAACATCAGCATCAATATGATTTGTCCTTGTCACTACTATCATGGGTCTTATACAGGGTGTGGTATGCTCGAAACCAGACTGTGTCCTGTCTTAGATGGGGTACCGCATGTCCTAAAACCAGACAACATGATCGTCCTATCAACACTTTCAACTTTTGACAATGAAGATCAAGATGTTTGTCTGACTTGTTGGAATTAGTGAGTCTTATCATTTATTGATTTATCTTTGATCATGTTCCTATGTTGCTCGATGATGTCACTAAGTGATTTAGAGTGATCGGGATGGTTCATGGTCCCTTTCTTTTTTGTTGTGATTGTTGTTTGTCTACGATGTGTCTGTCTTTTGCAAAAAGGGTTGCATTTTAGCTCTGGCCTTCAATGCCATGATGCTACACATCCATTTTGCTACATTAAATAAAGGTTCTCACCTACAAAGTGCATTAGTGAAAGTAAGTTTTTCTTTGCCTCTAACTATCCTCTGTCTCATTTCTTCTTACTAACATTTCTTCCATCAATTTGGGTATTCAGTTCGGTCTAGTGCTCCGATCTCCAAAACACATAAGCTACATCCTGCATTCATTGGTTAGTACATTTGCATTATATCAAACATTTTATCCATTTTCATATTATAAATGCATCAAAAACACATCAAAATGTATCCATACATGTTCCACAATAAACAGTGCATACGCCATCCATACATGGAAAATAACATAAGTCATAACACATTGCATCCCATCATATCGATGCATATCATATCATATATCAAAATAATATCAGAGTACAAAATTGGACTGTTTGTCCTAAGTATGGCCCGCAGTCTGACTACATAATGTGAAACTACATCTATCTCTATCGTAAGGAGCACATGCCTCTGTCACTAGGTGCTCCCTCTGTCCTCCTCATCCCTGCCATGTCTCAAGGATGATGTCCCTCCTAGTCTTGGCTGTGGTGGTCTCATAGGTCCACTCACCCCCATGCTGCTCACTGACCTCCGAGAGCGTGCCCTGCTCTTTGTCCTCGATCATGCCCAATATGAAGCTGCTCTCTGATCTAGTGGAACTGCACTCTCATATAGTGTCCTCCAATGGCATATCTCCTCTCCAGTCTCTACCAACATCTGTGCCATCTCCTGTGCACTGGCATCCCTAATCGACCCAATATACTTAGTGACTCTTTGTTCTTCTCGATGTGCCTGAGCTATTGTTGTATCTCGAGCCACTATAAGTCTAGCTATCTCTGCTCTAAACTACTCATGCTCTATCCTCAAGATGGAATTATATCTCTCTAATGTCACAATATGATCATGCTGACTCGCTATGGTAGCCCTGTACATCTCCATCTCCTCTATCCTAGCTGTCTCTGGCTCTATGGGTATATCCTGCAATGACTCCTGATCGGCTGAATTTGGCTCATAATCATCATCCCCCTCATCATCTCTGTCCTCATCATCCTCCTCATCCTCATCACCGCCCTCATCCTCCTCATCCTCACCATCTCCCTCCTCCTCTCCTATGAGTGGGAAGTCCTCCTGTCTCCTAGGTACTGGAATTTCAGGATCTGTCAATGGCACTGGCTATCATCGTGCAAACCATCGCTAATACTCCTCTATTGTCCCAGCGTCCACCACATCTAATCTCCAATCCCACTATCTCTATTTTAGCTATGTGAAGTCGGCATATGCTATGTGTGGCTAAATCATACTCCCCCACTGACTCATCTCTCTGTGAGATCGGGCAAAGTATGTAGTCCTTCTAGGTACATCCTGCCTCTCTCCAAACTGCCGTCTGACTCTCTCTGGTAGGTACATCTCAATCACTCTCTGGTGATTCACTGGTCACCCAATCAGGTATCTCTCCTATCTACAATATGGTAGCTCATCACTATCATCTGACCATCCAGGGCAATCAAGATATGGCCTCCATGTGAACTCTCTCAGTCTGTCTAGCTCGTGTCACCAATACAATATGTATCCAAAAGGACCCTGTCTCAGTGCTCCTCCATAGCAGTACACATATGGTTGATGTGGTACTACATGTCTCTCTACAATCGGTTGACATATGGCTATGTGCTCAAATGCCCATACCTATAGCAATGCGACTCCACAGCTCAAAGTCTGCACTCCCTGATATGCTATCTGATGGAGCTAAAAATATAGCATAGCAAGTACACATGGTCCCCATGCATACACCGTCCCCTCTATCACCATCCACTCTAGAACTCTTCCCCATCCAATAGGGAAGCCATGTCCTTGTCTGTCCCCTGCTAGTAGGCATGCTTTAACCACGGCTATCACCACATATCATCGATCGTACTCTGATGCCATGGTCTCCCAGCCAATCTCCCTCTCTATGATATCCAGATCATCTATGTCGCACTCAAATAATCTACACAATGCATCTCTCCCTATCACTGGGTCGTACTCTACCACCTCTTCATGAATCAGAATGTGGAGGATATGCCATACATCCTCTAGTGTCACAGTCGCCTCTCTAGTCGCCAGATGGAAAGAGGAGGTCTCCGAATGCCATCACTCTGCCAATGCGGTAAGCAGTCCTGCGTTTGCCCTAATCTCAGGCATGAATGTGACATAGTATATCCCAAGTCTTGCTAATGTATCTCTATCCGTGCTCCTGAGTCTATGTCATAACATGAAGCAGTCAGGTCGGTTCTCCCGCGTGGTCAATGGATACTGTCGACTCTGCATCACAATTGGGGCACATTTTTTTGTCAGTTCTAGGGTTTGCTCCTACGGGTTGCATTTCCTCATTTCATCCATAGATCAGGGTGTTTCTAATCTATTCTGACCTATCCTACCCTTATCCCCCCTTTCTGGCTCATTTGCATGTTGTTTTTGACCTAAATTGAGTTACCAGGGCACAACTGCGCCTGTGTTGTGTATCCTATGCCTATGTCACATGTTCTGCACCTGTGTTCCCCTACACAAGTGCAGAAGACCCTACACAAGCACAGGATTCACCCTACACAAGCGCAGAAGTTAGTTTCTGCATCCCCTGTGGGCCTCGCAATGTCCCGCCAGCCAATCCAATTCATGAAATTGAAAACATGGGTTTTTGAGATACATACCGCTACTCCCACATCATCCGGTCATCTGAATGTGCATACATGTTCTCCGAGGTGATTTGCTCTTGGAATGTTTGCCATCTCTCTGCAAGTGTCCTTTTCCAGAGCAACAAATTCTCCTCTTTGGCTAGTGCAAATGAGTAATTTTCACTCTCTTTGCCTCATTTATAGATCTTTGTCAGTGCATAGATGGATGTGTACCCTCTCCATCTCATGCTGGTCGTGGTCTTTTGCCCGATCAATTGCTTGTCCTTCATGCATCTGATCTCCGATTGTCAGTTCGTTCGATCCTATCATTTTTTATCGATCAATTGGCCTCTTTTTTGCATGTTTCTGGCCAATTCCTCGAGGGGGCATGCATATGTCATTGTCATTGTTTGGGGCATTTTCATTATTGTTCTTTGAAACAATGCTTAAAATCACATTGTCTCAAAGAGGGGCAAAATGTAGACACCTAAAAATGGTCAACGCTTGCTGAATCATACTTTAACATTTACGCATTGCCTTATTTTAGGGTTTTTTGCGTCGCATTAACATTTCCACTATGTCACACACTTGGTCTTTATCATTTGCGAGCATCGAGTCCTTCTTCTTCATTCTTCATTTATCTTGCTCTCAAATTTGGTCTTGTCGATGACAATCTTCAGTCATGATTTTGGTCAATCTTATCCTGTCGAATCAATGTGCATATTCATTTGTCATCATTTTGGACATCGTCAATCCTAAATTAGGTTTTTGTCCTCTTTTCAATCTTGTCATCATGCGATCGATTTGTCATCGATCGTTGTCATTTTCAATCTTGTCATTTTGCAATCTATTTTGTCATCAATCTTGTCGTCTTGTGATCTATTTTGTCATCGATCCTTGTCTTCTTGTCAATTTTGTCATTTTGTGATCGATTTGTCATCGATCGTCGTCTTTCTCAATCGTGTCAATTTGGATCAATTTGTCATTGTTCCTTGTCAATTGGCACATTTATCAATCAAATCATTTTATCACATTGGTCCTTTGTTAATCAAAGTCATGATCAAATCAAATCGATATCAATTATCCTTTGTCAAGACCTAATTGTCATCCTTGCATTTCTAATTCATCTTTTAGGGTTTCATGATTTTATTCATTTAACCCTATTTGTCATTTCTCCCTCTAGGTTAAATAATTTATTTATTTATCCTAGGTCTTCGTGTCGCAATTAAATGTTTAATTTAATTGGCTAACTAATTATTCCTCTTTTTGTGAATTAATTAATAAATGACAAATTATTAATTGATTTACCTAATTTCTCCTAATAGAAATTTCCTAATTTTTCATCAATTTCTAAATTCCCTCTTTGTGAATTAATTAATAAATGAAAAATTATTAATTAATTCACTAAATTCCTAATTTTCTCATTTTCTAATTTCCTAATTCCTTTTTTCCAATTTTCTACTTTTCCTAATTTCTAATTCAATTTCCTCCTATTTTTCTCCTAATTTCATGGGAATGACATTTCAATTTTTCATAATTTGTCATAATTGACAATCAATCAATTTTTGACATAGAAATTTGTCATAATTTGTCATAATTGACATAATTGATTTACAATTTCCATTTGAATCTCTTCATGCTAATTTGATCATCTCTCCAATTTGTCTATAAATTGGATGAATTTCTTCAATCTCAATCTAATAATCACATTATCAATCTAATAACCACTTTGTCGAATCAATCACGCTTCGAGTATTCTTGAGCAATCATCTTGTCTACTTGCTTTCATATCATGATCATGCAATAGTAGGTGAGATCCACAAAAAAGCTATTTGAAGGAGAAAGAAGGGCAATGGAGCCACATGAAGGAGACATTCAAATCTGCACTTGGTTTGCTTAATTTTCAAATCTTGAATGTTTTGTTTTCATGTCTTTATTGGATTGTAATTAGGATTGATCATTGCATTTGTGCTTTTGTGATTGAGCTATGACTAATGTTGATTTGCTTTGATGATTTCTGATTTCCTAGCTACAGATACAAATCTATGATAGGAGGTCTACTATATTTGACTCAAACCAGACCTGATATTATGAATGTAGTATGTATAGTTTCTAGATTTCAGAGTAATCCTAGGGAAAATCATGAATCATCAATAAAAAGGATTTTCTGCTACTTACAAGGCACAACAAATCTTGGATTATGGTATCCTAAAGATGAAGATTTTGATCTATATGCACACATAGATGCAAATTGGGCAGGAGATGTGGATGATAGAAAAAGCACCACTGGAGGAGCATTCTTTCTTGGAAAGAGATTAGTTTCTTGGTTAAGTAAGAAATAGAGTTGTACATCTTTATCAACAGCAAAATCAGAATATGTTGCAGCAACAACAAACTGTACATAGGTACTTTGGCTTAAGCAGATGTTGAAAGACGTAAAGGTAAAATGCAAGGAACCTATTACTATATATTGTGATAACATTGCAGCAATTGATATATCTAAGAATCTAGTATTACATTCTAAAACAAAACATGTTTCTATCAAACTAAATTTTGTAAGGGAAAAAGTTGAAGAAAAGGAGATAAAACTGGTTTATGTGAATACTAAAGAACAGCTTGCAGATATTTTCACAAAACCTTTGCCTAAGGAAACTTTTGAGTATCTTATAGATCAGCTCGGAGTCATACCTCCACCGGTAGAGACTTAGACAGTTGATGATTGTCATCAACCGACAAAATTAAACGGACAAATCTTTTGTTTCAGTATTTGATGGGGAAGCTACTTCTCAGGGGGAGTAGTTGGTATATTGAATTGGTTGGTATTTTGTATGAACTTGACTTTTTGTGACTTTGGCATTTGATGTCAAAGGGGGAGAGAAATCTATGGAAAAATGCATTATCTTTTTGGGGAGAGATTTTGAAAAACACATTTAAGGAGAGATTGGTATTGAAAATAAATCTTTGGATAAACACATGTTACTCCCAAGGGGAGAAATGGAGATTGTTGGTTTTACACTTTGCATTTCTATTTTGGCACTTTGATGGTTTTTCCATCTTGTGTTGCCATCAATTCCAAAGGGGGAGATTGTTGGTATTTTGGTATGGTTTTGTCATTGATGTCAACACCTACTTTGGAGATCCAGCAACATTCATCGGCAAACAGTAAACTATGCAACAGTTACCGGTATATGGTTCACCGATAGGATATAATGTTCACCGACAGGATATAATGTTCATCGATACCTGAAATGACATGGAAGACACTTGGTAATGTCGAAGACATCATGTGGACACTTTATTTTGAAGTAATAATCATTGGTATATTCTTATTTGCATATTTGCTTTTACCGGCAAATAGGTCCAGGTTATCTAGGGTTACACCGACAGGTTTATCTTTTCTAGATCAGCATGGCACGCCATGGAGATGATTTATTGTTGTTGTAAATGCATTAAGCCGACATGTTCAATTGGTTATTGCATCCAATATTATATTGTTTGTAAAAAAATTTTATTGTAATATCTTGTAGAAGCCAACCTACTAAAATTGGTCTTAGGGTATGGTATAAATGTAAGATCTTATTTGTAAGATCAAGTGTGGAATGCGAAAAAGATTTAAGAAAGGGTATATGTGAGATCAAGCAGGGATATACATGAAGACATCATTTGAAGGTGAAGTTAGGTTTTTGTAGAAGCATATCAGCATTACATCGATACTAAATCCAGCATATGAAAATGCTATTTTGTGCAGTACATTCTTATTGGATTTAACCATCCAACTGTAGTCAGTGTGACTCCCATTTTGTGATTGAGCAGTGAGCTCTAGGCTGTTGGCCTTTCTGCATGTGCAGACCCCTCTTTGTACACTTACTATCTGCAGTAGTATCATCTGATTGTGGGTAAGGTTTCCCACCGTGTTTTTTCCCCTTACAGGGTTTCCACGTACAAATATTGGTGTCATATGTTGTGAATGACTTTGTGCTTATGTTTCATGCATTAATTCTTATCAGTATAGCAATTTTTTGTTAACACTGTTTACCGGCATACTTAACTGATTTACCGGTATTAAGCATTAAGTTGGTTAATAAGTTTTTGGTTTGAATTTATTAGACAACTGATTCACCCCCCACTCTCAGTTGTCTCTGGGACCTACAGTCATCACACCTTGCTTCAAAGAGGGGCAAAATGTATACACCTAAAAATGGTCTGAAGATAATTAATTGAATAAGCAATTATTTAATTAATCCCCCTCCCCAATTTAATTGAATTCATCAGGAATTTGATTAAATTCTCCATTTTCATCTACTTATTAATAAATCTAAGGATTTATTTAATAAGTTCATTTCAATAATCCCCTTTGATTAATTAATTCAAATTAATTAATCCCTCTCCATTTAAAATCGTTTCTCCTAATCTTCTAATTAATTAAAACAAATCAATTTATGAGTTGTTGAGAATTAATGTCTTTTCCTATTATTTGAATTTTTAAATTACAATTACCCACATGCCTCTTAACTTCTAACCACCTAACGTAACCACTTCCATGTAACCCCAGGTTTAATTAAACCTATCTTAGCTTGCACATCCTAGCCTCCTTATCCTAACCTCCTATGGTGTGGATACTCTCCCCTTGAGACACATGGAATTCTTGGGCCATATGTCCCCTCTCTTGGAAGCCTCTTGACACTTGTCACCATAGAGATGACAATTGTTCCCTTTCATCCAACCTCTCTTGGAAGCTTCTTGATACTTGTCATCATAGAGATGACAAATGTTCCCTTTCATCCAGCCTCTTTTCCAACCTCCTCCAATTTCACCATTGATATCTTTAGACTCAATCTTGACTATTGATTCATGCCACCTCACCCCTGGCCTTAAAAATCCTATAAATAGACCCCATTTTGGAACAATAATCATCCCATCTCATTTGCATCTTATGCATTGTTACTATAGGCATAATATCTCTTAGCATATCATTTGTTATCATAGGTAATTGCAGTCTTAGATCTATCTTATTTTATAGCATAATTGTTGAATCATGTAGCTTAATCATTCTCTTTTCTAGCTTAAATGCATCATTATCATCTTAAATCCTCCATCTAGGTGTAGTTAAGTCATTGGAATTTGCTTATCCAGATCTGAGAGAAAATCTACACTTGCATTTATTAGGAGGTGATAGATCGATTAGCCATGGTTTTATCTTTATTTGTTTTAAATTTGCTAACCATGCTTATAATGATCTATTGAGTGTTTTGTGTTGCAGCTATAGGTATACACTTCACAGACATGACAATAAGTAATATAGTTTTTCTTTTGTTTCCTATTATGTGTTTTCAATTTTCTATTTTTGGTCTTCTTTCCAGAGATAGCTGTGATCTTGCTATGTCCTTAAAGAGAACATACATCCCCAGAAAGAGCCACTATTAGCACATATTTTTACAAAATATTTATGTGCTATATATGGATGCTTTTTGCATATAGTTTCATCAAAAGAGCATTTATTGTTGGGTTGTATGTGCAGGATTTATGTTGCAGTGTCTTCATAAAAAGGCATCACTTGGGCATATTCAAGGGAAGTGTTGAGTGAAATGGCATTCTGGTAATCCTCATCTTCACAATTAGTCTCATTGCAGGAGCACTTTTTAGAAGATCAACATAGAGTAGGGTTGTGAGCATGTTCAAAGAGGTAAATGGTGTGGGAGAAACCCTTGGGTATGTTTATTAAAAGTTGCATCCATAAAGAGGGCCTTCTTTTGCAAAAACTGCAAAATTTTGCTTATCGGCATAAGTCATCCCGATAAGATCGCTTAAGGAGGAAGGAGTATGTTGATCAGAGTAACTCATGCTGATATGTTTCCTAAAGCGTGAGCGACAGGAAAAGGTGTGACTAAGTGGAAATCCATCAGGGCAAGCTACGTCTATGAAGTCAAAGTCATCAGAGTAACATACACTACTGGAAACAAGGGAAAAATGTCATCCCAATGTCCGATAAGGTTATCGGTGGAGCTCTTGCCAACAACCTATGGAGTGATGTCTTCATAGCGGTGACATCGGGTTATCAGGAGATTCCAATTTATGTTACCCCTATACTTGATGCACTAAATGGAGAAGGCAACTCTATTGGAGAGACTCTCTCCGATAAAGTGATACCAAGCAAGAAAGGGAGTAAGACTCATCGGGATAATATACATTGTCGGGGAGATGCGTTTTGGGTTATCTCGATGCCCGATGAGGAAGATGAGCTTGGCATAAATGAAGTGACTACATCGGGAAATCCTACACCAATAGACTAAAGAAGATTGATAAGGAGAGTAAGGTGCAAGAAGACTCATTGGGATAGCATACGCTACCAAAGAAACATTTTTAAAGTTGTGCTGATGCCCGATGGATAGAATGCCATAAAGGGCGGATCTATTAGGGAGACTATAACTATCAGAAGCAAGGGAAATACACTACTCCAACACCTGATGAAGAAATCAGTGAAAGTTATGCTAATCAAAATAAAGTTAGATGTCATATGACCATCAGATGAAGTGTTAAGTGATTTCATTCTGAAGGCCAATGGAGCAACTGGAGGAATAAATAGAAGGAGGTTTCATCAGAGAGACATACCCCGATGTAACATAAAGAAAAGTTGACTAATAGAAAGGAAAGGTGGATCCATCGAGATAAGTCAAGCCTGGAGGAAAAAAGGGAAATGACCAGGGTGAGATCAGATGGATTGATTGGAATGACCTATACCAATCAGAAAGACAAAAAGGTAATTGAAGGAACGCAAAATACAGATGGCGCCAAGTAATTGAATTATCGGGTGGGGTTATGTCAATTAGCTGTCAGAATGTCTAATACGACAACCATTATTTAATGCTTGCGATCAGGTGGGTTGGATCCCCATGAAGAAAATCTAATAGGTTTTTTATTGTTACAGACTATCCATTGCATATCCAGCATAAAGAAAGAGTTTTTGTGCCAGAATTATTTACAGTTTCTTCAGCCGCCAACATTAAAGTTGCTGACAAGAAGCACGAGTAATTTAAGAATCCAATCATTTAATCATGGAGGCTTCCAGTTCACAAGGAAAGAGAAAGGTCATAGAGATTTCAGATACACAGTCAACTAAATCAAAAAAGACAAAGTCTATGGAGGGTGTGCAGAAGAGAAAATTGAACCAGGACATGATTGACCAGATGGAGTCATCTGGTGCTAAGTTGAAGAGGTCTAAAACCAATTTGCCCCGCAAGGATCAATTGGAAGATAATTATAAAGGGGTTGGAGACATCTAGACAACCATAAGGCACCACAAATTGTTTTTATATCACTACCTCAAGAAGAACAAGGAGATGCCATTGTCAAACCCCTAGATGACAAATTTAGGCAGACTGGTGGTCCCAAATGTTTTTCTGAATCTTAGATTATTGGAATTGCTCATGAGGAAATACAACAAATAAAAAAGATACATCCAATTGCCTAATGGGGATCCATTCATCCAGATATCTACGGGATCTATTCATGAGGTTTTCGACATGACATATGAGCCTTACATGCCCCTATCTTTTATAGACTTAGAAGGAGAATATACCCAACTGGACACCGCCCATAGAGTGTTGAAGTTGGCAATTCACAAAAAGGAGAAGGGATGACTCACAGAGTAGGATGGTCCTCCTTTCGAAATTACTCTATTCAAACAATACTTGCAGTACACATATTGGGCATGCAACCAGGTCTGTGGGGAAGAACTTCCTAATGTTACAAGAATAGACCCATTGGTGTTGGCTGTGGACATTCAAATGCATGAGCTGAGGCCATCTGATTATGCAAATTACTTGGCAGAGAAGCTGCATGAAGGGTTTTTGAGTTTGCAAACAGAGCCTAACCCTACTTTCAAGTTTTACTCATTGCTAATGCATATGGTTTTGTTTTATGGTTAGATGTAAGGTTTGTAGCCAAGAGAACTAAAAGTGACTTCTAGGAACAAAGAGGGACAAAACCAACCAATTCAATTATGGGTATCCCTATGGGACTCAAGGTTCAACAAATCACACTATGTATTGTTTGAAGAATATTTTGTCAAGCCCTTGTATAGATTGTTTGGGGTAGAATGTGAGGGGTCTATCTCATAGGAGATTAAGAGATTCTTGAGACCCCATGCTTTTGGAGACACTAGGGTCAACCACAATTTGGGGTGACTAGTTTGTATGCCATAATTTCACTTTTTTCAGGGTTTAGGGTTTTGAGAGTGTTCCATATATGTTGCCTACATTGGTTCTTGACAGGATTTCTTATCTAGAAATTGTTAGGAAACTTAGTATGTCAAATTCAAAGCATTTGGGTGGTGCACACAACTAGGTATTTATGCCTAGCACTTTCCATTTTGGAGACTTCACCACTATATCTACCAAGGCTTATGAGATGATAGAAAATAAGTTGGTAGAGGAGTATAATTTTTATGGATGACAAGCTTAGAAAAATTATGATCCAGAGGAATATATCAACCACTGTAGGAAGAGCTAGAACCTGGGAGAATATTTGCGTATACCCATGGATGCTAAAGATTTATTTAGAAACAAGAATGGGATGAGGCTAATGTAGTCTCAGAGGAATTGAACCAAAAATTGGAAGAGTGAAAGAAGACGCTTTAAGAGCTAAAAGAAGAAGGAGACTTTGAGAGTGAGTCTGATGAGAATGTAGCTGTATCTACCCTCCGTGCACTTGAACTAGAAGAAGTGGCAGAGAGCCAGGAGCAAGCCATTGTGAGAATAAACACAAACACAGATGTGAGAATGGAAGAGCATGCAACTTTTGTTGTAGATGAAGTATTTGTGTAGTCCAGAGAGTTTAAAACATTATTGTACCATTACAAAGGAAAAAAGTTGAGGGAAAGCATCCCAAATGTTACCCCAAAAAATGAAGCAAAAATGCTTAAGAAATTGAAAGGAGACATTGATGTAGAAGTGGCCACAATGACACCACAGAGAGGGAGACAACTTCTTAGTGAGGAAGGTATCATTTTGTTCCCAAGATGGGACTTAAGTGTTTCTTTCATTTTTGACAGCCTTTTACATTCTGATAGAAAGGATGTAAAGTTAGACATACAGGGAGTTGATGACATTTTTATTGGATCAAGCTATGATCCAAATGAAGAGGAAATGTTGCTTTGGGCCCTATACTCCCCAAATAAAAGACCCAAGATTATAGATGTAGATAAGGCATTTGGGCATATGATGAGGCTGAAAGTGGGAGAGGTTAATCCAATTCTCACTACAGATTTGGGGATTGACATTGCAAAACTGAATAAGGCCCAAATGCAGTGGGTGTTAAAAGAGGGTCAAAAATACAAAAAAATATATGAAGACCTATTAAGAAGTTGTGGTCATGAAGTACCACAAATAAATGATACTGATGTGTAGTGGAAAAAGAAATATGAGGACCAAATGAAAGAAAATATAAAGCTAAGAAGGCAAATCAGGATTGCCAGGGTGGATGTTGCCAATAGGTTTGAGAATTTGTTGGAAGTTCTCAAAGAATTCTGGACCAACTATCAGAAGACTCAGGATAATATGGCTTCTCATGAAAGAATTTTGAAGAGGCTGAAGGCATTGTTGAAAGAGAAGAGTGCCGATGAGAAAATTGTTGACATGATCCAGAGGAGGTTGAAGAAGCATAAGGCATTGGGTGTGGACATTAAGCAGGAATTTACCAATTGTAAGGATATTGTCAGATATGGTGTACCATAAATTGTGGATGAGGTAGATAAGTTAAAGGACAAAGGGATTTGGATTAGAGAATGCTCGAATGTACTCAACACATCCCTTAATGTTGCCTAGGTAGATGTTTTGGACATGAAGGAGATAGGTGATCAGATGGAGAGAATGGTTACCATGGAGATCGATGTTAGGGATATTGTATTCAATACCAACACTCACTAGGACAACAATTATTTGGAGCATATACAAAAATGTGATGCAATACTAAATGACCAGAACTGATTTTTTAATATTTTGTATCTAGTAGTTAAGTAGTTAGGTGTTAGGTTTTAGTCAAGTTTAGTTTAGCAAGATGAAAGGGTGTGTCTTTTCATTTGAATCCTTTGGCTCATATATATGTAGTGAGTCATTTTTGTATCATAAGAAATAGACAATATCTGCCACTGGCTAGGCTCCAAGTGTTATGTTTTAGAAAAGTCTAATAGGAATGAGGAGTTTATTTTGTGCAAACTGAATATATTGGAGTATTTGTAAGTGCAGTTTTTGTGTACATTCTTATTCCAAAATTAATATACAAGGTTTCATGTTTTTATCATCATATTGTTATGTGCAATTTTGTGTTTGATGGAATCATATGTCCTTTTGATAAATCTTTTAGATTTGCTGTGATGTGCCATCACATGATGTTGTATTGAATGTAAGATTGAGTTTTTATTGGTCATGCAACACATAATGAAACTTTCACAGTGATAGTCTTATAATTGTCTCTTGAGTTGATAGTGATTCTTATCCCCAAAGTTACTCATTAATGGTTAGATAAGGCACTGGTCTGTTATTAATCTTTGTTGAATAAGTTTGTATGCATTAGGTCCTTATCAAAGAAACAAATCTTCTAATTTCTATCAGTACTTCTCTTTTTCATAATGGCTTAAACTTTTAATAGTAATATTTTACATATCACAACTATATTCACACTTGCTTTATCAGTTTTAAGGTATTCAATAAAAAGCACTTTTGTTAGCATAATTGCAAGAAAATATTTTGCCATCCCTACAATTGTTAACTCCCATAGTTTAAATTCACTTAAAATAAAACTCTTTTGTGCTTGAGAGTGTAAGGTACACCCACCTGGGTATAGTGGAGCCTAAAGTGCAGAGGGATTTGGTGTTCAACCATCCCTGTTTGTTGGCCAAGGCTGACTGGATCAACTGAGGATTAGGAAAGTCTTTGGTTTCCCAATCTATGGTTTTGGGCACCAACATATAACATTGTCAAAGTTAGTAATTCCAAGTCAGTAAGAGGTTTTCCTCAGTTGGACAATCTGGTGAATGCTCTGTGTAATGAGTGTCAGTTAGGTAAGATGACATCCTCAACTTTTAAAAGAAAATCCTTCTCAGCAGAAAATTTGCTAGATTTGGGTCATACAGATCTCTGTGGACCAATAAGGACTAAAAGTATTCAAGGTGATAGATACTTTATGATCTTCACTAAGGATTTCTCAAGGATGATGTGGGTCACATTCTTGAAGGACAAAACAAAATCCTTTAGTACGTTCAATGCATTTAGGGCCTTGGCTGAAAAGAAAAGTGGTAAGAAGATAAAGTGTCTAAGGATTGATCAAGGAGGTGAATTTAGTTCAAAGTAATTCACTAGATATTATGAAGAAAATGGAATTAAGAGGTAGCTTTCTACACTAAGGACACCACAACAAAATGGTATTGCAGAGAGGAACAACTGGTTAGTTGCTGAAGCGACTAGAACGATGCTAATACAAGGAGGAGTAGCAAAAACTTTCTAGAGAGAAGCTGTCAACACAAGTGTCTACACTATGAACTGGATATTGATAAAAATAGTTAAGGATAAAACTCCTTATGAATACTGGTATGGTAGATAACCTAATGCCAGTTATTTTAAGATTTTTGGGAGTAAATGTTTTATCAAGGGAGGTGACTATGTTAGTAAGTTTTAGGCTAAAAGTGATGAAGGTATATTTCTTGGTTACTCCACCAATAGTAAGGCCTACAAGTGTTACAACAACCAGACACATAATTATTGAGAGTGTTGATGTCCAAGTGGATAAGTATCTTGAAGTCTCAATAGAAACTAGTAAGGAGAAGAAGGAAGATGAACCTTACATTCTGATTTTGGAACCAGATCTAGTGAAGCTAGAAGTTGGTAAAGTGAATGTTGTAGTACCAGTTCAACCAAAACAAGTAGATTTTGAAGAAGAAGATGATGATGATAATGAGGAAGAAGAACCTGAAGATGATGATCATGTTATTCCAAGGTATGTAAGACTCAATCATAATCCTAACCAAATTATTGCAGACAAATCTGGTGGAGTATTAACCAGGAGAGGAATTAGGGAGAATTATTGCATGATCTCCACTATTGAGCCAAGAACTACTAAGGAGGTATTTGGAGATGATCACTGGATTAAAGTTATGGAAGAAGAGCTTGACCATATTGAGAAGAACAATACATGGACCCTAGAACCTAGACCGGTGAATAAAAATGTGATAGGTAATCAATGGGTATTCAGGAATAAACTAAATGAAGAATGGGATGTTGTTGCAATAAATCTTCCGAGATAACTCCCTCATCCACATCCTTCACTCTTACTGCAAACAAATAGCAATCCTTACACACACACCTCTTCATCTGCATAGCAGAAATCATGCAAACAGAGATAGGTCTCTGAATGCCTACAATCTCCACACTCTTCCCACTATCATCCATCCACTGCACTCTCTTACCTCCACAATCTATATGTGCTTGGTGAGATCCAAGCCAATCCATACCAAGAGCCACATCATAAGATCCCAAAGACATGACACGAAGATCAACAAAAGTATGGCAATCTCCTAAAACTAAAGGACAATTAAGCACAAGGGAATCCACTATCACTTTGTACCCTATAGCTAACTCTACCTGCCACCTATCATCTTTCTTTTCCATAGCAAGCCCACATTTCTTTACTAGAAAAGGAGAAATAAAAGAGTCTAATGCTCTAGAATCAAATAACACTAAACAAGAGATACCACCTATCACACCTGATGTCTCTACAATGGTGGCCTAATGCTTAGTTTGACCGTTATCAACCACTGCAAAAACATGATGAGACCTACCTACATCTCCAAATGTAGGCTCAGAAGTAGCTATCTTTTGCTTCCCTCACATCTGAGAAGTACGCTAAGAAAAATGAATGGGAATGTGACCTAGTTGTCCACATGCGAAGAAATCTCTCCTAACAAACACTCTGCTACCTGGTGTTGTACTCAACTGCTGAACACTGCCTCTATTAGAAGCTATCTGCAAACTCTATGATGGCTGAGAAGGAGTAGGTCTCCTGTCATGCTAACGATTGTGCTTCCTATCAACCTTAAATATGGCACCTCGAGCAAATCTCTGCCCTTGAGAAAACCTCTTCTTAAACCATTGACCACTATAGAAAGAAGAAGAATGGCTCCTACCATATCCTGAAGATTGTTGTTGTGGTCATCTCATTGTAGATCCTGTAACAAGTGCACTAACTGTCTATCCTCCAATCACTCCTCCTGATGCTAATGAAAGATTCTCCTCTTCTAGTCTCACCTTCTCCATAGCTACCTCTAAGGTCTTAGGTACATGCATCTGAACCTCTCCACAAATAGGATCATTAAGAGCTCTAACAAAGTGTTGAATCAACATCGGCTCATCATCTGCATATCCATCATATTGTCTAAGCTCAAAGAATTTGTGCTCATACTACTCCATAGTCATCCTCGACTGTCTTAAATCGTGGAACTCATTGGCCTTCCTCTACCTCCAATGATCTGAAAGAAATCTCGCACAAAACCACTCCAAGAATAACTCCTTATATATTGTTGCTAAGTCCAAATGCAACTTTTGTTCATCCATGTGCCACCACATTGTTGCAAAATCACAAAGATGCAAAATCGCACATCTTGCCTTGGTGTTACTGCTCCATTGATGCATAGTAAAACTATTGGCATTGCACACTCTAATGGTAGTTAAAGGTGATTGAAGGTATTGTCATTGATGGAAACCTTGCACTCTTATGGCACTAGCACCAACAGACTCTACACCGATAGATAGTTCACCGACAATGACAATAATGTTTATCGGCATCCTAGCCGACAAGATTTTGATTACTGTATATTGTATTTAATTGTAATATATTTTTGTAAGCTGACATGACATATTGTAATTAGACTCATATATAAGTATGAGATCTTGTAGATCATTTTGTGTGATACAACATAGAGGATAGATATGATGGATATGTAGAGTGAATATTAAGGTAGATTATGTAGAAGGGTTTATGGTTATTGTATGAGCTTAAACTAGTACTAAACTTGGCATAGCAGATCCTGTTTTGTAGTAGTACATTAGATTGGATTTTCATAATCCATTTTGTAAGTCAGTGAGACTTCCTTTTGTAATTGAGTAGTGAGCTCTAGGTAGTTGGCCTTCCTGCATGTGCAGGCACCTCTTGTAAGTAATATCCATTCATTGGCCAGTGAGTGAATATTGTGGGTCACAAATCCCATTGAGGTTTTTCCCACACTGGTTTTCCTCGTTAAATATCTTGTGTTATGGTGTGCTTTCTATGTTGTCTTTACTATTCGTATTTACTACATTAATTCTTGTTTACAGGTATATTGTTTTGGAATGTAAAATACTTAATAAGGTCAGAAATTCTATAAACCGGTCAGATACTGATTCACCCCCCCCTCTCAGTATCTTTGGGAATCCTAACAATTGGTATCATATCCTGGTCCTCTATTTTCAAAAGCCTAACAACTTGAGGAAGATTCTGACACCTGTACAAATGGAAAACTTGAGAAAGCAATTAGAAATAGCTCTTGCAGACTTTGATGCAGAAAAGTTGAAGTATATCAAACTTGAAGATGATCTAAGGACTGCACAGGAATTCATTCAAGGACTTCAGGAGAATCTCACTATTGCTAGAAAGAAAAGAAGAGAACTTCATGAGAAGATACAAAATGATGATGATGAAAAGGAAACACTTAATGATCTTGTAAGCAAGATGAGGCAAGAAAACATGACCTTGAGGAATGAGATGCATGATATGACTATGAGGTTTTGTAAAGACACTGAAGATAGAAAGAAGAATGAAGATGACTTGACTAGGAGACTCAAGATGCTAGAACTGAAAATCTAAGACTCGGTCATGAAAATGATATGTTAAAGACAAATATGATTCACATGGAACATCATAAAACTGAACTTATGAGATGGAAGGAATTTTTGGAAAATGAGTTGGCTACTGCAAATCAACATAAAGAGAAATTCAAGAAAAGTTCAAAAGAACTTGATGATATGTTGAAAAGTAAGAAACCTAATGGAGACACTAATGGACTTGGATTTGAAGTTGGTGAAAGCTCTAGTACTGCAAACAATCATGATCACAGCAAACTGGTAAGACAACCAAATGCCTATAAATTTGATGGGAAATGCTTTAACTATAACAAGTATGTTGGCATATGCACACTCCAATGAGACATTGTATGTGATTGAAGGTTTTGTCATTGATGGCAACCGTGCAATCCTATGGAACCGGCAAAGGCATTATA
Source organism: Cryptomeria japonica (assembly GCF_030272615.1). Taxonomy (NCBI): domain Eukaryota; kingdom Viridiplantae; phylum Streptophyta; class Pinopsida; order Cupressales; family Cupressaceae; genus Cryptomeria; species Cryptomeria japonica. The sequence goes on along the minus strand of NC_081411.1, from coordinate 439,352,237 downwards.
CCGGCATCAGCAGATCACACTCTACACCGACACAAAGAAAGGAAGTATACTAGCACATAGGCCATCAGGATTTTTTTATATTATATTTTGTTTATTATTGTAAAAAATTTGTAAGCCGACTTGGCAAATTGTAAAATGACTCTTATATATAAAAGAGATCATTGTAGACATTTAAAAAATGTGTGATGTAAGCGATAAGGAAAAATATTAGGCAGACCTATTATGCAAAATATAGGCTAAAGGGTTTATCTAAGAAGCAGAGCAGCAACCGGTACTGGATCGGGCATTATAGATGCTATTGTAAAGCAGTACAAGATATTGGATTTGTATAATCCTCATTGTAAGTCAGTGAGAATTCCCATTGAGCAGTGAGCTCTAGGAAATTAGCCTTCCTACATGTGTAGGCCCCTATTGTAAGTAATATTCTCTTATTGGCCAGTGAGTGAATATTGTGGGTAACAAATCCCACCGAGGTTTTTCCCACACCGGGTTTCCTCGCTAAATCTTTGTGTTATGGTGTGCTTTTCACGTGGATGTTCTTGATTCTATTTATTGCATTATTTCCTGCATACCGGTACACTGTTACAATATGTTCTGCATGTTTTAAGTTAAGAAATTCTAATTACCAGTCAGATACTGATTAACCCCCCCCTCTCAGTATCTATGGGATTCCTAACAAAGTATTGTCATAGAGAAAATCAGTGTAGATCTAGAAACTATCATAACACTAATGCACCCACTGGTCAATGTTCCAAATGCAATAAAATTGGTCACAATTCAAAAAATTGTAGAATGAATGTAAGATGTTATGCTTGTGGAAGATTTGGACACTTATCTAATCAATGCAGAACACAAACCAGCATAGGATATGGAAAGGCTATTCAGAAAAACAATGTGACTTGTTATGCTTGTAACAAGATCGGACATATTACAAACTTTTGTAGAAGCAAGACTTCACTGACAAATAACAAAGGACCCAGTTTGAAAGGCAAAGAGAAGGTAGATGAGGTAAAGAAAGAATTTTCAGAATGTTGATGAGACTATTCCTTCACTAGTAGAATAGAGTATCACTCCATCGGTAGGAGATTCTTCATCCAACTAAAAAGTAATCATTGGGGGTATTGCAACAAATTGAAAATCATGCAAGTTTACCCTCGGTTGATGGTGAGAAGATGAACTTCTTCTCTACCTACAGATGTGTTAAGTTTCACTTAATCGACAGGCATTTATTGTGGTTGTTGAAAGTAAAGACATTATAAATCAGTATTTTTCCCTCTTTTTCATTCACCAAGCATTCAAACTTTCAAAGAGCACAAAAAACCCAAGTGAAGGAATCCATAGCAAGAAGTGAAGCAAGTTCTTTCAAGCATCCAAACTTATCAGGCAGATTAAGGTATTTATAAATGGCTTCCTCCTCTACTCCTGAATTCATTGTAAATCCAACTGTTATTGAAGTGGTTAAACGCCCTAGGCCCGTATTCAAGATTATCCCCAAAGTAGAAAAATAAGATGATACCCTAGGTGCATTTTCTAAAATCCCTAAAGGAGTTACACATGCAAAAGACCCTAGAATTTACATACATTTCCATATTGAGGAATTAGGTTATGAAGAAATCATAAAAATGTATAAGAATGTTATCTGTGATGAGAATGGAAATGTAAAACCCGAGCATAAGGTTATAGAGACCCTAGGTTTTGTGGAAATCCTTGACATTCCAGAATTTCCTAAGGAAGTTGTAAGGATTGTACTTAGTAGAGTTCATGGAGAATTCTTTTGGCTTGACTCTATTCATAAAATGACTAGAGAAGCAGTTAGGGCAGTGACTAGCTTACCATCCACTAGTAGCAGGCCAGATAAAACCAAGAAGGTTCATAACAACACTATGATGACTTTAACTGGTGCAACCTATGATAGAAGATCCTTGAGAGTTAATGATGTAAAGGATGAAAATGTTAGATTCATTAGCATGATATTAGGATATAAGGCAACACATGCTAACTGACTGAACTTAGTTTCCAGTCTATGTGTCAAGAGTGCATATGATATGGTTAACAATGATGCTAAGATAGATGTATGTGAATGGTTGAAGGATGAATTAATTGATAATCTAAAGAAAATTAAAGGAGATAAGAAAGGTACTTTCAGATTTGGAAATCTTCTTGTATGCCTAATGCTATATATTACAAAAGAAATTCCCGATATAGGTAGAAAAGACTTTGGTTATGACATACAGGTAGGGAAAAAACTATTGGATATCTTCACCAGCATGGGAACAGATAAGGACAACAAAATAACTGAGTATTTACAAGCCTTTAAAGCAAAAATGAAAACTAGAGAAAGGTTACCTCAGAGTATTGTTGACAAATATCAGAAAAAAATTTGTTTTGTGATTAAGAAGGATGAAATTTGGATGAAAACAATTCTTCCTAGAACTATTTGGGTGACAGAGATGGGATATGAGGCTGATGTAAATATAATTTAAACATATGCCAAAGCCCTACTTGAAGCCCCTAGAGAACCAGAAGAAAAGGTTTTTGGTAGTGCAGAGACAATAGAGAGTGGTGTGCAAACACTTAAACAAAGGAAGAGAAGAGAAAAATATATAAGGAGTGCATCTAAACAAGTGAAATAAATAAAAGAAAACATAATGAATATTAATGGTATCAAGGAAAGTGATCTAGAAGGATTACAACCGGAGGCTCATCTCTCATCAGTTGGTACATCCTGTAGCGTCCTAAAATTGTGACACTTGCAATTTTGACTGCATTTGGGTCTTCACGATGGCGGCGCAACGTTGAACCTAAATGGAGACCCCGAAACCTTTTTACAACACCAAAAACTGAATTTTCCTGCACCCTGGCCTGATCCCTCTTTGCACCCTGCTATCCCGGGAGGTGGGACCATGGCACCCAGTGCCCTAGTCCTTCAGGACTAGGGTGCCCAGTGCCCTGGTCCCCTAGGACCATGGCGCCCAGCGCCCTGGCCCCTGGCCCTATTTTGGGCCCGGTTTCTTTTGGGCATCGGGTCTTTAAGTTTGCAATTCGGGAAATAATGTTTCCTGGTCGGCCTAAGATCGGAAAAATCAGTCTATCAACCCTAATTGACAAGTATATAAACTACATTTCCCCTCCCATTTGAGGAGGCAAGAAAGAGGAAAAAAATAAGCAAGAGCAAGACGTGGAAGCAACATTCAAACATTCAAGCATTCAAGCATTCCTTCAAGCAATTGAGCATTCTAAGTCTCCATTCAAGGCTAGGTGTTGCATTCAAGACAAGGATTCAACCATTGAAGAGGAGATCACATACAACATACAACATACTACATACATTACACCTTCGCATGTAAGAATACAAACATTCTTACAACAAGGTATCAGTACTTGTTTACATTACAAACATTTACATTTACAGCATTCTCATTTCTTGGTTAATTCCAAAACTGGGGTTTGACCTAAAGGCAAACCCCTAATCCCTAACCCCCCAATCATCTTCTCTTTTCTGTGTGTAGGTTGCAGGTACGCGGCTGTAATTGAAGATCTGGAATCCTTGTGCAGAGATGAACAAATCCCCCTTCGTTTCGCGGATTTTTCGGAGGACCGTGTGCACTCCGGGAGCCATCGTCCCATCAAATTTCGCTCAAATTTGCAGAATAGCACCATCTTGACATTTTATTACTAATTCCAGGTTCGCAGCTTCATCCCGTATCCCTATCTCTGTTTATAAGCGAATCTTTCTTACTTCACATGTACTCCTAGTTCAATCTTTCTATCTACATTCTTTACAAAAGAGGGTATCCTTGATGTCTCAACCCTTGAAACTCATTTAGAATCCAATCCTGCATTGTGTGGGATTGGATCTTGTGGGTTTCAACCCCTCTTTTGAATGTAAAGTCTCTCCTAAGTGAAAACCATCAACCCTAGTGACCTCCCTTCTCTCTCCTTGGAGTTGGGGAGGGGAGAACAACTAGGGTTCGATTTTTCCGCTTTACATTTTGGTGAACCCGACGTGAACATCCTCATTCTGATTATTCATGGTTAGTTCTGAAAATTTTGTTTCCTTAATTACATTTCCATGTTTGATCTTTCGCAAATTTTAGAGGCTAATTGCATAAAAACCCTAAAATTTTCTTTTTAGTAATTAAACTTGTGGAATGTTTAATTGTTAATGCTTGTTTCAGATCTACCCTTCTATTGTAAATTATCAATTCATATTTGTGCTTTAATTCTGAAAATTAAGTGGTTAAATGTCAAAACCCTAATTTTTAAGACCTTCTTGATTCAACCTTTGACTGATAATTCCACTGATCAAAACACTTCCAAATCGGCTGTAACTTTGGATTCCGCAACAAAATCACAATATCTCTCATCCCTGAAAATTTTGAAAAAAGTTGCAAGGACCGTGTGCACCCCGAGCACCATCGTCCCTGACATTTTTTCCGAAATTTCGGGAGCTAGATCTTACTGTATTTTTCTGCTAAAATCCAGAATCTTGGCTGATTTTATCAATTTTAACACTTTCAAAATTAAAGTCAAAGTTGGTCTAGCGATTGCTTGGATTGAGGCTTCTAATCATTCAAAAATTGTTGAAATTAAAATTCATATCAAAATTGTGTTTCTTAGTGTCCTAAATCTGAAAAGTGTTGGCATTCATTCGAAATTTCAGTGCTTTATTCAAATTTTTTCAGTTTGTGACTTTTGAAATTAAGTGTTTAATTGCAACAACCTTGATTTCCACTTTCAAAATTGAATTTTGCGTGAAATTGAGTCAATTTTTAAATTTCAAAACTTGCATTGCTTTTAGTATTCCCTCTAAAATCATAAAATTCAAAATTTCAATTTCCCTCTCTTTTTCAAAATTCAAATTCTGCATTTTTCAACAATCTTGGTAGGGTTCAATTTTGAGATTGCAACTTTAATTTGGCCTATCTACAGATCGTAAAATCACTCAATTTTTTCAGATTAGCTTTAAAATCATCATCACTTTCATCCCTGAAAATTTTGAAAAAAGTTGCGAGGACCGTGTGCACTCCGTTCGCCACGATCCCTGACATTTTTTCCGAAATTTCGGGAGATTGTCCTGATTGTATTTAACAGCTTAAATCTAGGAGATTGGCTGATTTTATTGAAATTTTCTACCTCTAAAATTCAAAATCTTCTCTCTCTCTTTAGTGCATGAGTTTTACAACAATAAGCCCTACTTACACTATTCCCGTTAGACAAAGACTTAGAATTAAGTCCTTCCAAGGTTTAATTACTGAGGAGATGGAACCTAATTTGAATGGCCTTTTTAACGAGGACATGGGTAATTCCTCTAATCCTCTTAATGATGAAGAAGCTCTCCATGAGGTTTCTGTAGAACAACTTTTGAAATTGGATAACCGATTTGATGATTTTTGACAATGGATGTCTCAAGAATACCCTGATAGTCAAGCTCTTTCATTAATTGAGGGTCTAAAATGTATGGTTCAAAGTGATAAGAATGGAATTGATATTTTGCGTGGTATTGCACACATTGTGGATTCGAATGTGATGCCTATGAAGAGTTGTGCCAAAACTTTAGGTTATACACAACCTCCTACTCAAGTTAATCATTCTATTCCTTTGACAACTCCTATTGCTAGTATACCTACTTTTACATCAAACATAATGACTACTTCAATACAAGACATTCCACCTATGATCACCAGTCATGGGGGCAATCCCTCTTCTTCAATCAACCCTCTTCCTTCATTCAATCCAACTTCTTCATTCATTCCTTCAATGAGTGTTCCTATTATATCTCCACAAATGAACATGACACAAGGGGGCAATTCATTTAACCATTCCATTCCTCCTTGTAGTGTTCCTCCTTTCTAATCATCTCCTATGACTAACTATCATAGTGTCCCACCACCTTACTCTCAATCAATACCTTCTTTCAATAACATAATACCTCCATCACAATCTAACACGTCTAATATGAACTCTTCGACTGAAGCGACCATCAATAATCTTGCACAAACTGTCTCTTCTTTGCAGCAACAAATTGCCTCTATGAATCAATCTAAGTCTAGTGTGCCCACATTTGATGTTGCGAGCCCACTTTCTCTTGACATTGTTCGAGCTATTCCCCCTAAACATGTTGAAATCCCACAGTTGGAGCTTTATAATGGTAAGGGTGATCCTCTAACACATGTTAAGACCTTTCAAACAATATAAACTGATTTTGGTTATGACCAAAGGTTGCTTGCAAAACTGTTTACTAGAACATTAAGAGATAAAGCCCTACAATGGTATTGCTCGTTGCCTTCCTATTCTATTACTTCTTTCGAACAACTTGCAAATGCTTTTATTCAACAATTTCAAAACATTATAAGTCCTAAAGTTACTTTGATTGATTTAATGCATTGTAAACAAGGTGTTAAAGAAAAAGTGACTGATTTCATTGGTAGATATAAGCATTTGTATGCTCAAATTTCTTTTCCAGTACCTGACAATGATATTCAAAGAATCTTTATATCTAATTTACAAAAAGATATTAGAGAAAAACTTCTGTTTTCTTAGTTTACTTCTTTCCAACAGTTGTGCGCAACTCTTCACAATTATCAACTGACTGTGAGTCAAATGGAACAAGCAAATCCTATGGCTCCGAGTGATAAGGGTGATAGTAGTCAACAACCATTTGGGAAGTTTAAACCGAACAGAGAGTCCATTAAATTCAATGAAAACATCATCAACAACAATGTGAATGCAGCATCAGGTGTGCCTCCTATTTCTAAGTTTTTCAAGAAAGAAATAAAGTTTACTCCTTTGAATGAATCATTGCATAGTATTATGAATAAGTTATTGGAACAAAATGTGCTTACTCTTCCTCCTATAAAGCAAATAGATCCTACAAAGATTAACTCACCCTATTTTGATAACAAATCTTTTTGTCAATTTCATCGTCATCCTGGGCATGATACTGAAAAATGTTTTGCTTTAAAGGGTAAAATTCAAGATTTGATTGATAATAACACTATCTCTGTTTCTGGTGTGAATGATAAAGGTAACACATCTGTAGCTCCTCCTAACCAAAATGTTAAGATTTTTACTGATCCATTACCTTCTCATACCTCTAATATGATTGATACTAATGCATCCTCTGTCTCACCTGATGATCTTGTGTCTATGACTCCGAATGTGATTAACTTTGTAGAGCAGCAGAAAATCCCTAAAGAACCTTCCATCACATTTGATTCCAGTGAAACTATCAGAGCACCTGATGGTCCTTTATATATAGTTGCAAAAGTCAAAAATACACCTTGCCGTGGAGTGCTTATTGATCCTTCTTGTATGGTTAATGTCATTACTGAAGAATTTCTTTTTACTTTTCAATTGAATCAAGTGATCTATGACAAAACAAATGTGGTTGTGAAACTATTTGATGCATTTTCTTCTCCTGCAATTGGTTCTATTACATTACCTATTGAGGTCCATAACAAATCCCTTGATGTGGACTTTGCTATTATTCCATCATCTGAACAATTTCATGTGAAGCTAGGCTATCCTTGGCTATCTTCCATGAAAGCTATTGCTTCTCCTATTCACAAGTGTTTGAAATTTCCCCATAATGGTGAAGTTGTTACTGTCAATCATAGTCTCTTTAAACCAGCTAAAAGAACTTCTAGCGTTCCTATTGATTATTTTTGGCCTAAACAATTCCAATCTCTTCCTCCGCGAAGTGATCATCTTTTTAAATCTTATCAAAAGTAGAAAAAAGATATGATCCTATCTCTAAGTGAACCTAGAACACCCAAACTTGACATTCCTATCATTCTTGAGAAGGAAGTTCTTCCTTTGAAAGATAAAACTAATGTCTTTCCTCAAGAAGATTCCCAACCCATCCCTATGAAAGTGACTATATCTAATAAACTTCCTAAAAGTAGACCTATACCTCCTCGTCATGATGGGCTTGGTCTCCTTCCTAAACCAAATATTCCTCCCTTATATGGAGCAGTTCCTCCTCCTTCCTCTTATGGAGAGAAGAGACCTTCCTCTTCTCCTATTATTCAACCTAAGAGACCACAACCTAAACACCCAAGTGCTAAGGATGAGAACATTCCTCCTCCTCAATCTTCTCAACTTCCTACTAAGACTAGACGAAATCGTTCTGCACGTGAACGCCAATGAAAGCTTCATCTTAGAGCTCAGGCAACTGCTTTTCAAACTTTGCAATCCCCAAAAACACCTTCAGCCAGTATTATTCCATTTTCTCCTCAACCGACGATTGAGCTAAAATCTCCTAAACATAAGATGCATGATGGTCTTGATCCAGTGTGAGTTAAAGATCCTACTTTTATAAATCTTGATGATGATATAGATGAAAATGTTATTCATGATGAAAATGTTACTCCTGTTCATTCTGATAGTGAATATGAATATGTTGATGTTGATAACCATTTATCTAACGAATTTTATAAAGCACTTATCCTAGCTCCTAGACAAGAACAACGTGGCTCGGAACATGAACATAGCCCTTGTTTGGATCTTGTGATAGCTCCATCTACTGTGTTGGATGGTCCTCCTCTAGCGTGTTTCCTGCCTTCCCGAAATATTGATCAGCAAGATCGGGAGGTAGATGACGTGCTAGACTAGTTCATTAGCATAGCAGACTCTCTCCTCCTCTCTTGATCTCTTTTGTTACTTCTTCTATGTGTTATTCTCATTCTTCTATTTGTTGTCCTTAGTGTTGTTTACTTGAGGACGATGCAAAGCATTGAGATCTCTTTTGGTCTCTCTCATGTTGACTCAAAAGACACATGTGTTCCCTTCTTCTAGGTGACCTTCCTTGATTGGGGATGAAGAACAATTATGCATACATACATATGATATACATGAATTATCATACAGCATACTGACCCTGAGGAAAGCGAATTCACCTTGTGCTTTGTGTTTTGTGTCTATTATCCTTGGGCTTATCTCACACTTGGGGGCTAAATCCTTGTGATAACATGCTCCTTTCCCTTCTCATTTCTTATATGTATCACTACCTTAAAGAAATCACCCCCGATGAGGCGTGTGCGATCACTTTAACGTAGGGGGGCATACATCCCATTCATATCTTTTCAAGATACTTGAAAATTTCTTGACAAATTTAGCTTTGCCTTGAAAATTTTTGATATCTTTCTTGCATGACTCATAGTGAGGGAACCTTACTACTGATAGTCATGGTTCTCCCTCATGATCTTCCCTTTTACTTTGTCAATCAAATTCGTAAGATCCTTAGTCCACTGGGGGCTTGGTGTATCTTGCCTCCTTGACGTGGTGAAAGTTTTCAATGTTGTTTCCTTGTACTTTACCGGAAGTATGAGCGTACGCTTATAATCCTGCTAAAGTGGGGGCTAAATGTAGGGTCCTAAAATTGTGACACTTTCAATTTTGACTGCATTTGGGTCTTCACGATGGCGGCACAACATTGAACCTGAATGGAGACCCCGAAACCTGTTTACAACACCAAAAACTGCATTTTTCTGCACTCTGGCCTGATCCCTCCTTGCACCCTGCTGTCCCGAGAGGTGGGACCATGGCGCCCAATGCCCTGGTCCTTCAAGACTAGGGTGCCCAGTGCCCTGGTCCCCCAGGACCATGGTGCCCAGCGCCTTGGTCCCTAGCCCTATTTTGGGCCCGGTTTCTTTTGGGCATCGGGTCTTTAAGTTTGCAATTCAGGAAATAATGTTTCCTGGTCGGCCTAAGGTTGGAAAAATCAGTCTATCAACCCTAATTGACAAGTATATAAACTACATTTCCCCTCCCATTCGAGGAGGCAAGAAAGAGGAAAAAAATAAGCAAGAGCAAGACGCGGAAGCAACATTCAAACATTCAAGCATTCAAGCATTCCTTCAAGCAATTGAGCATTCTAAGTCTCCATTCAAGGCTAGGTGTTGCATTCAAGACAAGGATTCAACCATTGAAGAGGAGATCACATACAACATACAACATACTACATACATTACACCTTCGCATGTAAGAATACAAACATTCTTACAACAAGGTATCAGTACTTGTTTACATTACAAACATTTACATTTACAGCATTCTCATTTCTTGGTTAATTCCAAAACTGGGGTTTGACCTAAAGGCAAACCCCTAATCCCTAACCCCCCAATTGTCCTCTCTTTTTTGTGTGTAGGTTGCAGGTATGCAGCTGTAATTGAAGATCTGGAATCCTTGTGCAGAGATGAACAGATCCCCCTTCGTTTCGTGGATTTTTCGGAGGACCGTGTGCACTCCGGGCGCCATGGTCCCATCAAATTTCGCTCAAATTTGCAGAATAGCACCATCTTGACATTTTACTACTAATTCCAGGTCCGCAGCTTCATCCCGTATCCTTATCTCTGTTTATAAGCGAATCTTTCTTACTTCACATGTACTCCTAGTTCAATCTTTCTATCTACATTCTTTACAAAAGAGGGTATCCTTGATGTCTCAGCCCTTGAAACTCATTTAGAATCCAATCCTGCATTGTGTGGGATTGGATCTTGTGGGTTTCAACCCCTCTTTTAAATGTAAAGTATCTCCTAAGTGAAAACCATCAACCCTAGTGACCTCCCTTCTCTCTCCTTGGAGTTGGGGAGGGGAGAACAACTAGGGTTCAATTTTTCTGCTTTGCACATCCTTTGACAGTGAAATTCCTGTCGAGTTCATAAGAGTTGATAGGAAGAGAAAACCTTCACCGGTACCCTCTCATCCTCCCAAGAAAACTAGGACAACAAGGCAAAAACAACAGGTAGTAAGGCCCCCAACAAAGAAGATGACACCTAGAAAGAGAAAAGAAAAACAGGTCATTCCTTCACTTGACAACTTATTAAATGAGATAACAGATGATGGTAACTTATCAAATGTAAGGAAACTATATGATACTTTTACAAATGTGGATAAATAAAGAATAGAGAACAATATCATCTTACACTTTGATATTTATAAGAAATTCTTGATAGAGGTTGTAGATGATTTGCCTAGTGAATTGTATAGGCGGTTAGATGCTAAAAGGTTAGTCATTATGAAGCTAGACAAGAAAATCAAGATTGAGAAATTGCTAGTTGTTCACCCTATAAAATCAGTTGAAGAAATTGATGAACTGATCAGTGAAGCTAACAGAACAATCTTTTCTAGTGGACACCGACATGTAAGTCTAATGGCCGGTAGGGTTAATGAGATCACAGAAGAGACAACAGATAAATGGGACATTTTCTTTGTGGAGAAAGAAAAACAAGAAGAGCTAAATAGACCAAAAACATTCAAGGTATATGAAAAGGATAAGGACAAAGGAAAAGGCAAGTTAGGTGGACTACCAAATATAAAAGTGACAGATAACCTTCCACCACCTTCTGATACTCCACTGGTACTAACTGACAACACACCAGCTATTGAGAATGTGGAGACTTCACATGAGGATACAAATCCTGAATAAAAAATCTTGTACACAATGAACATTGATACTCAAGAGGTCAATATTGTGGCTGATAAGGAGACAACTAGTGAGAAGAAAGATGTGGCTACTGAGCCATCAGCTGAAAATATTGAGGTAGAGACACATGCAGAACAAACAGTGGAATAAATTGAGATTGGGTTTAGTAAAATTGTTATTGACAGTACTATTGACATAAACATTGAAAAACCAATAGAGACTGAAAAACCAACTGCAGAGAACACAGAGAAACTTACTAAGTCACTGGTAGTGGATAGTGCAGAGATGCAGACAAAGAAATTGATAGTAGAAAGCATAGTGAAACACACTAAGAAACAGGCAGAGAAAAAGGTTGACCTTCAGGTACATACAGAGACAATGCCACCAGCAACTGCTGAGAAACCTAAACCTTTACTAGTTGAAATGCAAACAGAAACTGACCTACCAGAGGTCAAAACAAGCAAAGTGGTTACTCACACTGACAACATGCAGATTGTTAAGGTAGTTGGACAGTCTTTCTAAATTCAAACCAACAAATGTAACTGAGGTACTTTTGGAGTCCATTAAGATTACTAATTGTAATGCATTGACCTATAAAGCTATAGATGACACATTACCCATTCTTAAATTGATTGCACCCAAGTGTAATGTAGATAATAAGGATTCTTTGAGTCAGTTAGACACATTGTCTAAATACATCACTGGCAACATACTGACTGAGAAACAAATAAATGAAGAGACATTTAAAGAGAAAATGGACAAGGAAGAGGATAAATTATTTGAAGAGACAATAAAGAAGTGCACAAAACATATTGATACCCTTTTACCGACACTGAATAACACAATTACAGAGTTCAAGGAACTATATAGAGACACTTGTAAGACTAATCTTTTGATAGTAGATATCGATAAGGAAATCAGCAAAATGCAAAAATAAATTGATGATATAGCTGACAATATCATTGGTTCATCTGAACCAATATCAATTATAGAACAAGAGATAGCTGGATTTGAAGAGAAACTTGAGAAGTTAGAGAAAGAGAAGGAAAGAATAAAAGTCAAGGCAAAAGATCTTAAATGTAGACTCAGTCCTAAATTGGATAACCTTATCTCTTTGAGGAAATAGATATTAGAGACACTTATCCAGGGACAAAAGACATTGGAAGAGAAAATGCATCACCTCACTAGTACCATTCAGAGAACAAAGGCAACATTAAAGGACAACAACAGGTTCACTCGGAGCCTAAATTTGGTATTAGCAGACCTATTCCAGATTGTAACCAACCGCTTACAAGGTTCTAGCTGAGCACTACACTCATTGGAAGTTTGAAAAACTTTGTCATTGATGTCAAATGGGGAGTAGTAGAACTGAGAAAAATGACTTTCAGAAGAGATCATCTGCTCAGGGGGAGCACACAGTTTTCGTAAGATTTTTGGACTTTAATTTTTGGATACAATTTTGAATTTTTCTCATGAGTGTTGCCATCAATTCCAAACGGGGAGATTGTTGGTATTGCACACTCTAATGGTAGTTAAAGGTGATTGAAGGTATTGTCATTGATGGCAAACTTGCAATCTTATGGCACCGGCACCGACAGACTCTACGCCGACTGATAGTTCACCGGCACTGACAATAATGTTTATCGGCATCCTAGCCAATAGGATTTTGATTACTGTATATTGTATTTAATTGTAATATCTTTTTGTAAGCCGACATGGCATATTGTAATTAGACTCATATATAAGTATGAGATCTTGTAGATCATTTTGTGTGATACAACATAGAGGATGGATATGATGGATATGTAGAGTGAATATTAAGGCATATTCTATAGAAGGGTTTATGGTTATTATATGAGCTTAAACTGGTACTGAACCTGGCATAGCAGATATTGTTTTGTAGCAGTACATTATATTGGATTTTCATAATCCATTTTGTAAGTCAATGAGACTTCCTTTTGTAATTGAGTAGTGAGCTCTAGGCAGTTGGCCTTCCTACATGTGCAGGCACCTCTTGCAAGTAATATCCATTCATTGGCCAGTGAGTGAATATTACAAATCCCACCAAGGTTTTACCCACACTGGGTTTCCAAGTTAAACATCTTGTGTTATGGTGTTCTTTCTATGTTGTCTTTACTGTTCATATTTACTGCATTAATTCTTGTTTACCGGTACATTGTTTTGTAATGCAAAATACTTAATAAGGTCAGAAATTATGTAAACCGATTAGATACTAATTCACCCCCCCTCTCAGTATCTTTGGGAATCCTAACAAAAAAACCTACCTAAGTCCAATAACCATGTCTCTACCTCGATTTCACTGCCTAATCCATCAAAGGTAGGAGGATGAGTCCTATTCAGATATGTGATGTGACTAGCTGCAAGCGCCTCCTGATACACCTACATTCTCCTCCTAGGAGAACACGAATTCTCTCTCTCCCGATGCTTTGAATGATGAGATCCCTCCTGTTGGTTCTCCTCCTATCTCGGTCCTAGGCAACCAAGAAGCTCCTACAACACATTCACCAACTGTGGAATTGAATCATCTCTAGGCTGCTCCTGCTCCTGTTCCTCATCATGTGACTCTTCAGAAACCTCAGGATGAGGGTTCCTATGAGTATCCATGCGACCAAAATGACAATGATCTCTACCCCTAATAGGCATCTTATCTAAGAAAATGCAAAGGAAACTATAAAATAAACATCTAAGGGAACTATAACAAGGAAAAATAAATAGCAGGGATAAAACCATTGGGCTACCCCATACCAAATGCTAAAGTGCACAATGGGCTCAATCGAAACCAGAGTACCCAGTGTTGAACATTGGCTCTCATACCAAGTTGTAATGCCTGCCAAAATACCCTAAAGAAACTAAACAATAATATACAAATGGAGATAAAAAAAATTTTAATTAACATCTAATAACAATTAATGCAACATATAACATCTCCATCTATTTACATTCATTAACCAATTAACCAATATGAACATACATCATTGCTCATTTCATCCAATAACACAAGCGGAAATAACACAACATCAATAATCTTTCTCTAGGGTACTTTAACATCATTACTTAATTCATTTCCACCATAACATACTACACACACGATAGGTATATTTCACCTTCATTAATGCATCATATTCTAATTCTTTAACCATGAGATATGCAACTAACAACATTACTATTTCCTTATGATATGCATAATTTCCTTTCTACCAATGCATCTAAGTGAATCATTCTTATTTACTATATCCAATTAACATCTTCTAACATATTCACTTATAATCTAAAAATATTCTTCCTTCAAGATTATTTAACATTCTAACTAGCCTCTAAACATTCCATGAAATAATACAACTAATCCATAATGCAATTCTATTTTATTCCAACTATAATCCACTTTATTTCCATGATTCATAAAATCACATCTCTACAATAGTACAAATATAATATCTCTAAATTCCAATTTCCAACTACAATTCATCTTACAAATATAAGTACATTAAATACATCATGAGTATAGCTCTTTCTACTAAAAGATTCCATCTACTATATACAAAGATATTACATTACATACATTCTATCTTATCCATTACATAAATTTGCTACAAGGTACATCCATAGTACATCATGAAGAAGAATCCATATCCACGCAAGAAGAATCCAAGAGAACATCCCAATGGCTAAAAAGCACCAACCTCCCGACCATGTGGAACCAAAGGAACCAACCCCCATGCTAGGAGATGACACAAGGTCCCAACACATACTCTAAACCTAAGTTGGCACCTATAACCAAGGAGACTAACCACACAAGGGCTCTCAAGCAAGAACTCACACATACAACAAGAATGAACTCCCAGAGGCGTAAAACTCATCAAGACATAAATGCATCCAATAAGCATAATCTTAAATCATAAAGGGGAAACACATGTAGGAGTGGAGTGTCATCACATGCCATCCTCATACACATAATAACTTAATAACACAAGGCCCTAGCCTGATGGACATGTGGAGCCATCTCAACCTATGAGAGACTAAGGGAGATTAGCTTACCATCTTCACAACCTTCTCAAGCTTATCCTAGAACATCCTCCCTAGGAGTAACTCATGAGGGACAAATCAATTTATCATATTATTAATTAATCTAACTACCCAACCGATCAATTATTAGGTTATCAGTTATTTACAAAGCATAGAAAACTCCAATATGCCATTGTGGTCTAGACTTCATGCATCCTTATAAGGAACCTCATGCAATCCTATCTCTCATGACCCCAGTCATCACAAGGAAGCCCACTCCTCCTAACATGGCCCAACTAATAACTCAATGATGAACAATAAGTGCCAAACCGGTACTGAGAGGGGGGGGGCGAATTAGTACAGTCACAAAAACTTTTCCCAAAGCGGTTTGACTGCAAACATGGCAAATATCTGACAGACAGTAAAGCCGGTCTAAAATAGAATGTAACCAGTAAGGCTAGGAATGAATGTGACAAGCGTTAACTAGTTAATCACTTAGTTTTCCACTCAACTTAATACTACACTTCCACTTCACCCTTATGCTTGAATAGGTAATCTATCATCAGAAATATAATAACAGATAGCTCAGCATGATTTTCCTTCAGACACAAATCACATAAATCATCACATGAAAAATACTACACATGACACACTGATTTTTCATGTGGAAACCCAACTGGGAAAATCCATGGTGGGGATGAATACCAACAAGCTACTTTTGAACTCTTTAGAAGTCCACTCTGTTAGGAGCCTAGTTTGGTTAAAGACTATTACAACAGGTTCTGCTAGGAACCGATCCTGTTAGGGATCACCCGGTTAAGGGATGGTTAAATATCTGGTTAAGGGTTAAACCCTGTTAGAGGTTACCTTGTTAGAGGATTTCAAGAACTCAATTAGTTTGAGTCACCTTGTTAAAGGATTTACAACAAGCTGATTAAAGCTACCCGGTTAAGGGATTTTCCAACTATTGAAGTGGTTAAAGATCAATAGGTACTACAATGATCTAATAATAGCACTCAATGCCTAATGTAGATCTGCTTAAGTTCCTTCCTTCTGCACACACACAATGCAAGAATCAATCCTCTTATCTCATCTGGTCTGGCAAGAATCATGTATCTTTTCACTTAGATACACACACACCATTTGCCAACAACCTCAGAAAGAAACACAACATCAACCTTATAGGAAATAGATAGGTTGGTAGCATAAACCCTAAACCCTAAACATTTAGGTTAAGCAGTTTAGGCAGTTCAATCCTGGCCATTGAGCGCTTTACATTTGAATACAAAAGTTTTAAACATATCTCAAGACATTCTCCATCATTCATTCTTCACCATTTTCATGGTAGCTTGTAACCCATCACGCGTTCTCCACCGTTTACAGGGACTTCGTACATTCTCGAGGTAGATAGGATCAATCTCCTTCATGTACGATCCTTCACGCGCTCAAGATGATGTGGCAACATGATCGGATCTTCATTACAATGCTAACTCATCACACAATGTCATCGGCTGAGTCACACAGGCTTGGAGCACTTCAACTGAAAACCCTTAAGCTAAGACTACCAACTAGTAGTCATATCATATTAAGTATTCATAAAGAACATTCCAAATGCCGGTTCACATTTCATCATACTGGTTCTCTTGGACAAACATACCACTTCACCTATTTCTCAATATACCGGTTCACTTCGCCAACTGTTTAGCTTCAATATACTTGTTCACTGCTTTGCACATGTATCGGTTCACCACATTGTACTGGTTCACATTTCAACATATTGCCGGTTCACTTCTCCAACATATTGACATCAATGACAACATAATATCATCATGTCAACATACTCAGCACAAATGCCAACACCAATAATAAATCACAAGAGGCTCTACCAACATAATTACATGAAAATAAAACTCAATGTAGCCAACAATTTCCACACATACTCTTACAACATAAACAAGGCTACAACAACATATACAACATCAATATAGCAAAATGAGCCTCTTGGCTACCAATGACAAAGGTATATCAAGCCATCAAATAAATAATAACATCACAACAAGGCCTACTCACTTGCTGCTCCAAAACAACATAGAAAATATCTCAATCATCCATGGCCTATCCACATGGAAGAGAGTCTAAAATAATCACAATCCATAGAAGAACAAATATACTCAAAACTATCAAAATGCATCAAAACTGGTCAAACCCAAAACTGGGAAATACTAACAGACCTCAAATAAAGCCTCTGGTATAAAAATCAATTCAGGAAATTACTTCAAAAATGACGAAAACTAGGAAAATACAAAACATAGTTAGGTTAGCACTTTTGCCCCATAGGACATCGCTTATGCCACAAAGAACAATGCAAATGCAACATAGGACAACGCTTTTGCATTCTAAAATTGCACATATGCGTTCTGAAACAATTCTTATATTTCCAGATTCACACTTATGCATCCTAAGACAACGCTTATGCTGCACAGAGCAACACAAATTCAATACAGAACAACGCTTTTGCACAAAACTTACCGAAAACTCTGACAACTTTCAGGTAAAATAATAAAATATAGACCTAACAAAAATGCTCAAAAAACATATGAAAAGAAATGCCCAGAATCAAGGAATACTTGGGTATAAACACAATAAAATAACTCAGCCTATAAACCAAGATTTACATCAAATAACTTCAAAACCATTTCTAATAGAGCCGTGAAATGCCATACATAGGAAACCAAAAATATATATTCCAGCAATTATACAAAACCCAAATATTATAAAGTTTCTCCCCAAATATTTCCTTTCAGCAATAATAAAACTATAGCATATAATATTATTTCAACCCAATACCCAAAACAATGAAGACACAATGCATACACAAAGAAGCCATTGAAAACATAATACAAAGTGAAGAACTCCAACCTGCAACTTGAAGTAATGGAAATGAAGTTGAAGAAAATCTCCCACAAGCCAAACGAAGTCCAATCCAAGCTCCAGCAAAAACCAAGAGAGAAGAAATCCAAAGCCAAGAAGAAGCTTGCTGAAATTTTTTCCAGAGAAGAGCAAAAACCAACCTGAAAACCTCACGGGAAAGAAAATAAAAAGCAACAATAATCCAAAACCCTAGCCTCAATTTCAGCCAATCAAAATATTCCATATTGGAGTATATTTTACCAACCCACCATATAATATAATTTATTCACCAATTTTGAATTCGACCAATGAGAGTGAAGGGTAGGTAAAGTAAATAAAATATACGTATTTAGCTAAGTGGGATTGTTTTTATTTCTTTATTTAATTTAATGTGTTCATACACCACACTTAGGAATAAAAGTCAAACTAATAAATAAATATAAGCTGTAAATAAATAGTTCAAATGGGAATTAAAATTAAAAAAACTAAAAGATAATTAAATAAATTAAAGGACCAAATAAATATAAGATATCAAGTAAATATCATACCATAGAAAAACAAATAAATAATTAAATAATCAAATACCATTAAAGATTAAATCACAAATATTAAATAATTATTAAACAACAATAAAGCTCATCAAATAAATAATCATAAAATCAATAAACATTTATTATCAAATGAATATAAATACCGAAAAATTAAATATTCAAAACTCATAAATTAAATACATTAAAATAAATGTTACCAAATATAAAATTACACATCCAGAGCCACAAAATTACTCTAACATAAACAAGTAAATCAATAGGCATAAACTGAACTCACAATACCAAAAGACCAAGCTTAGTATCTAACATGGCAAATTATGCCAAACCACTGGCTACTCACGGTGAACAACTTAAACCTAGAGTATGTGAGGGGAAACTCATGCCATCTCTGAACCACATAAGTGATTGGAACTAAAGACATGCTCAGACCTATGAAGCCAAGTGGAGTCGATGTCTGGTACCTGCAAAATCCTACAACCACAAAATGAGAATACAACATATACATATACATATATATAACAAGCAAGTGATAGAGAATTGTGACGACACATCCCGCTCACAATGAGTGATGTGGAATCATCTCTACCACAAAGACAATCAAACAATATTCAAACACATCTCATAAACATCTCATCATATGTAATCATGAAGTAGGGTTAGCGTAATCATAATCATCATCAAAACCATGATAATCTAATCTATCAATAATCCATCACATAGTGAGCATATAAAATCCATCGAGTACATATATCATCAAATCACATGATCAATCATGATAGTACCAACATCCATATAGATAATCAAAATAGCATGTGTCCAATATTGTCTAACATCAATCATAAGTCACTGAAGAACATGAGTAATCATCATCCAAATCATCAAAATATAGTCTAGATAAGTCTATAAAGAATAATATAAAAGTCAACTCTAGTCAAAATAAGTCAAATCAAGGGTAGACACTACATTCTCCCCCCTTTGCCTAGGCTTACTCCTGGAAGCCTGAGAACAAATAGGGATATATCTCTCTCATCCGCACTACATCCTCCCATGTAGCTGAAGAATCATCAATTGGATCCCACTGGACCCTTACCTTCTCTATGGTCTAACCTCTAAGGGACATCTCTTTGTGTTGTAGAATGTGCACGAGCTCCATAGAAAGCTACTTGTCCTCGATTTGTAAGGCATTTCAATCCAAAACATGCAAAATATCATAATGATATAATTTGAAAACTAAAACATGAAAGACATCATGGATGTGGGACAAGCTAGGCAGCAAGGCAAGGTGATATGCCACAAGACCAATCCGATCCAAAATCTTGAAAGGTCCAACAAACTAAGGTGCCAACTTAGAGCCTTTTCCATAATGGATCAGAATCTTTTGTGGGCAAACTGTTAGAAATACCCTGTCGCCAATAGAAAACTGCATGTCCACTTGATGGGCATCCACATATTTCTTCTATCTATCCTGAGTGGCTAACAAATGCTCTCTAATGCGAGCCACCTGCTCCTCCATATTTTGCAACATCTCTGATCCAATACGCACTCTATCCTCTAAATGGTCCCAACTCAAGGGCGTGTGACATGGTCTACCATATAATGCCTGATAAGGAGACATACAAATAGAGCTATGGTAACCATTAATGTATGCAAACTCAACCAAATAGAGATAGTCCTCCCAATGAGACTACTGATCCATCATGTACATCCTCAACATATCCTCTAGAACCTGGTTCACCCTTTCTATCTGTCAATCTGTCTTAGGGTGATAAGTTGAACCAAAGCTCAACTACGTACCCAAATCATGCTAAAGAGTTATCTAAAATGCTAATGTGAACACTGGATCACCATCTGATATGATCTACTAAGGAATACCATGCAACCTCACAACTCCTTCCAAGAAAACCCGAGCTACTATCGTTGTTGTATATGAAGACCTGATCGGAGAAAAGTGTGCTACTTTGGTCAATCTATCTACAGTGACCATAATAGCATCATGACAACATGAAGACATAGGCAATCCCATAATAACATCATGACGGTGTGAAGACATGGGCAATCCAACTATAAAATCCATAGATATAATATCCCATTTCCATCCTGGAACCAAATGTGATAGTAATAATCCTGCGGGATGTTGATGCTCTGCCTTCACTCACTGACACTCTAGGCAACATGCCACAAAATTTGCAATATCTCTCCTCATACCAGACCAATGATATATCTATCTCAAATCTGCATGCATATTCTTGACACCTAGATGTGCCGAGTAAGGTGCACGATGTGCTTCTGACATAATCAAATATCTAAGACCATCAGATGGTGGAACATAAATACGTCCCAAATGTCTAAGAAGTCCATTTGACTCCACTGAGTAACCTGCATATCTGCCCTCAAGAGTTCTACCTGCGGCAACCTTTGCAATAATCTCCTTATACCATATATCTAAAGGAAGGGCACTAAGAATACGGCTCCTCAAATCCACACTAAGAGACATTGTTGAAATCTCATGCCTCCTGTGACTCAATGCATCTGCTACCACATTCTCCTTACCCTGAATGTATCTCACCTCAAAGTCATACTCATATAAGAACTCCATCCAACGCCTCTACCTAGCATTGAAATTTGGCTACGTGAAGATATACTACAAACTGCGATGATCACTATGCAACTCAAATCTATGTCCAAGAAGGAAGTGCCTCCATCTAACCAAAGCATGAACTACTGCTGCTAACTCAAGACCATGGGTGGGATAATTTTGCTCATGATTCTTAAGTTTATGTGACTCATATGCAATCACATGACCATCCTACATCAGCACTCCTCGTAGACCTTCCAAACAAGCATTTGTGCACACCACAAAATTCCCCAAAGGATCTAGCACTACTAAAATAGGTGCATTGGTCAAACAGTCCTTAAGGATCTAAAATGCTATCTCACATTGTTCTGGCCAAACAATGTTTTTCCCTTTTCTCTGAAGAGAAGTGACAGAATGAGCTATCTTGGAGAAATCCTGAACATATCTACAATAATATCTTGTTAAACCCATGAAACTACGCATACCTCCCACATTAGTGGGTGTTGGCCAATCAACAACCGCCTGAATCTTCAAGGGATCAACTGCGGTACCCTCTCCAGAAATCACATGACCAAGATACCTCACCTCTGTCTGGAAGAAATCACACTTTGCCAAATTGGCGTATAGATGATTCTCCCTAAGACACTGCAAAACTTGCCTCACATGATCCTCATGCTCCTCAAGCAATCTCGAATAAATCAAAATATCATCTAGAAATACTAATACAAATCTATCCAAATACAACCTGAATACACCATTCATCAAGATCATGAAAACCAAAGGTGCATTCATAAGACCAAAAGGTACCACTGTGAACTCATAATGACCATATCTAGTGCAAAAAGTTGTGCGATGAATGTCCATCTCCTTAATCCTCAACTGGTGATATTCAGATTTAAGGTCAATCTTAGAGAAAACCTTGGCATCCTTAATCTGATCAAATAAATCATCTATTTGAGGCAAGGGATATTGGTTCTTCACTGTCACCTTATTAAGCTATCTATAATCAATGTATAATCGAAGAGATCTGTCATTCTTCTTCACAAATAACATAGGTGCACCCCAAGGGGACACACTAGGATGAATAAACCCCTTCACCAACAACTCCTCCAACTCTTGCATGGTCATCCAATAGGGAGCTTTAGAAATAAGCTCAGCTCCTGGTACCAAATCAATCCTAAAATCTATATCTCACCGAGGGAGAATACCTGGAATCTCACAAGGAAAAACATCTACAAACTCCCAAAGAATGGGATGTTTCTACAATAAATCTTCTGAGCTAACTCCCTCATCCACATCCTTCACTCTTACTACAAACAACTGACAACCCATATGCGCACACCTCTTCATCTACATAGCAGAAATCATGTGAAGAGAGATAGGTCTCTGAATACCTATAATCTCCACACTCTTCCTAGTATCATCCATCCACTGCACTCTCTTACCTCTACAATCTATCTACGCTTGGTGAGATCCAAGCCAATCCATACCAAGAGCCACATCATAAGATCCCAAAGACATGATGCGAAGATCCATAGAAGTATGGCAATATCTTAAAACTAAAGGACAATTAAGCATAAGGGAATCCACTACCACTTTGTACCCTGTAGCTAACTCTACCTGCCACCTATCGTCTTGCTTTGTCATAGCAAGCCCACATCGCTTTACTAGAAAAGGAGAAATAAAAGAGTCTGATGCTCTAGAATCAAATAACACTGAACAAGAGATACCACCTATCATACCTGATGGTTATCAACCACCACAAAAACGCAATGAGACCTGCCTGCATTTCCAACTACGGGCTAAGAAGTAGTTGGCTTCTACTGCCTTGACATCTGAGAAGTATGCTAAGGAATATGAACGACAATGTGACCTGGTTGTCCACATGCAAAGCAATCTCTCCTAACAAACACTCTGCTACCTAGTGTTGTACTCGACTGCTGAACACAACCTCTACTAGAAGCTAGTTGTAAACTCTGTGCTGGCTAAGAAGGAGTAGGTCTCCTATCATGCTGATGTTTGTGACTCCTATCAACCTGAAATATGGCACCTCGAGCAAAGCTCTATCCCTGAGAAAACCTCTTCTTATACCACTGACCACTATGGAAAGAAGAAGAATGGCTCCTAGCATATCTTGAACACTACTATTGTGGTCCTCTCACTATAGATCCTGTAACAGGTGCATTAACTATCTATCCTCCAATCACTCCTCCTAATGCTAATGAAAGATTCTCCTCTGCTAGTCTCGCCTTCTCCACAACTTCCTTTAAGGTCTTAGGTCCATGCATCCGAACCTCTCCACCAATACGATCATTAAGACCTCTAACAAAGTGTTGAATCAACATTGGCTCATCATCTACATATGGATCATACTGTCTAAGCTCAAAGAATCTGTGCTTATAATGCTCCACAGTCATCCTCTGCTATCTTAAATCATGGAACTTATCGACCTTCCTCTTCCTCCAATGATCTGAAAGAAATCTCGCATGAAACCGCTCCAAGAATAACTCCCAAGATATCATCACTATGTCCAAATGCAACTTTTGTTCCTCCATGTGCCACCATGTCGTCGCAAAATCACAAAGATGCAAAATTGCACATCTTGCATTGGTGTTACTGCTACACTGATGCATAGAAAAACACCTACCTAAGTCCAATAACCATGTCTCTACCTCCATGCCACTACCTAAGCAATCAAATGTAGGAGGATGAGTCCTAGGAGAATGTGAATGCTCTCTCTCAATGCTCCAAATGATGAGATCCCTCCTGCTAGTTCTCCTCCTGTCTCGGTTCTAGGCGACCAAGAAGCTCCTGTAGCACGTTCACCAACTATGGAATCAGATCATCTCTAGGTTGCTCCTGCTCCTGTTCCTCATGGTGTGACTCTTCAAAAACCTTGGGATGAGGGTTCCTATGAATACCCATGCGACCAGCACAATGATGATCTCTACCCCTAACAGGAATCTTATCTAAGCAAATGGAAAGGAAACTATAACAAGGAAAAATAAATAGCAAGGATAAAACTGTTGGGCTTCCCCATGCCAAATGCTAAAATGCACAATGGGCTCAATCAAAACCAAAGTGTTAGGACCCAGAGGGAACTAAGAGGGGGGGTGAATTAGGTGTGTTATTAATTTAAACCCAAATATAACTTAGTCAAACTTGGTACATAATATCAGTAAAACAAACTTAATGCCAATTGACAATTTAACAGTTAATAACAATACCGGTAAAGTTTAATGCATGAAATAGAGAGACAAATAACATCCACAAAATATAACACAAATATTTGTACGTGGAAACCCTGTAAGGGAAAAAACCATGGTGGGAAACTTTACCCACAATCAGATGATACTACTATAGATAGTATGTGTGTACAAATGGGGTCTGCACATGCAAAAAGGCCAACTGCCTAGAGCTCACTGCTTAATCACAAGATGGGAGTCACACTTACTACAATTGGATAGTTAAATCCAATAATAATGTACTACTCAAAATAGCATCTTCATATGCTGGATGCAATACCAGTTAAGCTTTGATTGTCTTCTTCATACCTTCCTTCAATCTTCAAATGATGTCTGTATGTATAGCTCTACTTATATTCGCATATACCTTATTACAATCCTCTTCCACTTCTATTACATAATCTCACAAATGAGATCTTACATATATACCAAAACCTAAGACCAAATGTGTAGGTCGGCTCACTAAGAATATTGCAATTAAATCAATTACAAATGAATAAATATGTGATGCATCATGTTGGCTCAATGCATTTACAATAATAACCAATCAATAAATCATCTCCATAATGTGTCATGCTGATCTGGAATAGATAACGCTTCCCAGTCCATAACCTAGACCAATATGCCGGTAACAACAAATATGCAAACTCGATTAGACCAATAACCAAATCACCAAAACCAAGTGTCCAAACCGTGTCTTCGACATAACCAAGTAATCTCCAGATGATAATAGATCATCCTTTATTCCGGTGAACAATATAACCTGCCGGCGAACCAAATATTGGTGACTGTGCATAAGTCACTGAACATGTCGGTGAACATAACCAAAGATCTTCAGTGCTGATAAGTGTTGACAAGTGTTGACAAGTGTTGACAGGTGTTGACATCAATGACAAAAACAATGCAACACATCCATAATACCAACAATCACCCCCTTTGGCATTGATGGCAACACAAGATGGAAAAACCATCTAAGTGTCAAAGCAGAAATGCCAATAAGCCAAAAACCAACAATCTTCCAAAGAGCTCAATTACCAAAAATAAAAATACATAATATTTCTCCCCCTAGGAATAATCTCTCCCAAAAGATAATATGTTTTTCCATGGATATCACTCCCCCTTTGACATCAAATGCCAAAGCAATACAAAAACCAAATACAATCAGTTCATATAACTTATTACAAATACCAACTTATCCAATCTATCCAATCTACTCCCCCTTATAAGTAGCTCTCCTCCATCAAAGCCGGAAAAAGGATTTTCTATTAATTCTCATCGGTCTGATGCCATGCTTCAACTGTCTAAGTCTCTATCGGTGAGGGTATAACCTCAAGTTGCTCTCTAAGATATTCAAAAGTTTCCTTAGGGAAAGGCTTAGTAAAGATATCTGCAATCTTCTCTTTAGTATTCACATAAACCAATTTCACTTCTTTTGCTTCAACATTCTCTTTCAAAAAATTGAATTTTATAGAGACATGTTTAGTTTTAGAGTGAAATACCGAATTCTTGGATATATCAATTGCTACCATATTACCACAATAAATGATTATAGGTTCTTTGCATTTTACCTTTATGTCCTTCAACATTTGCTTCATCCATAATACTTGAGTACAATTAGTTGCTGCTCCAACATATTCTGATTCTGTTGTTGATAATGATGTACAATGTCGTTTCTTCCTCAACCATGAAATCAATCTGCTAACAAGAAAGAATGCTCCACCGGTGGTTCTCTTTTTGTCATCTACATCTCCTGCCCAATTTGCATCTGTGTATGCACATAAATCAAAATTTTCATCTTTAGGATACCACAAACCAAGATTTGTTGTGCCTTATAGATACTGAAAAATCCTTTTCACTGTTGATTCATGATTTTCCTTAGGATTACTCTGAAATCTTGAAACAATACATACTACATTCATAATATCAAGTCTTGTTTGTGTCAAATATAGTAAACCTTCAATCATAGATTTATATCTTTTCGGATTAACAGGTGTTGATTCATCCTTCAATGATAGTTTATCAATTGTAGTCATAGGAGTACTTACCAGCTTAGAGTTTTCCATACCAAATTTCTTTAGTAGTTCTTTCAAGTACTTAGATTTACATATGAATATACCTTTATCAGTCTGTGAGATCTGCAATCCTACAAAGAATTTTATCTCCCCAATCATATACATTTCAAATTCTTCCTGCATCTTATTAGAAAAGTCTTTACAAAATCCATCTTCTCCTCCAAAAATGATATCATCAACAAAAAATTCAATAACCAAGATGTCATCATTAGAAACTTTGAAATATAAATTGTTGTCAGCATTACCTTTAGTGTAACTAGGCTTCAAAAGATATTTGTCCAATCTAGTATACCAAGCTCTAGGAGCTTGCTTCAATCCATATAAAGTTTTCCTTAACCTGCAAACCATATCTTTATCATTTGTCAAAGAAAATCCATCAGGTTGTTCAATGTAAACTTCCTCTTCAAGATCACCATTCAAAAATGCACATTTAACATCCATTCTAATTCTTCAACCATGAGATATGCAACCTACAACATTACTTATTCCTCATGATATGCATAATTTACTTTCTACCAATGCATCTAAATGAATCATTCCTATTTACTAGATCCAATTAACATCTTCTAACATATTCACTTATAATCTACCAATATTCCTCCTTCAAGATTATTTAACATTGTAACTAGTCTCTAAACATTCCATGAAATAATACAACTAATCCATAATGCAATTCCATTCTATTCCAACTATAATCCACTTTATTTCCATGACTCATAAAATCACATCTCTACAATAGTACAAATATAATATCTCTAAATTCCAATTTCCAACTACAATTCATCTTACAAATATAAGTACATTAAATACATCATGAGCATAGCTCTTTCTACTAAAAGACTACATCTACTATATACAAAGATATTACATTACATACATTTCATTTTATCCATTACATAAATCTTCTATAAGGTATATCCATAGTACATCATGAAGAAGAATCCATATACACACAAGAAGAATCCAAGAGAATATCTCAATGTCTAAAAAGAACCAACCTCCCAGCCATGTGGAACCAAAGGAACCACCCCCCATTCTAGGAGATGACACAAGGTCCCAACACATACTCTAAACCTAAGCTGGCACCTATAACCAAGGATACTAACCACAGAAGGGCTCTCAAGCAAGAACTCACACATACAACAAGATTGAACTCCCAGAGGAGTAAAACTCATCAAGAAATAAATGCATCCAATAAGCATAATCATAAATCATAAAGGGGAAACATATGTAGGAGTGGAGTGTCATCACATGCCATCCTCATAACATAATAACATAATAACACAAGACACTAGCCTGATGGACATGTGGATCCATCTCAACCTATGGGAGAATATGGGAGATTAGCTTACCTTCTTCATGGCATTCTCATGCTTATCCTAGAACATCCTCCCTATGACTAAGTCATGAGGCACAAATCAATTTATCATCTTATTAATTAGTCTAACTACCCAACCCATCAATTATTAGGTTATCACTTATTTACAAATCATGGAAAACTCCAATGTTCCCTAGTGGTCTAGACTTCATGCATCCTTACAAGGAACCTCATGCAAGCCTATCTCTTGTGACCTCAGTCATCAAAAGGAAGCCTACTCCTCCTAAAATGGCCCAACAATAAATCACAAGAGGCTCTACCAACATAATTAAATGAAAATAAAACTCAATGCAGCCAACAATTTCCACACATACTCTTACAACATAAACAAGGCTACAGCAACATATACAACATCAATATAGAAAAATGAGCCTCTTGGCTAGCAATGACAAAGGCATATCAAGCCATCAAATGCTGCCATCAAATAAATAATAACATCACAACAAGGCCTACTCACTTGTTGGTCCAAAACAACATAGAAAATATCTCAATCATCCATGGTCTATCCACATGGAAGAGAGTCTAAAATACTCACAATGCATAGAAGAACAAATATACTCAAAACTATCAAAATGCATCAAAACTGGTCAAACCCAAAACTGGGAAATACTAACAGACCTCAAATAAAGCCTCTGGTACAAAAATCAATTCGAGAAAATACAAAACACAGTCAGATTAGTGTTTTTGCCCCGCAGGACAATGCTTATGCCATAAAGAACAATCCAAATGCAACACAGGACAACGCTTTTGCATTCCAGAAATGCGCATATGCATTCTGAAACATCACTTAAGTTTGCAGATTCATGCTTATGCATCCCAAGACAACGCTTATGCTGCGTAGAGTAGCGCAAATGTAATACAGAACAACGCAAATGCAATATACAACAATGCTTTTGTAGAAACAATGCTTTTGCAAAAAACTTACGGAAAACTCAGACAACTTTTGGGTAAAATAATAAAATATAGACTTAACGAAAAGGATCAAAAAACATATGAAAAGAAATGCCCAAAAACAAGGAATACTTGGGTATAAACACAATAAAATAACTCAGCCTATAAACCAAGATTTACATCAAATAACTTCAGAACCATTTCTCACAGAGCCCTGAAATGCCATACACAGGAAACCAAAACCATATATTCCAGCAACTATACAAAACCCAAATATTATAAAGTTTCTCCCCAAATATTTTCTTTCAGCAATAATAAAACTATAGCATATAATATTATTTCAACCAATACCCAAAACAATGCAGACACAATCCATACACAGAGACACCATTGAAAACAAAATACAAAGTGAAGAACTCCAACCTGCAACTTGAAGTAATGGAAATGAAGCTGAAGAAGAGCTCCCACAAGCCAAACCAAGTCCAATCCAAGCTCCAGCAAAAACCAAGAGAGAAGAAATTTAAAGCCAAGAAGAAGCTTGCTGAAATTTTTTCCAGAGAAGACCAAAAACCAACCCGAAAACCTCATGGGAAAGAAAATAAAAAGCAACAATAATCCAAAACCCTAGCCTAAATTTCGGCCAATCAAAATATTCCATATTGGAGTATATTTTACCAACCCACCATATAATATAATTTATTCACCCATTTTGAATTTGACCAATGAGAGTGAAGGGTAGGTAAAGTAAATAAAATATACTTATTCAACAAAGTGGGATTGTTTTTATTTGTTTATTTAATTTAATGTGTTCATACACCCCACTTAGGAATAAAAGTCAAACTATTAAATAAATATAAGATGTAGATAAATAATTCAAATTGGAATTAAAAGCAAATAAACCAAAAGCTAATAAAATAAATCAAAGGACCAAATAAATATAAGATATCAAATAAATATCATACCATTGAAAAACAAATAAATAATTAAATAATCAAATACCATTAAAGATTAAATCACATATATTAAATAATTATTAAACAACAATAAAGCTCATCAAATAAATAATCATAAAATCAATAAACATTTATTATCAAATGAATATAAATACCAAATAATTAAATATTCAAAATTCATAAATTAAATACATTAAAATAAACATTACCAAATATAAAATTACACATCCAGAGCCACAAAATTACTCTAACATAAACAAGTAAATCAATCGGCATAAACCAAACTCACAATACCAAAAGACCAAGCTTAGTATCTAACATGGCGAATTATGCCAAAACACTGGCTACTGATGGTGAACAATTTAGACCTAGAGTATGTGAGGGGAAACTCATGCCATCTCCGGACCACATAAGCCATTGGAACTAAAGACACGCTCAGACTTGTGAAGCTAGGTGGAGTCAATGTCTGGTATCTGCAAAATCCTACAACCACAAAATGACAATACAACATATACATATATAGAACAAGCAAGTGATAGAGAGTCGCGACAACACATCCCGCTCGCAATGAGTGATGTGGAATCGTCTCTATCATGAAGACAATCAAACAATAGTCAAACACATCTAATAAACATCTCATCATATGTAATCATGAAGTAGGCTTAGCG
This sequence comes from Cryptomeria japonica, assembly GCF_030272615.1. Lineage (NCBI taxonomy): Eukaryota > Viridiplantae > Streptophyta > Pinopsida > Cupressales > Cupressaceae > Cryptomeria > Cryptomeria japonica. The sequence goes on along the minus strand of NC_081411.1, from coordinate 439,321,543 downwards.
TAATCATAATCATAATCAAAACCATGATAATCTAATCTATCAATAACCCATCACATAGTGAGCATATAAAATCCATCGAGTACATATATCATCAAATCACATGATCAATCATGATAGTACCAACATCCATATAGATAATCAAAATAGCATATGTCCAATATTGTCTAACATCAATCATAAGTCACTAAAGCACATGAGTAATCATCATCCAAATCATCAAAATATAGTCTAGATAGGTCTATGAAGCATAATATAAAAGTCACCTCTAGTCAAAATAAGTCAAATCAAGAGTGGACACTACATACCCAGGCAATTTGGATGAAACACATTCTGGAAGGATTCAAGCTGAAGATTACAAAACCAGTAAAGTTTTTATGTTACAACACTAGTGCAATAAAAATTTCAAAGAACCCAGTGTTGCATGCTAGAACCAAGCATATTGAGCTGAAATATCATTTCTTGAGGGATTAAGTGCAGAGTAAAGATGTGTTATTGGAACATGTATTTACTAAGGAGAAGCTAGTGGATATTTTTACTAAATCTCTGCCTAAGACTACTTTTGAGTATCTTAGAGGTCAGCTAGGGGTTGTGCCGCTACATGAGGTCATTGACTAGATGTGGAATACATCAGTCTCGGAGCTAATTGAAGAATATTTAAGCATGATTGGTGTAGAGTGGAGGTATTCCAGAGGGGGAGCATCATGTTGCATGTTGATGATGCTAAACAGTGAAGTATGACACTGCATGTTTTACTTTCACTTTGGCATTGTTGTCAAAGGGGGAGAATAACTATATGATTATGGGGAGAATAATTGTATGATAGAGAGAAGATCTATAGCTAGTTACCAGTTGAAGACATGGAGATTGAAGGAGACTAAATGGTAAAATGTAAACCAAGATTCCTATACCTATGTATGTGCATTACTCTCAATCATCACAATCAAGGGTATTGATATTTGTATTGCCATCAATGACAAAGGGGGAGATTGTTGGCATTTGCATGAAGATTGCATTGATGAACTATTATGTTGTCATTGATATCAATTGCAACTAGTATTAATGTTGTAATGATGTTGTTTTGCAATTGGTAAGTGAGCTAGTGAAGGAAACCAATATTACTTGTGAAAGAAATGAGATCAACCGGTAACCCTAACTATTGATGTGCCAAACCCTAACCGATGGAGCTTGGTGAATCGGTTGTATTGGTTTATGATCAAATTATGAATGGTAATAATTATGCCAAGTATGCATGTTGTATGTGAAGAGTTTCAAAATGGTTTTTGGTGCGTAGAGATAATGGTTTTACCTTGGGAATGAGCGAGTGCATTGCATGAAGTGTAAACCGCATGATAAGTTAAGAGATTGATGAAGTGGTGATCAAGGAGCGGTCAAGGTTGTCTTGAACTATGTGCAATGATTTCTATGTAATCCAATGGTCATACTTGAACTGGTTTGTTTGTAATCTCTATGAGATATTAGGTTTGTGATGTGTTACCGACCTATTGTTTTGTTTATAAGGTCGATGAGTTGTTTTGTTGTTGTGTTGGAAATTTTGGTTAAGTGAACCAGAAGGTGTATCTATAGTATGTGTGAAGGAAGTGTAGCGTCCTAAAATTGTGACACTTGCAATTTCGACTGCATTTGGGTCTTCACGATGGTGATGCAACACGGAACCTGAATGGAGACCCCGAAACTTGCTCATGACACCAAAAACTGCATTTTTCCAGCACCCTGGCCTGATCCTCCTTGCACCCTGCTGTCCCAGGAGGTGGGACCAGTGCACCCAGCGCCCTGGTCCTTTAGGACCAGGGCGCCCAGTGCCCTGGTCCCCCAGGACCATGGTGCCCAGTGCCCTGGTCCCTAGCCCTATTTTGGGCCCAGTCTCCTATGGGACTTCAGGCCTTTTTGTTTGCAAATTGGAAAATAACATTTCCTGGTCGGCCTAAGGTCGGGAAAATCAGTCTTTTAACCCTAATTGACAAGTATATAAACTACATTTTCCTCTCCCATTTGGGTAGATAAAAAAGAGGAAGGACTTATGTGTACAAGACGTGGAAACTCTATTCAAACATTCAAGCATTCAAGCATTCAAGCATTCCTTCAAGCAATTGATCATTCTAAGTCTCCATTCAAGGCTAAGTGTTGCATTCAAGACAAGGATTCAACCATTTAAGAGGAGATCACATACTACAACATACAACAAACAACAACATCTATACCTTCGCATATAAGGATACAAACATCCTTACAACAAGGTATTAGTACTTGTTTTACATTACATTTACAGCATTTCTCATTTCTTGGTTAATTCCAAAACCGGGGTTTGACCTAAAGGCAAACCCCTAATCCCTAACCCCCCCCAATCATCTTTGTTTTTCTGTGTGTAGGTTGTAGGTACGCGGCTGAAATTGAAGATCTGGAATCCTTGTGCAGAGACGAACAGATCCCCCTTTGTTTCGCGGATTTTTCGGAGGACCGTGTGCACGCCGGGCGCCATCGTCCTGTCAACTTTTGCTCAAATTTGCAGGACACCGCCATCTCGACATTTTACTGCTAATTCTAGGTCTGCAGCTTCATATCATATCCCTATCTCTATTTATAAGTGAATCTTTCTCGCTTCTACATGCATTCCTAGTTCAATCTTTCTATCTACATTCTTTACAAAAGAGGGTATCCTTGCTACCACAACCCTTGAAACCCATATAGAATCCAATCTTGCATTGCGTGGGATTGGATCTTGTGGGTTTCAACCCCTCTTTTGAATGTAAAGTCCCTCCTAAGTGAAAACCATCAACCCTAGTGACTCTCCCTTCTCTCTCCTCGGAGTTGGGGAGAGGAGAACGACTAGGGTTCAATTTTTCCGCTTTACAGGAAGATATAAGCATGAAAAGGATCTGATCAAGCAAATTAGTTCTATTTACCAAATCAGCAAACCCCTGTTGTTCTCTAACAATTACAACAGTCAAATCCCTTAATCGGGTAAGCCTTAACTAGCTTAGTGCTATCAAAATCCTATAACCAAGTGATCCATTAGCTTAGATTTCAAACCCTCTACTGAGGTTACTCCTAACAAGGTATTGCTTCTAAAAGGGCATTATAGTCAATCCCTTAAATGGGTGGTCCCTAACAAGATCTATTCTTAACAAGACTTTTTGCAAAGCTTTAATAGGCTTGGCTCCTAACAAGGTGAACTTCAGAAGAGTTCAGAATACTTGTGGGTATTCATGCGCACTGTTGTTTTTCCCATTTGGGTTTCCACGTCAAAATTATTGTGTCAAGTGGTGAATGATTTTTGTGGTTATGTTTGATATGGTTAATTCGCTTAACTGTTAAATCCACTTAGATATGAAAAGATGACTGGCAGTAATCTGAAATGTGCATTTACTTTTTTCAGTAAAGTATTTGAATGTTTTGGTTAAATGGTTTGAGAGTTTCAGATTTATTTACTATTATTTTGATATGCCAGTCAAACCAGTAAACTATCAATGATATTGAAGTTTATAGTTCATTGTTGGAACCAGTTAGTTCTGAGATTGGCTTGAGAGGTTGTTTTTGAGTTTGGTGAAAGTTTAAGTCATTTTTATATCTACTAATTCACCCCCCCTCTCAGTAGTTGTCTAGATCCTTATTGATTCATTGTACCATCATAATCTGCCTCCAAGAAAAAATGCTCCTCTAGTTGTACTCTTCCTGTCATCAATATTGTCTACCCAATCTGCATCTGTATAGACTTTTAAGTCAAATTATTTTGCATATGGATACCATAATCCATAATTAGTTATTCCTTTCAAGTATCTAAAAAGTCTTTTGGTCTTAATCATGTGTGTCTCCTTCAGAATTTTTTGAAATCTGGCAACCAATCCTACTACATGGGAAATATTAGTTCTGTTGTGGACAACATAATGTAGTTTACCTATCATGGATTTATACTACTTTTTATCAACTAGTGTAGAATCATCTTCCTTTGACAATTTATAGCCTATAACCATTGGTGTTCCAACTGGTTTATAGTCTCCAGTTCCAAAAGTTTCAATACTTCCTTCACATACTTGCACTATGTGATAAAAACTCCTTCCTTAATCTATTGGATTTGCAAACCTATGAAATTTTTTATCTCACCTACTAGTGACATCTCAAATTCATTCTTCATTTCATTTGCAAATTCATGACACATATCATCATTCCCTCTAAAAATGATATCATCTACAAATAATTCACTTCCCAGTATCTTATCTCCTTTTGTCTTGAGATATATGTTACTATCTTCACCAGTTCTTTGAAAACCTATCTTCACTAAGTGAGAGTGCAATCTTTCATACCATTCTCTTGGTGCTTGTTTCAATCCATATAGTGCCTTATGTAGCTTGCAAACCATATTATTTTCTTTAGTTAATGCATAACCATCTGGTTGTTATATGTAGACTTCCTCTTCCAATATTCCATTTAGGAATGTTGATTTAACATCCATCTAATACAACTTAAATCCTCTGTATGCTGCAAATGCAAGTAGAGTCCTTACTCCTTCTAATCTTGCAACTGGTGCAAATGTCTCACCATAATATTCAACTTCCTCTTGTGCATATCCTTTGCATACCAGTCTGGCTTTATTCCTGGCTACTACTCCATCATCCTTCAGTTTTTTTCTAAATACCCATTTTGTACCTATTACATTCTTGTTCTTCAGTCTTCGTACCAGTGACCATGTATTGTTCTTCTCTATTTGGTCAAGTTCTTCTTCCATTGCCTTGATCCAGTGTTCATCTCCAAAGGCTTCTTTTTTGGTTCTAGGCTCAATGGTGGAGATCATACAAGAGTTTCTCTTATCCCTCTTCTAGTTAACACACCTGCATTCATGTCTCCAATAATCTGATCAGGGTTGTGATTGAGTCTGGCATACCTTGGAATAACATGATCTTGATTTTCAGGTTCCTCTTCTTCTTCACTTTCTTCATCTCCTGTTAGACCTTCCTGTTCTAGTTGAACTGGGGCTTCTATGTTCAGTTCATCAACTTCTGGTTTTATCGGTTCCAATTCCAAAAAGAATGTGTAAGGTTCTTCTTCCTTCTTCTCTTTGTTGGTTTCTCTTGAATTTTTAGGAAATTTATCTACTCGGACATTGACACTTTCAATGATCTTCTTAGTTCATTTGTTGTAGTACTTGTAAGATTTTCTCTTGGTAGAGTAACCAAAAAAAATATGCCTTTCTCACTTTTGGCATCAAACTTACCAATATAATCACCTCTTTTAATAAAACATCTACTACCAAAAAATTTAAAGTAACTGACATTAGGTGATCTACCATACCAGTATTCATAGGGTGCTTTGTCCTTACCTCTTTTAACCAGTATCCGGTTCATTATATAAATAGTTGTGCTAACATCGTCTCTCTGGAATGTCTTAGCTACACCTCCTTGAATTAACATAGTCCAAGAAGCTTCAACTACTGAGCGGTTGCTCCTTTCTACAATACCATTCTGTTGTGGTGTCCTAGGTGCAAAAAGCTACCTCTTAATCCCATTGTCTTCATAGTATCTGGTCAATTCATCTGATGTAAATTCACCACCTTGATAAGCTCTTAAGCACTTTAGCTTCCCTCCACTTTCATTTTCAACCAAGGCTCGAAAAGCCTTAAATTTGCTAAATTCTTTTGTCTTGTGTTTCAAGAATGTGACCCACATCATCCTTGAGAAGTCATTGGTAAATATCATGAAGTATCGATCAACTTGAATACTCCTAGTCCTCATTGGTCCACATAGGTCAGTATGAACCAAATCTAGCAAATTTTTAGCTAAGAAAGATTTGTTCTTGAAGGTTGAGGATGTCATTTTCCCTAACTGATATTCCTTGCACAAAGCATTCACCGGTTTGTCCAACTGTGGCAAACCTCTTATTGATTTTGATTTACTGACTCTTACAATGTTATAAAAAATTCATATGACAAAATCTTCGATGCCAAAGCCAACTATCTTCCACTTTTAGAATCAAACTGTTGGTATTTTTTGAATATTGCATTAATAAAGTAAAGTGTTGTCATTGATGTCTATTGCAACCAGTAATGGAGTTGTATTACAACCGCTTAGTGATGCAATATTGAAACTGGTAGTAAAGAAGTGAAGGAAACCGATATTGGTATTTAAAGTAGAGTGATCAACAAGTAACCCTAACCCGTTGATATTCAGAAACCTAACCGATGGAGCTTGGAGAATCAATTGTGATGGTCTATGATTGAAAAGTGATTGGAGATGGAGATACGACGTATGCATGTTTTATGTGATGAGTTTCAAAGTGGTTTGGCGCATAGAGATAATTGTTTAATCTTGGGAATGATCATATGCATAGCATGAAGTGAAACCATGTGATAAGCTATAGGATTCGATGAGCGGTCCTCTAGGAGTGGCTCAAGTTATCTAGAACAATGTGTAGTTGATTACTATGTAATCTAATGGTCATGTTTGAACTAATATGATTGTAATCTCTATGAGATATTACTTTTTGTGTTGTGTTACCAACCCATTGTATTTTTATTTAAGGTCGATGAAGTTGTTTGTAATCTGTGTTGGCAAATCTGTTTAGTATGAGTTGTTGTTGCCAACCCAGAAGGAGTATCTATAGAATGTTATGAATGCGGATAGGAGCATAAAAGGATCTGATTAAGTAGAGCAGTACTATTACTAGATCAGCAAAAACGTTGTTCTCTAACCATTACAATAGTTTGCATTATTGGATCACCTTGGTATTGTCTAAATCCTCTAACTAGGTGATCCATTAGCTTGGATTATCCTCCACTGAGGTTACCTTTCAGAGAGTATTGCCTTTAATAGGGTATTGTTTTCAATCCCTTAATTGGGTGGTCCTTAACCGAATCTATTCCTTACAAGACATTTTTTTAAAGCTTCTAACAAGGCTTGGCTCCTAACAAGGTGAAATTCAAAAGAGTTTAGAATAATTGTGGGTATTCATCCCCACTATGGTTTTTCCCATTTGGGTTTCCACGTGAAAAAACTATGTCAAGTGGTGAATGATTTTATGTGTTTTTATATTGTTTTAATATGTATAACTTGTAAAACCACTAAGACATTTTTAGATGACTGGAAGTGATCTGAAATGAGGTATTACTAATACTAGTAAAGTGTTTTGATATTTTGCGTATAAGGTATCTAAGTTTCAGATCTGTTACACTGTATCATTGATATTTTAGTCAACTGGTAAGCTTGATAGTGCAGTTGTAGTTTTAGTTGCAGTGACTAAACTGGTAAATTTAACAAGTTGTTTCTGAGTTTGATTTCAGTTTTGTTAAAATTTAATTTGTTTTCTATCTACTAATTCACCCCCCCCCCCTCTCAGTAGTTGACTAGATCATTATTGACTCATTATATTATCAATTGGTATTAGAGCAGTCCAAGTCCTCTTGTGTTTAAGCCTAATAGCTTGAGGAAAAGATCTAGGATAACATGATGAAGAAAGAAGGTCCAAAGTTCAATAGGGAAAACTATAGAATCTGGAGTGATAGGATGAAAATATATATCAAGAGTCTAGGAAGCCAATATCGGGAACATGCTACTAATAAATATAACTTGCCAAGTGGGATTTTGTTAGATGATAAAAAAAGGAGCAACAAGAAAATAATCAAGCATTGGAGGCCATCAGTAGTTCCTTATCTAATTCAGAGTATGTTGATGTTCATGGATTGGATAATACATATGAAGTATGGAAGAAATTGGAGGAGATCTATAGCGGTGATGAGCATGTTAAGATTGCCAAGGAAGAGAGCTTGAGAGGTAAATTTGATGATATGCAGATGACTGAAGGTGAAAATATTCAACAGTATGGTCAAAGGATCAAAGAGATAGTTGGTTAAATCAAGAGTGTTGGAGGTACAATGGAGGATACCACTGTGGTTAGTAAGGTGTTGAGAACCCTTCTACCAATCTATGCTATCTGAGTTGCAGCCATACATAAACTCAAGTCTATTGATAAATCAAAGGTAACTCTTGACTCTATCATTGGTAAACTGACTTATTTTGAATTAAATGATTATGATGGAAGTATTCAGAAATCATAATCTACGTTTAGAGCCTCAATCTCAATCCCACCAGCGAGGAAAAGAAGAGAAATGAGTTACAGTCATGAATCTAGATCTAGCAAAGAGGTAGATGATGAAGATAGTCTGGTTGAGCTGGAAGCATTGTTGGCCAAGTGGTCACCCAGAGGTACCGGTAACTACAGAGGTAAATTATCATTGAAGTGTTTTTGCATGTAACCAGATTGGACATATTGTTGCTAACTATCCAAATAGAGATAATGAGTAGAAGCGTGAGAATTTTAGAAAGTATAAAGGCAAAAGTAAAAGAAAATGTTTTATTGTAGTAGATGGAGGAATTACATATGAAGAATCTGAGGAAGATGCAAATGAGGACATTGTCTTTGTTGCTATTAAGGAAGAGATGTCAAATCAGAAGGCTTTAGTATCTCACATGGATAGTTCTAATGATTGAATTATAGACAGTGGTTGTTCACACCACATGACCGATGACTGGAGTAAGTTTCTTACTTTGAAGGAGTTTTATGGAGGTATTGTAAGAATTGGAAATGACTCACCATGTATAGTGAAAGGAAAAGGAACCATCTCTCTTAATGGGAAGAGCATTGAAAATGATGTCTCCTTGGTTGAAGGATTGAAATACAATCTTTTGAGTGTTTCTCAACTCAATGACAAAGGTTAACCACTGGAATTCAATAATAGAATGTGCAAGATCTATTGAAGTAATGGTGAACTAATTGCAACCAGCAAATAGACAAAAGGTAACTTGTTCCACCTAAATTTTAAAGTCAATAGTTGCTTAATTGCAAAAGTAGATGATTATTGGCTTTGGCATCAAATATTTTGTCATATAAACTTTGATAACATTGTAAAAGATAGTAAGTCTAAATTGGTAAGAGGTTTGCCTCAGTTGGACAAACTGATTAATTCTTTATGCAAGGAATATCAATTAGGAAAGATGGCATCCTCAACTTTCAAGGGCAAATCTTTCTTAGCCAAACATTTGCTATATTTGGTTCATATCGACCTTTGTGGACCAATAAGGACTAGAAGCATTCAAGGTGATCGGTATTTCATGATCTTTACTGGTGATTGCTCAAGAACGATGTGGGTCACATTCTTGAAGGACAAAATAGAAGCCTTTAACAAGTTCAAGGCATTTAGAGCCTTAGTTGAAAAAGAAAGTTGAAAGAAGATAAAGTGCTTGAGAACTGATCAAGGTGGTGAATTTACTTCAGAGGAATTCACTAGATATTTTGAAGATAATGGAATCACAAGCCAACTTTTTGTACCTAGGACACCACAACAGAATGGTATTGCAGAGAGGAACAATTGGTCAGTAGTTGTAGCTACAAGGGCTATGCTAATTCAAGGAGGTGTAACTAAGACATTCTAGAGAGAAGTTGTCAGCACAACTGTCTACACAATGAACTAGATATTAGTTAAAAGAGGTAAGGATAAAACCCCTTATGAATATTGGTATGGTAGAGCACCTAATGTCAGTTATTTTAAGATTTTTGGCAACAGATGTTTTATCAAAAGAGGTGATTATGTTGGTAAGTTTGATGCTAAGAGTGATGAAGGCATATTTCTTGGTTACTCCACCAAGAGCTAAGCCTACAAATGTTACAACAATAGGACAAAGAAGATAATTGAAAGAATTAATGTTCAAGTGGATAAGTTTCCTGAAGATTTAGGAGAAACCAATGAGGAGAAAGAAGAAGATGAACCTTACATTCTAATTTTGGAACCAGAACCGGTAAAGTTGGAAGTTGGTGAATTGAATACTGCAACCCCAGTTCAACCGGAACAGGTAGATTCTGTAAAAGATGAAGATAGTGAAGAAGAAGAAGAACATGAAGATAGTGATCATGTTATTCTAAGGTATGTTAGACTCAATCATAATTTTGATCCCATTATTAGAGATAAAGACGCAGGATTAGAGAGAATTCTTGTATGATCTCCACTATTGAGCCTAGAACAACAAAGAAATCCTTTGGAGATGAACATTGGATCAAGGCAATAGAAGAATAACTTGACCAGATTGAGAAGAAAAATACATGGACATTTTTACCTAGACCGGAGAACAAGAATGTAATAGATACAAAGTGGGTATTCAAGAATAAATTGAATGAAGATGGAGTAGTTGTAAGAAATAAAGCCATATTAGTATGCAAAGGTTATGCACAAGAAGAAGGTGAAGACTATGGTGGAACATTTGCACCAATTGCAAGATTGGAAGGTGTTAGGAATCTACTTGTATTTGCAGCATATAGAGAATTCAAGGTTTATCAGATGGATGTGAAGTTAGCATTCCTAAATGGAATATTGGAAGAGGAAGTCTACATTGAACAACCAGATGGTTATGCTCTAACTAAAGCAAAGGATATGGTGTGGAGATTACATAAGGCACTATATGGTTTAAATAAAGCACCAAGGGCATGGTATGAAAGACTACATTATCACTTAGTGAATATTGGTTTTCATAGAACCAATGAAGATAGTAACATATATCCCAAGACAGAAGGAGATAAGATACTAGTTAGTGAGGTATTTGTGGATGATATCATTTTTGGAGGTAATGATGACTTGTGTGATGACTTTTCTAATGAGATGAAAAGTGAATTTGAGATGTCTTTGGTAGGTGAAATAAAATTATTTATAGGTTTGCAAATTCAACAAATGAAAGAAGGAATTTTTATCACTCAGTCCAAATATGTGAAAGAAGTATTGAAGACTTTTGGAATGGCAGACTGTAAACTAGTTGGAACACCTCTGGTTACATGATGTAAATTTTCTAAGGAGGATGATTCTACATTAGTTGATTAAAAGGAGTATAGGTCTATGATAGGGAAATTGCATTATGTTGTTCACAACAAACTGGATATTGCTCATGCGGTTGGATTAGTTACCAGATTTTTAAAAAGTCCTAAGAAGACACACATGGTAGAACCTAAAAGAATATTTAGATATCTAAAAGGGACAATTGATTATAGATTATGGTATCCATATGCAGGAAACTTTGATTTGAAAGTCTATATAGATGCAGACTAGGCTGAAAATGTTGATGATAGGAAATGTACAACTAGGGGAGCATTATTTCTTGGAGGAAGACTTATGTCTTGGAGCAGGAAGAAACAGAGTTGTATCTCCCAATTGACTATAAAAGATGAATATGTTGTAGCATACATGAATTGTACACAAGCAACCTAGATGAAACACATTTTGGAAGGATATAAGTTGAATCTATTAGAACTAGTGAAGATTTTATGTGATAACATCAGTGCAATAAACATTTCAAAGAACTCAGTGTTGCATGCTAGAACCAAGCATATTGAGATGAAGTATCATTTTCTAAGAGATAAAGTGTAAAGTAAAGATGTGTTACTATAGCATGTTTCTTCAAAACAACAGGTTGCAGATATCTTTACTAAACCTCTACCTAAGGTGACATTTGAGCATCTTAGAGGTAAGTTAGGGGTTGTACCCCTACATGAAGCTAATTGAGAAGATGTGGAAGACATCAGTCCTAGAGCCTATTGGAAACCTTGATGAAGGATTGGTGTATATTGGAGCTACTCCACAGGGGGAGCAACTAGTTGCAGAACAATGAAGTATGACATTGTATGTTTTACTTTCACTTTGGCATTGTTGTCAAAGTGGGAGAAGAACTATATAAGGGAAAAGAATTGTATATGATTGATATCTAGTTACTAGCTGAAGACATGAAGAAAAGTTGAAGAAGAGTATGCATTACTCTCAATCATCACAATCAAAGGGTATTGATATTTGTATTGCCATCAATTTTAAAGGGGAGATTATTGGCATTTCATGAAGATTGCATTAATGAAGTAAAGTGTTATCATTGATGTCAATTGCAATCGGTAATGGAGTTGTATTACAATCGGTTAGTGATGCAATAGTGCAACTAGTAGTGAGCAGTGAAGGCAACTGGTATTGGTATTTAAAGCAGAGTGATCAACTAGTAACCCTAACCCATTGATATTTAGAACCCTAACCATTGGAGCTTGGAGAATCAGTTGTGATGATCTGTGATCGAAAGGTGATCGAAGATAGAGATGCCATGTATGCATGTTGCACATGATGAGTTTAAAAGTGGTTTGGTGTATAGATAACTATTTTATCTTGGGAATGAGAATATGCATAGCATGAAGTGAAACCATGTGTTGAGTTACAGGATTCGATGAGTGGTGATCCAGGAGCAATTCAAGTTGGCTAGAACAATGTGTAGTTGATTATTATGTAATATAATGGTCATGTTTGAACCGATATGTTTGTAATCTCTATGATATATTAATTTATGTGTTGTGTTATTAACCTATTGTATTTGTATTTAAGGTCGCTGAAGTTGTTTATAATTTGTGTTGGCAAATTTGTTTATTATGGGTTGTTGCCGAACTAGAAAGAGTATTTGTAGATTGTTGTGAAGGCAGATAGAAGCATAAAAGGATCTGATTAAGCAGAGCAATTCTATTACCAGATCAGAAAAAACCCTATTGTTCTCTAACCATTATAATAGTTAAACCCCCTAATCGGCTCATGTCTATAACTGTACAAAATTCTTTGTGGGCACTTGGATTTTTCATTGATGGCAAAGGGGGAGGAATAAGTGAAAAATGTATATATTTTTCAGGGGGGCATCAGATGTATATAATAGTCACATGTACAGATCATCAGATTCAGATTTAGTGGCAATATCACGGATGGTACCATTTTTCACATTAGTGTTGCCATTAATGCCAAAGGGGGAGATTGTTGGCAATTGATACTCATTCGGTAAGGTTCATGGCATTATGGGTTGTCATTGATGGCAACTCATTATATCAGGATAACTGGTTTCATTGTTTGGTTAATTGACATTCATTGCACTTAATCCTGGTATTGGTATTCGCATTGCTTTAGAACGACACCGATACCGACATCGACACTCACTTCATACCCGACTAAGTCCTGATCACGGTAACGTGTATATGGAAGCCGGTAATGAATAGGACCCAACTAAGGAAATATTTTGGTCCTGATTATGTCTTCATGGATTTTGGTGGTAACGCATGATGGTCGACATTGTCATTGGATTTATGTTTGATTTTTCATTATGTTCTAGTAGCCGTCTTGTTTATATTTTTTTATTTACTGTTAACCGATTAATAAGGAATAAGTCCAAATCTAACTTTACTAGTATAACACTGATTACCACCCCCCCCCCCCCCCCAATCTTAGTGTTCTTGGATTCCAAAACTTGCTTGTCAAAAAGTCAATCTAAACCTTTGAGTTGGATGGCCAAGGAAATTCAAACCTAAGGTTTGGATCATGATGTCATCAAATTTCCACAATCTATGCTATTATCTTAGATATTTCTATATTTGATTGTGTATCACCTTTTTATCATCAATATTTCAAGTCACACTCTATGATCCATCATCAAGATGAAAGAGAGTTAAAGGAGATGTGAAATCCTAAAGTAGGATATAATATGGTTGTGCTACAATGTGAGAGTATTATAATGTGGTTGCACTTCTAGGAATAAAAACTGTTTCCCATTGTAAAAATTCATCTTCATAGAAGCATGAATGTTTTATTACATGATTGTAATCCTATGGAGATAATAATCCTCTCTATATATGTCCATATTTATCTTTATTTATCTCCTTGCGCCTCTCTCTCTCACTCCTTCCCTCTCTATCTAATGTTCTCACATTTTTATGAAGAGAAACACACTCTCTCCATTACACTCATGTGTTTTCTAAGAGAGACATTGTACATCTCATTACCTTCCTCCTCTATATTTTTATCTCTTTCCATATCTTCATTTCTCTTTGTCTCTCCATCCTCTCTCCCTCTCAATTTTAGATCCTCTTTAGATATTTCTATCTCTAAACCTATGGTCTAAACTTTATGATTGGGAATATAACATATATAGTTAAGATTTAATACAATATAGCATTTAGGGTTGAGGTCAAAAGTATATAATTTAGGATTAAGGTTTGAAATTATAACATTTATAGTTAGGGTAGAGAGTATAGTATCTAGGGTTAAGGTTTAATATTATCTAACTGTTAAGGTTGAGCATTGAGAGCATAAAATTTATGTTTAAGGTTTTAAAGTACACATAATTACTCTCATATAGGGTCTAGGGTTGAGGTTATAGGGTTTAGGGTTCAAGGTTGAGTAAATTAAGTCTAGGATAAAGGGTCGAGGGTATAGGTTTAGAGTTGAGTGTGTAGGGTTTAGAATTGAGGGTTGAGAGTATATATAATTTAGGGTTGAGGGTATATTCTCTAGTGTTATTTTTGTTATGTTAGGTTTTAGGATTTAGTGTATAGGATTCAATGTGCATCTTCGAGTGTTTATGGTTTAGGGTGTAGGTGTTACAATTGGTGATGGAGCGATGAGGGTATACCTATTATAGAATTATAAATTGTATCGTCATACAATTTCGTCCTCACTTAGACCTCACCTTCGTGTCCTATCTTTCAATGTCTGATGTCTACTTTGATACTACTCACATCTTTTGAAGACCTTGATTTTCACTTCTCCTTATGTCTCTTATCCAATGATGAGTCTTGATTCTCAAGGCTATGGTGCTAGGATGACATCGTCCTAGCTCAGGACCAAGGTGTCAAACTGCCCCGATCCTCTTAACCACGACCTAAATTTAGTCCCAACAACAGTTACATCAAGTGGGTAGGAATTTAGGTCTTGTGTTGACCAACTTTGGAAATTAAAATTGGTTTTGGATGGTTAAGTATAAAAAGAGGCCTACCACTCCCATTTGAAAACCTAACAAAGTTGGATTTCTCTCTCAATTACACTCTAGGATATTCCATTCAAGTGAGCAAGCAATCAATAATTCATCAAGAATTGAAGGAAAGGTTTAGTCAAGATCAAGAATTCAAGATGGCGTCTATGATCAAACCTCCATGAAGACATTCTACATGACATCCTAAAACCCTTGTGTGAGGATTAAAGAAAACTTCATCAAGGTATCAACTTCAATTACAAGAATTCAATTTCAAATCTAGAATTTCCCTCAAAGGGAAAGCATCTTGCTACAATTCACCTCTATTTACTTTACAATTATCATTTCAATTTTAAGGTTAATTCCTAAACCAAGCTTTGATTTAAGGAAACCCCCTATCCACAACCTTGTGTTTGTGTGTGTGTGTGTGTGTGTGTGTGTGTGTGTGTGTGTGTGTGTGTGTGTGTGTGTGTGTGTGCAAGAAATTGATTCAAGAGATGCAATTGAAGATTTGGACAAAATTAACAATGACAAACAAGTTCAAATTTTTAAGGACCAAAAAGTGGCAGGCCAGGGAAACCTACTACCCAAGTCTTGAAAATTTTGCTTGATCTTCTGACAGTGGATCTACAACAGCTCCCTAATCTAGATAAATAACCCACTTGCTTATCTAGGAGTTACAAGACCAAGGTGACCTACCATAATTTAAATCATTTAATTTATTTGTTAATCAATCATATTACAAATAAAATGAATTGTTTAATCATAGTTTACATTTCCAATCTTTGCAATCAATATTTCCCTCTTTTTGTACTAGTTTTATTACCCTTAGTCCTACACACTTATTCCACATGAATGTTAGAGGTTCCTCTAAACCAACAAATGACATAACTAATATCACATATCACCATTCAACTCATAATTCTCATGATGAGGATGAATCACTATCTAGGGTTACTATTGACCAATTGGAGAATATTGATAATGAGGCTATAAATCTTCAGCAATGGATAGATCAAAAATACCCAGATAGCGAGGCAATCCTCTTGATTAAAGGGTTGAAAAGAATGGTGCAAAGTGATAAGATAGGTATGGATTTGTTGTGTGTCCTCTCTCATATTGTTTATACTAATAGTATTCCATTCAAAATTTGTGCCAAAGTCCTTGGTTACTCTCAACCTACTAGCCAAGCTAACCATTCCATTTCTATGCCTACATTTACATCTTCTATAATGACTACTTCCACACAAAATTGTTTATCCTACACATGTTAGCCATGGGGAAATCCTATTTTTCAATATTTTTTTAATTGTGAGGATCCAGTTAACACTTAGAGGGGGAGGAGGTGAATCAATGATAACAATAAACTACAATCTTTTACTAATCTAAAAACACCACCAAAAAAAGTTCATAACCGGTATCGGTAGCTACTTTAGTGTTCATCATTATGAAAATATAGTAAAGACATCAAATGAATAACTCAACAATCCATCCACAACATGAACATAGAGATTTTTCACATGGAAACCCAAATGGGAAAAACCATGGTAGGAATTAGTACATATAAAATATTTGCACTCTTGAGAAGTGCACCTTGTTAAAGGCCTAGCCCGATTAAGAGAAGACCCTGTCAGGAGTCACCAAGTGAAGAGATTTTAACCTCAGAGCTATTAGTAGCTCTACCATGTTAGGGGTAACCTCGATAAATAATTTAAACCCAAATTAATGACCCACCCGATTAACGGATTTAACAAGATTAGGCATGTTAGGACCTACCCAGTTAAGGGGTTTTAATACTACTGCAACTGTTAGGAAACAATAGATAAATGGTTTGATTAATGCACTCTCTACTTGCTAGTATATATCCATTTAAGCCCCAATCTTCTTCATACATGAATACATCTCAATCTGGTTCGGCACACTCTCCTTTTCTAATCACGGACACAATAAACCTTCTAAAACTTGACCTAAATAGACTTTAAAATTAGTTCGATAACATAGACCTAAGTTACAATGAATCTACACCATATATCATATTAGATCATTACAAATCATTATAATTCATTATACAGATCATTACAACAAATTTTAAGACAATTAAAGTCATTGAATGATCATAACACATCACCAGACATCAATCTGATAAGCTGTCAAACCCTTATCACATTCTACTAAGCACTTTGTTGCTTCCCAAGAAATTCAAACCTTGTACCCATTCAAATGGAATCTTATCATCACACATGGTTTCTGACATGTCATCACTAACTTATGAACATGATAAGATTCACCTCCAAACCATAAATCATCACCAGTTAAAGATCTTGATACCGGTTCTCAAACCCCAGCTAAATAAACAATAGTCAATAACAAACATGACTTCCAGTTCTCCAAACATGTTGCGGTTCTAGTCATAGACTCATTATCATATCATAAGCATACATTCCAAACCGCAATGCCTAACTCAACATGGATCTCTACCCCAATCATCTCCTTGTCTGTTCCTGCTTACCGAGTCACTATCAACTTAGCAAACAATCCATTATCGGCTACGATTAGAGAACTTAGATGCCTTAGATGATATACCAAACATAACAAACATGGTTTCCATCAATTCCAACACAAATAACGGATCATCATATCACATTTATATCATCTCCAATAGTCCATTAATATATCATCACCAATAGTCCTTCAATATATCATCATCTTAATCAGTTATGCCAATATGCCAACAATATCCCCCTTTGGCATTGATGGCAACACTAAAACAATGCAACAACAAAATAATCAACTGATGACAAATATCAAGAATTCATCATGCCATGTTGTACCAATTTGTGGTTCACTTGATCTTATCCTCTGATTTCCTCCCTATCATTTCTCTTCTCCCCTTTGACAATAATGCCAAAGGTGCAAAGGCATATTATGTCTTCATCTCTACTACTTCATCTCCATCATCTAATCTTTATGTTCCTTATCTTAGTTGCTCCCCTTGAGGAGTAGCCCACTTCTTATCAATCCATTGTCAAAGATATTCAATGATTCCATTGGATTTATGCATCACTAGCATCCTAGTTGATCTTGGGTAGGGGTATAACCCTCAACTTACCTTTGAGATATTCAAAGGTAGCCTTGGGTAAAGGCTTGATAAAAATATCTACCAATTTCTCCTTACTTTACACATGCTCCAATCTCACTTTCTTTTCCTATACTCTTTCTCTCAGAAAGTGATACTTCAATTCAATATTTTTAGTCCTAGAATGTAGTACTGGGTTCTTTGAAATGTTTATAGCACTAGTGTTATCATAATGTATCATCACCAGTTCTGTCATATCTTGCTTGAATTCTTCCAATACATGTCTCATCCATATAGCTTGTCTACAATTCATGGATGCAACCACATACTCTGCTTCTTCTCTAGACTAAGAAATACAAGTCTTCTTCTTGCTAGTCAAAGATACAAGTCTACCACCTAGAAAGAATGCACCACTAGTTGTTCTCTTCTGGTCATCTACATTATCTTCCTAATCATCATTAATGAACACCTACAAAGAAATATTGCCTATGTATGGATACCACAATCTATAATCAACTGTCCCTCTAAGATATCTTAATATTATCTTCACTGTTGTCATATGTGTCTCCTTAGGGCTCTTCTGAAATCTTTCTACCAAACCTAATACATGGGTAATATCTAGTCTAATATGAGTAACATAATGAAGTTTCCCAATAATGGATTTGTATTCCTTCTCATCCACTAAGGGTGAATCATCTTCTTTTGACAATTTGCATCCTATAACCATAGATGTTTCAATTAGTTTATAGTCTTCCATTCCAAAGGTCTTTAAGACTTCCTTCACATACTTAGATTGACTAATAAAAATACCACCTTTCATCTATTGTACCTCCAATCCAATGAAAATATTTATCTCACCTATCAGAGACATCTCAAACTCTTCCTTCATCTCATCTACAAAAGTCATACTCATATCATCATTTCCTCCATATATGATATCATCAAAAAATACTTCGGCAATCAACATCTTGTCTCCTTCAGTCTTCAAATAAATATTATTGTCCTCACTAGTTCTCTAAAATTTTATCTTTATCATATGTGCATGAAGTCTCTCATATCATTTCATTAGTGCTTGCTTTAATCCATATAAATCTTTATACAGTTTGCATAGCATATCATTATCTTTTGTCAATGCAAACCCATCTAGTTGTTTAATATACACCTTTTCTTCAAGAATACCATTCATAAATATTGACTTTATATCCATTTGGTAAACTTTAAAACCTTTAAAGGCTGAAAATGCAAGTAGCATCCTAACTCCTTCAAGCCTAGCAACTAGTGCAAAGGTCTCTCCATAATCTTCACCTTCTTCTTGTGCATACCCTTTGCAAACTAGTCTTTCTTTGTTTCTAACAACTTCACAATCTTTATTTATCTTGTTTCTAAATACCCAATTTGTACCAATCACATTTTTATCATTAGGTCTAGGAACAAGTGACCAAGTGTTGTTTTTCTCAATGTTGTTTTTCTCAATCTGATCAAGTTCTTCATTCATTTCTTTTAACCAGTAATCATCCTTAAGATCTTCTCTAACTGTCTTCGGTTCAACTATGGAAATGAGATATGCACTTTCTCTGATTTTTCTTCTAGTCTGCACTCATGCATTCTTTTCACCTATTATCTGGTCTTCAGAATGATTTAACCTTACATACCTAGGTATAACCTATTCTAGTGTAATAACATCTTCTTGTTCTTAATCTTCTTCATCTTCTATTGATTGAGCTTCTTCATCTGCAATGTTTTGCTCAACATCTTTCTGCACTTTTGGTTTAGTAATCACAATTTTTTGTTCATCATATGCTTGATCAGATTTGCTGGTATCACCAGATTCATAAGAGAACTCATCAAATTTTACATTCACACTCTCCAAAATATTCTTTGTCCTTTTGTTAAAATACTTGGAAGATTTTCTCTTATTAGAGTAGCCAAGAAATGTTCCTTCATCACTTTTAGGGTGAAATTTACTAGTATAATCATCTCGCTTTATAAAACATCTACTACCAAAAACTTTGAAATAACTAACACTGGGAGTTCTACTATACCATAACTCATAGGGTGTCTTGTCATTACTTTTCTTCACCAATACCTGGTTCAATGTGTATAATGCAGTGTTGACTACTTTTCTCCAAAACATTTTAGGTACATCTCCCTATATTGGCATAGTCCTTACTAGTTCAACAATGGTCCAATTTCTCCTTTCTGCAATTTCATTCTGTTGTGGTGTCCTTTGAGCAAATAATTGCCTCTTTATTCTATTTTTATCACAATATCTCATAAAATCATCAGATGTAAAATCTCTACCTTGGTTAGATCTCAGACACTTAAGATTCTTATTGGTTTCATTTTCTACTAAGGCTTTGAATGCCTTGAACTTGTTGAAAGATTCTTGTTTTTCCTTTAGAAAAGTAACCCACATCATTTTCTAAAAATCATCACTAAATATCATGAAATATTTGTCACCATAAAAACTTCTAGTCCTCATAGGACCACATAAGTCAGTGTGTACCAAATCTAGAATATGCTTAGAAGAAACAGTTTTACTCTTAAAAGAAGATGTAGTCATCTTACCCAACTAACATTCTTTACACATCACATTGTCTAGTTTAACAGGTTGTGGCCTACCTCTAACTAGATTTGATTTGTTGACCTTAACCATATTATCAAAGTTCACATGGAAAAACCTTCTATACCATAACCAACTATCTTCAACCTTAGAAACCAAACAACTATTCACATTAGAATTCAAATGAAATAAGTTACCTTTAGTTTTCTTACTAGTAGCAATTAATTCTCCTTTGCATCCTAAGATCTTGCACACTCCACTGTTAAACTTGCGATGGTAACCTTTTTCATTCTACTGACCAACACTCAACAAGCTATGTTTGAAACCTTCAACCAAATATACATTATCAGAATTACTTTTACCATTCAAAGAGATATAACATTTACCTTTTACCATGCAAGGTGAATTGTTTCCAGATCTTACTACACTACCATCAAATTCTTTAAGAGAAATAAACTTGTATTTATCACTGGTCATGTGGTGTGTGCAACCACTGTCAATAATCCATTCACCAATGTTGTCAATGTGAGATACTAATGTTTTCATTCTAAACCCTAATGAGAATATTTAATGTTGTCATTGATGGCAACCAACTAGCAATCAAATAGCAACAGGTTCCTTCACATGCACTGACATCACAGACATCATGCACCGACAGGCACCAGCACCGGCAGACATTTTCACTAGCATCCAAATTACACCAGAAATGAAGTATATCGGGACTCATGCCGACATGGGAAAAATGTTTTCTTATATGAATTATATTGTAAATGTAATTAATTATTTGTAAGTCAACTTGTTATATTGTAAAAGACTCATATATGTATGAGATCTTATAGATCATTTTAAGTAGTAGAATGGTTGGATGTAATAGGAGATTATTTTGTATGAGGTGATATAGTGGAAAATGAAGGTTTTGGTTATGGTATATGATTGAGCTTAAACTGGTACTGAACTAGGCATTAGAGATTCTATTTTGAGCAGTACATTGTATTGGATTTAATTATCCATATTGCAGTCAGTGAGACTCTTTTGAGCAGTGCGCTCCAGGTAGTTGGCCTTCCTACATGTGCAAGACCCTATTGTAAGTAGTATTTATTCATATTGGCCAGTGAGTAAATATTGTGGGTCACAAATCCCACCAAGGTTTTTCCCACATCGAGTTTCCTCATTAAAATATCTTGTGTTATGGTGTGCATTTATGTTGTCTCTATTATTTATGTTTACTGCACTATTTCTTGTTTACTAGTACATTGTTTTGGGTTGCAAAAATATAAATAAGTTTAAAGATTAAACTAACCAATTAGACACTGTTTTACCCCCCCTCTTAGTGTCTTTGGGACTATCATTGAATCTAACAATTGGTATCAAAGCCTGGTCCTCTATTTGCAAAAGCCTAACAACTTGAGGAAGATTTTGAAACCGGTACAGATGAAGAATTTAACAAAATAGTTGGAAGGGGCTTTTGAAGATTTTGATGCAGAAAAATTGAAGAATATCAAACTTGAAGATGATCTGAGGACTGCTGAGGAATTCATTAAAGGACTTTAGGAGAACTTGGTTATAGCACAAAATAAGAGAAAATAACTTCATGAGCAAATGCAGAAACATGATGAAGAAAAAGAAACTCTTAGTGATATTGCAGACAAGTTGAGGCAAGAGAACACTAACATGAGGAATGAAATGCAAGATATGACCATGAGGCTATGTAAGGATCTTGAATACAAAAAGAAGAATGAAGAAGATTTGACTAGAAGACTTAATGATGGAGGTAATGAAAATCTGAGACTTTGTCATGAAATTGATATGCTAAAGACAAATCTAATTCACATGCAACATGATAAAGAAGAGCTTGTGAGACAAGTTGGAATTCATGAAAATGAGTTGATCACTACAAATGAACACAAAGAAAAATTCAAGAAAAGTTCAGAAAGACTCGATGACATGCTAAAAAGACAAAAACCTGATGGAGATATAATTGGACTTGGATTTGAACATGGAGAAAGTTCTGAGACTGCAAACAATCAAGATCATAGTAAACCGGTAAGACAACTTAATGCATATAAATTTAATGGGAATGTTTTAATTGCAACAAATTTGGTCATAGAGAAAATCAGTGCAAATTTATAAATAATCAGAATACAAACTTACCCATCGGTCAATGTTCCAAATGCAATAAAGTTGGTCACAATTCAGAAAATTGTAAAATGAATGTGAAATGCTATGTTTGTGATAGATTTGGGCATTTATCTAATCAATGCAGATCACAAACCGGTCAAGGATATGGAAAAGCTATTCAGAGGAATAATGTAACTTGTTATTCATGTAACAAGATAGCGCATATGGAAAAAGTTTGTAGAAGCAAGACTATACTGGCAAACAATAAAGGATCTAGTGTGAAGGGAAAAGAAAAGGTAAATGAAATAAAGAAAGAATTTTCAAAACAATGGATTAAGAAGGGAGATCAGAAAGTTGATGAATCTATCTCTGCATTGGTTGAATAGAGTAACCCTCCACTGGTAGGAGATTCTTCATCTAACTAAGGAATAATCCTTAGGGGGTATTGCAACAAATTGGCAATCATGCATTCTACCCTCGGTTGATGGGAAGAAGATACATTTCTTCTTTACCAGCAGATATGTTAAGTTTTCACTTAATCGACGAGCGTTTAATGCATTTTTTGAAGAACTTTTTATTTATATAACACCAGAAAACCCTAATTTCAACTCACCAAGCATTCAAACACTTAGAGAGCATGAAATTGAGCAAGGACATTCTAAAGGCAAAGCTTCAAAGTGCTTTTCAGGCATCCAAGGATTTCAAGCAGGAAGTATTTATCTTTCGAAATGACATCTTCATCTTTTGTACCTGAGTTTATTGCAAACCCTACTATGGTAGAAAACATTAAGCACCCTCAGACTGTGTTTAAAATCATCCCTGAAATTGCCAAGCAAGATGATTCTATAAGAGCTTTTTCAAAAATTCCAAAGGGTGTCACTTTTGCCGAAGACCCTACATTCACTACAACATAGAAAATCTAGGAAATGATGACTTGAAGAACATGTACAGTGGTGTCATTACTTATGAACAAGGTTTAATCAAACTGGAGCATAAGATAGTTGAAAACTTAGGATTCATTGAGATACTAAACATACCTGAATTTCCTAAGGAGGTAGTTTGTCTTGTTTTGAGTAGAGTTCATGGAGAGTTCATGTGGCTTGACTCTATTTTTAAAATCTCTTAGGAAGCAAACAAGGCAGTTACTAGTTTACCCTCAACCGGTAGTAGGCCTAACAAAACTAAGAAGATACCTAATAAGGGAGTTATGGAGTTAACCGGAGCTACATCTGACAACATATCTATTAGGGTTAATGACATTACCGTTTCTAATGTGAGATATGTGAGTATGGTACTTGGATACTGAGTAACTGATGCAAATAGATTGAATTCAGTTTCCAGATTATGTATTCATATGCATATGAGATGGTAAAGAACAATGATAAGATTGATGTTTGTGAATGGCTTAAAGATGAATTAATAGACAACCTAAAAAATATTAAGGGTGATAAGAAAGGGACATTTCATTTTGGCAACCTACTTGTGTGTCTAATGCTTTACTTCACCAAAGAGATACCCGACATTGGTCATAAGGACTTTGGATATGACATCCCAGTAGGCAAACAAATCAAGGAAGCTATCACTGGTATGGACTCTAACGGTGACAACATTATAACAGATTACTTGAAAAACTTTCAGACTAAGATGAGAGCTAGAGAGAGGTTACCCCAGAGCATAGTAGACAAGTATGACAAGCAAATCTGCTTTATTATCAAACGTGATGAGACATGGATGGAAGTAGTTATCCCTATAACTATTTGGGTTACTGAAATAGGTTATGAAGTTGATTTACCCATTGTTGAAACATATGCTAAAACACCACTTGATGCACCTATGGAACCATCTGAGAAATTCTTTGGTAGTGCTAAAACCATTGAAGTGTTGTTTCAATGCAGAAACAAACAAAAAGAAGAGAAAATTTTATTAGAGATGCATCCAAGATGGCAAAGGAAATTAAGAAAAATGTAATAAACACAAGTGGTATATCTGCCAGTGAACTGGAAGAATTGAAACCGAAAGCTAATGTTTCACCGGTTGTTCCTGTAGACACCTAAAATTGTCCATTCTAATTAAACAAATATCTTTATTTATTTAATTATTTAAGCCTAATTCTTCTATTAATTGAATATATCTTTATTTATTTAATTCATTCATTTACCCTCTTCTAGCCTTATTTTTCATTTAAATAAGTTTATTTATTTATTTAAATTCCCCTTTTCCTAAATTAAATAAATACTTTTATTTATTTAATTGATCCCACTTCTTCTATTAATTAATTAAATTTTTATTTATTTAATTAATTCATTAACCTTTTCTACCTATGACACATGTCATTCATCTCTTAATTCCTACACTACCTACCCTCTCATTATTTTCTTATTTCTTTTACCTACCTTTTAATCATAGTCGACCATTTATCTTTTACACCTTTCAATCTTATCCCTTAATTTCTTATAGTGTCTTCTATATAAGGAGATGCTTCCTTCATTATCAACCCTATTCAATCCTATTCATTCTATTCAACTACTAGCACTCCTGACTACTCTACACTTTCGAACTTTCATATGTGATCAAGCCTACTTGCAACCACATTTCCATTCTTTGTTGAGCTCTTGTGCACACATAAAATCTCAGAGAAAATATATCAAGCAAGATCAATGGAGATAGGAAGAATGGAGATCCAAACCCTATTGGACATGTGATGGTATAATGTTTGTGATTTCATTTGATTTGCATTGTCTTAGGTAATCTTCATATGTTATGGTGGATCTTTGTTGTTGTTAGGCTAGGGTTTTGTGGTTGAATTCATTTAGTATTTCAATGTTGTTGTTTCCATTTTCACCATAAATATTTTGGCAAAAAGAAGAATTCATTGTCTCAAAAAGAGGAATTGAAGCAACCACCAAAAGTCAAGGCCATCCTAGAGATGCAACCGCCAAGAAATATCAGTCAATTTTGATCTTTACAAGGGAGACTCTAGTCCATACAAAGATTCATAGCACAACTTGCAGATAAATGTCATGCTTTTCAGCATTTGCTACACAAAAACATCAAATTCAAATGGGATGATAACTCTCAATAGGCTTTCCAGATACTCAAAGATTATCTTCTGAATCCACCAATCTTGATGCCACCAGTTCCAGATCAACCCCTATTACTATACATATCTACTACTTTAATAGCACTAGGGATACTCTTAGCACAACAAGATGCTGAGGGCAAAGAAAAGGCAATCTACTACATCAGTCGCACTTTGGTATTTGTGGATCTCATTTGAATGGTTTTACTTTTGTTGGATTTTGCCAAGATCAAGAGCTCAATGAAATGTACAATATAGAGACATAATATGGGACAAGAATAAACTATATTCTAATCAATAGAAAATGATCAATAACATGATTCAATAGTTGTTCAATAGTTCCATACAATGTAGATGAGCTTGCTTATATAGGCAAGGCTAGGGATATGTGAGCACACAAACATGACATGTGGCTCAATAAGAAACAAGGGTAGGTAGGAAATAGGTGTGGGTAGGTAGGAGAAATAATATAATAGTCCACATGAGGTGGATCACCCACTGAATGTGGAGTGTAACAAAAAGAGTGGAGTGTAACAACAAAATCAACACCAAAAAAGGTGGAATTTCTCCTACACACGCTATCCCAATGTGGCACAAATACCCAAGTGTCTCATACCCAAACTACTATGAAATGCATTATCCTAAGTAAACTTAAGTAAGTGTAATAATATCCATGATGAATAATTATTTACACCAACACCCCCCCTTAAGTGCAACTGAGGGGAATGCACTTAAGTCTACAATGCAACTAAGCAATGCAAGATGGGTCCCAGCTACGAGGCCATGTTAGGTACCCATGTACAAATGCAAATGCATGCAAACCAATGCAATGAAATCTCTCACAAAGTGGGGAAAGAGAGAAAAACCCAATGGGAAAAAACCCTCCCCCAAAAGAGAGATGAAAGCTATACAAAGAACTCTCAAAGAAGTATGTGAGGAACAAAACCCCATGTGAGGAAAAAATCCCCCCCATATGAGAGAAGAAGAGAAGTCAAACTGTGACCCCCCCTCAATGGAGAATCTGCACCAATGATAGAAGCTCGATGTATGAAGAAACTACTCCACGAACATCAAACAACATTCCTCCCCTTAGGAAGAAACAAAACCAAAGGTGTATCCATAAAGTCTCCCCAATCATGAAGGGAAGATGTATGAAGAAAACTCATGATGAAAGGAATCTCTGAAAACTGCTCAAATGTCCCCATGTCAATGCTGAAAGATACCCCCTCCAAAGGTGGTAAACTGTGCCACACTGCTGAAAAAGGCACTCCAAGATCTAGTGGAGATGGATGAAGAACATGTCCCAAAGACTCACATGTCTCCTCAAAACATAAAGAGACCTCCTCCAACTGTTGTACATAAGTATCCACAATCATGTCAACCTCTAAAGAATGATCATGTAGAGAATGAACAAGAGGGTCAGAGTGTGCCCTCGCAAAAATCAAAGAAGGATCATCTTCATCAAAGAGAAGATGAATGTCATCAATGATGTCTCCCAAATCTGCAATGTAGGATTCCACAAACAAACCTGCAATGTCTGTCAAGTAATCATCCCATGAATCTGAAGCTGGAAGACAATGAATATCCTGCTGCACTGAATCACATGAAGGCAAAACTGTTGCACTATCTACATCATCAGGTGCAATAGGTGATGTGATATCAATATGAGGAGATGAATACAAGACTCAAGAACGGGGTCACATGTGAGAATCCCCATGTTCAAGTGTCCAAAGTTCTCTTCAAAATCTGAACCATCACAATAAGTGTGATCATCATGTGTAGAATCATCAAATGTGAAATCATCATCATCAACAAAATCTAAAAAGGAGTATAACCGAGATGCATGATCAACCACCCTAGTCACAATGATAGCTCTAGTCTCCATGTCTCTAATGAAAACTGAGTCAGGTGTGAACTCCACAACTCTCTTAGTTGTGCCATGTGTGATTTGATAGATAGAAAGGAGATTGTTTGTCAAGTGGGGTACACACAACACATCATTGAAGGAGTTATCCCCAATGTCAATAGACCCTTTCCCAATCACATCCATGTATGTATGATTGCCCATCGAAATCTGTGGCATGGTGCAAGGCTCAAATGTAGAGAACATAGACTATGAAGATGCCATATGATGAGAAGCCCCTGAATCTAGAAGCCATCTCTCTGAATCATGACTGATAGTAGCACATAGAGATTTTCCTTTTCTTGTTCCAAAAGAGTGAGTCTTTCCACTTGTAGAAGCCATGAATGCTTGCCCTTTTCCTTTTGAATGTGAGGAAGTGGAAGTTGATGAATCATCCTTCTTGTAGACTATAGGAAAATCAATGTTATGCTTTTTGATGATATGTGTGAGCTCATCAATCTTCTTAGAATAGCAACGATGCTCCTCATGACCAATCTTTTTACAATATACACAAGTAGGTCTTTCCCTCTTTGGTGAATTATCTCTCTTGGAAGAGAATGAATTTCCTTGTTTTGGAGAAGATGGTGCTTTTTCTTTAGGCTTTGATTGCCATTTCTTCTTGTTTGAGTTGTCCTTTCCTTGATTTCCTTTGTTCCCTTGATTTGCCACTAATGCTTGAGACTTAGAAGCCTTAAGAATGCCCATGCTTATCAACTTAGTTTGTTCCATCATCAACATTTCATTGAAAGCATCAAATGTAGGCATTGTGTAGCTTGAACCCATTGTCATCCTATGGGTTTGGAAACTAGAAACAAATGCTACATAATCTTGTGGAAGCTTGCCTATCAAGTTGAATATCAATTGAGTATCCTTTTTATCAATGCCACAATCTTTGAGTTGTGCCCTCAACTCATTTGCCTTAGTGACATAATCTTGTATAGTATCAAAGTTCTTAGGATCTAACATGGTGAGATCACTATCAATTTGATATCCCCTAATCTCATCAACTTGACCATACAAGTCTTGAAACTTTTGCCAAGCACCCTTGATTAGAGTACACTTCTCAATATGAAAAATGAGATCCTTTGATACATACTTTCTTAAGGTACCAATTGCCATGATATTTTTAGTGAGCCAATCTAAATGGCCAACTGGATCAGCCTTAGGATCAGCTGGAGCAACAATAGTTCCATTAATGTAATGAGTGAGTCCTTTTTCCGTAAATTTACTCCATGCATCAATTTTCCAAGTAGCATAATTATGTGGAGTTAAGAGAGGAAACCTAGAAGAACCCATCGCAGAAAAAAGGAAGGAACACAAGAGCACAAAAGCACAAGAGACACCCCCCCAAATTCACTCAATCAAAGTACCCCCCCTAAAGTGATGATTTTGGCACTTTATACTTAGTGCGATTACAATGAGCCACTTGCAAAACAAGGCAAAGTGGACTTATGATGCAAATTTTAAAAATTCTCAAATGAGATACAAGAGACTTCAATCAATAGTGCAATGAATCTAACTGAGATTCAAGCAAATATACAAGTACCAAAAGAGCCAAAAATGGCCAAACTCTGAAAGTACAATTTCTACTTATAATGGCATCAATCTTATTTCATCATGTGAAATTAGATGAAAAAATACGCACTTTCAAAAAAAACGGCACCTGAAAAGGAGGACGTATGATCCCAAACAAAGCCTCTAAAGTTGCAAAAACTGGGATTATTCAGATACAGTCACCAAAAACTACATTTTTTGAAAAAATATATGCATCAAAATCAAAAAATTTCTTCACCACTGCAGAGAGCGTGAAATTCTAGCCCATTTCAAAAAAAATTGCACCCAAAAAGGAGCAAAAATGAGCAAGTTATGGCCATTTGAAGTTGAACTGCAAAATCAAAAATGCAAATGAGAGGGGCCTGCCAAATTTTTGAAAAATGCTGATGTGGTGCTGATGTCAGCAAGTCACTGGGTTAAATTTGATGGCCCTATGACCATCACAAAAACTTCGCCCTCTACTGACTGGGCATCCGTTCCGTACGGACAGATGACGTGGCAGATGATTGTGTGTGACTATGCAGTTCGTACCGTATGGAATTGCTGACTATATGAGGTGATTTGGCTGCTAATGTGGTGGCCATACGAATGTCTATGTGGCAGGTTTGTCCCTGTGGGCCAGTGGCCGCCTGCCATGTGGCGGGCGCGAGTCCTCCGGTTTGGTTGACTGCCAGCGGGAGGAGACCGGGATGGCGCCAGAAGTCGCTGACTGGAGGTGGTGGGAGGCGCTGGGAGGAGCGAGCCGAGGCATAGCGGAATAGACCGCCAGGAGGTGGAGCCAGAGATGTCGGAAGATGTCGAAGATGCCGAAAGCGGAGGACGTGGGCGCCGGAGAGGAGGTAGCGGGCGCGGCGGGAGATGCAGGTCGGCCGGCGGGAGCGGCCGGTGGGAGAGTCCGGCGCGACGGCGGTGGTGAAGGCTCTTGTCTCGGCGCGGGCTGACAGACGGTGCATGGCATGGGACCTGTAGGTACGGGTGCAAGAAACCACGCAAGTACGTGGCCTGCAACCTGTAACACGCAGGTACGGGGGGGGGTTTGCGGACCCCACAAAAAACTGCTTTTTGATATATTTTTTTTGATGATTTTTTTTTTATTTGATTTTTCAATTTTTTTTTTTTTTTTTGAAAAAATATTTTCAGAATAAAATTTTATTTTTTTTCCAAAAATAAATAAAAATTTTCGAAATCCGTACGATTATGGCAAAATTGGGGAAAAAAATTTTCTCACCAAAATGGGCTGACTTTATAACCAAAATTCATGGAAACGGCCTTCTGGATGCAATGGTGTGGTCGGATCTGGTCTAGGATGCCTTCAAAAGATGCTACTCCTTAGATCTACCTTTTGACGTAGCAATAATGCCTCTTCAAGACGAATCATGAAGCCCCAATGGCTCTAATACCATGTTGGATTTTGCCAAGATCAAGAGCTTAATGAAATGTACAAAATAGAGACATAATATGGGACAAGAATAAACTGTATTCTCATCAATAGTTAATGATCAATAACATGATTCAATAGTTGTTCAATAGTTCCATACAATGTAGATGAGCTTGCTTGTCATGCCCAAAATTTAGGGCAAAAACGGAACGATTTTTTTTTTAAAACGACTAGCTAGATAACTAAGGCACTACTAAGTTTCGAAACTTAATTAAATTTCATTTGTGGAAACTAAAAGTTTTAATTTATTTTCTCATCAAATAAAGTCGTTAGTTCAATTTATTAAACTCATTTAAATGGGTAGACAAAGATAAAAAAAATTGATCTCCCATAAAGCCATACTCTCTAAGTTTCCTTTTAAATTATTAATTAAATTAATGGATTAAAGCGTCAAATTTATTTCCTAAATGACCTTGCTCGATGAGGAAAATTATCTTTCCAACAATCGATTTAGCTTTCAAGGACTTAATTTCCCTTTTTTTTTTTTTATTTAAATCAAGGCTTCACAATTTAATTAGTTTCAAAAAAAAAATAATAATAATTAAATGGAATTAAAAATTCCCGACTATCTAATTTGGAAATCCTAACTAATTTAAATATAAATTTCTTTTCCACAACTTTTAAATTTAACTCATGAAATCCCAAATTTATAATTCATTATAAAATTACTTTCTTGGCTTTTCTTTTTTTTAAAAAGAACTTAAACTTAATTTATTTTTGCTTTTATTTTTTTTTTCTCTTCTACCCTAGCTCTAACCGAGCTAGGGTTTTCTCCCTTTTTATAATTTATATATATTTTTTGTTTGGTTCATACCCCACCTTGCAGGGCCGAACCGAGAGAGAGAGAAAACAGCGAAGGGCGATCTCAAGCAAAGGCGGGGGTTAGCGGTGGCGACTCGGCCATGGCCGCCCACTGTGCACCGCACAGTGTTCGGCCTTGCCGTCCACTATGCACTGCACAATGTTCGGCCTTGCCGCCCACTGTGCAGCGCACAGTACGCGGCCCCGCCATTCACTGTGCACTGCATAGTGTGCGGCGCCACCGTCCACTGTGCTTTGCACAGTGCGCAGCTCTGCCGTTCACTGTGCGATGCACAGTGCTTCGGCCCGCCTCCTTTTTGTTAATTTTTTTTTTTTATTTATAAATAATATATATATATATATATATATATATATACATTTATATATATATTTCTCAAGCTAATTTCACTTGAAATTTTTTTTTAAAAGAAAACAAAAATAACAAAGTAATCTCATAATGCTATATATATATATATATATATATATATATATATATATATATATATATATTTGGTAAATTAACTTAGGCTCTCTTTTTCATTTGATTTATGAATATCGGGTTTAGAAGAAATTTCTATATATTTAACACTTTGATTTTTTATTTTTTTTCCTTTTCTGGATTTTATCAAAAGCAAAATTTATGATAATGTTGGTGTCTAAGATGAATAAATTTAATAAGATAACAGCAAAGTAATAGGTTTATATCTTGCAATAAAATAACCATAGAATTCAATAACTTAATAGCAACTAAAAGAAATAATCTAAAGTTTAATAAACTCAAGTTAAAAAATTAAAAGAGATGAATGCTTTGCTTTTTTTATTCTTAAACTTAATTGTGAAATTTCATTCTTGTTACTATTATTTTCTAGGATCCAAAAAGAGACTTAGATCTTATAATAGAGAAATAAACTCAATATTCACCTTTAAATCAACATGCATACATTCATTAAAATATTAACAATAAATACTACCCATATTTTTTCTGTAAGTAGAATGAAGGTAAAATTAAATAAAAAGCTGATTTTCTTTTATATTTCAAAAAAACTTTTGCATACAAATCAAAGCAACCCTTTTCATTTCAAAGTAGAAAATAAAAGCATATCTGGCTTTTCAATATTTTGCAAAATTACAAGATGTTTCCTTATTTAACTACAATACTAAATCTCATGGCTTTTTTCAAAATTACAACTTGCCTCTCATTCCACGAATGAGGGTATATTTTTACTATCAAATTTAAGCAAATAACTACAAATGGATTTAAGTATCTTCAACAATAATCTTCTGCATCTTTCCACTATTCCTATTCTCTTCTCTTGACTTTCCTGCATAATAAATCACAAAATGACCACGGAGTGCTCACCTCCCAGCCTAGGCTAACTGGTAGCCACCCCCGAGCTCGGAGAACCAATTCCTAGACGGGTAACAAACAGGCAAACACATAGAAGGCAAAATACATACAGATTTTTAGACACACTCCCAACTTGGCTTCACTGCACCACACTTTGGTGATAACCTTTTTAAGGGTGGTAGTGGACCAATACCCTGAGGAGAACTGCAAGTATGGAAAAACAAGTAGCCACCTCATGGCACAATAAATATATCAAGAATCTCAACCCCTTATTCCTTATGCCCCCCAAAGGCATTCTAGCCTTATATCCCTCCTTATGACCCCCATTGCACAAACATGCCATGCAGCAAGGGTCACACAAAGATCCCTTGTGATCGCTCTCAAACGAGAGTCTCTCACTCGAGGGTTGTCACTGCAACCACCCACAAGATCCTCTTCTCTCCCAAGAGTAAGAGGTCTTGAGAAAACTCCCAAAACACAACAAAGCATAATGCAAGATTTTCAACTGAAATTCTAAAACAAGACATACAAAAACACAGATTTCTTTCACCAATCATACACTCAAACACAAGCAAGAAAATAACCATTTTAAAGAATATTCAAACCAACCTTAATCTGCTCAATGGTAGTTTTGATATTTGAGGAAGAGCTGCCCAATCCACGAATCTTCTTTCTTCTACCCTTAGTCAATTTTTTTTTCTATTCCAAACTATTATTTTCTTTTTCAAAGTTTCTCTTGTCTCCAAAAATGGAGAGTGGGTGATTACCCTCCAATTCTCAAAAATCTTTCTTAAGAAGCTCTTTCTCTGAGTTCTCACAAGTTTCTAAAAACCAAAGAGGAAAGAAAAGCAGAATGCAAAAAGACTCTCATTCCAGGGCTAGCTGCCCATCCGACTCCACCTGCAAGGCATCCCAATCTAAAATGTGAGACTTATCATAGATATATTTTCTAAAAACTGAAACATGAAACACATCGTGGATGCGTAACAGGCTAGGTGGCAATGCTAAACGGTAGGCAACTGGGCCTATCCTCTCAAGAATCTCAAAAGGTCCTACAAAATGAGGTGCGAGCTTAGAACCCTTTCCATAACGGATTGGACTCTTATGCGGTTGCACTCTCAAGAAAACTCTGTCTCCAACCAAGTAGCTACGATCTATCCTCTTTGCATCAGCATATTTCTTCTGTCTATCCTTAGCCTCTCTGAGACACTACCTAATCAAATCCACCTACTGTTCCATATCCCGAACTATCTCAGGACCAATAGCAACTCTATCCTCTATGCGATCCCAACTCAAGGGTGTCCTACAAGGCCTGCCATATAATGCCTGATAGGGTGGCATCCCCAAAGAAGTATGATGCCCATTGTTATAGGCAAACTCCACTAAGGGAAGATACTCCTCCCACCGGGTCTAAGGATCCATTACGTACATGCGAAGCATATCCTCTAACACCTGATTGACCCTCTCTGTCTGACCATTTGTCTCCAGGTGATAGGCTGTACTGAAATTGAGCTTAGTGCCCATAGCTGCCTGTAATGACTTCCAAAAAGAAGAAGTGAAAAGAGAATCCCTGTCAGAAATAATCTTGCGGGGCACGCCATGAAGTCTAACAATGTCTCGCAAGAACACCTGTGCTACTGCTGGAGCTGTGAATGTAGTACGGACTTGTGAAAAGTGAGCTACTTTGGTCAACTTGTCAACTGTCACCAAGATAGCATCATGGCGATGAGAAGACATGGGAAGACCAATGATGAAATCCATGGATATAGTATCCCACTTCCACTCTGGTATAGCATGAGACTGAAGCAACCCACTTGGATGGTGGTGCTTCGCCTTTACCCTCTGACACTCGAGGCATCGAGCTACTATCTTAGCAATGAGCTGCCGCATTCCCGGCCAATGATACAACTGTCTCAAGTCAGCATGCAACCTCTTAACCCCAGGGTGTGCTGCTTAAGGAGCTCTATGAGCCTCCACGACAATGAACTCTCGCAATCCTTCAGAGGAAGGTACATAAATGCACCCTTTGTGGCGTAACAGTCCATCGGACTCCAAGGAATAATCCACATATTTCCCTTCTAGAGTAACTTGAGATCGTATTACCTGACAAACCTCTGTATACCATCCATCCTCTGGCAAGTGCTGTAGTATACGGTCTCTCAAGTCCATGCCCATGGATATGGTGTAAACCTCGTGACGTCTCCTACTCAAGGCATCTACAACTACATTTTCCTTTCCTTTGATGTAGTGAACGTCAAAATCATATTCGCACAAGAACTCCATCCATCTCCTCTGACGTGCATTAAGGTTCGGCTGAGTGAAGATGTACTAAAGACTCTGATGATCTGAGTGCAACTCGAAGTGATGACCTAAAAGGAAGTGTCTCCACCTCACAAGTGCATGCACTACTGCTGCAAGCTCAAGGTTGTGAGTGGGATAATTAAGTTCATGAGTCTTAAGTTTCCTAGACTCGAAAGCTATGGCCCTACCATCCTGCATAAGAACTGCCCCTAAACCCTCCAGAGAAGCATCTGTACAAACCATGAAATCAGCTGTAGGATCTGGTACAACAAGGATAGGAGCGCTAGTAAGTGCCTTCTTGAGTTCCTGAAAGGCCTTCTCTCACTTCTCTGTCCACTCAAATTTTTTCCCTTTATGCTGAAGAGAAGTAATAGGGTGTGCGACTCTGGAAAATTCCTCAACAAAATGTCCATAATACCCTGCTAAGCCCATGAAACTCCTGACCTCCATCACACTGGTAGGCGTTGGCCAATCCATAATAGCCCTAATCTTTGATGGGTCAACTGAGATCCCATCACCGAAAATAACGTGCCCAAGGTACTTGACCTCAAACCAAAAGAAAACACACTTCGATAGGCTGCCAAACAACTGGTTATCCCGCAAACATTGCAATACCTGTTTCATGTGCTCCTCATGCTCCTTCTCATTCTGAGAATATATCAATATATCATTGAGGAACACAATAACAAAATGGTCCAGAAAGGTACAGAACACCCCATTCATGAGGCTCATAAAAACTGCTGGGGCATTCGTAAGTCCAAAGGGGACTACGGTAAACTCATAGTGACCATATCTAGTGCGAAATGCGGTCTTGTGGATATCACTTTCCACTATTCTCAACTGATGGTATCCTGACTTCAGATCTATTTTGGAAAAGACTTTGGCACCTTGAAGCTGGTCAAATAAATCATCAATTCTGGGCAAAGGATATCGATTCTTGATGGTTACTTTATTTAGCTGTCAATAATCCATACACAATCAGAGAGATCCATCCTTCTTCTCAACGAAGATGACTGGTGCACCCCAAGGGGATACGCTAGGACAAATATGACCCTTCTCAAGGAGTTCCTCAAGTTGTATTTTAAGTTCATTTAGCTCATTTGTGGTCATCCTATAAGGTGCTCTAGAAACTAGCTCGGCTCCTAGTACTAGGTCTATATGAAAATCAATCTCTTTATGGGGAGGCATTCCCGGTAACTCTGAAGGAAAAACATCTGAATATCCCTTAAGGATAGGATGGTCATCGAGCGATGTTTCTTTTTCTTCCTCTTCTCCTCTGTCACTGATAGTGATAGCAAAAAGCTGACATCCCTTCCACATGCTCCGCTTAAGCTGCATTGCGGAGATCATGTGAAGAGACACGGACCTCTGAATCTTGGTAATAACTATGGGCGAACCATGATCATCCTCACACTTGATCTTTTTCAGGCGGCAATCCATCTTGGCTTTGTGGGCATAAAGCCAATCCATGCCAAGTACGATTCCGTAAGATCCAAGTGGAGTCACTCTAAGGTCTACTAAAGTGGTGGTCTTGCCAATCTGCAGCTGACATGCCCTAACCTTTGATTCCACTGACACTCTAGCTCCTGAAGCTAATTCCACTTCCCAACTAACACCCTGTCTAGTTGCCACTAGCCCGCAATGCTCCACAACCAATGGAGATATAAAGGAGTCAGTAGCTCCTGAATCAAACAAAATAGATACATTGTTACCTTTGATTATACCTGTAGATTCGATAACCGTGGCTTGATGCTCATCCTGGTGGTTGTCAACCGCTGCGAATACTCTATGGGACCTGCCCATATCACCAACTATCGGCTCTGAAGCGGCCATCCGCTGACTCCCTACCACCTGTCCCTGAGGGCAATCCCTCGCCATATGCCCCATGGCTCCACACATAAAGAAAGCACCCCATGCCTAAAACTAGGCACCCTGAGGCCTAGAGAATGCCTGACCTCCTGTCCTACTGGATCCGCTGTACCCACCCCTAGAGGACTGCTGAGTCCCCGCCGGTTGTGTGTACTGCCCCTGTGCTCTCTGATCATGTTTCTGTCCCTGAGTCTGCCACTATTTGGGCTTGGAGCCCTGCTGATACTGTGGAGGCTTCTGCCTCTGGTTCTGTGGTGTCTGTTGCAGAGGAGGGGGTTTGGAGAACCCCTGAGAATTTTGGTTGTTTCCTTTCCAATGTGGTTTCTGGAATCCATAAGTCTGAGGTGCGGGATTTCGGTTCTGAAACTAATCCCTATTGTCCTGTGGTCTGACCTGAATTTCCTCAGCAATCAATGCCTTCTCTACAGCAACCCGAAGGCTCTCTGGAGCGGACATCCTAACAGGCCCGGCTATACCGGCATTTAATCCCCTGATGAAGTGGTTTATAAGAAGTTTCTCATCCTTTAGATAGTCTACATAAGGCAACAACTCAAAGAATTTACTCTCATACTAGGTTACTGACAAGCCTTTTTGTTGGAGATCATGAAATTCATCTATATGACGCTGCCTGAAGTGTTCTGATAGGTACCTCTCACGAAACCTCTTTGTGAATATCTCTCAAGTGAGAGTATCAGGAACTAATCCGTATTTGTACTCTTCCTGTCTCCACCAAGTGGAGGCTGTCCCTCTCAGTAGATGAACTGCGACACGTGCTTTCAAGTTGCTCTCATAAGAATGCAACGCAAAGCGCCTCTCAAGACTCAGAAGCCATGCCTCAGCCTCTACTCCATCTGTAACCTCCAAAGGATGGTGGTTGGAGGCGCATGACCTCCCTAATGAGATCCCCTGGATCTCGGCGAGCTTTCTCAAAATAAACTGGTTCCACCGCTGGAGGTGGTTCTGGCATATGCATAGACTCTGGCTCATTACCACCCTGACTCTCTACAGGAATCAGAGCTGGGCTCCTACTTCGCTCTCTATCAACAGATCTATGACTTCCTGAGTCATGACTCCTAACCTGAGGGTTCTCTGCTGGGATCCTTTCCTGAACTATGCCAATAAGATTCTGGATTGTTGCTAAGAGGTCTCAGTTAGGTTCATTTGGCTGTTCGGGAGGTGCTCCTGGGTTCTCCTCTGGAACTGATGCCTCCCTCTCTACCTCTTCGCGTGCTATGCGCACACGTATAGGACTCCATCCGCACTTGCGAGCTTGTCGCGTCATCGGAGGCATCCTAAGAGAAAAATAAAGCCAAATAATATTAATTAATTTCTTTTAGAATAATATTAATTCAATTAAATTCAAAGGTCTGATAAAATCAATTTAACAAAATAATTTAAATATTCTAAGGCGAAACATAAGTGGAGTAAGGTTCCTAGTGTGGAAACCTTGCTTTGATACCAAAATGTCCTGCCCAAAATTTAGGACAAACACATAACGATTTTTTTTTTAAAATGACTAGCTAGATAACTAAGGCACTACTAAGTTTCGAAACTTAATTAAATTTCATTTGTGGAAACTAAAAGTTTTAATTTATTTTCTCATCAAATAAAGTCGTTAGTTCAATTTATTAAACTCATTTAAATGGGTAGACAAAGATAAAAAAAATTGATCTCCCATAAAGCCATACTCTCTAAGTTTCCTTTTAAATTATTAATTAAATTAATGGATTAAAGCGTCAAATTTATTTCCTAAATGACCTTGCTCGATGAGGAAAATTATCTTTCCAACAATCGATTTAGCTTTCAAGAACTTAATTTCCCTTTTTTTTTTAATTTAAATCAAGGCTTCACAATTTAATTAGTTTCAAAAAAAAAAATAATAATAATTAAATGGAATTAAAAATTCCCGACTATCTAATTTGGAAATCCTAACTAATTTAAATATAAATTTCTTTTCCACAACTTTTAAATTTAACTCATGAAATCCCAAATTTATAATTCATTATAAAATTACTTTCTTGGCTTTTCTTTTTTTTAAAAAGAACTTAAACTTAATTTATTTTTGCTTTTATTTTTTTTTCTCTTCTACCCTAGCTCTAATTGAGCTAGGGTTTTCTCCCTTTTTATAATTTATATATATTTTTTGTTTGGTTCATACCCCACATTATAGGGCTGAACCAAGAGAGAGAGAAAATGGCAAAGGGCGGTCTCAAGAAAAGGCGGGGGTTAGCGGTGGCGACTCGGCCATGGCCACCCACTGTGCACCGCACAGTGTTCGGCCTTGCCGCCCACTGTGCACTGCACAGTGTTCGGCCTTGCCGCCCATTGTGCACCGCATAGTGCGCGGCCCCGCCGTTCACTGTGCACTGCACAGTGTGTGGCGCCGCCGTCCACTGTGCTTTGCACAGTGCTTCGGCCCGCCTCCTTTTTGTTAATTTTTTTTTTTTTTTTAATTTTTTTATTTATTTATAAATAATATAAATATATATATTTATATATATATACATTTATATATATATTTCTCAAGCTAATTTCACTTGAAATTTTTTTTTAAAAGAAAACAAAAATAACAAAGTAATCTCATAATGCTAAATATATATATATATATATATATATTTGGTAAATTAACGTAGGCTCTCTTTTTCATTTGATTTATGAATATAGGGTTTAGAAGAAATTTCTATATATTTAACACTCTGATTTTTATTTTTTTTTCCTTTTCTGGATTTTATCAAAAGCAAAATTTATGATAATGTTGGTGTCTAAGATGAATAAATTTAATAAGATAACAGCAAAGTAATAGGTTTATATCTTGCAATAAAATAACCATAGAATTCAATAACTTAATAGCAACTAAAAGAAATAGTCTAAAGTTTAATAAACTCAAGTTAAGAAATTAGAAGAGATGAATGCTTTGATTTTTTTATTCTTAAACTTAATTGTGAAATTTCATTCTTGTTACTATTATTTTCTAGGATCCAAAAAGAGACTTAGATCTTATAATAGAGAAATAAACTCAATATTCACCTTTAAATCAACATGCATACATTCATTAAAATATTAACAATAAATACTACCCATATTTTTTCTGTAAGTAGAATGAAGGTAAAATTAAATAAAAAGCTGATTTTCTTTCATGTTTCAAAAAAACTTTTGCATACAAATCAAAGCAACCCTTTTCATTTCAAAGTAGAAAATAGAAGCATATTTGGCTTTTCAATATTCTGCAAAATTACAAGATGTTTCCTTATTTAACTACAATATTAAATCTCATGTCTTTTTTCAAAATTACAACTTGCCTCTCATTCCACGAATGAGGGTATATTTTTACTATCAAATTTAAACAAATAACTGCAAATGGATTTAAGTATCTTCAACAATAATCTTCTGCATCTTTCCACTATTCCTATTCTCTTCTCCTGACTTTCCTGCATAATAAATCACAAAATGACCACGGAGTGCTCACCTCCTAGCCTAGGCTAACTGGTAGCCACCCCCGAGCTCGGAGAACCAATTCCTAGACAGGTAACAAACAGGCAAACACATAGAAGGCAAAATACATACAGATTTTTAGACACACTCCCAACTTGGCTTCACTGCACCACACTTTGGTGATGACCTTTTTAAGGGTGGTAGTGGAGCAATACCCTGAGGAGAACTGCAAGTATGGAAAAACAAGTAGCCACCTCATGGCACAATAAATATATCAAGAATCTCAACCCCTTATTCCTTATGTCCCGCAAAGGCATTCTAGCCTTATATCCCTCCTTATGACCCCCATTGCACAAACATGCCATGCAGCAAGGGTCACACAAATATCCCTTGTGATCGCTCTCAAACGAGAGTCTCTCACTTGAGGGTTGTCACTGCTACCACCCACAAGATCCTCTTCTCTCCCAAGAGTAAGAGGTCTTGAGAAAACTCCCAAAACACAACAAAGCATAATGCAAGATTTTCAACTGAAATTCTAAAACAAGACATACAAAAACACAGATTTCTTTCACCAATCATACACTCAAACACAAGCAAGAAAATAACCATTTTAAAGAATATTCAAACCAACCTTAATCTGCCCAATGGTAGTTTTGATATTTGAGGAAGAGCTGCCCATTCCATGAATCTTCTTTCTTCTACCCTTAGTCAATTTTTTTTTCTATTCCAAACTATTATTTTCTTTTTCAAAGTTTCTCTTGTCTCCAAAAATGGAGAGTGGATGATTACCCTCCAATTCTCAAAAATCTTGCTTAAGAAGCTCTTTCTCTGAGTTCTCACAAGTTTCTAAAAACCAAAAAGGAAAGAAAAGCAGAATGCAAAAAGACTCTCATTCCAAAAAGAAAAATCTCAACTAGATTAAAACTTCTAATTTTCAATTTTCGTACAACTCAAAAAAGCCATGTTTTAAAGCATTAAAAAGATCATTAAAAAGTAGAAACTTGCCTAAAATTACCCCTAACCCTTAGGTATACCTTATGGGCTTTAGGAAACGCTATTAAACTACCCTTAGGTGTTCATTTAACCCATTTTAAACCCCTCTGAAGTTTATTTTCGGGTCAAACATAAGCTGACCACTCTAAAGATTATATACCCAAAGTATTTATGACAACACATTATATTATTTAAGAAAAACTATAATTAAACACTTTCCCACCAAGAGACACAAATAAAACATTTAAATTTAAATCCACACGTGTCAAGTGACACAAATAAAACACTTTTACAAATAAAACATGAAATTGTCTCTAGTGGTTTTTTTTTACATATTAAATTTAAATAACACTTAACACTCATGCAACATATACTGTTACGAATAAAATACAACACAAACGGGGTGTTGTCTCTCCAAATAGACAACCCCTGGCTTACGAACATACATAAGTCTAGGTTTGGTTCTTCGTAATTTTCCATGGTCACATGGTAAATTTCCTGCGCATCTCAATTTACACATTAGTACTTTCAAATATCCACATATAATATAATTCAAAGGAATAACAATACACATCATCACTTGCAAATAATTTTCATCTTTTATCAAGCAATTTCACATAAGCAAATTTCATCCCAATTCACATAAACTAAACCACACATCATAGTTCTATTATCATAGTAAAGTCCTGCAAATTATGTAACAACATCTACCATTGCAATATCATCCTATCTAACAATCATGTAGTGTTCTATCTCATAAAGCATGTAAGTAAATCATCAAATCATCAAATCATAGCAATGTTATCCAAATCCTGAAATCATATAAGTTCTAAGTCTCAAAATGCATCAAAATAAAGTATTCATAATAGTCAAAATATAAAATCCACTGAATGTTAGACTGAGTCGAGCTGAGGCCTCACATTGCTTATATAGGCAAGGCTAGGGAT
This sequence comes from Cryptomeria japonica, assembly GCF_030272615.1. Lineage (NCBI taxonomy): Eukaryota > Viridiplantae > Streptophyta > Pinopsida > Cupressales > Cupressaceae > Cryptomeria > Cryptomeria japonica. The sequence goes on along the minus strand of NC_081411.1, from coordinate 439,279,320 downwards.
ATGTGAGCACACAAACATGACATGTGGCTCAATAAGAAACAAGGGTAGGTAGGAAATAGGTGTGGGTAGGTAGGAGAAATAATATAATAGTCCACATGAGGTGGATCACCCACTGAATGTGGAGTGTAACAACAAGATCAACACCAAAAAAGGTGGAATTTCTCCTACACACACTATCCCAATGTGGCACAAACACCCAAGTGTCTCATACCCAAACTACTATGAAATGCATTATCCTAAGTAAACTTAAGTAAGTGTAATAATATCCATGATGAATAATTATTTACACCAACAACTTTAGCTCAGAAACTATTACAGGCTGGCTACTATTGGCTAGATATGGAAAAAGACGCCATTAAATTTGCTAAGACTTGTGAGAAATGTCAGCTTCATGGAAATCTCATACATGCCCCGACAAGGGACCTCATACCATTTATAACACACTGGCTTTTTCAACAATGGGCCTTTGATCTCATTGGTTAGATATATCCGGCTTCATCCAACGGACATAAATTCATCATAACTGCCACTGAGTATTTCACCAAGTGGGTAGAGGCAGTTCCGCTCATCAAAGCAACTGGTAAACAAGTCACCTTGTTCATCTTAAACTATATAATTTGTAGGTATGGGATACCTTCATGCATCGTGACTGATAATGGAGGACAATTCAAGAATAAAGATCTGGACGAGCTTTGTAAGAAATTCAAAATAAAGCAACACTAGTCATCAGTATATTACCCTCAAGGTAATGGACAAACTGAGGCATCTAACAAAAACCTACTGACTATCTTACACAGAACAGTAAACAAGTCTGGGAAGGATTGGCATCTGCAGCTCAATCCTGCACTATGGGCTTACAGAACAAGTATCGGAACACCTACTAGGGCTACACCTTTTTCTTTGGTGTATGAGTCCGAAGCAATATTACCTATTGAAGTAGAAATACCATCTCTCAGAGTTTCTTTGCAAGGTCTTGTCACTGATGAAGATCATAGAATATCCAGATTGCAAGAACTTGAATTGTTGGATGAGCGTCGGCAAGTGGCATTTGATCATCTCAGAGTGTATCAGAAGAGAATGTCCAGATGATATAACAAGAAGGTTTGACAAAGATAATTTCAAGTTGGTGACCTAGTTCTGAGAGAGAATCCAAAAAATCAACAATTTTGCGATAATAAAGGGAAGTTTGAACCCAACTGGCTGGGTCCCTACATTGTTATTGCAGTATTCAACTCTGGTGCCTATCAACTCTCAAAATTAGAAGGAGAATAGCTCCATGAACCGATTAACACCATCCACTTGAAGAAATTCTTCGCTTAGCACTCTTTGCTCCAGCAAACTTGTATAGTTGGAAAAAGTCCTGAAAAAAAAATAAAAATGGAAAAAGTCCGAAAAAGTCCTGAAGAAATCAAAAAAAAAAAGAAAAAAAGAGAAAAGAAAGAAAAAATATAAAAAGAGAGAAATTGCCCTAGTGAAAACCTAGTAAACAGGCACCTTTTTAAAAAAAAATGAATTTCTACCAAGCAGGTGAAAACCTGGCAAACAGGCGCCTCTTGTACTCAAGCACTCCATCTATCAACGCAACGTTGGCATTTCCCGCTTTCAAGAATCTTTTGCTTTTGCTTGTACATATTTTCAGTCTCTTTTGTGATATCCTAGTTCATTGGAACTCTCATGACTTGAAACTAATCAACATCCTACTCTTAGGTTACTAGACAGAGCACATTACATATCCTAAGAAGTGTCAACCAAGTCATTCTTCCGTCTATGAAACCTGGTCATCCACTCCGAGTCAGTCACCTATCTCCTGACTACTACAGAGTTTTTATCACTAAGTTAACAAGCAAAACAACATACTGAAAAACAATTACTAAATAGTTTGAGCTATGAATGAAAATTTTCTGTGTGTGCTGTCTTTTATATTGGTTTTCAATTATTATCCCTTTGAGTAACTTGAGGAAGTCTATTGTGACTAAGAGGTGCAAGGATTGGGGGCATAATATTTTCTTTTTTTCTGCTTGTAGGAATGATCCCGATGATCTGGAAACATATAAATTAGTTGGGTGTCTATGATAAGAGCCTTCACATTAAGGTGAAATCGCCTCACATACCTCAGCTCCACTTATTTGTATGCTATAGGGAGGTCCATATCATTTCTTTGTTTGTTTTGAGGGAATTTCTTCATGATGCAATTCGGGTACCTACAAAATCTGTCCAAGGATATGAACGAAAAAAGGGTCATTGCGGACAAGATAATTAAAATTGCACATTGAAAAAGAAAGGAACTTTAAGCTACCTGTTGTGTTCATTATGCTCAGTGATGAATCTTAAGTATTTTAAATCCAGTGACTAGGTTTAGGTTGCATTTCGCATATCATTTTGCATTTCATTTTGCATTTTTGTGAATCTATAGTGATTTCAGTATAGTAATAATCTCTTTATCTTCTGAATGAGAGCTGAAAGCATCATCATTTCTTACGCTAAGTGGTCTATTTATCATTATTTCTCCGATCGAGTACTTGTGTTTTGAGATATTTAGCTGCATACATAACATATTATATAGATTCATTTATTTCATTATTATTCATTTACATTGATTTTATTGCATAGAAAAACAAAAAAATGGCATTACTCATTACTCATTACTCATTTTCATTCATTTATTTGCATATGAAAAGAAACCAAAACATAGACATCCATATTAATTTGCATTACATACATTCATGCTGAAATAAATGCATACATATAGAATAAAGCATATAGAAACATATCATAGTCGATTGACACAAGTACAATGAAGTCAAATAGATCTCGTATATATATCATATCAAGTCTAAGGGTACAAAATGATGTCCAATGACATGTACAAACTCCCATCGGAGCAAGAATCGTATCGGCTACAAAAAATGGGTGTGTCTACAAAAAATATCCTAGCTACAAATAAATGAATCATCTAGTTGACGCCCTCTCCCTCATCGCTTGGTGGAGGAGGAGGAGCCTGATGCCCGAGATCCTGGCGCGGTGCCCGAGCTCCCTCTGATCTAGCCATATACTGTGAATAGGGTTGCACCTGCTCTACAATAGGAACTACGACACTATATGCCACCACATAATATCCAGCCCTAATGCTCTGGAGAAGCACCTCCTGTCGTAGAGACTCTGTCTCTGCTCTCGACTCGGCTCTCAATGTTGTGATCTGGCGATCACGCTTGGCCCTAACCTTGCCCAGCTGTCAGTCTCGCTTCGCTAGCTGAGTCTGAGCCACTGTCAACTGTGACTATAGCTCTGCAAGACATGCTCTCATCGACTATCCCGTGTTAGCCGCTTGCTCTCTCTCAGGCTCTCCACCAGCATCTCCACCGTCATCTCCACCTGTGCCTCCACCCTACTCATCCCACTACTGCCGGACTTGTCTCAGAGCTTCTCGCTCCTCCTCTCCACCACCCAACCTCACACCTACTCTCCCAAGGGATCCACCCTCACCCCTCTGCTATCCAACATCATCTCACACCCCACTATTGCTAGCACCAGGATCACCACCAGTCTGTCATGGAGCATCTGATCTTTGTGCCTGTCCCTGCCTCTAGCCCTATCCCTATGCCAGTGTGGGGGTATCATCCTCCACATCCTCAATATGAGGAGCCTTCTCTCCTGGATCTATAAACTGAGGGAATGGATACTGCTGAAAGTAATCCTTGTACTGGGGCAATATGTCTGCATCTGCTATATCATCCAGGTAATCCCACCTTAGGCGGTGTAAACCTGTCAGCTCCTACATCGCTAAAGCATAGGATAGCCTAGGTGACCATCCTTGTCTCTCCTCATTGGCGTATTGAGCATACACTATATACTCCTGAGAGATCCCCTGAGGTTGGTCGTACTGCCTCATCACTTGTGAAATGATGAATCGCTCCACAATAGTTTATGACCTCCCAATTAGTGGGCGTGTAACAAACAGGTCTCTGTGAACCGCTCACCAGTCATCCCATGACTCCAACCCTCTGTATGGTCTCCATGTGATAGCTATCAGATCATCGAGCTGCCGTTGCTAGAAGTCTATCTTGCCCAGATGGAGCTACGTAAAATATCTGGCATACCTGTAAATGATCAGTTGCCTTGACTCTCTACTATCATCAACTATCGGCCGACAAACGAGAAGGTTCTCCCAAGCCCACACCTGTAAAATGTACACCCCTGCAGCCATGCTCTGCCCATCTCTATAAACAATCTCATGCATCTCCTTATACATGTGGGCTAATAAATGAGAGTCCCAGCCAAGTCTCTGAGGGGTCTCTATCAACCTCTTGAGCATATGGCCCCATCCACTCTGGAAACCCTATTGCCCTCTATCTGGCATCAAAAAGCAACCAATGAAACTTGCTAGGACACATGCCAGTGGATACTCCTCACTGTGCCTGCTCATCAATATATCCCAACTCATGGAACAAGTCAAGATATCGGGATCCTTGAATACATTCCTAAGAGCCTATAGTCTAGGTAACAATGCAATATCATAATCCACTTTATCCCCAGCAAAAGGAATATGAAGTATCCTGTACACATCCTCGGGAGTGATAGTCAACTCCCCAACTAGCAAATGAAAGGTATTATGCTCTGAATGAAACTGCTCTACCAACGCTATGAGCATCTCATGGTTCACATGGATATTAGGTAACCTAATTAGGTGAGTCAAGCCACACATATTAACATGAGCCTTCTCAACCTCAGACAAATCATGAACTAAAGCCATCGTGGGAGGATATACGCATCTAAAGAGCACAAGAGGTAAGCACACCTGCAAAAAAAACCCAACAATGATCATCAGAAAACATTCCAAATGAGCCTACCATAGAAGTTAAACATCATGCAAATCCAAATAAGTCAAATGCAAAAGCAAAATTTCATGTTTACACTTTCAAAAATGATCACTGTCTTTCAAATGACAAAACATAGTCAAGCAACATATCGTACGAGTCAGGAATGGCTTTCGTATGAGAAAACAGCCTCGAATGACAAACTTTTACACATCATATGACAAAATGGTCTTCTAACCAACCTGTCATATGACACAAGGGTGAATCTCGTATGACAAATCTAATGGCTTCAAATGATAAAAGAAAATTTTCTAGTTTCTTGTATGAGACAGGATCCTGTCTCGCACCATAAACCGCGACACTCGACCCAAAACCCATGAAAAACGTGAAAAATGAACAAAAAAATTCAAAATTGGAAACATAAAGAGGCTTAAGATCGATCACTTACCACTGGCTCATAGTTTCGGGGTTGATTATGTCTTCTCTGGCGCTCAAATCGATGCTGACGAGTAGGGACCACCATTTTTCTTCGCAGAAGGCTTTTTGAATTTTCAAACTTGGAAGGTTAAAATGATTTGAAAATGACACTTTTGTCCTATATATAGCCTAAAACCTAATTTTTCAACTTGCTCTGATGGTTATGAAAATTGTACCCTTAGCTAATGTGCCTACTCTGATTCCATTTTCAAGATCAAAATCAAAATTCGAGATCATCTTGCTAGTCAATTTCAAAATTTGGACCACTTAGTGCTCTTTTCATCAAATGCTCATTTTTTCTTCGATTTGCACTCAATTTCTCAATTTCAACATTGAATCTCAATTTCAAATTTACAAATCAATTTCACAATCAATTCAATCTTCAAAATTCTTCAAAATCAATTTGTGTTCACATAACTTATCATTGCTCAAAATTGCCTAAAATCAAACACTCTCGCTATCTTTCGATTCCGCTCCCGAGGGGGCATACAAGTGACCTTATGACCTTACATCTTTAATGTCGAGATAATTTTTCAAGTCTTCATCAAAAGTCAAGCAAAATCTTTTCAATTAGAGAAAATCAATTCTTATTGCTAAGTGGCATCTCAGCTTCATTGCTTCACATCAAGTTGAGATCTCTCGATCATCTGAATCGAATCAATCGCTAGGGGCATATCAGTTTCATCACTTCACATCAAGCTGATATTTGTCTTTCATCTGAATTAATCTCTTAACATTAATTAGTTTCATCACTTCAAATCAAACTGATTATTTGTTTAAACTCAATCAAAAGTTTAAAGAGTTTCTTTGATCAAACTTAATCTAAGCATGCATTCAGTGTTTGTTTCTTGATCAAGCTAGACGGTTCATTCTTTGCTCATCATGTCTTGATCAATCGAGTTCAAGATCAATTTTTATCATCACTCACTACATCTAAGATCAATCAAGTTCTAGATCAGTAAGATCCACTTCTTGATCAATCAAGTTCAAGTTCGGTATCTTTGTTTTCTATCATTCCTCAGTTCAATCAAGTTCGGGATCAGTATCACTTTAATCAGACTTCATTCAGCTTTGTCACTTCGATTCAAGCTAAACACCTTGCTTTTTATCTAGTTCGTGATCAATCAAGTTCAAAATTGACATCTCCTAGACATCACACATTCTTTGAACCAACGTGTTGCTCGCATATTAATTCAAAGAGGGGCAGATGTAATACCCTAAAATTGGTCATCTAAACCATGGGCCCCTAATCTCGACAACATCACCAAGGTCCTAACCAAAGGAAATTAAATCAATCTTGAGCACATTATTAATTCTTTAATTATCAAAAATCACATGGCAAATCAATTACTCAATATTAATTAAATATTTATTTAATTAATTGAATCATTTCTAAGAATATCATTTTGATCAATTATCCCATTTTAATTTATTAAATATCATTTCATATTTAATTAATTAATAAATTTACCATTCAATCATGCAAAAAGGAATAATTTATTACAAAAGATGAATTGATTTATTACAAAGAGTTGAATTGAAAATAAAACAAAAAAAAGAATTGAATTGAGAGAGAAATCAAACTTGAGATATTATTTCTTTTTTTCTAAATTTAGAACTTGAAATCAGAAAAGAAATTTAATTGAATTATTGAATTATTCTCTAAAATTTGAACTTAAAGTTTTTCAAAATAGAAAAAGAAGTTCAGTTGCATTGAAAAGACCTTTTTCTTGAATAAATTAAAGAATTATCTACTTTTATCCTATATGCATGGAATTAATTTATTATTATTTTCTAATGCAACTTGGACTTCTAATTTGAAAGCATTTCAATTAAACTATAATTGGAATCTATCTCAAGGTTAACTCAATCTGATTTCTCAATTATTTTCAATTAATCCTAAATTGAGCTTTTTCTCTTGTGATTCTCTATAAATTCTATCTTCAGCTCTCATTCCAATTCACCCCAGAGATTTTTGAGAACACACTTGAGATTATTATCACACTAATTTCACTCTAGAGTCATTGAAGATTATTGTGCTTTTTAGATTATGTGCATCCATTTTACATCCATTATCGCTTGCATCCATTGTTGCTTGAATTGATTATTATTGCTTGAATTATCCATCCATCTTGCATCCATATAGCTTAATATCATATAGATTAAATCCTTTGCCTTGGTGTAGTCTAGTCACTGGTATTGCTTATAAAAATCTGAGAGCAATCTTATACTCACATCTTTTAGAAGGCAATTGGTCGCTTTGCTATGGTTTATTTCTTATTGATTATTGATTACTAACCATGCATATAATGACTTAATTGAAGTGTTGTGCTTGCAACTATAGGTTCACTTTTTCACACACACAATTTCCACATAGATCTTGTACCAGGTGCCGAGCCGATTTTGAGAGCATCTTATAGGATGACCACAAATGAGCTTAATGAGCTCAAGAAGTAGCTTGAGGAACTCTTAAAAAAGGGTCACATTCATCCTAGCATCTCCCCTTGGGGCGCACCAGTCATCTTCGTGAAGAAGAAGGATGGGTCCCTTCGGTTATGTATGGATTATAGGAAGCTAAATAAAGTGACCATCAAGAACCATTATCCCTTGCCCAAGATCGATGATTTATTTGATCAGCTTCAGGGTGCTAAAGTGTTTTCCAAAATAGATCTGAAGTCAGGGTACCATCAGTTGAGGATTGTAGAGAGTGATATCCACAAGACTGCATTTCATACCATATATGGCCACTATGAGTTCACCGTGGTCCCATTCGATCTTACAAATGCCCCAGTTGTATTCATGAGTCTCATGAATGGGGTATTCCGCACTTTCTTTGACCGGTTTGTGACTATGTTCCTTGACGACATATTGATATATTCTCAGAATGAGGAGGAGCACGAGGATCACTTGAGATAGGTATTGCAGTGCTTGAGGGACAACCAGTTATATGGTAGTCTATCAAAGTGTGCATTTTTTAGGTCAGAGGTTAGATATATAGGTCATGTTATATCCAGTGATGGGATCTCAGTTGACCCATCAAAGATCAGAGCTATTATGGATTGACCAGCACCAACTAGTGTGACAAAGGTCAGGAGTTTCATGGGTCTAGCAAGATACTACAGATGCTTCATTGAGGGATTCTCTAGGGTTCCACATCCCATTACATCCCTTCATTGAAAGGGAAAGAGATTCTAGTGGACAGAAAGGTGTGAGAGGGCTTTTCAGGATCTAAAAAGGGCACTCACTAGTGTACCTATTCTTATTGTACCAGACCCCTCGGCTGATTTCATGGTATGCATCGATGCTTCCTTTGACGGATTAGGAGCAGTCCTTATGTAGGAGGGTCAAGTTATAGCTTATGAGTCTAGGAAACTTAAGACTCACGAGCTTAACTACCCTATGCATGACCTTGAGCTTGTAGCAGTAGTGCATGCACTTGTGAGGTGAAGACACTTCCTTTTGGGTCATCATTTTGAGCTTCATTTAGATCATCAGAGTTTGTAGTACATATTCACCCAGTCTAATCTTAATGCCCGTTAGAGAAGATGGATGGAGTTTTTATGTGAGTATGATTTTGATGTTCACTGCATCAAGGGGAAGGAGAACGTAGTTGCAGATGCCTTGAGTAGGAGACATCATGAGATATGCTCCATGACTATGGACATAGATTTGAGAGGCTATATATTGCAATAGCTGCCAGAGGATGAGTGGTATCTTGAGGTATGTTGGGCAGTGCAATCACAGGAGGCCCTAGAAGGGAGATATGCAGGCTATTATTTAGAGTCCGATGGACTACTACGCCATAGAGGGCACATCTATGTACCTTCTTCCAGAGGATTGTGTGATTTCATTGTGTTAGAGGCTCATAGAGCTCCTTATGTAGTGCATCCTAGAGTTAAGAAGATGCATGCATATTTGAGATAGCTTTATCATTGATCAGGTATGCGACAGTTCATTGCGATACTAGTAGCCCGATGCCTTGAGTGCTAGAGAGTCTAGGCAGAGCACCACCATCCAGGAGGGCTGCTCCAGTCTCACGCGATTCCAGAGTGGAAGTGGGACACTATATCGATGGACTTTGTCATTGGTCTTCCTATGTCATCTCATCGTCATGATGACAGTCGACAAGTTGACCAAGGTAGCCCACTTCTCACTAGTCTAGACTAGCTTCATAGCACTAGTGGTGGCACAAGTATTCTTGCAGGATATCGTCAGACTTCATGGCATTCCATGTAAGATTATCTCAGATAGAGACTCCCTCTTTACTTCTTCCTTTTGGAAGGCATTACAGGAAGCCATGGGTACCAGACTCAACTTCAGTATAGCCTATCATCTAGAAACGGATGGTCAGACAGAGAGGGTAAATCAGGTGTTAGACCTACTCCGCATGTACGTCATGGATCATCAGACCAGATGGGAGGAGTACCTTTATTTAGTAGAGTTTGCCTATAATAATGGGCATCACACTTCTTTGGGGATGCCACCTTTTAAGACTTTGTATGACAGACCTTGCAGGACACCTTTGAGTTGGGACCGTATTAAGGATAGAGTAGCCATAGGTCCTGAGATGGTTCATGATATGGAGCAATAGGTGATTTTGATTAGACAGCACCTTAGAGAGACACATGATAGGCAGAAGAAGTATGCAGATGCAAAGAGGATAGACCAAAGCTTCATGGTTGGGGATAGAGTTTTCTTGAGAGTGTGACCGCATAAGAGTCCAATTAGTTATGGAAAGGGTTCTAAGCTCACACCTCGCTTTGTCAGACCATTTGAGATCCTTGAGAGGATAGGACCAATTGCTTATCACCTAGCCTATCACGCATCCATGATGTGTTTCATGTATCAGTTCTGAGGAAGTAAATTTATGATGAGTCTCATATTCTGGATTGGGATGCCTTGCAGGTGGAGTCAGACGGGTAGCTAGCTTTGGAGCCCATCCGCATTTTGTCTTGCCAGACACTGTCTCTTCAAGGTCGAGAGCTGGACCATGTTAGGGTCCAATGGGATTGTTATGATGAGGTTACAACATCATGGGAGGACACAACGCAGATGAGATCTCTGTACACCCATCTTTTTGATGAACTCCAAAAGGAAGTTCATGCCTAGAGGGGGAGAGTGTGACGCCCTACCCTGAGCCATCATAGCATTTCTATTATTTTCATGTTGGACCTATTTTGGATACTATATTTTGATGCATTGTGGACCTGAATTCTATATGATCTTGTGTTATGGATAACATTCATATGATTATGTCATTTACTTTGATTTGCAGTACTTCATTTTATACTAGAAATTATGGATGCATGCTCGATAAATGATTTAATTCCATGTTTATGAGGATGATACCATTTAGTATATGATTGTATGTGGATGTTATCAGATAATTGGATGCTTGATTTTATAACTAAAATTTTATGTGATATTTGAATTGTATTCTTTTTGATAATATTAAACGTGATTTTTAAAATTACTAATGTGCAAGTGAGATGTGCAGGAAAATTATCCATGTGACCATGGAAATTATTTGGAGAATCAAGCCTAGGCCTATGTGCGATTGTGAAGCCAGGGGTTGTCTATTTGGAGAGACAACCCCTTGTTTGTAAATATATTTTAATTTGTAAATGTTATGCTTGGATGAGTGTTTAATTTGGCAATTTGTTTAATTTATAAATTTCAAAAAAAAGAGACATTTGGCATGTGTGTTTTAGTGATGTGTAATTCTTTTTGTAGTGCCACTTGACACATGTGTTGTAAGTTGAGTTGGCATTGTCATGTCTCTTTTTGAGGAATTTATTTCACCAATGTTTATATTTTCAATTATCCTAAAATGGTCCCAAGTAAACCTAGGATAGGGAGCCATTAGAAGGGTCAACTCAGAGTTGACCCGTAGGTAAACTTTGGGTGGACTTCCAAGGGGTTAAACTAACTCCTGGGGTCAAGTTTGGGGCATTTTTAGTGGGCCATATGATGTACCTATGGATGAAGGTCAAATTTGGTCATGTGTCCACTCCCTAGGACTTGTTTAACCTCCCCAAAAAGTGAGTTTCCCAAGTTGGCCGAATTTAATCTTTAGAAGAGCCTTCCTTAGTTAGATAACCCAGTTCATGAGTGTCATTCATTTTCCCCATTCCATTTCCCTTTTAGAGGTGCCTTGGTTAGGGAGTGTGTAAGGTTCTGGGAAGACCAACAAATGAGCATCCTTCACCCTTCCCAAGTGGGTTGGAAAGAGTGAGGTGTGGCTTCATAGGGAATATTTTGGGAGGGAAAAGTTTGATCACCCACTCTCCATTTTGGAGACTTAGAATTTTGATAACTTTTGCAAGTATTGGGAGGATTTTAGGCTAAGTTTGGAAGAAGAAAAGTTGTGGATTTGGGCAGCTCTTCTACAAATTTTCTTACCCTTTTTGGCAGATTAAGGTTGGTTGAATTTCTAACTATTTTATGATGGTGTTTGCTTTGAAAAGATTGTGGTTGTTCTTGTTTTTCCATTGTTGTTATTCTTTTTATGTGTAGGAAGGAGTAGAAATATTCCTTATCTATTTTTGTTGTGTTTTTATGTCTTTGTTTATGGGAGTTTTAAAGGCCAAACTTACCCTTGGAAGGGTAGAGTGGCCTTGCGGTGAAGGGTTGTTTGATAGCCCTTTTGAGTGAGAGGCTCTCTTTGGAATAGAGTGATTCTCAAGGGATTTTTGTGGCCCTTGCTGCATATTATTATGTTTATAAAGTGGGGGTCATAAGGGGAGTTGTAGGCTTGTATGTGTTGGGGGTTATAAGGAATTTAGGGGACAAGTTTGGAACTTGTGGTTATGTTATATTTGCAGCCTTGTTATGGCATTATGTGCACTATTTAAAGAATTCTCCTCAAGGGTATTTAGTCCACCTTCACCCCTCTTAAAAAAAGTCACATAAGTGACATTGTTTAAACCTTGGTTTGGGAGTGTTTTTGTTGTGTTTGTTTGTTTGTTTCTCATCTAGCCCTTGATTCTCCTAGCTTAGGGGTGGCTTCTAGTAAGCCTAGGTTGGGAGGTGAACCTTCATGGTCACAACCTTAAGTTTATATTGCAGGTTGCTTTGGAAAAGACCTAGAAGGGAAAGCTTGGAAAAGAGTTCATTTTTGTATTTAGTTGTAGAAAAAGGGTTCATTTTTGTATTTAGTTGTAGAAAAAGATTTCATTTTTGTATTTTAGTTGCAAAGGAAAGAAAGAAAAAAAAAAGAGTTTTCTATTGTATTTATATTGCAGAAAGGAAAATGTATTATTGACTAAGTTTTACCATGTAATATATGTATTTTATTTGAAGTGTTGATCTTTTTAATAAAATAAATGCATTTTGGATTAATTTTTGTTTTGTTATAGTTGCTAGAAAAAAATGATGTTATATTTTGTTTTAAAATATTAATGCGGAAAAGAATGAAAGTTGTTTTCTGTTTAAGTTATTTTTGTTTTCATGCTAAAAAAAAAAATATACATGTAAAGAAAAAAGAAGAAAAATAAATAGATGTTAATATTGCATTTTACCTTGCTGTTATAAATCAATGGATTTTAGAAATGGTTAGTTGCAGCTGTAAAATAATTCATTTCTGCTAAAGATATAAATCTAGAAAATGCATGATAGTAGAAAAACTAATTTAATTATGTTATTTCTCTATATTATGTAAATAAATAGAATAAATATGCTCATGTATATCTATATATATATATATCTGAAACATCGTATTCAGGAAAAGAAAATAATACATGTCAATTTCAGTTTCTGGTTTTTATTTCTACAATCATGCATGTCTTCTAGATTTTCATATATATATATATATATATATATATATATATATATATATATATATATATATATATATAAAGATCAAATATGTATGCTGCATTTGGAAAATAAAATGTTAGTTAATTAATATATCCGATATTTTTATTCCCTATCATTTACAAATTTATGTATATATGAAAATATATATATATATATATATACATATTATGCTCGAAATAAACTTACAAAAAAAATATACAATAAGAATTTTCTGGGTGTATGTTAGACCAGGCTTGGGCGTGGAGTCACGACCAAGGCCGTGACCCACAATCGCAGGTGACTATGACTGTGGCCGCGACCCCAATCATGGATGGCATGGTTGTGAGCAGCGACCCACAATCATGGGCGTCCATGGTTGTGAGCCACGACCACAGTCGTGGGCATCCATGGCTATGGGACGAGAGCCACAGTCGTGGGCATCCATGGTTGTGGGCCGAGACCCACAGTCATGAGCGGCCATGGTTGTGGGCCGAGACCCGTAGTCATGGGCAATTATGACTGTGAGCCACCTCCCTTTCCCTCGGTTCCCTCTCTCCCCTCGACGCCCTTCCTCCGTCGATTCTTCGGCCTCCTCTGCCACTGCGAACCCTGCACACACACACAAAACACAAGCACACACACACCCAAAACCCTAAGCAAAAAAAAGGAATAAGATGAAATGTTAAAATATGCAACCCTAACGCATTTTTGGGTTAGGGTTAGCATATAAAATTAAAGAAGAAAATAAGATATGCAACCCTAGCCCATAGTCGGGTTAGGGTTAGCATTTACAAAAGAAAAATGAACTATTAGAATTGTTTTTAAAATAAAGTAAAGGGATAACTCAACCCTAATTAGGGTTCACAATTAAATATAATTAAAATAAGAAGAGGGGGAATTCTTTTTGAAATTTGAAAAAAAAGAATTCCCCCCCATTTAGTTATAAAATTAATTTAAACTCCTAATATTGACTAAGGAGAAAATTAATTTTAATATAGTCTTTTTATCAAGGCATAATTAAAATTGGGGATTAATTTTATATAGATATATTAATCGCATAATTGAATTAATTTTATTAACCAAGGGTTATTAATGAGAATATTATATAGATAATTTTTCATATTTAATTAAATATGGATGTTACGTTAAATTTAATTTGGGGGAATTTATTAAAGAAATTTATTAATTGTTTTGATGCGAATTCTAGCCTAAGAAGTCATTATTGGCCAATTATTAATAGTTGAAATTTAAATGTATTAGGGGATTTAAAATTGACTTTAATATATATTATATTTATTTGGCAAATATCATCATTGAATTAGTTAACCTTAATGGTTATATTTAAAAAGTGAATTTGCGTGCGCTCAATTAATTAATTTTAATTTGAGATAATATTATCATCATTTTATTTAGCCTTAAGTATTTTAAATGTGATTGAGATATTTAATATCTCTCAATTTTAATTAGAGGAAATTAATTAGATTAATTAGATTAATTAAATTAAGTTGCGATGACCCTCTTAGGGAATAATTAGTCTTCTCTAATTTTATTTTATTTTTTATCGGTAATTGGTCGAAGCCTGAATAGCTTTTGACTAGAGCTATGAACTAGTGGGGACACAGTAGGGGGCCCCATCCCCATTACATATCTTTGAATTATTATTATTATTATTATTATTATTATTATTGATTAGATTGACCCCAAGACCTGGCCCATCCTATGGAAGGCCAAGAGTCACAACTTAGAATTCCACTTCAGATGTCCCTATTGGGAATTGAACTTGGGTCTCCACAGTGAGAACCTAGTGTTTTAACCAGTTAAGCTCAACCCCTTGGACAATCTTCTCTAATTATTGTCACCATATTGATTTAGTTAATTAAATCAACTTTAGTAAATGACTCTATTTAACCCAGAGTTAACCCTTAGTTAAGACAAAAATTATTTGATTTCTTTTTAATGTAGTCTATTTAATTAATTTAAGTTGTTTAAAAAAAAATTGTTGTTCCATTTTTGCCCATAAGTTTGGGCATGACAGTCTCCTTCGGACTTTTCTGAAATCTGGCAACCAATCCTACTACATGAGCAATGTCTATTTTGTTGTGGACAACATAATGTAGTTTTCATTAACTGATGCAGAATCATATTCCTTTGACAATTTACAACATGTAACCATTGCTGTTCCAACTAGTTTACAGTCTCCCATTCCAAAAGTTTTCAATATTTCCTTCACGTACTTGGATTGTCTGATAAAAATTCCTTCCTTCATTTGTTAGATTTGAAAAACCTATGAAATTTTTTATCTCTCCTGCTAGTGACATCTCAAATTCATTCTTCATTTCATTAGCAAAGTCATGACACATATCATCATTACCTCTAAAAATGATATCATTCACAAATACCTCACTTGCCATTATCTTATCTCCTTTTGTCTTGAGATATATGTTATTGTCTTCACTAGTTCTTTGAAAACCTATCTTCACTAAGTGAGAGTGAAATATTTCATACCATGCTCTTGGTGCTTGTTTCAATCCATATAGTGCCTTATGTAGCTTGCACACCATATCCTTTTCTTAAGTTAAAGTATAACCATCTGGTTGTTCTATATAGAATTCCTTTTCTAATATTTCATTTAGGAATGTTGATTTAACATCCATCTGATATAACTTAAATCCTTTGTATGCTGAAAATGGAAGTAGAGTCCTTACTCCTTCCAGTCTTGTAACTGGTGCAAATGTCTTACCATAATCTTCACCTTCCTCTTGTGCATATCCTTTACATACCAGTCTAGCTTTATTCTTGACCACTACTCTGATAGTATGATGAAATAACAAGGATCCAGTTTACTACTGAGAGGGGAGGTGAATCAGTTGATAGAAAAATAGATAAAACTTCACCAATCTCAAAATCAATTTCTCAATGTAAACTTATAACTATTAATGCAATATCACTGTCAAGATAAAAACTGTCAAGCTAAACTGATTGACTGTTACAACAAATAACAGTAAACAACTTGAAACTCATAACCATCCAAATACTTTTACTGACATAAGTAAAATTTCATTTCATATTGCTGCTGGTTATCATGACTTATCAAAGTGGAATAAGTAGTTAAGAAAATCAACCTTAAAAACATAACCACAAAAACATTCACCACTTGACACAATATTTTTGATGTGGAAACCCAAATGGGAAAAACCACAGTGAGATGAAACTCACAAGAATTTTGAACTCTTCTGAAGTTCACCTTGTTAGGAGCCAAGCTTGTTAAAGTTTTAAAAAAAGTCATGTTAAGAACAGATCCTGTTAGGGACCACCCGGTTAAGGGATTGACTATAATGCCTTGTTAGAAGCAATACCCTGTGAGGAGTAACCTTGGTAAACCATTTAGAATATAAGCTAATGGATCACCTTGTTAGAGGATTTGAGTAGAACCAAACTTTTTATAGCTTACCCGATTAGGGGATTTAACTATTGTAATTGTTTGCAAATAACAAGAGTTTGATGATCTCTTTGAATAGCACTTCACTTGCTTGTTCAGATCCTTTTCATGCTCCTATATGCCTTTACTCAAACTGCATGTACATCATTTGATTCGGCAACAACACACTCAATTCAACTTTGCCAACACACTCAAACTAAACAACTCATCGACCTTATAAACAAATCAACTAGGTCGATAACACAACAAAAACCTAATTCTCATAGAGATTACAAACAAGTCAGTTCAGGTATGACCATTGGATTAAGCGTCGACCACTCCTTGATCACCGCTTCATAGAACTCAATAACTCATCATGCATATTGCATTACATGCAATATACTTTCTCATTCCCAAGACAAAAAACCGTTACCTCAACGCGCCAAAATCACTTTGAAACTCTCTTCATAAAATATGCATACATGTCATAATCATTACCTCTCTTCATCAGATCATAAACCAATATAACCAATTCATCAAACTTAAATCAGTTAGGGTTTATCAAAATAATAGGTAGGGTTTATCAGTTCAACTCTCTAATACTTAGCAATACCGGTTCACTCCATAAACTTACCTACCGGTTATAGTTCCTTCACTTAGCTCTTCCTACTATTACAAAACATCATTATAACAATAACATTACTGGTTAATTGACATCAATGACAACATAACATATCATTAATGAAATCTTCATGCAAATGCCAACAATCTCCCCCTTTGGCATTGATGGCAATACAAATATCAATACCATTGATTGTTGTGATTGTGAATAGGAATCCTAATTTACATTTTACCATGTACTCTCCTTGTCTTCATCTTGTCTTTAGTTTGTCCACAGTTACAAGTTGGTTGTATATCTTGCCTCTGTCAATTATACAGTCTTGCTCACAATAATCACATAGTTCTTCTCCCTGTTTGACAACAATGCCAAATAGAAAGTAAAACATGCAATGTAAAACTTCACTATTTAGCATTAACAACCTACAACTTGATGCTCCCCCTATGGAATAACTCCACTTGTACACCAATCCTGCTACAAAATTCTGCAAGTAGCTCTGGGACTGATGTAATCTACATCATGCTCAATTTACCTCATGAAGGGGTACAACTCCTAGCTAACTTCTAAGATACTCAAAAGTAGTCTTAGGAAGAGGTTTAGTAAAGATATCTGTAAGTGGCTCCTTGGTAGAAACATGCTCTAAGATTACATCCTTACTCTGCACTTTTTCCCTCAAGAAATGATACTTCAATTCAATGTGCTTGGTTTGTGCATGCAAGACAGGGATCTTTAAAATATTTATGGCACTGGTATTGTCACATACGATCTTTACAGGTTCTATAAACTTCATCTTGAAACCTTCCAAAATGTGCCTCATCCAGATAGCATGGGTAAAATTCATATAAGCTACAACATACTTAACTTCAGCAATAGACTGTGAAATACAACTCTACTTTTTGCTACTCCATGAAACAAGTCTTCCTCCAAGAAAGAATGCTCCACCGATTGTGCTTTTCTGGTCATCAACATTACCTGCCCAATCTGCATCTATGTACACTTTCAAATCAAATTTTTCTTCATATGGATACCATAATCCATAGTCAACAGTACCTTTCAAATATCTAAAAAATCCTCTTGGTTGCTATCAAATGTGTTTCCTTCAGATTCTTCTAAAATATTGCAACTAGACCAACTGCATGAGCTATATCCAGTCTCTTGTGAACAACATAGTGCAATTTTCCAATCATTGACCTGTACTCTTTCTCATCAAGAGATGTGGCCTCATCTTCCTTAGACAACTTACAACCTATAACCATTGGTGTCCCAACTAGTTTACAGTCACTCATACCAAATGTCTTTAATACCTCTTTCACATACTTAGCCTATGTGATGAAAATACCACTCTTCATTTGTTGTATTTGCAAACCTATGAAAAACTTTACCTCTCCCACTAGAGACATTTCAAAATCACTTTTCATTTCATTTGCAAAGTCATTGCTCATGTCATCATTTCCTCCAAATATGATTTCACCTACAAACACTTCACTAACCAGTATTTTATCTCCTTCAGATTTGAGATATATGTTTCTATCTTCACCGGTTCTCTAAAATCCTATCTTCATTAGGTGTGAATGAATCCTTCAATACCTTGTTCTTGGTTCTTGATTTAATCCATATAATGCCTTGTGCAACTTACATACCATGTCCTTCTTTTCAGTTAAAGCATAATCATCTGGCTTCTCAATGTATACTTCCTCTTCTAGTATTCCATTCAAAAATGCAAATTTCACATACATCTGATATACTTTGAATCCTTTATGATTTGCAAAAGCTAGTAAAGTTCTGACACCTTCCAATCTAGCCACTGGTGCAAAAGTCTCACCATAATCTTCTCCTTCTTCTTGTGCATAACCTTTGCAAACTCATCTAGCTTTGTTGTGAACTACAATACAATCTTCATTCAACTTGTTCCAAAAAACCCACTTAGTACCTATTACATTTTTATTTATCAGTCAGGGTACTAGAGTCCATGTGTTATTCTTCTTGATTTGTTCAAGCTCCTCCTCCACAGCTTTAACCCAATGATCATCTCCAAATGCTTCCTTAGTAGTTCTAGGCTCAATAGTAGAGATCATGCAAGAATTTTATCTGATTCTTCTTCCGTTTAGTCTCACATACCTTGGAATAACATGATCATTATCTTTAGGTTCATCTTCATTATCATCATTTTCTTCTGAATCTACATGTTCTAGTTGAATTGGTACATCTATATTCACTTTACTAGTTTCAGGTTTCATAGGTTTTGGTTCCAAAAAAAAATGCAAGGGTCTTAATCTTTTTTCTCTACATTGGTTTCCCTTGAGACTTTAGGATACTCATCCACTTGAACATCAGCACTCTCGATGGTTCTATGTGTCTGGTTGTTCAAACAATTATAGGCCTTATTCTTGGTGGAATAACCAAGAAATATACCTTCATCACTTTTAGCCTCAAACTTGCTAGTATAGTCACCTCTCTTAATAAAACATTTGCTACCAAAAATCTTAAAATAACCAACATTAGGTGATCTACCATACCAGTATTCATAAGGAGTCTTTTCCTACCAAAATCCTATTCATTGTGTAGACAATTGTGCTGAGAACTTCTCTCCAAAACATTTTCGCTACACCTCCTTGTATCAGCATCATCCTAGAAACTTCAACAACTGACCAATTGTTTCTTTCTGCAATACCATTCTGTTGTGGTGTCCCTGGTGTAGAAAGTTGTCATTTGATACCATTCTCTTCACAATATCTAGTGAATTCCTCAGAAGTGAATTCTTTGCCATGATCCATCCTCAGGCACTTTATCTTCTTTCCACTCTCCTTTTCAGCTAAGGCCCTGAATGCCTTGAAATTACCAAATTCCTCTATTTTATCCTTCAAGAATGTGAACCCACATCTGATAACTCAATGATGAAAAGTGAGTACCAAACTAGTACTGAGAGGGGGGGTTGAATCAGTATAGGCACAAAAACTTCTCCTAAACTAGTTTGATTGCAGATAGTAAACTACTGGCAATCTCCAATACCGGTCCAAACCAGACTACTACCGGTTAAACATAGTGCAACTGTGAAAGACATGAACTGGTCAATCTTCTTAGCTTTCCACACAACCTACTTCCTCATTTCCACTTTATCCTTATGCATAAACAAATAATCTATCATCAAAAATATAATAACTTGCTAGATCAACATGATTCACCACTTGACAGAAAACAACAAAGCATCACATGAAAAAGACATCACATATAACACACACATTTTTCACATGGTAACCCAACTGGGAAAAACCACGGTGGGGATGAATACCCACAAGCTATTTTGAACTCTTTAGAAGTCTGCTCTGTTAGAAGCCTAGTCCAGTTAAAGACTGTTACAACAAGTTCTATTAGGAACCGATCCTGTTAGGGATCACCTGATTAAGGGATGGCTAGAAAACCCAGTTAAGGGTTAAACCCTATTAGAGGTTACCTTATCAGAGGATTTTATGAACTCAATGGCTTAGAGTCACCCTATTAAAAGATTTATAGCAAGCTAGTTAAAGCTACCCGGTTAAGGGATTTTCCAATTGTTGAAGTAGATAAAGATCAACAAAAATTACAATGATCTGGTAATAGCACTCAATGCCAATGCAGATCTGCTTTAGTTCCTTCCTTCTATACACACACTATGTAGGTATCAATCCTCTTATCTGGTCTAGCAAGAATCATGTATCTCTGCACTTAGATACACACACAACATTTTCCAACAACTTCAACATGAAACACAACATTGACCTTATAGAACACAGATAGGTCAGCAACATAAACCCTAAACCCTTAAACACTTAGGTTAAGCAATTGATCGGTTCAATCCTGACCATTGAGCACTTTGCATTTGAATACAACGGTTTTGAACAGATCTCAAGACATTCTCCATCATCCTTTCTTCACTGCTTCATGGAGGCGATAACCCATCACGCGTTCTCCATTGTTTGCAAAGACTTCGCACATTCCCGAGGTAGATAGGATCAATCTTCTTCATGCAAGATCTTTCACATGCACGAGACTGGCGTGGCAACATGATCTGATCTCCATTACAATGATAACTCATCACACAATGTCATCGGGCTTGGAACACTTCAATCGGAAACCCTGAAGCTAAGACTACCAACCGGTAGTCCTACCACATTCCATGTATGGGTTCTTGTTCTGACATACCGGTTCTGGTTCACAACATCATACCGGTTCACTTGGACAAGCATACTGCTTCACTTATTGCACATATACTAGTTTACACCACCATATCGGTTCTCTTTGCTAGTTGCTTAACTTCAATATACTGGTTCACTTCTCAACATATTGACATCAATGACAACATACAATATCATCATGTCATCATACTCTTGCACCTATGCCAACAATCTCCCCCTTTGGCATTGATGGCAGTATACAAAGATATCACTCTTTCTGCATCGCATCGTCTCCTTAATACTGCAGATATCTTTTCCACTTCACATCTTCTCCCCCTTTGACAACAATGCCAAAGTGGAGGCAAAAGCTTCCTTATTCCACTATGCTTCTCCCCTAAGGAGTAGCATCCTTCAACACATCAATCCTGAGAAGATATAGCAAAGTAAGATCTGATTGATGTGGAGCACAAACCTTCAGATTACCTCTTGAAGGGGCAACACCCCTAACTCACCTCTTAGATAGGTAAAAGTAGCCTTTGTTAGAGGCTTGGTGAATATGTCTACTAACTGCTCCTGACTGGAAAAATGTTCCAATACCACCTCTTTATTCTGAACCTTTTCCCTCAAGAAATGATACTTGAGTTCAAAGTGCTTGGTTCTAGCATGTAAAACTGGATTATTGGAAATGTTAATTGCACTTGTATTGTCACATAATATACTTACCGGTTCAAATAAAGGAACTTTGAAGCTATTCAATATATGCTTCATCCAAATAGTTTGGGTACAGTTCATAAAAGCTGCAGCATACTCCGCTTCTACTATACACTGAGAGATACAACTCTTCTTTTTACTCATCCATGAGACCAGTCTACCACTGAGAAAGAATGTACCACCGGTTGTGCTCTTCTGGTCATCAACATTACCAACCCAATCAACATATGTGAACACTTTCAGGTTGAAATCATTATTGTATGGATACCATAACCCATAGTCAATAGTTCCCTTCAAACATCTAAGAATCCGCTTGACTGCTACTAAGTGGGATTCTCTTGGGCTTTGCTGAAACTGAGCGGTAATACCCACTACATGTACAATGTCTGGTCTGCTATGCACTACATAATGCAACTTACCAATCATTGATCGGTATTCCTTCTCATTTACCAGTGCTAAGTCATCTTCTATTGATAGTTTACAACCAGTCACCATTGGTGTACCAACCGGTTTACTATCTTCCATGCCAAAGGTCTTCAACACCTCTTTGACATACTTGGACTGAGTAATAAAGATTCCATCTTTCATTTGTTGAATCTGTAGTCCAATGAAGAACTTAATCTCCCCTATGAGTGACATCTCAAATTCCTTCTTCATCTCATCGGCAAAATCATGAATCATCTTGTTATCTCCTCCAAAGATGATGTCATCAACAAATACTTTATAGATCAGAATCTGATCTCCTTCTAATTTCAAGTAGATATTGATATCTTCACTTGTTCTGTCAAATCCAATCTTCACAAGATGTGAGTGCAAGCGTTCTTACAATGCTCTAGGTGCTTGCTTTAGTCCATACAAGGTTTTATGTAGCCTACACACCATGTCACTGTCTTCTGATAGGGAAAACCCATCTGTTTTCTCTATATACACCTCCTCTTCAAGTATTCCATTTAGGAATATAGATTTTACATCCATTTGGTATACCTTGAATCCTTTAAAAGATGCATATGTAAGAAGCATACGAACTCCTTCCAATCTGGCTACTAGAGCAAAGGTTTCTCCGTAGTCTTCTCCTTCTTCTTGAGCATACCCCTTACATGCCAATTTGGCTTTGTTTTTTATCACTATCCCATCTTCATTCAGCTTATTTCTGAAAACCCATTTGGTACCAATGACATTTTATGCTTCGGTCTAGGTACCAAGGACCATGTACCATTCTTTTCTATCTGGGCTCTGAAGGCTTTGAACTTTCCAAAAGCTTCAGATTTGTCCTTCAAGAATGTGACCCACATCATTCTTGAGAAATCATCTATAAGAATAATAAAATACCTATCTCCCTGCACACTCTTAGTCTTCATAGGAACACACAAATCAGTATGCACAAGATCAAGTAAATTGTCAGCAGTGAAATATTTACCTTTGAAGGTTGAGGAAGACATTTTCCCTAGTTGACACTCTCTGCACAAAGGATTTTTTGGTTTGCTCAGCACATGTAATCCTCTAATTGCCTTGGTCTTACTAGCCTTCATAATGTTATCAAAGTTTACATGGCAGAGTCTCCTATGCCATATCCAACTATCATCAAACTTAGCCATAAGACATGTACTTGTATTTGCATTCAGTTGAAATAATTTACCTTTGGTCTACATACCAGTGGCCATCAATTCACCATTCTTTCCTTTGATTTTTCACACTCCATTTTTGAATTCCAAAGTGAGTCCATTGTCATTCAACTGGGCAACACTCAATAGATTTTGTCTGAGACCTTCCACCCAATACACATTGTCAAGACTACTCTTTCCATTTAGAGAGATGGACCCTCTGCCTTTGACCATACATGGTGCATCATTACCAAAACAAACCACACCACAATCATACTCTTCTAGGGATATAAACTTGCTCCGGTCACCAGTCATATGGTGAGAGCAACCACTATCAATAATCCACTCATTGAAATTATCAAAGTGGTAGACAAGAGCTTTCTTGTCTGACACATCCTCCTTGTCTGCAACAAACACAATATCTTCATTTTCTTCATCATTTGATTCCTCATCCATGACACCTTTATCAATTGCTACAAAATAGTTTCTTTGGTTTCCTCCTTTGAATTTCTTGAACCTTTCCAGTTTGTCCTTGCTATCACCATTAGGATAGTTTATAGCGATGTGTCCTATCTGGTTACAAGAAAAGCATTTCAAATGAAGCTTACCTCTACATTTGTCAGTTCCCTTAGGAAGTCTCTTGGTAAGAAGAGCTTCAAATTCCATTAGAATCTCCTCATCATCCATTTCCCTGCTCTGTCTTGGTTCACCATTGGTGCTTACTTCTTTTCCTTTCTAGATGGTGCAGTAGATGCTCTAAAAGATGATTCAGTCTTTTGAACACTGCCATCAAAACTATTTAGCTCATAGGCTATCAACTTTGCAATGATGGAGTCTAGGGATACCTTAGTCTTGTCTATTGATCTCAACTCCTGAATAGCAACAACCCTTATTACATAGACCGGTAATAAGGATCTCAAAAATTTGCTGACAACAGTGGAATCTTCCATTTTACCATCTACACTCTTGATATCTCCAACAACGGTTTTGATTCGTATTCCATATTGTTGAATGGTCTCACCTTCAACCATCCACATGTCTTCAAACTTCCCTCTAAGGCTTTCTTCCTTAGCTTATTTTATATGTTCATCACCTCCATAGATATTCTCAAGAGTATCCCATACTTCTTTGGGATTGTCTTTATCCTGGACATCAATAAACTCAATGTTAGATAAGCTACTAATTAGGGCTTCCATGACTTGCCCATTCTCTTGAATCTCTCTCTTTTGGTCATCAGTGAGAGTACCGGTAGGGATAACATAAACATTCTCAACATAGCTCCAATGTTGAGCACCCATGCTTCTGATGTATATCTTCATTCTATCCTTCCATATTTTAAAGTTATCTCTGTTGAACTTTGGACCTTCCCTCTTCATCATTACAATAGGATATTTCCCTCAAGCGGTTAAGCTTACAACACAGAGGACCTAGAGGACACTTTGATACCAATTGACAACTCAATGATGAAAAGTGAGTACCAAACCGGTACTAAGAGGGGGGGGTGAATCAGTATAGGCACAAAAACTTCTCATGAACTGGTTTGATTGTAGACTGTAAACTACTGGCAATCTCCAACACCGGTCCAAACCAGACTACTACCGGTTAAACACAGTGCAACTGTAAAAGACATGAACCGGTCAATCTTCTTAGCTTTCCACACAACCTACTTCCTCATTTACACTTTGTCCTTATGCATAAATAGATAATCTATCATCAGAAATATAATAACTTGCTAGATCAACATGATTCATTGCTTGACAAAAAACAATAAAGCATCACATGAAAAAGGCATCACATATGACACACACATTTTTCACGTGGAAACCCAACTGGGAAAAATCATGGTGGGGATGAATACCCACAAGCTATTTTGAACTCTTTAGAAGTCTGCTCTGTTAGAAGCCTAGTTCGGTTAAAGACTATTACAACAGGTTTTGTTAGGAACCAATCCTATTAGGGATCACCTGGTTAAGGGATGGCTAGACTACTTGGTTAAGGGTTAAACCCTGTCAAAGGTTACCTTGTTAGAGGATTTTATGAACTCAATGGCTTAGAGTCACCATGTTAAAGGATTTACAACAAGTTGGTTAAAGCTACCCGATTAAGGGATTTTCCAACTATTGAAGTAGTTAAAGATCAACAGGTATTACAATGATATGGTAATAGCACTCAATGCCAATGCAGATCCGCTTCAGTTCCTTCCTTCTGCACACACACTATGCAGGTATCAATCCTCTTATCTGCTCTGGCAAGAATCACTTATCTTTGCACTTAGATACACACACAACATTTGCCAACAATGTCAACATGAAACACAACATCGACCTTATAGAACATAGATAGGTCAGCAACATAAACCCTAAACCCTTAAACACTTAGGTTAAGCAATTGATCAGTTCAATCCTGACCATTGAGAACTTTGCATTTGAATACAACGGTCTTGAATAGATCTCAAGACATTCTCCATCATTCGTTCTTCACCACTTCATGGAGGCGATAACCCATCACGCGTTCTCCACTATTTGCAAAGACTTTGCACATTTCTGAGGTAGATAGGATCAATCTTCTTCATGCAAGATCTTTCATGTGCATGAGACTGATGTGGCAACACAATCTGATCTCCATTACAATGCTAACTCATCACACAATGTCGTTGACCTTGGAACACTTCAACCAAAAACCCTGATTCAAAGACTACCAACTGGTAGTCCTACCACATTCCATGTATGGGTTCTTGTTCTGTGATACCGGTTCCGGTTCACAACATCATACTAGTTCACTTGGACAAGCATACCACTTTACTTTGTTGTACATATACCGGTTTACACCACCATACTGGTTCTCTTTGCCAGTTGCTTAACTTTAATATACCGGTTCACTTCTCAACATATTGACATCAATGACAACATACAATATCATCATGTCGTCATACTCTTAAATAAATGTTCTCAACATAGCTCCAATGTTGAGCACCCATGCTTCTGATGTATATCTTCATTATGTCCTTCCATATTTTTAAGTTATCTTTGTTGAACTTTGGACCTTCCCTCTTCATCATTACAATAGGATCTTTCCCTCAAGCAGTTAAGCTTACAACACAGAGGACTTGGAGGATGCTCTGATACCCATTGATAACTCAATGATGAAAAGTGAGTACCAAACCAGTACTAAGAGGGGGGGGTGAATCACTATAGGCACAAAAACTTCTCATGAATTGGTTTGATTGCAGACTATAAACTACTAGCAATCTCCAAGACCAGTCCAAACTAGACTACTATCAGTTAAACATAGTGCAACTATGAAAGACGTGAACCAGTCAATCTTCTTAGCTTTCCACACAACCTACTTTCTCATTTCCACTTTGTCCTTATGCATAAATAGATAATCTATCATCAGAAATATAATAACTTGCTAGATCAACATGATTCACCGCTTGACAAAAGAGAACAAAGCATCACATGAAAAAGACATCACATATGACACACACATTTTTCACATGGAAACCCAACTATGAAAAACCACGGTAGGGATGAATACCCACAAGCTATTTTGAACTCTTTAGAAGTCCGCTCTGTTAGAAGCCTAGTCTGGTTAAAGACTATTACAACAGGTTCTATTAGGAACCGATCCTGTTAGGGATCACCCGATTAAGGGATGGCTAGAATACTTGGTTAAGGGTTAAACCCTGTTAGAGGTTACCTTGTCAGAGGATTTTATGAACTCAATGGCTTAGAGTCACCCTGTAAAAGGATTTACAGCAAGCTGGTTAAAGCTACCCGGTTAAGGGATTTTCCAATTGTTGAAGTAGTTAAAGATCAACAGGTATTACAATGATCTGGTAATAGCACTCAATGCCAATGCAGATCTGCTTTAGTTCCTTCCTTCTGCACACACACTATGCAGGTATCAATCCTCTTATCTGGTCTGGCAAGAATCACTTATCTTTGCACTTAGATACACACACAACATTTTCCAACAACCTCAACATGAAACACAACATCGACCTTATAGAACACAAATAGGTCGGCAGCATAAACCCTCAACCCTTAAACACTTAGGTTAAGCAATTGATCAGTTCAATCCTGACCATTGAGCACTTTGCATTTGAATACAACGGTCTTGAATAGATCTCAAGACATTCTCCATCATTCGTTCTTCACCGCTTCATGGAGGTGATAACCCATCACGCGTTCTCCACTGTTTGCAAAGACTTCACACATTTCCGAGGTAGATAGGATCAATCTTCTTCATGCAAGATCTTTCACGTGCATGAGACTAACGTGGCAACATGATTTGATCTCCATTACAATGCTAACTCATCACACAATGTCATCGGGCTTGGAACACTTCAACCGGAAACCCTGAAGCTAAGACTACCAACCGGTAGTCCTACCACATTCCATGTATGGGTTCTTGTTCTGACATACCGGTTCACTTGGATAAGCATACTGCTTCACTTATTGCACATATACTGGTTTACACCACCATATCGGTTCTCTTTGCTAGTTGCTTAACTTCAATATACCGGTTCACTTCTCAACATATTGACATCAATGACAACATACAATATCATCATGTCATCATACTCTTGCACATATGCCAACAACGTCATCCTTGAAAAATCATCAGTGAAGATCATGAAATATCTATCACCTTGAATACTTTTAGTCCTTATTTGTCCACATAAGTTTGTATGAACCAAATCTAATAGATGCTCTGCTAAAAAAGATTTGCTCTTGAAAGTTGAGGATCTCATCTTTCCCAACTGACATTCCTTACATAGAGCATTAAGTGGTTTGTCCAATTGAGGAAAACCTCTCATTATCTTTGACTTACTTACTTTAACAATGTTATCAAAATTCAAATGACAAAATACCCAATGCCAAAGCCAACTTTCATCTACTTTAGCAATTAAATAGTTGTTGACGTTAGGATTCAGGTGAAATAGGTTACCTTTAGTCTTCTTGCCAGTTGCAATCATTTCACCTTTTCTCCCATAGATTTTGCACATACCATTCTTAAACTCTAATGGATATCCTTTGTCATTGAGTTGGGCAACACTCAACAGATTGTGCTTTAGACCTTCAACCCAGTAGACATCATCTGCACTGCTCTTTCCATTAAGAGAAATAGTTCCCTTACCTTTAACCATGCAGGGCGAGTCATTACTAAATCTTACAACTCCACCATCGAATACCTTCAAAGAAAGAAATTTTCTCCGGTCACTGGTCATGTGATGTGAACAATCACTATCAATGATCCAATCATCAAAATTATCCATTCATGAAATTAAATATTTTTTATCAGATGATTCTTCTTTAATGGCTACAAACACAAATTCTATATTAGCATCAACAACAGATTACTCATCAGTGATACAACCATCAACTGCAATAAGAAAGTCTCTTTTTCCTTTTCCCTTGTACTTCTTGAATTTGTCTCGCTTGTGCTCATTATCACCATTAGGACAATTAGCACCTATGTGTCCAATCTTGTTGTGTTTAAAATATTTCAAAGGTAATTTACCTCTATGTTTGTCGGTTCTTCTAGGCAACTGCTTGGCCAACAATGCTCCAAGCTCAACCAAACTGTCTTCATCATTAGCTTCTCTATTGGATCTAGATTAATAACTATGACTGACATCTCTACTTTTTCTCATAGATGGGTCAGAAACAAAAGCTCTAAATGTTGATTTAGATTTCTAAACACTACCATAATAACCATTTAATTCAAAATCAGTAAGCTTACCAATGATGGAATCAAGGGTTACCTTGGTTTTATCAATAGATTTCAGCTCCTAAATGGCTGCAACTCGGATAGTGTAGACCAGTAGTAAGGATCTGAATACCTTACTAACTACTGTGGCATCATCCATTTTACCACCAGCACTTTTGATCTCACCTAGTATCTCTTTTATCCTCTGACCATATTGTTGGATATTCTCACCTTTAGCCATCTGCATGTCATCAAGCTTCCCTCTTACACTCTCTTCCTTGACAATCCTCACATGTTCATCACCGCTATAAATATCTTCAAGTTTCTTCCATACCTCATGTGTAGTCTCCAAACCATGAAAATCAACATATTCAACATCAAATAAATAAATGATAATAGCCTCCAGTGCTCGATTGTTTTCTTGTTGCTCTTTCTTCTGATCATCAGTCATAATCCTAGTAGGTGCAACATATTGAGTACCAACATGTTCCTAGTATTGATTTCCAATACTCTTTATAGAAATTTTCATTATGTCACTCCATATCCCATAGTTCTCTCTATTAAACTTTGGACCTTCCTTCTTCAACGTGATCTACAAGATCTTTACCTCAAACTGTTAGGATTAGACCTTAAAGGACCTGAAATGCTCTAATACCAATTGATGGTATGATGAAAGAAAAAGGATTTGGTTTACTACCGAGAGGGGGGGTGAATCAATAGATAGAAAAACTGATAAAACTTCACCAATCTCAAAATCAATCTCTCAAAGTAAACTTAGAACTATCAATGCAATATCATTGCCAAGATAAAAATTGTCAAGCTAAACCAGTTGACTGTTACAACAGATAACAGTAAACAATTTGAAACTCATAACCATCCAAATAATTTTACTAACATAAGGAAAACTTCATTTCATATTATTGTCAGTTATCATGACTTATAAAAGTGGAATAACTAGTTAATCAAATCAACCATAAAACCATAACCACAAAAACATTCACCACTTAACACAATATTTTTGACATGGAAACCCAAATGGGCAAAACCACAGTGAGATGAAACTCACAAGAATTTTGAACTCTTATGAAGTTCACCCTGTTGGGAGCCAAGCCTATTAAATCTTTACAGAAAGTCCTATTAAGAACATATCTTGTTAGGGATCACCCGATTAAGGGATTGACTATAATGCCTTGTTAGAAGAAATACCCTGTGAGGAGCAACCTCTATATATAGATTCAGTATATCAAAGTGATGATATGTGTGTGAATTTCTACTATCAAATTTTCATTTGATTTTTAATGACTATGAGGCCCGAATATGGCACTAGTATGAATTGCTAATGTTCTTGACATTCTTGGTGATCCTTTATAATGAAAATAAATCTTTCATTTATGTTTGGTTGTGCTAAAGTGAGAAGGTTTGCAGAAATTTGCATTGGTTTTCTGTAAGTCATTTATTAAATTGTGAGAAGGTAGCCACAAGTAGGTATACCCACCTAAGATTTGTTAAGCTTGAAGTGTAGGAGGTTTTCTTGTAAACCTTGTCAATTGTTGTCTTGTTTCCTATTATTGGTGTTCTCTTCTTTTTGTGAACAAAGGAAAAGGATTTTAGAGAGAAAACAAAGTAATAAAAAATTGAGACCAACATGCACTAAATTGTTAAACAAAAGCATTATTTTTATTGGCTTAAGAGTTGCAATATTTTTTATATGTTCTCAGATATTCAAAGTAGGTGCTAGACTATTGTGTTTGATGTTTTGAGTCATCTTGTCTTTCCGTTCTTTTTGTTTTGCCAATCCAGAGGCTGTCCTTTTAGCTTTTCTAAGTAACCTGATGTTGATCCCAGAATGATTTATTGATTTGATATGATTAATTGCACTAATGGATTGAGAAAGATGGTAAATACCTTGTTTTTATTCATTGAGCTCATATTGGATGCTTTTGATAATGAGATTATTGATGTTTGATGATACTTGGTTGCCTATGTAAGGTTGTGATTTTGGCATATGTTTTTCATGTTCTTGAAGATTATTATTTGATGTGTAACCTTGGTTATCCAGTTATGATATATTGATAGCCCATGTTTATGTGATGTGCATTTTTGTCACCCTAAGGTCTAGGTGCATGCTAGGGGGAGTGGGCTTCCAAGTGAGCGACTGGGGTCGTGGGGTAAAGACAACCAAGTTACCCGGAGTCTAGACTACCAGAATATCTCATTGGGATTTTATCTTGTAATCAAATGATAATTTAAATTAATTGATTTTAGGAGGGTTGGGTAATAGTAATTCACCATGATAAGATAAGGTATGGTTTTGTGGCCTCAACGCATATCCTTGGGGTATTTATAGTGATCTGGGAATGGTTGAGAAGACCTTGGTGATCCAGGTAAGTTGATCTCCCTTACTTCTTCAAGGTTGAGATGGCTCTACATGGGCATTATGGATGTCAGGATGAGTTCCCATTATGATTTCATGTGATGACACCCTTTCTCTACATGTAGGTCCTAGCACCTTGAGTCTTGATTTGTTGAGTAGCCTCTAGAGGTCTTATGTTTTTTATTGAGCTTTGATTTAGTTGTGTGATGTGTCTAGTGTTATCATTTGGTTGTTAGGTGTCAGCCTAGATCTAGAGTGTGTGTGGGACCTTGTTTCATCTCCTAGCATGGGGGGTGGTTCCTTTGGTTCCACATGGTCGGTTGGTTTGATGCCTTCTTCCATTTGGATGTTCTTCATTATATTATCTTGTGTGGATGCAGATTTTTTATTACTTCATCTTATGGATGGATATTTGTAGCAGATTGATGTATAATTCATATGACATATGTACTTGTATAATTTAGGAGATAATTGCATTGTGGTTGAGAGTTATGCTCCTTGATATAAAATGGATATTGTATTCATATGTAATGGTAGATGATATATTAGGTGAATATAATGATGTATCTTGTTGTATCTTGGATATTACTCATTGATGGAATTGGATCTATGGATATGCATCTAGTGTTATGTGAACATTTATGATGATTAAGGAAATGAATTAGTAATGTGGTAATTAGTATTATAAATAGAATAATGATGCTAGGATGTTGAATAAGTGATAGGTATTAGAAACATTTGAAATTGGTGCTTTAAAATGAATCTAAGGGGTTATTGACATTTGCATTATTAGGAATGGAATCATGATAGATGGTCTAGCAAAGAATCCTATGTATGAAAAGAGATGATGATAGATGAAATTCATTAGATGATGGTAGTAATAATGATAATGTTATGCTTATGATTATATATTCTTGTTGTGATTATGCTCTATGGATAGGTTAGGTAATGAGATTGAGATACCCTAGGGAATATTAATTATAGAGTTGTATTTTTATTTCCACTTGTGTATAGTACTTTGGTGAATATGTTCATGATAGTTAATTTTTTATCTTGTTAATGGATGTTATATGTATAAGAGTAGTTAATTGTTGCATGTGTTACATTAGTAGATTTTTTTTTTTTAAATATCTATATTGCATATTAGATGGTTAGTTTCTCAAGGATATTTTAGCAGGCATTACATTTGGTATCAAAGACCGTGTTACAAACACTGGGATCTTTGGTTAAGGTTGTTGCTCTTAGTTTTGTGTGGTCTTCTATGATGTTCTTTGTAACCCGAGTTGTTCTTTGAGTTTGGTGTTTGAAAAGGGACATTGAAATCTTTGATATTTTAGATGTTTATGCGTTGTGTTCTCTCTCTAACCCTCTCTATAAATCATAATCATGTATATCCTCTTAACTAGTACTATGCTTATAGGATTAATTTGTTATATTGGAATAATACAATAATTTCCTTATGAATAGAAGTTGAAGTGTTTTTGTATTACGTGTATAAGAATTATTTAGTGTAGATTATGATGTGTAATTGGAGAACTTGTATGAAGCACTTTATCCTTTTCTAGTATATGATCTCTTTCATTAAGAATAGTTGTTCAGACTTTCGTAAGAGATTGCATTGCATTAAAGATAATTAAGGAATATGGTTATGTAAATAAATTTATGGTCTTAATTGTTTGATGTGCACTCTCTAACACATCCAGGGCATTATATCCTTGGAGGATGTGTAGTGGTTATTCCCTTTGGTGTGATTGATAATGGTCACCTCGTGATGTAGAGTTGGATGAGTTGGCTATGTTGCCTTGATTTATTTGGTGATTAAATGAAGTATCATTGTAGTTAATTTGATTTTTGGATTTCTATAATTCTTCTTTTATTTGTTTTTGTTCTATTTGGTGGCACTTGTCATGCTTTATTTCTTATTGATTACACCGAAATTTTTTTATGGTTTAACGTTAAATTTGATGATCCTTTCTTTTTGAAATTTCTCTTTTGTTGTTGATGTCTATAGTGGTCATTCTAAATGTTGAGTATTGTGGGCCCTTGTTTTGTGTTAAGTGTAGTCTCTATCATATTTAGTTTGAACCTCTAATATTGCGTGCAAGGGAGGACATCATGGCGAAGTGCACTAGACTTAGAAAACACTTAGATAATGCTGATATTAGTTGAGTAAATGAAATAGTTAATAGGATGAAATGTACTAGTAACTTTCTAGATTTTATGAAATGTTAGATAGAAGTGCATTTGGATTTGAGAAATTTGTGATATATGAAATAGTTAAATGAAAACAAACTTCTAATTCTATATCTTCAATGAGTTCTTGTGTATATATCATGTATAATTAATGGATAAGGGTGCCTTTGGATAATTTTATTGGATGGAGGATGCGTTAAATGTTTGTATTAGGTAGTGAGATTTATTCCTTCTTCTTAGTTAAGATGGTGTTGTGCATCATGTTTGGTACTTGATGTGGAGACTGGGATGTTTGAATGTTGTAAATCTTGTTTTCCCTTGAGTTTATAGGATAAAGATTTCTGAAAATTGTGGGTTATTATGATTTTATTTGGTCTTGAAGGAAGCTTATTCAAAGAAATTTTTCCACATATAGATGTATGGCATGGCTAATTCAATAATATAAGGATGTGCCTATGTGTAAAATGATGTGTAACATGTATATTTGTCTTCTTAATTACGTGCAATTAGATGTTAAAGGAGTGTTGTCATGCTTAATTGGTGTGAGTTATTGTGATTTTAGCTTGCAAATGCTAACTTCGTGACAAGAATTATAGTTTTATCTCATAAAATATGGTTAAATGAAGTTCTCTTGAAGATATTTTAATGATTTAGCATGTTCAATGTAACTAGTAAGAGTTTTGTGAATTGTTGTGTCTCTTGTATAATGTATTTATCTTGAATATTTGAAGCATAGGAAGGAAAATTTTGTTGTCATTATCTTACTTGAGTTAGGAAATGTTTGAACTAAGATGTTTATTGATTGATGAATCCTTAAATATGAAAGATTCGGTGTACTATTGGTAATTTTCCTAAAGGAAAGAATTTAATTTTTCTATTTTCAAAGAAGTTTTGGATTAATATGTGTGACTTGCAAGAGTAAGTTGGTCCCAATGTGGGTAGGATGTAGTACCCCTTCCTGATTCATCTTGCCTTTTTGTACATCAATGGATCATATTGATATAGATTAGTCTATTTTAAGATGATTTGATGGTATCATACTATCCACTAACCCTATTTCATGATTATATTGGATATGATGATTAGTGCTTGGTTGTCGTGACTATCTTTTACTATGTTTGTGATAGGGACGATGTCATACCACTCATTCATGAGAACAATATGACATTGTGATTCCCCTTCACCTGTTTGTTTATTTATTTATATATGTTGTTGTGCATCTATTGGTAGTGACATGTTTGCAGGTACTAGAAATTGACTCCACTTGGCCTCACAGGTTTGAGCATGTCTTCATCCCAATGGCAAATTGATTGGAGGTCACATGAAATCTCATTCTACACTCTAGGATTAAGCTGGTATCCTATCAATCTTAGTTTTGTGTTTAGAATTATCTTGTGGTATTTATGTTACCCTATGTTGGGTTATCTTGAGGTATTGTGGTTATTGGTTAATTAATTATTAATTAATTAAATTGGTTCATATAGTTTATAATAATAAATTAATTCAATAGTTGATATTAATATTTAATATTAATGTGATATTATTATTAATATTGGGATTATAATTTTTAATGTCAATTTGTGGATTATAGTATTTGGCATTTATAATTATGCATAAAATATTATTTATTTATTTATTATATTGGTTGTAGTATTTATATCTATCTATACAACTAATTTTTTTTTTTGAGAAAAGTGGTAAAGCCATTGAACAATTTTATTAATATTAAAGAGTTTACAAGAAATCCTGGTTCGAACAAGCATGCTAGAAAGAAAGAACCAGGCAAAGAAAATCTCTGGTTATAGCTCTTGATCAAAATGTCAAATAGGAATGCCAGTTTAATATCACCCTATACATGAAAGGAGACCAAAACCCAACCCAACACTAAACCAAAAAGTAAGTTGAAACACCCCCCCACAGTGGCCAAGCCACAATATTACAAGCAAATAAACCCATAAGAAAATCTGCATCACGACTCAAGAAACCATGTACTTGAACATTCATTCAGAGGGACATTAGACAAAGACCGAGAAGCATCATCACCACTTAAAAGAGGAGGAATAATCTGTAAAGGATCTTCCAAATGAGGGGATCTAGAAACCGTCACCCGAATCTCCAAAAGAGAGTGAATCTCAGTGAAAACATCAAGAGTGACAACCAAGAGAGGAGGAACATGGTCAATCAACCTTTCAAATTGCACAAGAGTGTCCTCATAGAAGTCTCCAATTAGACCACACTTTGCTACAAAAAGAAATTCTCTACACCATCCATTAGCAAGAAGCTCAGTGATAGGCAAGAAAGCACCATAAGGAAGAAAACCATAATCAAAATTGTAAAGAGATAGAAAAAAGCACATTATTACAAGAATAGAATGATGAAACCATGAAGGTACCAAACAGAGCCCAAACTATAGGAGAATCCAAAAGAAAATACAAACAAATAGTGAGAAAATGAGAGACCATCTACGTTGGCATTGTGTTGTCATTGATGTCAACTGGTATAGGATGGCTACCAATATAAGCGATGTATGTACAACATTGTGATTGATGCATACTGGATGTGATATATTTGATGTCACCTAGTATTGTAGGTCACCGATACACAAGTTAGTGTTTGACTTGTGTTGAAGATATGAGTAGGTTACCGATATAGTCTACCACTGACAAGGAAAGGATGTCAATTGGTAAGTGGTGTCTTAACAGTGTGTAGTTGCCTATCAAAAATCCTATGACCGGTGTACAAGAAGAGCGAGAAAGATACTTGGATGTTGATTGTGATGAAGAGGCAGAATGTTACATAAATCACGTCAACATGGGAGGAGAAGGATGTATAGGTCACTGGTATGTTGTGTGGATGAAAAATAATAGGAATCCCACTAGATAAAGATGCCATCGCCATGTGAAGAGATGACTGATAGTGAATATGCCCCAATTGGATCACATGTGCCTGTTTGGAGATATGTTGTATAAATAGGGAAGCCACATGACTGCATTGCAGGACGCAGATGACAAGGATCCACTCCCACCGGTAAGTGGAGCTTATCTCCTATTATAAAAAGTGTCCATATTAGTTATGTGAGATAAGAGAAGAGTTAAAGGTAGGTGTTTGAAGTCACACACTAGATCTACCAGTGAATCACAAAGATGCCTTGAGTGCATGAAATTAGGGATATGCGCTAGACCGATAGAGAATGCATTATGAGTTTTTAGGATAGATAAAGAGTGATGGGTTTCTCACCTTGACAAACCGGTTGAGATATTGTTCAGTCTCATGATGAAGAAGGCAAGGCTGGGAAGCTATAGATAGAAAGTGTAACTAGCATATAGATGCCTCAGATGGAAATAGTTGAAGGTTAATAACATGGTGTCATCAAGGGTTTTATCGGTAAGTATGTCCACCGGTAATATGGACAAGGTACAAATGTAGAAGACTCCCATCTAATGAAGATGTGCATAAGGTAGGTTAGCAAGAGTGTTGACCAGTTGAGTGTTCCACCAGAAGAAAAGAAAGGAGCAAGCTTGATGATAGACTGGTTAAGGGTTTAATCGACAAGGTTAGTAACCCGGTAGATGAACCTGGTAATAGAGTTGGTTGGTAATCCCATCCATACCAACATAGTTGATCAAGAAAAGGTGGATTCCGACACATGGGCCATGTGGAGATGAAGTGGCATGCATGCACAAGGAGGAATGTTGAGTCGGTGAAGTGTCAAGCGGTTAGCTAGATGGTGACAGGTCAACATTTATGTCGACTACATGATTCACGAGATGCACAGGAGAGGTTTGTGGCTTGAGGTAAAAAAAACAACAGAGTTCCAACACAAACTGTTTGAGAAGATCGAGGTAGGTGAAGGGAACCATGAAGCCATTCTTGGTGATCAACCAAGAAATTCGCTAACAGGTTAAATCCAGACTGGTAAAAATAGAAGGCATGATCAAGAAGGTAGGACAATGGTGAGATTGATTGATGAGTTATAGTTCATCAATCTAGGTGATTAGATTGGATGAGATCTAATTGGATCTAGTTTTCCTCAAGGTTGATGAGGAAACCCTAACCTCCCAAAGTTTGAATTGGCTTTTGGCATGAAAACCAGTTTATAAATATGCAAGCCAAAATTTATGTATGTTGTCGCTGAATGAGAGAGTGTTGCTACATGTGAGATGAATTTAGTCAAGTGCTCAATTAATATAAGATGAGAGATTGAGTGTGAGAGAGAATTGGGTTCAAGGGTTCAATCGATAATAGCGAGGCAACCGATAGTCAACCATTGAGTCTGATAGAGGATTAAACCGGTGGTGACCATATCGGTAGAGAAAAGTTGCAAAAGACTACAAAGAAGGCAGCCATAGAACCGATAAAGTATAGTGTCAGTGGAGAGTAGCAGAGTAGCTGAGAAAGGAGAGAACTAATAAAGAGCAGAACTGGCAGAAAGGAGAACTGGTAGAGAAGGAGAAGAGGCTGAACTGGTAAGGGTGCAATAGAGAGTGAGGTATAGAAAAGAGTGGGTTGCAGCAGGGGATAAGGTTGGTGTAGAGAAAAGGTGATTAGAGAACTAGCATAGATCTGTTGAAAGGAGAACCAGTGGAGAGACATACTTGAGAGTTACGAAGTTCTTTTGTAACAAGAAGATAACTTTGGTATACAAATATGATTTTGTAATCACTGAGTTGGAGCTCGGTATAGGGGTTGTATCTCCTTGGGTTAGTGCCCTAAATTAGGGGTTGGTTCCCTAAACATTGTGATTAGAGATTCATTGTGAGGCTAGATTGGAGCAGTAGACTCCCTCTACATTTCTCATCGAGGTTTTTCCCATCTTGGGTTTTCCTCGTATATGCTTGTGTTATGTGATGTCCCCTTGTGTGTGATTGCATTGAGTAATATCTCTTTAGCATACTGGTAGGTTATCTTGGCTTTAGTATGCTAACTGATACATATACTTAGGAGTTTAAGGGAAAAGAAATTAAGTACCACTAATTCACCCCCCTCTCAGTGGCACATTGTGTCTAACAATTGGTATCAAAGCATAGGTTCTCGATTAGACAAGATTTCTCCAGCTTGGGTAGTTTCTCACTTAAGGACACAATGGTCTATTTAGTGTCAATCTTTTCTCTAGTTTTGGATGGTTCAAACTATTCCATTTAGAGTTGCAGAATGGAACCCTAGGGTTTGATGTGTGGATGTCTATTGTAAATAGTTGCCCTAGTAAAGTCAGTCCTCCCAATGATTTTGATGCAAAAAGAAGAAACTAGCGTAATGATGTATAAATGAAGGCTATACATTGTGGGTTATCAGATGATATCTCCTCATAGGTGGACAAATGCATATCGAAAAAAATCTTATGGGACATATTGAAGAAGCTCTATGGAAATGAGCCTACTACTGCACAATTGATATGTGAAGAAAAGATGAGAAATGTATCTCATGTATCTAAAAATGATGAAGGAAGATTTGTTAGCAGCTGCAACAATGATGAAGAAGGAACCCACCTCTTCATGGCTCAAGAATCAGAAGATGAGAGGCACACATCTGAGAATGATCATGCAGATCACTCCTACCAGCAAGATGTGTTTGGCAGTGATAGTGAAGATGAAGAGGAAGAGGAAGCATAAGTTGATCTTGAAGGAGAACTTGTAAAAGCACTTGAAGAACTTGGTAGAGTGAGAAATGAATACAATCTATTCAATAATTCTACTATAGTGGAGCAGAACCGGTTGATCAAATGCCTTGAAGAATCTAATAATTTTTTTTCAGAGTTAAAGACCGAACAAGAAGACACCAAGGAGTGTCAGTGTGAAGATCTAGCATCTGAGCTAGAAATAAAAGATAAAGAATATCAAAAGCTGCTTGGAGAAATGGAGATTCTCCAAAATGACCTTAAGAAATGTCAGGATGAGCTAAAGGTAAGAATTTGGTTTGATGGTAGTAGTGATGCCTTGGACAAAATGTTGAAAAAGCAAAAACATGCCAAGGACACTAAAGGATTAGGAGGTGGCGCGAGTAAATTCTCCACTAGCAAGAATGTTCCCCACAATGACATTATGTTTGTCTCCTCAAATGGAGAAAACAAGGGACAAACCTTCATTGTCCAGAATACTCCTCAGAAGAAGATTGATCTAACCACAACCATTGAAGACTTGCAGACAAGGATGAAGACTGACACTGCAAGTAGGATGAACAATAAAGATTCCAAAGGAAAAGGAAAGATAGGAGAAGACAACCTCACCAAAAGAAAGAACATGAGAAGACAATAGATAAAATCTCCCACAGGTAGAAGACAAAGGAATTCTACTACCCACAAGACAAGACAGGTGTGGAAGATGAAGGGACTAGATGGAAGAACTGCAGAAGGTGAACAACCTAGGATTCATCCCTAGAGAAGCAGAAATGGAGATACCAGACCAGTAAGATCTCTCCATGCATGGAAAAATAAGTTTGTAAGTTATAAGCCTTCCTTCTCTGGTTACTGCTTTGCATGTAATGGTCATGGCCATAGGGTAGAATAATATAGAAAGGGGTCTGGAAGGAACAATCTAGGATCTCATAGATATCATGAAAATGAGAAAAATGCATCAAGGAGTAGATGCATGATTAACTCCTCTCCTGGTTATGAAAATAATGTGTGTTATAATTTCAATAGATATGGCCATAGAAGTTATGAATGCGAGAAGAATAACTCACAATTCTATGGAAACCAGTGGAACAATCATGCTTTGTATAGTAGCAGTTATAGAAGATATGAGCAGCAAAGACCTACATGGAACCAAAGGATAAATGTCTCTGCAGGATCAAGAGGTCCACCGGTTCTGGTAACCGGTCACAACAACATGACCACAAGAAGATGGTCAAACAAGTTTGTCAGAAGGTTCCCTAATCATTAAGTAGGGATGGATGCTATGTGCTACTATAGCACTGCTTTTAGTTATGATGCAGAATCCAAAAATATAATGACGAATCAGCAGAAGAAGGTAAGACTTGCTCCCAAGATTGAAAATGGAAAGAAAAATGAGATCAAGCAGGAATGGAGAAAGAAGCAAGAAAATGCAACCATAGACCAACATTGTGCATTCAATGCACAAGTGATATCTCCTATGGCTTGAAGGAGATGTAGGACCTTATGGGGAGTAGTACATTAACCTTATCATTCACCCCCTTAGTGAAGAAGGACACATGGAAGAACAAGTTGCTGCCGATAAGAAAGAAGGAAAAAAAAAAAAAAGTGTGTGTAGTGGTTGCCTTGGCTACACACCTACAAATGAAATATGGATCACTACTGCATCTGTCAATACTTGGCATATTTATAGTTGGTATCAGATGCCATTGAAATAAGATGTCAGGAGTTATAGGAAGGTGCTCTAGTAGTGATGATGGACCAGTACAAGAAACTGGTTTGTGAAGGATGTTGCTGGCAAGAATTCTAATAGGTTCTTGAAGGTTGTGTAAGACAATGAGGCTAGAGATCATTGCATTAGCCCCAATAGCATGGAATGAGGAGTTTATGTCTTAGGAAGTAACTTGAGAAGATGTAAAAATCGGTATCATAGGAGGAGATGCATCTGGTAAAGAAAAAGGGGAGATATAATTTTGTTAGTGTCCAGTAGATACAAGGAGGAGTGAAATCCTGACAGTGCCCTTTTCCATTGTTGTTAAAGGGAGAGAAAGATTTCATAGTATACCGTGTACTACATGTGTGAGAATCCATGGATTATACAAAGGGGGAGAATTGGATGACACAAATGGGGAGAGAGATTATGTAGTATGTCAGATACTACATGTGCAATTGACATCAATGCAAAAGGGTGAGATTGTTGGCATTGTTTTGTCATTGATGTCAACTGGTAAAAGAGATGTATGTGCAACACTGTCATTGATGCATACCAGATGTGATATATTTGATGCCACCTAGTATTGTAGGTCACCGATACACAAGTTAGTGTTTGACATGTGTTGAAGATATGAATAGGTTACCGATATAGTCTATCACCGGTAAGGAAAATATGTCAACTGGTAAGTGGTGTGCTAACAGTGTGTAGTTGCCTATTGACAAGCCTATGACTGGTGTACAAGAAGGGTGAGTAAGATGCTTGGATGTTGATTGTGATGAAGTGGCAAAATTTTAGCTAAATCATATCAACACGAGAGGAGAAGGATGTATAGGTCATTGGTATGTTGTGTGGATACAAAACAACAAGACTCCCACCGAATAAAGATTTCATCACCATGTGAAGAGATGACTGGCAGTGAATGTGCCCCAACTAGATCACATGTGCCTGTTTGGAGATATGCTACACAAATAGGTAAGCCACATGAGTGCATTGTTGGATGCAGATGATAAGGATCCACTCCCACCTATAAGTGGAGCTTATCTCCTATTATAAAAAGTGTGCATCTTAGTTCTGTGAAATAAGAGAATAGTTAAAGGTAGGTGTTTGAAGGCTCACACTGGATCTACCATAGAATCACAAAGATGCCTCAAGTGCATGAAATCAGGTATATTCACTGGACTGATAGAGAAGGCATGATGAGTTGCCGAGATAGGTAAAGAGTGATGGGTTTGTCACCTTGACAAACCGGTTGAGATATTATTTGGTCTGATGATGAAGAAGGCAAGGTTGAGAAGATGCAAATAGAGAGTGCAACCAACATGAAAATGCCTCAAATGGAAACAATTGAAGGTTAATAACATGGTGTCATCAAGGGGTTTATCAGTATGTCCATCGATAATATGGACAAGGTACTGATGTAGAAGACTCACATCTAATGAAGATGTGCATAAGGTAGGTTAGAAAGAGTGCTGATTGATTGAGTGTTCCACCGGAAGAGAAGAAAGGTGCAAGGCTGATGAGAGACTAGTTAAGTGTTTAACCGGTAGGGTTAGTAACTCAATAGATGAACTTGGTAATGGATTTGGTCGGTGATCCCATCCATACCAACACAGTTGATCAAGAAAAAGTGGATTTCGACATAGGGGCCACATGGAGGTGAAGTGGCTTGCATGCACAGGGCAGCATGTTGAGTCAATGAAGTGTCAAGTGGTGAGGTAGATGGTGATAGGTTGGCATTTATGTTGACTACATGATTCATAGGATACACATTAGAGGTTTACAGCTCAAGGTTAAATGAACAACAAAGATCCAACATAGAATGCTTGAGATGATCGAGGTAGGCAAAGGGAACCATGAAGCCATTCC
The DNA here is from genome assembly GCF_030272615.1 of Cryptomeria japonica. NCBI lineage: Eukaryota > Viridiplantae > Streptophyta > Pinopsida > Cupressales > Cupressaceae > Cryptomeria > Cryptomeria japonica. Next base: position 439,236,262 of record NC_081411.1, on the reverse strand, counting down.
TTGAAATCGACCAATAAATCCACTGACATGTTAAATGCAGACTACAAAAAATATAGGGCATGATTAGGAAGGCATGCCAATGCCAGGATTGATTGATGAGTTACAGTTCATCAATATAGGCAATCAAATCGGATGAGATCTGATTGTATTTTCTTTTCCTTGAGGTTGATGAGGAAACCCTAACCACCCAAAGTTTGAATTGGATTTTGTTAGGAAAACCAGTTTATAAATATGCAAGCCAAAATCAATGTAGGTTGCCACTGAATGAGACAGTGTTGCTGCATGTGAGAAGAAATCAGTCAAGTGCTCAATGAATATCAGATGAGAGACTAAGTGTGAGACAACATCAAGTTGAAGAGTTCAACCGACAAGAGTGAGGCAACCGGTAGTCATCAATTGAGTCTGATAGAGGAGTAAACCAGTGGTGACCATATCGGCAGAGAAAAATTGCAAAATACTATAGAGAAGGAAGGCATAGAATCGATAGAGTATAGTAATGGTGGAGAGCAGCAGAGTAGCTGAGAAAGGAGAGAACCAATATAGAGTAGAACTAACAGAAAGCAGAACCGAAAGAGAAGGAGAAGATGCTGAACTAATAGGGGTGCATCAGAGAGTGAGGTCTAGTAGAGAGTGGGTTGCAACATGAGATAAGGTTGGTGCAGAGAAAAGGTGATTAGAGAACTGATAAAGATCTGTTGAAAGGAAAACCGGTGGAGAGACATACTTGAGAGTTAAAAAGATCTTTTGTAACAAGAAGATAACTTTGGTATAAAAATATGATTTTGTAATCACTAAGTTGGAGCTTGGTGTAGGGTTTTTAGCTCCTTGGGTTGGTGCCCTAAATCAGGGGTTGGTTCTCCTTGGGTTGGTGCCCTAAAATCAGGGGTTGGTGCTCCTTGGGTTGGTGCCCTAAATCAAGGTTTGGTGCTCCTTAGGCTAGTTCTTTAAACATTGTAATAAGGGATTCATTGTGAGGCTGGATTGGAGTAGTAGACTCCAAAAAAATTTCTCACCGAGGTTTTTCCCATCTTGGGTTTTCCTCATATATGCTGGTGTTATGTGATGTCCCCTTGTGTGTTATTTCATTGAGTAATATCTCCTTAGCATACCGGTAGGTTATCTTGGCTTTAGTATGTTAACCAGTATATATACTTAGGAGTTTAAGGAAAAAGAAATTAAGTACCACTAATTCACCCCCCTCAGTGGCACATTGTGTCTAACAATCTTAGATATATTAGCATCTACATTTTCCACCAGCCTAGATTTACCCACCACCTTCCTAACTACATAGGCAACCTCAGGAGTACACAAATCAAATATTCGACCATTTCTCATTATCATATGCATGTGGATCACAAAAATCACCAAATTGTTGAGGAACACAAAATCTGTAACAAGCTTCAGACTGAGCTATTGACATAAAGAAATACAAAGCCTATTCTCAAATGAATGAAAACTTTTATGAAATAGAAACCATATTGCTAGGCTATATAAAAAACATACCTCATTAATGGCATCATCATATCATGGAGTATTTGAAAGTAGTAATCAAGATCCCATAGGAGCCAAGAGAGTTGACTCGAGCAAAATATCGAGTACACACAAGCACAATTAAAACTCATTATCCCCAAAGATACAACCAACTTGAAGGAAGTCTAAATAAACACCACGACACCAAAAAATCCCCAAGGGTACTACTATGAGAAGACTACATAGCAGTACATCAATTGGAATCTGACAAGCAATCATTAAACATTACAAGTTCAGGATAGATGAGTACAATAAGAATAAATGAGGAGCACTATTAGAAATAATGACAATTAGAGCCCAAAAAAGAAAGCTCAATCTTACACAAAGTAATCATCACAATACCAAATAGATTAGGGAAAAAAAAAAACCCAAAGGCACCACCCCCTAATACTGCACACTCAATTGCATAACATTTGGGAAAGTGCAATCTTATATTCATGCTTGTCATGACATATGAGAAAGAAACACCACCCCCAATGCTAAACAAACCAGTATACAACCTCAAGGGAGTGCCACCTGAGGATTTAATTATATATAACATGTTGTAAGGTGTGCGCCCTTGGTCTCCTTGTGTTGTGCAACACAACGCTCGGGTTTGTGACATGGCTTAACCACCTCTTGTGGATTCTACAAGTCTAGTGGCTGTATTGAGCATTAACATGTCAATCTTTTGGTGCAACAACAACTGCACTTGTAACAAGTGGTATCAGAGCTTGGTCACAGTTTCAAACCCCTCGCTTGTGTTGGGGGGGGATTGTTGCAAGGTATGTGCCCTTTGTTGGCATTTTGGCATTAAGTTGTCATTGATGTCAACCAACATGATGGATATTCACATGAGTGTGAGAAAATAGAATGAAGTCTTATGGGTAAGGCATAAACCACTCTGAAGGATAGCTTCTTGTTTATGATGAAGAGGAAGAATGTTAAAGTTGTCACAAACCACTAGAGGTGAAGATGTATTACCGGTATAGTGTGCACCATCGGTTAGTAGAAGAAGAAGGCCTTATCGGTAAAGGTGTGTACCAGTATGAGTTTGCTGAATGTTTAAGTTTGAACAGACTGTGTGTCGATAAGCAGAGTGATTGACCATGGTGATGCTATGTGGAGCCGAGGTAGCAAATAGGCAAAGGTTGATAAAACCATCATCAACATAGTTGGTGAAACTGTCTGTCGATATAAATGAAACAACCACAAATCATGGGATTGTAACTGACCATTGCGGCTTGAGAAGAAATAATGACATAGGAAGATCAGGGAGTAGTTGGTGCTTGGATTAATGCAAAGGAAACCCAATTTAGGAAGACCTCAAAAAGGAAACGGCTGAAGCATTTTTATGTGTCAGCAGATTTCAAGGCAGGAGATCTTGTTCGAGATTGCTATTTTCAGAAAATAAGCGTTGGATAATGGAAACCATGTAAAGATGCATCCTTGAAGGACAGGTGATCGATCCAAGATAGGTTGGATTGGATCTCATGAAGATTGTGTCGGGAAGAGGAAACCCTAACCGCTTCAAAGTTTGAATTACTTTCTGGCAAGAAATCATGGGATAAAAGAGGAGAGCTCGAGATAGAGCAAGTTGATGTTGTGGAGAAGAGGAAGAGAAAAGAGAGAGTTAGTGAAAGAAAAGAATTGGTAGCCTTAGAAATTGTTCTCAGAAATTTGCAGTGTAGGTGAGAAAGCATACAGGTGAGAGGATTCTACCATCATAACTATAGTTTTTCATTTGAGCCAAACTGGCAAGGTGTGGCAGAGCAGGCATTATCCAAGTATGACACAGTGTGTTGAGAGAATGTGTGAGAGAGGGAGAGAAAGATAACAGAGACCAAGAATCAGAGAAATAAATCTCACAACCAGTAGCATGAGATTCAATGGAGGAGAAAATACTGTCAACCGACAGTGAATTATTTGATCAGAGTTGTAGAATTCATTTGCAACAAGAAGCCTTAATTGTATTCAAATAGTATTTCAATATACATCACCAAGTTGAAGCTTGGTATAGGGGTTGGTTCTCCTTGGGTTGGTGCCCTAAAAGTGGAGGGGTTGGTACTCCTTGGGTTGGTGCCCTAAGTATTTGTAATTCAATGTTTTACCTATGAGGCTGGATTGGAGCAGTAGTCCCCAGTAGCTTTTCTCACCGAGTTTTTTCCCATATTGGGTTTTCCTCATAAATCTGATGTTGAGAGTTACATTTGTGTGAATGATCCCTTTGGCTTTCCTTCTTATTCTACTAGTTTGGTTGTTTAGTTTTTAAGTGAATAATTGATTTTCTAAAGTTTATTTGAAAATCAAAAAGTTTAGGAACCATTGATTTGCCCCCCCTCTTAGTGGTACTTTGTGTTCAACAATTGGTGTCATAGCCTAGGTTCTCGATTATCTTTAAACCTTGGGTAGATTCTGGACTTTGAACACAATGAGAAGAAATGAATCTGCTTCCTCAAAAGCCTCCATGTTTGATGGATCCAACTATGCCTTCTGGAGCAGAAGAATGGAGACCTATATTTCCTCCTTGGGTTTTGATGTGTGGATGTCTGTCAAGAATGGGTATGTTGTTCCTAATGCTCCTCCCAATAATCTGGATGCCAAAAAGGAGTATGAGAATAATGAAAAGGCCAAACATTCTATCTTGAGTGGATTGTCTAATAATGAATTTGTCAAATTCATGCACTATGTTTCAGCAAAGGAGACTTGGGACAAATTGTAGAGGTTGTTTGAAGGAGATGTAAAAGTCAAAGAAGCCAAGTTGCAAGCACTAAGGGGCCAACTTGAAAGCATCAAAATGAAAGATGATGAAAAGATTGTAGACTATCTTCACATATTTGATGAAACTGTGAATACTATTAGAGGACTTGGAGAAGAGATTGCAGATGAGATTCTTGTCAAGAAGGTACTTAGATCTCTCACACCCAAGTATGATACTAAGGTGTTTGCCATAGAAGAAGCCAAGGATTTGAAGACTTTTTCAATGGATGAATTATTTGGTTCACTGACAACCTATGAGATGAGAATAATCGGTGATACTTCCTCAAGGAAAGAAGTAGCATTCAACATCACCAAAAAGGGGAAAGAGATAGTTATTCATGAAGATTCTAGTGAAGACTCGAATATAGAAGTAGAAAACTTTTTTAGGAAGCTCAAAAGAGGAACCGACCGGTATAAAGGTAATCTACCTCTTAAATGTTTCAACTGTGGGAAGGTAGGACACTTTGCTGCTAATTGTCCTCACAAGGAAACCGATGGAGATGAGTCAAGAGAGTTCAGAAAAAATGCCAGCAAAGGTAGAGAAAGAAATGACTACCAGCAAGGAAGGAGAGGCTACCGGAATCAGAACAGTCTATATACTATTGAGGATGATAAGACAGATGAAGAAAATGCATCAAAAGTTGATTACCATGAGAATGATAGAAAAGTTAACCTCTTCATGGCTCTTGGTGAACCAGTTGATGAAGATGAGGAAGAGGAGGATATTGAGGCTAAAGTAGACTTGGAAGGTGAACTTATCAGTGCTCTTAAGGAATTGAGTAAAACAAGAAGATAACTCAAGAGGGTTAAGCTTGTTGTAGTAGATGAACAAGATCTCTTGAAGCAATTCCAGGATGAGTCCAGTCAAGTTATATCTGACTTGAAATTGTAGCTCGAAGAAACTAAGAGGATATGTGAAGCTACAACCTCTGATCTGACAAAGAAGGAAAAGGATCATCAAAAGTTGGAAGAAAAAATAGTAAAGCTCAGAAAGGAGCTTGAAGAAAGTAAGGACGAAATAAAAATAAGGAGCAAGTATGAAGGCAACATCGAGGCCTTAGACAAGATGTTGAGAAAACATAAGCAATCCAAAAACACTGGTGGCCTATGCTTTGAAGAAGGTCAAAGTTCAACCCACAAAGATAAACCCGAAAAAGAAATAATGTTCACCTCTTCAATTAAAAGTGAAGAAAAGAAGGCATTCACTGTAAGCAAGGATACCGACAGAAAGACATATGCAGACACTATTGGAAATCGTCTCACAAATTAGTACACAATAATGAACCGGGGACCACACTTCCTATATCAACATGCAAATCCAAGGAGAAATGCGATAGTTAACTGTGAAGGATTCACTAGACTCAACAACATGAAGGGAAGATCCCCAATGAGGCAGTTCCATTCAAGACCAGAATAACCTAATCAATATATTTCAAACTTTCATGGTTACTATTACTGGTGTAACAAATTTGGGCATAGAATAGCTGACTATAGATTAATCAATAATCCCTCTATGAGTTATGAAAGTAGAAATACATTTAATACACTCCGGGTAATTAATGTTGTCTGTTATCAGTGCAATGGATATGGTCATAACAGTTTTGATTGTAGGAAGAATAAAACAATACCCTGCAATAATTTTAAGGATGTTCCCTTAAATGAAAATGTAAAATGCTATAACTATCAAGAGTTTGGACACATAGCAAAATTATGTAAAAATCAGAAGATCAAGTAAAAGAAGACAAATCTGGATCAAGAGTTGGTAACTGAACCTAAGCACAATATAGCAGCTGACAAGAAGAAGGAGATCAAACCTATTTGGGTTGAGAAAGAAAAGGAAAAGGAAGAATCAATTCTTATAGTACAGACTACCTTACATGCTAAAAGGAAAAATCTATGGGTTGTAGATAGTGGTTGCTCAAACCATATGACTAGTGACAAAAGGAAATTCATCAAACTCGAAGACTGGAATGGTGGTTCATTAAGGTTTGGAGACAACTCCTCCATCAAAATAAAGGGGAAAGGCACTCTAAGCATTGATGGAAAATTGAAGGCACATGATGCATATTATGTGGAAGGCCTTAAGCACAATCTGCTGAGTGTGAGTCAGATATGTGACAAAGGTTACAAACTCACCTTTGACTCAATCGGTTGCCTAATAAAGAAAGAATGTACCATTCAAGTTGTGGTAGAAGGAAAGAGAACAAATGGAAACATTTATAATATGAAGGAATGTTATGAGTCCCAATGTATTGTACCTGAAATTGATCTATGAAGTAGCCAATTCAATCTATGAAGAACCTCAGGGCTTGGATAACATGACAAGGATATGAATCCTTCTACTCTTCAGGCTCTACAAAACCTAGGCGGGTATACCTTTGATGCTTAAAATTTAGACTCATCACCCACATATGACAACATCAATAAAGAAGATAGATCTCATAAACGGTTCAAAAACAAGGAGGGTACTATAGATAGGCTAAATCTACATTGACAACTCAACAATGTTTGAATCATGAGATGGAGGGACACTACCATAGAATAGAAAACAAAAGATATTCTGATTTTTTATTTTAAATCCCTGAGAAAACCCCAAAATCTATAAGATCAGTGCCTTATCCAAGGGTAATAGAGTCATACATCAAACTGAAAATGAACACCTCTGTGGCAAATCCAAATTATTAAGAAAGATATCCCTGTATTAATGCCTGGCATCAATACATTCTAAATTTAGAAAGAGGATCATACATATCTAAACCTTATCCTAAATCTTAAATGATTGCTCATAGAATTTAAACTCTTCCTTGAAGAGTACCTGAAAACAACCCTTACACTCCCACTTGAGAGGACAAACCCAAACTCCCTTTAAGATTGGATTTATTGAAGACAGAGAATGCTTAGAGACAATCTAATAAACCGTGTCTATGCCTTACACATACATGACCTACAACAAAAACATTTACAGCAAGAAGATACTCTATTCTATGGAAAAGGACATTGCCCTATACAATTTTGAAGAGAACTCAAAATTGGAAGCCATGAAAACTAGAGCCATTCTCCAAATTTCTGGAACCCCTAAACATGAGAAGAATTGAGAATAAGAAGAGGAGGGAAAGATCAGATCTGCATAACACACTGCCAAGTGTCTTTTTTTCTAATTGAATTTCAATCCCTTTCTCTTTCCCATGGAAACTTCTCTTGAGATATCCCATATTTGTTAAAATTAACTACTTTATTGGATTCCTTATCTCGAGAGCTTTTCGGCAATATATAATACTTAGTATTTTGACAAAAAATAGACCTCTGGGCGAATTAATCATTCATGTGTGCACAATCATTTAAATTTTTCAATTTTCTATATAGTTTCAACTATATAATTTAACTTTGATTTTTCCCTATTTTTTGGCCTGACGCCCTGCCATGTGGTAGTCTCTAATTTGCCGATGGGGTCCACTGGGTGCCACCTCGGATGACACCTCATCACTCTGCCATGTGTCTACTTCATCATCGCCATTGGACTGCTTGCTCATTCCATGTGTCTACCACCTGTGCGCCACCTCAGTGCCACGTCACTGGGACCCACGAGCTATCTTTCCACCTAGATTGCCAACTAGACTTGCCACTTGGCATTTTCCATTTCATGATAGCTAACCTTCGAGCACCTTTCCTTCGCGAAATCATGCCGACCGTCGGATCTCGTTGAACCTGCAGGGTCTTTAACACTTCGTTTTCGCTTTGTTTTCGGCCTAAGCTTTTTGCCATTTCGCGGACCTTAATTGGCAAGCTTCTTTCCTTCTCAAAGTCGCGTCAACCATCAATCTTCTTGGATCCTTCTCACTGGTTAATCTTCCCTTTGTCTGCAAAATTCACCTGCCTCGGGATCCGTGCATGTGGTGGGGTCCACCTATCACCACCTGTCGGCCTCCTTGGTCACCTCGAGAAGCATGCCCGCATGCACGGGGTCCACTTGGGCACCCATCAGCACCATCCATCAAAAATCCCTGAGGCTTTGACATATTACTTGTGTGGGGCTTTGCTTATAAACATCAAAAAATTACATTCCCTAGCCAATGAGAGATAAAGCCTCAAGCATGGGACTGCACTTTTGAAGACTTTGTTTTTTTTTTTGAGTTTTAATGGTGCCTATTTGAAACTACTAACACCGCCCCCTTTACATTTACTTTGAAGGCTTCAAATGCCTTTCCCATGCCATACTCTAGGAAAACACGGTTTTGCCTGAAACTATTTCATATTGCCTCTTTTTTAAACGCTGGATAGGGGGGTTCATGCTTGCCAGATCTGCGTTGGCATTTGCATTTGCTAAAAGGTTTTGATGTAGCCTCTCCTCCACCACGCATAGGGACTTCAACATCAGCCTTCCAATTTCTACGCAAGGAATTAAACATCAAACACCTACCAATTTATATATTTGCCTAAGAGATATTTCAAATTGTTTGCTGATAACATATGGGAGGAGGATTTGGTAGAGTTAGTTTCATTTGATTGGGAGTTTTCTATTGCATTTGTGATCTGCCCAAATACCACGTGGGAGGATGCTAGAGGTTTCTTACTTACCATATCCATTTGCAAAAGTATGTGCATCTCTAACCAAAGCCACGTAGAAGGAAAATGATTAACTGTTGTTTGCATTTGATTTGGAAGTATTTCTGCTATTGCTAACACGTGGGGGGTTTTGGCTGGGAGCTTGCCCATTTCATTTGCTTTGAAAGCTTAAAAAATAATTGAATTTTCTGGAAGCTACAAAACCCCCACACCATCATGCGGGAAGGAGAGGATTTGGCTTCATACCATTTACACTTGTTGTTCATAGCCACACAAAGGAGAGTTTGGCTGATTTAACAACTTGCTAGTGCATTTTGTACTTTTCTAAAACATTTCTAGCCATCACATGACAGGAAGGATATTGTTGGCAATGTATACCTGCAGTTGCATTTTCTTTAAAGTTTCTAAAACCTTCAATGCTTTGCAAGTTGCCACAACTATTTACTTATGTTTGCATAGCAGGGAGGACATTGGATTAAGCTTGACAAATCTACACTTTGCTAAAAAAAAAATGAGGGTTGTAATGCCTACTCCCATTCCACCTTTACTCTCTTAGGCATTTTAATAACATGTATTAAGAAAACCAAATCTCCATTTCATAATGGCCCATGCAATAATCCCTCAGTTATATGCCCACACAATGCAACGAAAACACCTCTTATTACACCAAGTTGCCAATAAAATTAATGCACGAGCATGAGCCAAGTCGGGCCCCAAAGTGGGTCCGACTAAATTTTTTTTTGTTTTCATGCAACTGACCTATGAAATGATTCAGGAACCTTAAAATTACCTCTGGAATCGATCGGCACCATTTTCGGATCATCAGACTGAGTTTTGCAACTTTCAGGCACTTGCGCCACATTTTCGCATTTAATCGCGAAGACGTAATTTTCAAACCTGTCAAAACACCTTTCTGGATCTCGCCATCTGACAGGCCTGTACTCTGATATACAAGAATGAACTCTACCAAATGGTTTTTCAAGATGAGTCCTGAGTGAAGAGATATTAATTTTTGAAAATGCCCAACTGGCTTTGTCGACACTGTGGACCTGATGAAGTCAATGTTCTGGCAACACATGATGCCTTTCTCAAAAATACTAAACGACCTCCGTAGACCCTCAAATTTGAAACACAAGTACCTTGAAGTACATATTAAATCTTTGAATTCTTAGTTTTACCAAAAGTCTGACTGGGTACAAATGGCGCGCTCATGAAAATAGCAACTTTAACCGATACGACAATGAAAGTACGGATCCCTGAAATAGATGGCTCAATCAACCCTTTTGAAAACCGATCAAATGGATTGGCAGAGGCTTGAAATATAAAACATAGCTTGTAATTCATGCCAAAAATAGCTCGGAACAAACATTCTGACATGACATTTACCGAGGCAACTTTTACACTTATGCAAAAAAGGGCTCCAACTAGGCACTGAAACAGGACTTGTCAAGCAACACAAACTGCCAACAAATTGAGCTTGGTAAACTGAGCAAATGGATTCATGAAGACTTGAAATTTTGCATGTTGACTCACACTTATACATAAAATTCAATCCATTTTTAAATTCTTCATGACAATCAACAGGGCAAAATATATAAACACCCAAAGTAGGCTACTTAGTAAAATCTGCATTTGTGCCTAAAATACACTTTCGACTCACCCCTCGAAATGGGTACTTGATAAACTTATCCAAATTGAATTCTGAAAGTTTCACCTCACTGAATAGGCCAAATAAAAGGTGTAGGACATGTTTTCTGAGCCTTACCCCTTGAAAATCAACTAGCTCCATTCTACCCTCTCTTTGACTAGGCCATTCAAACTGACTCATTTTATGATCATTTGGAAATGTAGAGCAAAATTTTGAAGTGGGCCTCTAAACTTGTCTCAAATTTAATGAGTCCCAACATGTATGATAGGACAAGTACATGAAATTTGGTTGTGGCATCGAAGATTAGGCCACATAAATTTTGATAACCTAGTTGCAGTAAGGAAAAAGGGGTGTGTGTGGAATATTCCACCCATCATCAAAACGTTAAACACATTTTGTGATGAATGTGTAAAAGGTAAGAAAACAAAAGTGAGCTTCAGGACAAAAGAACACAAAACCTCAAGACCACTTGAAATCGTGCATACTGATCTATGTGGTCCAACTTGAACAAGAGCACTTGCCAGTGAAAGATACTTTATGCTCTTCATTGATGACTACTCAAGAATGACATGGGTCACCTTTTTGCAAGATAAATCACAAGCATTTGAAAGATTCAAGATCTTTCGAAAGATGGTGGAAAAATAAAGTGGGTACAGGTTAAAATGCCTAAGATCCGACAGGGGTGGAGAGTTTACCTCAAATGAGTTTGAAGATTATTGTGAAAAACATAGAATTAGAAGGAAATACTCAGCTCCTAGGACACCACAATAAAATGGTGTGGTAGAAAGGAGGAACAGGATAGTCAAGGAGATGGCCAAAACCATGTTAAATGAGGCCAGTTTGCCAGACATTTATTGGAAGGAAGTTGTCCATACTGTTGTATATACCTTGAACTGCGTTCAATTAAGGACTAACAACAAAATGACATCTTATGAGTTGTGGTATGATCGGAAGCCTTCAGTCAAATACTTTAAAGTTTTTGGAAGCAAGTGATTTATCAAGAAAGACATGGATGGTCTAGGAATTTTTGACTCCAGGAGTGATGAAGGAATCTTCCTTTGTTAGTCATCTAACAACAAGGCCTGTAAATGCTACAACAAAAGACTAAGAAGAGTCATTAAGAGTGTGCATGTAAGAGTTGATGAGGACATGCACAAATGATGTCAACCATAGATCAACAGGTATGACAATTTAGGTGATGAATATGATGAAGCTCAGTCAGACATTGAACCAGAGGAAGCATGCAAGAAGGTCCCCAACCTGTATGTACAACTAAATCACCCAGAAGAGAAAAATCTAGGAAATAAGAGTGATGGTGTGCAGACTAGAAGAAGACTTGCTCAGAATGATGAACAAGTTAATCTTTTCCTCATGACTAAAGTTGAACCCAAAATATTCAATGAGGTAAGCAAAAGACAAGAATGGATGGATTCCATGGAAGAAGAGCTACAACAGATTGAGAAAAAAAAGACTTGGGAATTAGTCCCTAGATTGGAAGACAAGAATATCATTGGCACTAAATGGGTCTACCGGAACAAGATGAATGAAGAAGGTAAGATTGTTAGGCATAGAGCTATACTAGTGTGTAAAGGATACTCTCAAGTAGAGGGGATTGAATTTGAAGAAACATTTGCACTAGTTGCTAGATTAGAAGCAATTAGAATATTTCTAGCCTACTCTACCTACAAGGGCTATAAAGTATACCAAATAGATGTAAAATATGCCTTTCTAAATGGAAATTTGGAAGAAGTGTACATGGAGCAATCAGAAGGGTTTCTGCTACATGATGATGAGACATTTGTGTGTCGGTTGAAGAAGGCCTTGTATGGTTTAAAGAAAGCTCCTAAAGCATGGTACTCAAGATTAGATCAATATCTAAAGGAGTAGGGATTCAAAAAGGGAAGTGCTGATAACAATTTGTACATAAAGAAAGATGGGAACCACATTTTCATTATGGTTGTGTATGTAGATGATATCATCTTTGGAGGCAACAAGGACACCCACTGCAAAGAATTTGCTGATTAGATGCAATCAGAATTTGAGATGTCAATGCATGGTGAATTGAATTACTTCCTTGGTTTGTAGATATTACAGCAAGATAAAGGAATCTTTATCTCACAAATAAAGTATGCAAAGGAGACATTGATGAAATTCCAACTGGAAGATTGTAAACTGGTAAGTACCCCCATGGTGACCGACAACAAATTAAGAAAGAATGATGAGTCACCAGTGGTGGATCAAACTCTATACAGATCCATGATAGGCAATCTACTGTATCTAACAGCTTCAAGACCGGATATAGTTCAGGCAGTATGCATGGTGGCCAGATTCCAAGTTGCACCAAAGCAGTCACATATGAATGTTGTTAGCAGAATTTTTAGGTATCTACAAGGGATGCTCAGCTATGGTTTGTGGTATCCTAAACAAGGAGATTTTATCTTGGAAGCATACACTGATGCTGATTGGGAAGGTTGCATTGATGATTGAAAGATCACAAGTGGTGGTGCATTCTTTCTAGGTGACTAGTTGGTCTCATGGCATAGCAAGAAGCAGGACTCTGTCTCTCTACCTACTGCTGAAGCTGAATACATTGCTATTGCTACGTGCTTCTCTCAGGTGCTTTGGATGAACCAAACTCTCAAAGATATACAGGTGGACATCATTGATCCTATTCTCATCTGGTGTGACAATTAGAGTGCAATCAACATAGCCAAGAATCCAGTCATGCATTCCAGAACAAAGCACATTGATATCAAGTATCACTTTATCAGAGAGAATGTTGAAGGACAGGAGGTAAGGATGGGTTATGTTCCTACTGGCAAACAAGTATCAAACATTTTCACCAAATTATTACTGATAAGCACTTTTGAGTACCTCTGACTCAAGTTGGGAGTTGTGTCATCTATCTAGGAAGGCTTTATGTGGTTTAGAGGGAGCTGATAGCGGTAAAAGGAGGAGCTTGGTATGGATCAAAGGGGGAGCTTGGTATGGATAAAAGGGGGAGTGCATAGTACCCTTTGTCATTGTGTCAAAGGGGGAGAAATGTACCAGTATAGAGTGTCTTGCAAGAAGTTGACATCAATGCCAAAGGGGGAGATTGTTGGCATTTTGGCAGTAAGTTGTCATTGATGTCAACTAGCATGATGGATATTCACATGAGTGTGAGTACAAAGAATGAAGGCTTACCGGTAAGGCATAAAGCGGTCTCAAGGATAGCTACTTGTTTATGATGAAGAGGAATAATTTTAAAGCTGTCACAAACCACTGGAGGTGAAGATGTGTTACCCGTATAGTGTGTACCACTGGTTAGTAGAAGAAGAAGGCCTTACTAGTAAAGGCATGTACCGGTATGAGTTTGCTGAATGTTCAAGTTTGAACTGATTGTGTGTCGGTAAACAGAGTGATTGACCATGGTGATGCCATGTGGAGCCGAGGTGGCAAATAGGCAAAGGTTGATAAAACCATCATCAACACGGTTGGTGAAATTGTCTATTGATATAAATGAAATAGCCACAAATCACAGGATTGTAACTGACCGTTGCGGCTCGAGGAAGAAAGAATGTCAGAGGAAGATCAAGGAGTAGTTGGCACCTAGATCAATGCAAAGGAAATCCAATTCAGGAAGACATCAAAAAGGAAATAGCTAAAGCATTTTTATGTGTCGACAGATTTCAAGGTAGGAGATCTTGTTCGAGATTTCTATTTTGAGCAAATATGTGTTGGATAATGGAAACCGTGTACATATGCATCCTTGAAGGATAGGTGATCGATCCAAGACAGGATGGATCAGATCTCATGAAGATTGTGTTGGGAAGAGGAAACCCTAACCGCTCTGAAGTTTGAATTTCTTTCTGGCAGGAAATCATGGGATAAAAGAGGAGAGCTCAAGACAGAGAAAGTTGATGTTGCGGAGAAGAGGAATAGAAAAGAGAGAGTTAGTGAAAGAGAAGAATCGCTAGCCTTATAAATTGTTCTAAGAAAGTTGCAGTGTAGGTGAGCAAGCATACTGGTGAGAGGATTCTATCGGCATAACTATAGTTTTGCATTTGAGCCAAACTGGCAAGGTGTGGTAGAGCAGGCAACATCCAAGTGTGACACAGTGTGTTGAGAGACTATGTGAGAGAGGGAGAGAAAGATAATAGAGGCCAAGAATCAGAGAAAGTAATCTCACAACTGGTAGTGTGAGATTCAATGGAGGAGAAAAGACTGTCAACCGACAGTGAGTTATTTGATCAAAGAGTTGCAGAATTCATTTGCAATAAGAAGTCTTAATTTTATTCAAATAGTATTTTAATATACATCGCCAATTTGAAGATTGGTGTAGGGGTTGGTGCTCTTTAGGTTGGTGCCCTAAAAGTGCAGGGGTTGGTGGTCCTTGGGTTGGTGCCCTAAATCTTTGTAATTCAGTGCTTTACTTGTGAGGCTGGATTGGAGCAGTAGTCTCCAGCAACATTTCTCACTGAGGTTTTTCCCACATTGGGTTTTCCTTGTAAATTTGGTGTTGAGAGTTAAATTTGTGTGAATGATCCCTTTGGCTTTCCTTCTTTTTCAACATTGATGTGTGTATTGTTATCCTTTGGTTGTTAGGTGTCACACTAGATATAGAGTGTGTGTGGGATCTTGTGTCATCTCCTAGCACGGGCGGGGGTTCCTTTTGTTCCACATGGTTGGGTGGTTTGATGCCTTCTTCCATTGGGGTGTTCTTCATTATATTGCCTTGCATGGATGTGGATTTCTTATCACTTCAGCGTATGGATGGATATTTGTAGAAGATTGATGCATGATTCATATTTGTAGAATATTGATGCATGATTCATTTTTTAGTGTTTAAGTGAATAACTAATATTCTGAAGTTTATTTAAAAATCAAAAAGTTTAGGAACCACTTATTCACCCCCCTCTTAGTGGTACTCTGTGTTCAACACCCTTGGTCTCCTTGTGTTGTTCAATGCAACGCTTGGGTTTGTGACATGGTTTAACCACCTCCTATGTATTCTATAAGTCTAGTGGTTGTATCAGGCATTAACAGGTTGATCTTTTGGTGCAATTACAACCGCACTTGTAACGTAACCTTCAAGCAAGATGCCAGAATAACAACTAATTATTTGTTTAGTATTTATTTATTTACTGTTGGTTTATCTATTTATTGGTTATTTATTTGTTATTATTTATTTACTTACCATTTTTTATGATTGGGCCCTTTTGGGAGTTGTGCTTGTGAGATTATTGTTTAATTGTTTATTTATATTATTTCATGATTTAATATTTAAGTGGGCCTTAATATTTTATTGTGCCAATTAATTGGTTGGTTATATTATATTTATCTTTTTACTCATTTGGGTTGATTAATATATTATTTATTGTTTATTTATTTATATTATTTTTCTGGTATAACATTTATTGGGCTTTTGATTTATTTATTAGCCCTTTCTATTTTATTTATTGGTTAATGGGTTTATTTTTAATTTTTTATCTATCTTACCTACCATCTCTCATTATTGGCTATGAGGTTGGAGATTATAATAATATTATATTTTATTGTTGTTTTAATTTTCAAGATGGTTGGTAAGAAATATATTATTTTGGATTATTTTGGTTGGGCCTTTGATTTATTGGGTTTATTTTACGAAGCCTTTATATTTTTTTTATTTCTTATTATTTAATTTTCATTTTCTCATTTGGTTTAAATATTTATCTATTATTTAATTATTTACCCTACCTACCCTATTTTATTATTGGTTGAGGTATTCGAGTAAGTTAAGTAATATTAGTTTATATTTTTCTTACCTTGAATTTGGGTAGGGGTTGGTATGAAATATTATATTTCTAATTACTTTTGATTGGCTAACATTTTCCATGGATTTTGAATGGAATTCTATTTATTTGGTTTTTTTTGAAATTGTCGGGTGTGGGCTTGGTTGGAGAGATTTTGCATTGTTTGAATATTTTGGGATTTATGTTTTTGGATTTTGAAGTTGGGATTGCGCTTAATCGGATTGTTGTATTTCCATAACTTCTAATACTGGGTTGGAGATCTACTTCTTTCATTATTGTAATGGACTCTCTCTAAAAGATTGTTTGTGGGGATAAGAAATTGATGTTGTTGTTAACTTAATTGGTTTAATAATAGTATATTATTGGGACTATTGTATTTTGTGATTATTATCTCTAGAAATGCTTGTCGTGAATTTTGGATGGATGGATTGCAAGTGTTGATTTGGTTAATTCAATTTATTTCATGTTGTGACTTATTTACACCTCATTTTTGTTAAGTCCAACTTTGGTTTAAGTGTTTAATTTATTTTTCAGACTTGGCCAAATGTTTTTAGGTTGTTTTGAGACCTTTTGTGCTCGGTCATTTGCGTTATTGTATTACTTGTATGCACTAAATTGCTAAACAAAAGTAATGTTTTTATTGGCATAAGCATTGCACTTTTTTTTATATGTGCTCAGAAAGTCTGCGTAGACACTAGATCGATGTGTTTGATGTTTTGAGTTATCTTGGCTTTCTCTTCTTTTGGTTTGGTAAATCCAGAGGCTGTCCTTTTATCTTTTTTGAGTTTCCTGATGTGAATCTAGGAATGATTTATTGATTTGAGATGATTAATTATACTAATGGGTTGAGAAAGATGGGAAATACCTTGTTGTTGTTCTTTGGGCTCATTTTCGATGCTTTTGATAATGGGATTCTTGATGTTTGATGATTCTTGGTTGCCTATGTAAGGTTGTGATTTTGGCATATGTTGTTCATGTTCTTGGAGATTATTATTTGATGTATAACCTTGGGTATCCAGTTATGATGTACTTAGAGCCCATGTTTATGTGATGTGGATTGTTCTCACCCTAAGTTATAGGTGCATGCTATGGGGAGTGGACTTCCAAGTGAGTGACTGGGGTCATGGGGAGTAGACAACTAGGTTACCTAGAGTCTAGACTACTAGAATATCTCATTGGGAGTTTATCTTGTAATCAAGTGATAATTTTAATTAATTGATTTTAGGAGGGTTGGGTAATAGTAATTCACCATGATAAGATAAGATATGGTTTTGTGGCCTCAATGCATGTCCCTGGGGTACTTATAGTGATCTGAGAATGGTTGAGAAGACCTTGGTGATCTAAGTAAGCTAATATCCCTTACTTCTTCAAGGTTGAGATGGATCCACATGGGCATTATGGATGTCAGGACATTCCCAAGTTCCCATTATGATTGCATACGATGATATTTTTCACTACATGTAGGTCCTAGCACCTTGAGTATTGATTTGTTGAGTATCCTTTGGAGGTCTTATGTCTTTCATTAAGCTTGATTTAGCCTTATTTTTATCCTTTGGTTGTTATGTGTCACACTAGATATAGAGTGTGTGAGGGATCTTGTGTCATCTCCTAGCACGGGTGGTGGTTCCTTTGGTTCCACATGGTCGGGTGGTTTGATGCCTTCTTCCATTGGGGTGTTCTCCATTAGATTCCCTTGCATGGATGTGGATTTCTTATCACTTCAGCTTATGGATGGATATTTGTAGTAGATTGATACATGATTCATATGGCATATGGACTTGTAGAATTTAGGAGATAATTATATTGTGGTTGAGAGCTATGCTCCTTGATATTTAATGGATATTATATTCATGTGTAATGGTAGATGATATATTTGGTGAACATAATGACGTATCTTGTTGTATCTTGTGTTGGCCATATGATGGAAATGATTATGTGTTGCATTGGTGTTTTGTCATTGATGTCAACACTAGATGTTATGGTTGTTTACCAGCTTCCGGTAGAAGGATTGGATTGGGAAGATAATCAATTGATTGCCACCAATATGATCTGGTTGATGGAATAAGTTTGTATGGATGATTCATATGCTTCTGAAGTATGTTTCAGTTAGTTGGTATTGACTTGATGCTCAGATGCTATCTCATATTCTAGTAAGCCTGCTTTGTAGGTCCGATAAGAGTTTCACCGGTAGAGCTTTATTGAAGATCTTTGATGTAATGCATAAGTGGTGTTGGTGCAGCTTCTAGAAGGGATTCATGATGCTGATGGTGATTGTGTTTGTGCCTTGACTAATTGGTGTCATTGCTTTAGCATGTCTGGATCTAATTTAGTTTCGGTGTTATCTAGGTTAGGACCAGTTTTCATGTTGTTAGGATTCCCAAAGATACTGAGAGGGGGGGGGGGGGTAAATCAGTATCTGATCGGTTAAATAATTTTCTTAACTTATAACATGAAAAACATATTAAAATGGTGTACTGGTAAACGAGAAATAATGCAGCAAATAAGAACAACAACTACAACATGAAAAGCACACCATAACACAATATTTTAACGAGGAAACCCGGTGTGGGAAAAACCTCAATGGGATTTGTGACCCACAATATTCTCTTACTAGCCAATAAGGGAATATTATTGTTTACAATAGGGGCCTGCACATGCAGGAAGGCCAAGTGCCTAGAGCTCACTACTTAGTTACAAAAGAAGTCACACTGACTTACAAAAATGGATTATACTAATCCAATGTCTTGTACTGCTTCAGGTCAACATTTTCTATGCTAGATTTAGTAGTAGTTTAAGCTTTGCAATATACATAAACCCTTATCCTAATAATTTGCACATTAGGTCTGCTATATTCCTTTCATACTTTTCTCATTTTCTCTTTTTTAAACGATCTACAATGATCTCATACATATATGAGTCATATTACAATTTGCCATGTCGGCTTACAAAATATTTTACAATTAATTAAAAAATACATTTATACAAAATTCTTGTCGACCATGGTGTCGGTAATCTTCTTTTTGGTGTTGGTGATCTGTATGTTAGTGTAGAGTCTGTCGGTGTAGAGTCTATCAGTGTCGGTGCCTGTGTTAGCCTACCAATATCACATGATTGTAAGGTTTTCATCAATGACAATACCTTTAATCACCTACAATTTCTCATTGGAGTGTGCATTTTCCAACAATCTCCACCTTTGGCATTGATGGCAACACTCATGAGAAAATCAAAAGTGTCCAAAATGATGTCCAAAAAGAATCTACCAAAATTGTCTTACCAAAACTATGTGCCCAAAAATGTATGCTCCCCCTGAGCTGATGATGTCCTATTCTGATCATTTTTCTCATCGCACTACTCCCCCTTTGACAGCAATGACAAAGGTTGTCATTCGTTGTTAGTGGAGTGTGGTTCCTGCCTAGATTTTTGTAACTGGTGGGTTACGATCTAGAAAATATTTGCCAAAACCAAATTTAAATTGTCGCTGAATCTTTTGCTATCTTGAAATGCCTCTTGTGTTCTCTGAACTGTATCGGTGAGTATGTGCATTTTCTCTTCCAGTGTCTTAAGTCCAGGAACTAGAGCCTCAGAAATTTCCTTTCTCAAAGAAATGAGGTAATCTAGTTTAGGACCAAGTTTACATTTTAAGCTCTTTGCCTTATCCTTTATTCTCTCTTTATCCTTTTCTAACTTCTCAATTTTCTCTTCAAGATCTACAATTTTCTTTTCTATTTCCAAAAAAGAATCTAATGTGCCTATTAGATTGTCAGCAATATTGTTAATCTCAGTTTGTGTTTTGCTGATCTCCGAATCTATTTCCTGTGTCAAGATGTTGGTTTTGCAAGTATCCCTGTACAGTTTCTTGAAATCCAAAATTGTTTCTCTGAGTGCCGGTAATAAGGTTTCTGTTTGTTCCTTATTCTTCTTCACTATTTCCTCAAAGAATTCTCTTTCTCCTTATTCATCCTCTCTTTGAATGTGTCTTCATTTATTTGATCAATTGTCAAAATGTTGCCGGTGACAAATTTAGACAATGTGTCTAGTTGACCTAAAGAATCTTTATTATCCACAATGCACTTGGGTGCTACCAATTTGAGAATAGGAGTTGTGTCATCGATAGCCTTATAGGCTTGTGCATTGCACTCTGTGATTTTCTTTATTGAGTCCAATAAGACCTCTGTCACATTTGTAAGCCAAAATTCTGCTATTGAAGTACCAGATGTCGGCCCAACTATTTTCACAATATCCATGGTGCTGGTTGTAGTGATAACCTTGCTTGTTTCGACCTCTGGTAGGTCAGTTTGTGTTTGCATTTCTATTAGCAAAGGTTTAGGCTTTTCAATTTTAGTCAGTGGCATTGTCTCGGTCTGAACCTATGTCTCAACCTATTTCTGTTTCGATTTCTCCATCTGTGTCTCAGAAGGTTTTTCTGAGCTCTCAACTGCCGATTTCTCAGATGTAGTCTCTATATGCACTTTTGGTTTCTCAGTTTGTACCTCTGCACTATCCATTGTCAATTCTCTTGATTATTTTTCAGTTTTATCTATCGGTTCTTCTAATGATTTACCAGTGGTGTCTTCTACCAGTTGCTCTATTTGAGTAGCTTTTTCTATGCTTATGTTTACAGTATCATTGACCTCAACCTCAACATCTGCAGTTAGTGGCTCAGTAGCCACATCTTTCCTTTTATCCTCAGTGGTTTCTCTATCAACCACAACATTTACTTCTTGTGTGTCTATATTCATAGTGTACAAAATTTTGGACTCGGGATTTGTATCCTCTTGAGGAGTCTCCATACTCACTGTAGCTGGTTGATTGTCTATAGTTTCTATCGGTGGAGTATTTGAAGGAGGTGGGGGTAAGTTATCAGTTATCTTTAGGCTTGGAGGTCCACCTACCTTACCTTTCCCCTTATCCTTGTCCTTTTGGTATACCTTGATGGTCTTAGGTCTTAGTAGCTCTTCTTGTTTCTCTTTTTCAACAAAGAATATGTCCCATTGGTCTACAATTTCTTCTGTTATCTCATTCACTCTTCCTGCCATTAGTGCTACATGTCAGTGAGCAGTTGAAAATACTATTCGTTTGGCCTCACTGATTAATTTGTCTATCTTATTAGGTGAGTTTACTAGATGCACTACAAGTAATTTTTCAATTTTTATCTTCTTCTCCAGCTCAACAATG
The DNA here is from genome assembly GCF_030272615.1 of Cryptomeria japonica. Classification (NCBI taxonomy): domain Eukaryota; kingdom Viridiplantae; phylum Streptophyta; class Pinopsida; order Cupressales; family Cupressaceae; genus Cryptomeria; species Cryptomeria japonica. The sequence goes on along the minus strand of NC_081411.1, from coordinate 439,214,833 downwards.
GCTACCCTTCTAGCTTCTAGTCTTCTATACAAATCATTGGGTATTTCATCAACAATTTCCATCAAAAATTTCTTGTATATATCCAAGTGTAAAATTACATATTTTCTATACTTTCTTTGTCATCAGCGGAAAGTGTGTTGTACAGTTTGCTAATGTTTTTCAACTTTCCATCTTTTGTTATTTCACTAAGAAGTTTACCCAATGGAGCAATATCTTGTTTTACCTTCTTCTTCTTCTTAGGAGTTAACTTGTTAACTGGAGGCCTCACTACCTGTTGCTTTTGTCTTGTTTTTCTAGGAGTGGGTGAAAGTATCGGTGAGGGTTTTCTTTTCCTTTCTACCCTTTTGAATACCATCGGTATACCACTCTCAGAGGAAGTTGCAACCGGTGAAAGATGAGTTTCTGGTTGAAGTCCTTCCAACTCACTTTCTTTGATACTAGTTTTCTTCAATAAATATTCCTTAAGTGCTTTTGCTTGTCTAGTGCCTTTCCTTACTATTTGTTCAACTTTCTTAACTCTTTTCCTAGACTGAATACCAATTTCTATTGTTTCAGCACTACCAAAGACTTTCTCAGAGGGTTCTTTTGGTGCTTCAAGGAGGGATTTTGCATAAGTTTCAATAATGTTATCATCTGTTTCATATCCCATTTCAGTTACCCAGATAGTCCTAAGGACAACTGCCTCCATCCAGATTTCATCCTTTTTAATTACAAAGCATATTTCCTTCTGATATTTATCTACAATTGCCTATGAAGTCTTATTCTTGTCTTTATTCGAGCCTTCAATGCTTGAAAATGTTCGTTTATGTTTTTCTCTCCATTTTCTCCCATGTTGTTTAATAGATCCAATAGTTGCTTTCCTATAGGTATATCAAAGCCAAAATATTTTCTACCAATACCGAGTACTTGCTTAGTAATGTACAACATTAAACATACAAGCAAATTTCCAAATCCAAAGGTTCCTTTCTTATCTCCTTTGATCTATTTCATATTGTCTATCAATTCATCTTTGAGCCATTCACACACATCTATTCTAGCGTTATCATTAACCATGTCATATGCACTTTTAATACATAGGTTAGATACTGAGTTTAACCTATTTGCATGTGTAGTTTTGTAGCCTATAATCATACTGATAAATCTGACATTGATGTCCTTCACATCTTTTACCCTTAGAGACCTTTTGTCAAATGTTGCACCGGTTAGATCCATCACTGTGTCATTTGAGACCCTTTCAGTTTTGTCAAGTCTGCTATCGATGGAAGGTAACCTTGTTACTGCTTTAACAACTTCTTTGGTGATCTTATGAATTGAATCCAACTAAAAGAATTCACCATGGACTCTGCTTAGGACTATTCTTATCACATCTTCAAGAAAATCGGGAATGCTAAGAATATCCACAAAACCTAGGGTTTCTACTACCTTGTGTTTCAGTTTGATATTGCCATTTTTATCACAAATCACAGTTCTATACATTTTCTTGATTTTATCATCTCCTAATTCCTCTATATAACAGTGTATGTATATTCTAGGATCTTCAGCATATACTACTCCTTTAGGAATTTGAGAGAATGGACCTATGTTATCATCTTTCTTAGCTATTTTGGGAACAAGCTTGAATACGGGTCTAGGGCGCTTGATAAACTCAATTACAATAGGGTTTTCTATAAATTTAGAAACAAAGGAGGATGCCATGTTTATAAATACCTCAATCTACCTTAGGGATGAGTGCTTGGATGAACTGCTTCTCTTTTTCGCTAAGGATGCCTTCGCTCGGGAATTTTCGCACTCTTGAAGATTTGAATGCTCGGTGAATAAAAAGGAGCCAAAACACTTGCTTTATAATGTTATTTTCTTCAACTACCACATTTAATTCTTGCTGGTTAAGTCACAACTTAACTGATTTTCTGGTAAAGAAGTAATTCAGCTTCTCACCATCAACCGAGGGTATAATAGCATGTTTTTCAATTAGTTGCCAAACCCTCAAGGGATTTTCCTTCAGTTAGATGAAGAGTCTCTTGCCGATGGAGTGTTACTCTATTTTTGCGGTGGAGGAGTATTCCCATCAACATTCTGATCTGACTTTCTGATCCATTGTTTTGATAATTCTTTCTTTACCTCTTCAACCTTTTCTTTAGCTTTCAAACTAGGACCTTTGTTATTTGTCGGTGATGCCTTACTTCTACAAAATTTTGTAATATGTCCAATTTTCTTAAAAGCATAACAAGTCACATTGTTTTTCTAAATAGCTTTCCCATATCCTATGCCAGTATGGGTTCTGCATTGATTAGATAGGTGTCCAAATCTTCCACAGACATAACATCTTACATTCATTTTGCAATTTTCTGAATTATGACCAACTTTGTTGCATTTAGAACATTGACTGGTGGGTGTATTAGTGTTCTGATAATTTCTAGATCTACACTGATTTTATCTATGACTATACTTATTACAGTTAAAGCATTTCCCATTAAATTTGTAAGCATTAGGTTGTCTTATCAGTTTATTATGATCATGATTGTTTGTAGTACCAGAGCTTTCACCAACTTCAAAGCCAAGGCCATTTGTATCACCATTAGGTTTTTGATTCTTCAACATGTCAACAAGTTCTTCTGAACTTTTCTTGAATTTCTCCTTGTATTGATTTGTAGCAGTCAGTTCATTCTCCAAGATTCCTTTTTGTCTCATGAGTTCAGTTCTGTCATTTTGTGTGTGCATCAAATCTGTCTTCAACATATCATTTTCATGACCGAGTCTTGTGTTTTCATTTCCAGCATCATTTAGTTTTCTAACCAAATCATCTTCGTTCTTCTTTCTATCTTCAATTTCTTTACAAAATCTCATAGTCATATCTTGCATCTCATTCTTCATTGTACAATTATCTTGTGTTAGTTGGTTCACCAGATCATTAAGAGTTTCCTTTTCATATTACTCATTCTGCATCTTTTCACAAAGTTCTCTTCTTTTATTCCTTGCTATAGTGAAATTTTCTTGAAGTCCTCGAATAATATCCTGAGCAGCCTGCAGATCATCTTCAAGTTTGATATTCTTCACCTTTTCTGCATCATAGTCTGAAAAAGTTGTTTCCAATTGCTTTCTCAAGTTTTCCATCTCTACCAATGTCAAGATCTTCCTCAAGTTGTTAAGCTTTTGAAAATAGAGGACCAGGCTCTGATACCAATTGTTAGGATTCCCAAAGATATTGAGAGGGGGGGGTGAATCAGTATTTGACCGGTTAAATAATTTTCTTAACTTATAACATGAAAAACATATTAAAACTATGTACCGGTAAACCAAAAATAATGCAGCAAATAAGAACAACAACCACAACATCAAAAGCACACCATAACACAATATTTTAACGAGGAAATCCGATGTGGGAAAAACCTCGGTAGGATTTGTGACCCACAATATTCGCTTACTGGCCAATAAGGGAATATTATTGTTTACAATAGGGGCCTGCACATGCATGGAGGCCAAGTGCGTAGAGCTCACTCCTTAATTACAAAAGAAGTCACACTGACTTATAAAAATAGATTATACTAATCCAATGCCTTGTACTACTTCAGGTCAGCATCTTCTATGCTAGATTCAGTACCGGTTTAAGCTCTGCAATATACACAAACCCTTATCCTAATAATTCGCACATTAGGTCTGCTATATTCCTTTCATACTTTTCTCATTTTCTCTTTTTTAAATGATCTACAATGATCTCATACATATATGAGTCATATTACAATTTGCCATGTCGGCTTACAAAATATTTTACAATTAATTATAAAATACATTTATATAAAATTCATGTTGGCCATGGTGCCAGTAATCTTCTTTTTGGTGCCGGTGATCTGTATGCCGGTGTAGAGTCTGTCAGTGTCAGTGCTTGTGTTAGCCTGCTGGTATCACATGATTGTAAGGTTGCCATCAATGACAATACCTTCAATCACCTACAATTTCTCATTGGAGTGTGCATTTGCCAACACATGTAACATGTTGGTGGATCCTTCGATGGTCTTCTGGGATGTTTTATTGATTGGATGATATTTGTTAGGCCTTAGGCCAACATGTGTTATGATTTTATTTCAAGATTATGTAATGGATCTATTGAATTATCATTTATGTTGAGGACCTAATTGGTTAGGTCCCGAGTTGGTATAAATATATGTAAGATCTCATTGTAGATCTTATGAGAATGGCAAGGAGAAAATAATGTGATAATGAATTGTGTAGAGGATCTGGTCGATCATAGGTGATCGAGTTGGGTTTATGAAAGAGGTTTTAGATCTTTGGTATTGAGCTTACTCAGAACTCTAATCTGGTATGTTTGATGCTATCACCAACAGTTCTTCTTTCTGGATTGTTGTTCAAATATCTTGAAGTGGTTGACATCTCTATAGTCAGTGAGACTCCATTGTGATGAGAAGTGTACTCTAGGTAGTGTGTCTTCCTGCATGTGCACGTCCCTATTGTAATCATATACTTGTTGTAGAAGTATCATCTAACTGTGGGTAGGGTTTCCCACCGTGGTTTCTCCTTATTGAGATTTTCCATGTACAAATTATGGTGTTATATGTTATTGTTGCATGGTATTGATTATGTGGTTTTCAATTATGCTTTAATGCTTAATCAATCTATACTGGTATAAGGTTTTTGTAGCATAGGAAATCAGAAATCATCACAAGAAATTCAATATTAGTCATAACTCAATCACAAAAACTCAAATGCAATGATCAATCCTAATTACATCCAATAGAGATATGAAAACAAGATATTCAAGATCAAAAACTTAAGCAAACCAAATGCAGACTTGAATATCTCCTTCATGTGGCTCCATTGTCCTTCTTTCTTCTTCAAATAGCTTTGTTGTGGATCTCACCTACTAGTGCATACATATGAGATGAAAGCAAGTAGACAAGATAGTAACGCAAGAATACTCGAAGTGTGATTGATTCGACAAAGTGATTAGTCTTGATTGAAGAAATTCATCCAATTTATAGATAAATTGGAGAAAAGACAAGATTAGCATGAAATTGACATTAAAGGCAATTGATTTCAAAATGGCAAAATTGAGTTGAAGGAAGAAGGTTATGACACCTTCTATGTCATGAATTATGACATATTGCCAATGCAAAGGTTAGAGGACTAAAAGCCTATGACATCTTGCTATGCCAATAGTATGACGCATGAGAAATTCATGCTTCCATCGAAGCACAAAAATAGGGAGAAACTAGAGAAAATTAATTAGGTGGAAATTAAATTTGACAAATTAGAAAATAGGTAGAAATTAGGAATTAGGAAAATTAGAAAATTAGGAAATTAGAAATGATGAAATTAGAAAATTGATGCAAATTAGGTAAATTAATTAATAATTTCTCATTCATTAATTAATTTACAAAAATAGGAGGAATTAATTAGCCAATTAAATAAACATTTAATTGTGACAGAAGACTTAGGATAAATAAATAAATTATTTAACCTAGAGGGAGAATGGAGAGAAAATGACAAACAAGGTTAAATTAGAAATGCAAGGACCACAATTAGGTCTTGATATAAAATTGATTTGATGTTGATTCGATCATGATTTTGAATTGATAAATGATTTGATTGATAAATGTGCCAATTTATGAGGAATAATGACAAATTGATCCAAATTGACACGATTGAGAAGGACGACGATCGATGACAAATTGATCGCAAAATGACAAGATTGAAAATGATAACGATCGATGACAAATCGATCACAAAATGACAAGATTGACAAGAGGACAAAACCCTAATTAGGATTGACGATGTCCAAAATGATGACAAATTAGCATGCACATTGATGCGATTGACCAAAATCATGACCGAAGATTGTTGTCGACAAGACCAAATTTGAAAATGAAACAACTAAAGAATGCATAAGAAGGACTCGATGCTCGCAAGTGATAAAAACCAAATGCGTGACATAGGAGAAATGTTAATGCGACGCAAAAACCCTAAAATAAGGCAATGCATAAATGTTAAAGTACGATTCCGCAAGCGTTGACCATTTTTAGGTGTCTATAGTTTTAAGTGCTTTAATTCACATAATCTGTTAACAACTGATTCACCCCCCCTCTTAGTTGTTCTGTGGTTATCCTAACAATTGGTATCAGAGCCTGGTCCTCTTTTTGTAGAAGGTTAACTACTTGAGCAAGATCCTATGGCAACTAATAGTTCAACTCCTATTTTCTAGAAGGACATCCCTAGGCTTCATGGAACAAACTATGGAGTATGGAAGATTCAGATGGAGACTCATTTAAGATACATTGGAAAGGAAATTTGGGAAATAAATCAGAATGGTTACACTCATGATCTGACATATGGAAATATTGCACTGACAAACTTGGATAAAAGCATTGAGAATGACTACAGAGCTAGAGAAGCCCTCTTAAGCGCCTTATCAGAATAGCAAATCATGGGACTACTAGAAAAATCATCAGAAAAAGCTATATGGGACAAGTTGGAGACTCTGAATGAAGGTGATCCTACAGTTAAAAATTATAAAACTTGAATGTTACTGGGTAAGATATGAAAGCTTGAAAATGGAGGAAGATGAAAGAATTTTTGCATTCATGGAAAGGGTAAATTAAATTGTAATAGAAATTCAGTGTTATGGTGGATCTCTGAGTGAGGAAGAGATTATTTCAAAACTATTAAGGGTTTTTCCACCAACATATAAGATGAAGGTAATTGTATTTAATGAGATAAGAACCATGCCTAACTCTTATTTCAATAGAGATACTCTTATTGGGAAGATATCTGCTTTTGAGCTTGAAGAATTTGGTCCTGTTGGAGCTACAAAGATTGATACTGCATTTAAGGCATCTAGATAATCAATTGGCAAGCAAGATTAGAAAGTTTTGTATGCAAAGGAATTGGAAGAGATTAGGAAATAAGATGAAGAGCTTGAGAAACTTGAAGACCTATTTGCTAGAAGGATACCTAAAGGTCCATTAGGAAGTATGTATGAAGGAAAATCTCCTTTCAAATGTTTTGCATGTAATAAGATAGGTCATTTTGCATCTAGATGTCCTGAAAGGAATTCAAAATTGGAAGAAAGAGAAAGAATATATTTTAAGCCTAACCCTGAATATCAAATCAAGCATAATTACAAGAGAAACAAAAACAAATTATTCTACTATGCTGATGAGGAAGGAGTAACTGATGACTCAAAAAAAGAACTAGCAGGAGATTCAGCTAGTGGATCTAGCAATGAAAAAGACTTGGTATTTTATGCTATGAAGGAAGATGATCTACAACTAGTTATCAAAAATGAAGAAAATGCCCTTGCAATCAAAGTTGAAGACAAAGATGAATGGGTAATAGATAGTGGATGTTCTCATCATATGATAGGAGACAAAGGAAAGTTTCTAACCCTGCAAGAATTTGATGGTGGTCAAGTCAGATTTGGTAATAACAAGGCATGCATGATCAAAGGAAGAGGAACCATTTCATTGGATGGTAAGCATAACATTGATAATGTCTATTATGTTGAAGGTATAAAGCATAATATTTTTAGTGTAGGACAATTGGTAGATAGAGGATTTCAATTACAATTTAAGGATGGAAAGTACAAAATCATTAGCAAATGAGGATTGGAGATTGCAACCAGTACATAGACAAAAGGTAACATCTTTCATTTCAACTCTAGTGAAAAGACATGTTTGATTTCACATATTGATCAAAGTTGGCTATGGAATAAGAGGTTGTTTCATGTAAATTTTGATTGCATTGTAAAGATCAATTCAACTAAGGCAGATAGAGATTTACCTAAGATTGTGAATCCTCATAATCTGGTATGTAAGGAATGCCAGATGGGTAAGCAAATCACAACTTATTTTAAGGGCATACCTGATAAATCTAATGATGTTCTTGATTTGATTCATACTGACCTATGTGGTCTTGCTAATACAAGAAGCTTTCAAGGAGATAGATATTTCATGTTAATCATTGATGACTATTCTAGAATGATGTGGGTTGTTTTTCTAAGGGAGAAATCTGAAGCGTTTGAGAAATTCAAGATCTTTAAAGATATGGTTGAGACAGAGACATGGATAAAAATAAAGTGTATGAGATTAGATCAAGGTGGCGAATTCACATCTGGTGAATTCAATAGCTATTGTGAGAAAAATGGCATTAGGAGACAATTATCTACCCCCCGGACACCTCAACAGAATGACATTGTTGAAAGAAAGAACAAAACCATTTTGGATGCAGCCAGAAGCATGATGATGGAAGCTAATTTTCCTCATATCTATTGGAGAGAAGCAGTAAGTATAAAGGTTTATACATTCAAAAGAGTTCATATCAAAGGAGCTACAGATAAGACACCTTATGAATTATGGTTTGGTCATTCCCCTACTCTTAAATATTTCAGAATCTTTGGAAGTAAGTGTTATATCAAAAGAGATGATTCCATTGGAAAGTTTGACCCTAGATGTGATGAAGGAATATTTCTTGGTTATTCAACTAAAAGAAAATCATATAGATGTTATAACAAAATATTATAGAGAATTGTGGAGAGCACTGATGTGAAAGTGGATGAGCAATACAAAGACCAAGCTAAATCTTATGATAGTGATCTGACAGTAGAAACGATCATAGCTGAATTGGTAGTGCCTGTACCAGAATAGGATACTGAACCAATTACCCTAACATCATCATAAAACTCAACTATAATAGAAGAGAAACATAGAGAACCTAAAAATCAGAAAACACCGAGGTATGTAAGGCTAAATCAATCTAAAAAATCAGATTATTGCAGACAAAAACATGGGAGTTATGACAAGTAGAAGATTGGAAAATCGAGAGGTATGTTTCATTTCTCAGATTGAACTAACATCAGTAATTGAAGCTTGTAAAGATGAATGTTGTATGAAAGCTATGGAAGATGAATTAGATCAGATAGAAAATAACAATACTTGGAATTTAGTTCTCCGACCTAAAAATAAGAATGTTATTGGAACTAAATGGGTTTTTAGAAACAAACTGAATTAGGAGGGACAAGTTGTAAGAAACAAGGCTACATTGGTCTGCAAAGGATATTCTTAGAAGGAATGAATTGATTATGGTGAAACTTTTACACCGATAGCTAGAATTGAAGTTGTTAGACTATTTTTTTCTTATGCAGCCTATAAGAACTACAAGGTCTATTAGATGGATGTCAAGTGTGCATTCCGGAATGGAGAACTTGAAGAGGAAGTCTTTATTGAGAAACCTAGTGGATTTTTATTGACAAATGACAAAAATATGGTTTGTAGATTAAGGAAAGCCCTATATGGACTAAAACAAGCTCCTAGAGTTTGGTATGCAAGGTTGGATAAGTATCTTTTGAAGCTTGATTTTATAAAAGGTAATGCTGATAGCAACCTATATTATAAGATCAATAATGATGATATTTTGATTATTGAAGTATTTGTTAATATGCAGAGTGAATTTGAAATGTCTATGACTGGAGAAATAAGATTTTTTCTAGGTTTGCAAATTACTCAGACTGACAGAGGCATCTTTATCTGTCAAACTAAGTATCTAAGAGAAATTGGTTAGTACTCCTATGGTTACTAATGATATGATGAATCAATAAGGATCCAAACAAATACTGAGAGGGGGGTGAATCCGTAGATAGAAAACTGACTTAACTTTCACCAAACTCAAAAACAATCTCACAAGTCAATCACTAAACAAACTGGTTCAAACACTGAACTACAAACTGCAATAGAATTATCAAGAATACTGATTGATAGGCATATCAAAATAACAATATAACAGCTCTGAAACTCCCAAACAATTTAACCAAAACATCAAAATACTTTACTGACAATAGTAAAAGCACATTTCTGATTACTGCCAGTCATCTTAACATAACTAAGTGGATTTAATAGTTAAGCAAATTAACCTTATCAAAAACAACTACAAAAACCATTCACTACTTGACACAATGATTTTTTATGTGGAAACCCAAATGGGAAAAACTATGGTGGGGATGAATACCCACAATTATTCTGAACTCTTCTGAAGTTTGCCCTGTTAGGAGCCAAGCTTGTTAAAGCTTTACAAAATGTCTTGTTACGAACAGATCCTGATAGGGACCACCTAGTTAAGGGATTGACTATAATGCCTTGTTAGAAGCAATACCCTGTTAGGAGTAACCCTGATAGAGGATTTTAAATCCAAGCTAACTGATCACCTAGTTAGAGGATTTAGATAGCACTAAGCCTATTAAAGCTTACTTGGTTAAGGGATTTAACCGTTGTAATTTTTAGAGAACAACAGGGTTTGTTGATCTAGTAAATAGCACTACTATACTTGATCAGATCATTTTCATGCTCCTATCTACCTTCACACATACTGCAGATACTCCTTCTAGTTCGGCAATCGATCACACTAACACTTAACCAAAATTTCCAACACTACAACAAAACAACTCATCGACCTTATAAGAAAAACAATAGGTCGGTAACACATCACGAACCTAAGATCTCATAGAGATTACAAACAAATCGGTTCAAGTATGACCGTTAGATTGCATATTAATCATCAACACACTGTTCAAGACAACCTCAACCACTCCTTGATCACTGCTCATTGATTCCTGTAACTCATCACACAGTTTCCTCTCCATGCAATGTATTTGCTCATTCCCAAGATAAAACATAATCTCTACGTGCCAAAAATCACTTGAAACTTATCACATACAACATGCATACGTTCCATAATCATTATTGATCACCATTTGATCATAAATCAATACAAGTGATTCACCAAGATCCATCGGATAGGGTTTGGCACATCAACAGGTAGGGTTACCGGTTGATCTCACTGCTTCTAAAGTAATACCGGTTTCCTTCACTTACTCACCTACCGGTTGCAAAACAACATCATAACAAAATCATTACTAGTTACAATTGACATCAATGAAAACACAATAGTTCATCAATACAATATTCAATCAAATACCAACAATCTCCCCCTTTGGCATTGATGGTAATACAGATATCAATACCCTTGATTGTGATGATTGAGAGTAATGCACATATACAGGTATAGGAATCATGCTTTACATTTTCTCATGTACTCTCCTTCAAATGAGTCTCCATGTATTCAGTTGGTAACTAGCTATAGTTCTTCTCTCTATCATTCATACAATTCTTCTCCCCATATTCATATAGTTCTTCTCCCCCTTTGACAATAATGCCAAAGTGAAAGTAAAACATGTAGTTTCATACTTCATTGTTTTGTATCAATGATCTGCAACTTGATGCTCCCCCTATGGAGTAGCTCCACTCTACACCAATCCTTCTTCAAGATTCTTCAATTACCTCTGGGACTGATGTCTTCCACATCTGCTCAATTGACCTAATATAGGGGCACAACCTCTAGCTCACCTCTAAGATACTCAAAAGTAGTCTTAGGAAGAGGTTTAGTAAAGATATTTGCTAGTTGTTCCTTAGTAGATACATGCTCCAATAATACATCTTTACTCTACACTTTCTCCCTCAAGAAATGTTATTTCAGCTCAATATGCTTAGTTATAGCATGCAACACCAGGTTCTTTGACATATTTATTGCACTAGTGTTATCACATAAAATCTTTACTAGTTTTGTGACCTTCAACTTGAATCCTTCCAGAATGTGTTTCATCCAGATTGCCTGAGTACAATTCATATATGTTGCAACATATTCAGCTTCAACAGTGGACTATGATATACAGCTCTGCTTCTTTCTGCTCCAAGAAACAAGTCTCTCACCAAGAAATAATGCACCACTAGTTGTTCTCTTCCTGTCATCAACATTTCTTGCCCAGTCTACATCTGTATAAAACTTAAAATCAAAGTTACCTACATATGGATACCATAATCCATAATCAATAGTACCTTTCAAATATCTAAATATCCTTTTAGTTGCAATCATGTGTGTCTCCTTTGGGTTCTTCTTAAACCTAGCAAGTAATCCAACTGCATGAGCAATATCCGGTCTACTGTGAACAACATAATGCAGTTTCCCTATCATTGAACTATACTCCTTTTCATCAACGAATGCGACATCATCCTCCTTAGATAGTTTACAAATTGTAACCACTGGTGTCCCAACTGGTTTACAATCTCCCATTCCAAACATCTTCAATACCTCTTTCACATATTTGGACTGTGTGATAAAGATACCACTCTTCATCTACTGAATTTGCAAACCTATGAAGAATTTTATCTCTCCTACTAGAGACATCTCAAATTCACTTTTCATCTCATTTGCAAAGTCATCACTTATGTCATCATTGTATCCAAAAATGATATCATCCACAAACACTTCACTAACCAGTATCTTATCTCCTTCAGTCTTGAGATATATATTGTTGTCTTCATTGGTTCTCTGAAAACCTATCTTCATTAAGTGTGAATGTAGTCTTTCATACCATACTCTTGGTGCTTTATTCAAACCATATAGTGCCTTGTGTAGTTTACACACCATATCTTTTGCATCAGTCAAAGCATAACCATCTAGTTGTTCAATGTATACTTCTTCTTCGAGTATTCCATTTAGAAATGTTGACTTCACATCCATCTGATATACTTTGAATCCCCTATATGCTGCAAATGCAAGTAGAGTCCTAACACCTTCCAATCTAGCAACTGGTGCAAATGTATCACCATAGTCTTCTCCTTCTTCCCATGCATAACCTTTGCATAACAATCTTGCTTTGTTTCTGACTACTACTCCATCTTCATTCAGTTTATTCCCGAATACCCATTTAGTGCCTATCACATTTTTATTCACTAGTCTGGGTACTAGGGTCCATCTATTGTTCTTCTCAATCTGGTCAAGCTCCTCTTCCATAGCTATGATCTAGTGATCATCTCCAAAGGCTTCCTTAGCAATTCTAGACTCAATAGTGGAGATCATACAAGAATTCTCTCTAATTCTTCTTCTAGTTAATACTCTAGGATCTTTATCTCCAATAATCTGGTTAGGATTATGATTGAGTCTCACATACCTTGGAATGACATGATCATTATCTTTAGGTTCTTCTTCCTAACTATCATCATCTTCTATAGGATCTACCTATTTCAGTTGAACTGGTACTACAAAATTCAATTCACCAACTTCTGGCTTCACCGGTTCTGGTTCCAAAATCAGAATGTAAGGTTCATTTTCCTTCTTCTCCTCACTAGTTTCTCCTGAAACTTTAGGACACTCATCCACTCAGACATCAGCACTTTGAATGATTCTCTTTGTCTGGTTGTTGTAACATTTGTAGGCATTACTCTTGGTGGAGTAACCAAGAAATATGCCTTCATCACTTTTAGCATCAAACTTACCAACATAGTCACCTCTCTTGATAAAACATTTACTGCCAAAAATATTAAAATAACTAACATTAGGTGATCTACCTACCAGTATTCATAAGGATTTTTATCCTTACCTCTCTTTACCAATACCTAGTTCATATTGTATACAACTATGATGACAACTTCTCTCCAAATTTTTTTTACTACACCTCCTTGTATTAGCATCATTCTAGCAGCTTCAAAAACTGACCAGTTGTTCCTATCTACAATACCATTTTGCTATGGTGTCCTAGGTGCAGAAAGTTGCCTCTTAATTCCATTGTCTTCACAATATCTAGTGAATTCCTTTAAAGTAAATTCACCTCCTTGATCAGTTCTCAGACACTTTATCTTCTTACCACTTTCCTTTTTGGCTAAGGCCTTTAATACCTTAAACTTACTAAAGGCTTATGTTTTTTCCTTCAAGAATGTGACCCACATCATTCTTGAGCAATCATCAGTGAAGATCATAAAATATCTATCACCTTGAATACTTTTAGTTCTTATTGGTCCACAAAGGTCTGCATGAACCAAATCTAACAAATATTCTATTGAGAAATGTTTTCTCTTAAAAGTTGAGGATTTCATCTTACCTAACTAACATTCCTTACATAAAGCATTCACTAGTTTGTCCAACTAAGGAAAACCTCTTACTGACTTTGACAATGTTATCAAAATTTATATGACAAAATCTTCAATGCCAAAGCCAACTATCATCTACTTTAGCAATTAAATATTTGTTGACTTTAGGATTTAGGTGTAAATAGGTTACCTTTTGTCTACTTGCCAGTTGCAATCAGTTCACCTTTGCTCCCATAGATTTTGCACATCCCATTCTTAAATTCCAATGGATAACCTCTATCATTGAGTTGAGCTACACTCAAAATATCGTGCTTTAATCCTTCAACCCAGTAGACATCATCTGCATTGCTCTTTCCATTAAGAGAAATGGTTCCCTTTTCTTTTACCATGCAGGGTGAGTCATTTCCAAATCTCACAACTCCTCCATCAAATTCCTTCAAAGTAATAAATTTACTACGGTCACCGGTCATGTTGTGTGAACAAACACTATCTATGATCCAATCATCAAAACTATCCATGCAAGAAACTAATGCCTTCTGATTAGATGTCTCCTATTTAATGGAAACAAAGACAATGTCTTCATTAGCATTTGTCTCAGATTCCTCATCAATGATTCCACCATCAACTGCAATGAGGCAATCTCTTTTGCCTTTGCCTTTGTACTTCTTGTACTTCTCATGCTTATGCTCATTGTCACCATTAGGGAAGTTAGTTGCAATATGTCCAATTTCATTACATGCAAAACCTTTTAAAGGTAATTTGCCTCTGTGCTTACCGGTACCTCTAGGTAACCGCCTAGCCAACAATGCTTCAAGCTCGATCAAACTATCTTCATCATCAACTTCTCTATTGGATCTAGACTCATAACTATGACTAACATCTTTGCTTTTCCTCACAGGTAGATTAGAGAGTGAAGTTCTAAATGTAGATTCATATTTCTGAGCACTACCATCATAACCATTTAACTCAAATGCAATAAGTTTATCAATGATGGAGTCAAGAGTTACCTTTGTTTTATCAATAGACTTTAGCTCCTGAATGGCTGCAACTCGAATAACATAGACCAGTAGAAGGGTTCTCAACACCTTACTAACCACTATGGAAACTTCCACTTTACCACCAACACTTTTGATCTCACCGACTATCTGATTGATCCTCTGACCATACTGTTGAATATTCTCACCTTCGGCCATCCGCATGTCATCAAATTTACCTCTCAGACTCTCTTCTTTGGCAATCTTCACATGCTCATCACTACTAAAGATTTCAAGTTTCTTCCACACATCATAAGAAGTCTCTAGACCATGGACATCAACATACTTTGAAGTAGACAAAGAACTGATAATAGCCTCCAATGCTTGATTATTCTCTTGTTGCTCTTTCTTTTGATCATCATATAGAGTCCCACTAGGTACAGTATATTATGTAACAACATGTTCCCAATATTGACTTCCTAGACTCTTGATATGGATTTTCATCCTATCACTCCATGTTCTGCACTTTTCCCTATTAAACTTTAGACCTTCTTTCTTCACCATGTTCTTCTAGATCTTTTACCTCAAGCTGTTAGGCTTAGACACTAGAGGACCTCAAATGCTCTGATACCAATTGATGATATGATGAATCAATAAGGATCTAGACAACTACTAAGAGGGGGGGGGTGAATCAATAGATAGAAAACTGACTTAACTTTCACAAAACTCAAAAAAAATCTCACAAGTCAATCACTGAACAAACTGGTTCAAACACTAAACTACAAACTACAATAGCACTACCAAGAATACCAGTTGACTGGCATATCAAAATAATAGTATAACAACTCTGAAACTCCCAAACCATTTAACTAAAATATCAAAATACTTTACTGACAATAGTAAAAGCACATTTTAGATTACTGTTGGTCATCTTAACATAACTAAGTGGATTTAACACTCAAGAAAATTAACCATATCAAACATAACCACAAAAACCATTCACCACTTGACACAATGATTTTTGATGTGGAAACCCAAATGGGAAAAACCATGGTGGGGATGAATACCCACAAGTATTCTGAACTCTTCTGAAGTTTGCCCTGTTAGAAGACAAGCCTATTCAAGCTTTATAAAATGTCTTGTTATGAACAGATCTTGTTAGGGACCACCCGGTAAAGGGATTGACTATAATGCCCTACTAGAATAAATACCCTATTAGGAGTAACACCGATAGAGGATTTGAAATCCAAGCTAATGGATTACTTAGTTAGAGGATTTAGATAGCACTAAGCTTGTTAAACCTTACCCGGTTAAGGTATTTAACTATTGTAATTGTTAGAGAACAACATGGTTTGTTGATCTTCTAAATAGAACTACTCTATTTGATCAAATATTTTTCATGGTCCTATCTTCCTTCACACATACTGCACATACTCCTTATGGTTCAAAAATCAATCACACTGACACTTAACCAAAATTTCCAGCACTACAACAAAATAACTCATCGATCTTATAAGAAAAACAATAGGTCGGTAACACATCACAAACCTAAGATCTCATAGAGATTACACACAAATCGGTTCAAGTATGACCGTTAGATTACATAGCAATCATCAGCACATTTTTCAAGATAACCTCGACCGCTCCTTGATCACCGCTCATCGATTCCTATAACTCATTACATGGTTTCCTCTCCATGCAATGTATTTTCTCATTCCCAAGATAAAACCATTATCTCTACGCACCAAAATCCACTTGAAACTTATCACATACAATATTCATATGTGGCATAATCATTACCGATCACCATTTGACCATAAATAAATACAACCGATTCACCAAGCTCCATTGGTTAGGGTTTGGCACATCAATAGGTAGGGTTAGTTTCCTTCACTTACTCACCTACCAGTTGCAAAATAGCATCATAACAACAACATTATCGATTACAATTGACATCAATGACAACACAATAGGTCATCAATGCAATCTTGAATCAAATACCAATAGTTACAAGTGAAAACTTTTCAATTAAGGATATATCCCCTTCAATAAATTCTACAAGATATAAATCCATGATTGGTGGTTTTCTATATTTAATTCAGACTAGACTGGATATAATGATTACAATCAGTATTGTATCAAGATTTTAAATTAATCCAAGAGAAAATAATGAAAGTGCAATAAAAAGGATATTTAGGTATTTGCAAGAAACAACTAAAAATGGTTTATGGTACCCTAAAGATGATGACTTTACTCTATGTGCATATACAGATGCAGATTGGGCAGGTGATGTTAATGAATGGAAGAGCACATCCGGTGGAGCAGTCTTCCTTGGGAAGAAGTTGGTTTCATGGATCAACAAGAAGCATTCATGCATTTCTTTATCTACTACTGAAGCTAAATATTTTGCACCTGCAACCAATTGTATTCAAGTTCTATGGATGAAGTAGATGTTGATGGATATACAAGTGAGTTGTAATGATCTGGTTGTTATCCAGTGTGATAACTCTGCAACTATTGACATATTAAACAATCTAGTATTTCACTCCAAGACTAAGCACATATCAATCAAGTATAACTTTTTGAAGGAAAAGGTGGAAGAAAAAGAAGTCAGATTGGTTTATGTGAACACTAAAGAGCAGATAGCAGACATCTTCACTAGACCTTTGTCTCAAGAATCATTTGAGCATTTGAGAGATAGATTGGGGGTTTGTACCCTTCTAGTGGAGACTTAGTGTTAGGTCCTAGAGACAACTGAGAGGGGGGGGGGGGGGGGGGGGTGAATCAGTTGTCCAATAAATTCAACCAAAATTAACTTAAACAAAACTTAATGCTTAATACCGGTAAACCAAACTTTATGCCAGTAGACAATTTTATCAGTTAATTGTAGTACCAGTAAAGATTAATGCATGAAACAAAAAGACAATAACATCCACAACACATAACACAAATATTTGTATGTGGAAACCCTATAAAGGGAAAAACCATGGTGGGAAGCCTTACCCACAATCAAATGATACTACTGCAGATAGTATGTGTATACAATATGGAGTCTACACATGCAAAAAGGCCATCTACCTAGAGCTCACTGCTCAATCACAAAATGAGAGTTACACTGACTACAATTGGATGGTTAAACCCAGTGATAATGTACTGCATAAAATAGCATCTTCATATGTTGGATTCAATACCGGTTTAGTTCTGATTGTCTTCACAAAAACCTTCCTTCAACCTTCAAATGATGTATGTGTGTATAGCTCTGCTTATTTTTGCATATACCTTATTACAATTATTTTTCCCAATCACATATCAATCTCACAAATGATATCTTACATTTATACCATAACCTAAGACCAATTGAATAGGCTGGCTTACTAAAAGATATTACAATAAAATCAATTACAAATAAATCAATATCTGATGCATAATGTCAGCTCAATGCATTTACAATAATAATAAATCATCTCCATAATGTGTCATGCTGATCTGGAATAGATTGTTGGTATTTTGGTATGGTTTTGTCATTGATGTCAACACCTACTATCACTTATCAACTCTGGCACTTTGAAGAATTGGCAATATTCACCGGCAAGCAAGTGACTTATGCACAGTCACCGATATTTGGTACACCGACAGGATATAATGTTCACCAACACTTGGAATGATATGAAAAACACCTGGTTATGTCGAAGACATCATTTGGACACTTTGTCTTGGAGATTTGATCATTGG
Source organism: Cryptomeria japonica (assembly GCF_030272615.1). Lineage (NCBI taxonomy): Eukaryota > Viridiplantae > Streptophyta > Pinopsida > Cupressales > Cupressaceae > Cryptomeria > Cryptomeria japonica. Next base: position 439,196,202 of record NC_081411.1, on the reverse strand, counting down.
CATATTCATATTTGTATATTTGTTGTTACCAGAAAATAGGTCTAGGTTATACACCGACAAGCTTATCTATTCCAGATCAGTACAACACACTATGGAGATGTTTTATTATTGTTGTAAATGCATCAAGCCGACATTGTAAATTGGTTATTGCATCGGATATTGTTTTATTTGTAAATTGATTTTATTGTAGTATCCTTTAGAGCTGACCTACTAAAAATGGTCTTAGGTTATGATATAAATGTAAGATCTTATTTGTAAGATCAAGAGTGGAATGCGAAGGAAGAAATAATTCAGTATATGTGAGAATAAGAAGAGCTTTACATGTAGACATCATTTGAAGGTGAAGAAAGGTTTTTGTGAAGACAATCAGACTACACCGGGACTGAATCCAGCATAGTAAGATGCTATTTTGAGCAGTACATCCTTATTGGATTTAACCATCCAATTGTAGTCAGTGTGACTCCTATTTGTGTTTGAGCAGTGAGCTCTAGGCGTGGCCTTTTTGCATGTGCAGACCCCATTTGTATACACATACTATCTCCAATAGTATCATCTGATTGTGGGTAAGGTTTCCCACCATGGTTTTTCCCCTTATAGGGTTTCCACATACAAATATTGGTGTTATGTGTTGTGGATGTTATTGTCTTTCTATTTCATGCATTAATCTTTACCGGTACTGTAATTAACTGATTAAACTATCTACCGACATAAAAGTTTGGTTTACCGGTATTAAGCATTAAAGTTGGTTAAGTTATTTTGGTTTGAATTTATTTGACAACTGATTCACCCCCCCCCCCCTCCCTCTCAGTTGTCCCCGGGGACCTAACAATTGATATCAGAGCCTAGTCCTATTTTTGCAAAAGTTTAATAGCTTGAGGAGATCCAATGTCTACTAACTATTTCAAGAAGGATAGTCCTAAACTTGATGGAACCAACTATGGCATATGGAAGATTAGGATGGAGACACATTTGAATTGCATTGGAAAGGACATCTAGGAAGTTACAAAGAATGGTTATTCTTCTCCTACTTCTGGTCAGCCTAATCCACCTACCTTAGGAAAAGATGAGGAAAATGATTGCAAAGCTAGAGAAGCACTTTTGAGCATATTATCAGATCACAAAATCATGGGATTATCAGATAGATCAACTACTAAATCTATTTGGGATCACTTGGAAACATTGAATGAAGGAGATTCCACAGTCAAAATTATGAAACTTGAAAGCTTCTAGGTCAGGTATGAAAATATGAAAATGGAAGAAGATGAAAGGATTTATGCTTTTATGGAAAGAGTAAATGAAATTATTTTGGGTATTAAATGTTGTGGAGGAATCTTAAGTGAAGATGAAATTGTTTCAAAAGTTTTAAGAGGATTGCCACTGACATATAAAATGAAGGTTACTGCTATAAATGAGTAAAGAACAATTCCTAATACATCAGTAACTAGGGATACATTGATTGGAAAACTTTAATCTTTTGAAATTGAGGAATTTTATCTTGTTGCTACTATAAAGATAGATTTAGCTTTTAAGGCATCAACATCATCTGCATCAACATCATTGTGGATCTTTTATCCCAACTTACCACTACTGCATCCTTTTCTATTCTTGTTAATGGTTCTCCTTCAACCTTTTTCCAAGCTTCGAGAGGTCTTAGGCAAGGAGATCCTATCTCCCCCATCCTATTCATTATTATGGCAGAATGCTTTGGATGGACCATGGAAAATTTGGTGCAGATAGGATCCTTTAAGGGTCTCCAACCTTCTTCTGCTGACCTTATTTGTTCACACCAGCAGTTTGTTGATGATACAATAATTATGGGGGATTCAATCATCTTAGAAGCTAAAGTTATAAAGAATACCTTGTGTAAATATGCTTCTGCAATGGGGTAGCTTATTAACTGGGCCAAAAGTGATGTCTTTTTCATTAACACTCCGGAGAGAAGACAACAAAGGATCAACAGAATTCTGGAGTGTAAGATTGCTGACCTTCCTACTACCTACCTTGGTCTCCCCATGGGGATTGCCCCTCCTGACTCCTATTGGAGTTCGTTGGTTGATAAATTTCACAAAAAACTTGCAGGTTGGAAAGGGGCTCTCTTAAGCCAAGATGGTAAGCTCCTTCTTCTTAAGGCTACTCTTCAAAGTATCCCCATTTATGCTCTTAGCTTACTCAAATTCCAGTCAAGTATGCTGAAGCTATTGAGAAAATTCAAAGAAGATTCCTATGGTTTGGGGTGGAGGAAAAGCAAAGAATGTCCTTGGTGGCATGGGATCAGGTCTGCAAGCCAAAAAGCAAAGGTGGTCTGGGGCTTAGGAGGATTCGCACTTTAAATGAAGCTCTCTTGTCAAAACAAGTTTGGAGATGGTTTAACTCTGATTCTGAATGGTGCAAAATTTGGAGAAGTAAGTATTCTCTTCTGTCCTCTTCTCTATCTTCTTTTCTTAATTTGGATCTTAGTATAAATGGATCTCATATCTGGAACCATGTTTCTAAATGTAAAGAGGTGTTTGCTAAAGGTGTGACATGGAAACTTGGAAATGGTAGAAAAGTGAGATTCTGGGAGGATCCCTGGCTTTTTGAAAAACCCCTAATGGATTTCTATGAGTGGGCTTCCCATGCCTCCTCTTGTATTGGCTCTTTTGGTACCTTAGTGGCAGATTACTAGGATGGGAACAACTGGTAGAACATTGATAGTATTCATCCCAGTCTCTCCAAGCTCAAAACCCAACTGTCTGCTATCTGGCTGAATAAGGAAGAGGATTCCCTGATCTAGAGATATAACCCCAAAGGTACCTTTACTATATCTTTGATGTATTGCATCCTCTCCCCCTCCCCTCCTATGAATCCTTTCTGGTCTAAAGCTTGGTTAAAAGGGCTAACTCCTAAAATCAATATGTTCTTTTGGACTATTCTCCAGAATAAGATCCTTATTGTTGACAACCTTAAATGTAGAGGTTTTTCCCTTCCAAATAGGTGTGTGCTGTGCTTTCAAGAGGAAGAGTCAGTGGACCATCTTGCCCTCCACTGTTCTTTCTCAACCTCTATTTGGGAAAGCTTCCTCAAAAGCTTTAGTCTTGCTTGGGTGTTTCCTAGTAACATCAGAGATTTGTTCTCTTCTTGGAAAATTCATTGGACCAAATCTTTTCTGAGGTGTATGTGGCAGCTCTCTCTGCCTCACATTCTATGGGGTCTCGAAGGAAAGAAACAACTGAATTTTCAGGGATGTGTCCTTAAATCAAGACATTGTTTTTCAGAAAATTCAAAGGGCTATTCAGGAAAATATGGGAACTATGGAGGTCTCTTGTTACTCAAACAACTCTTTGGAGTCAAATATCTTAAGAGCCTGGAATATGAAGATCACTGATGGTCATAATATCAGCCACAATAAAAGGCTTGAAGTTAAATGGCAAACCCCTCCCCATGGTTGGCTTAAAATCAATTTTGATGGAGTAGCCAAAGGAAATCCAGGTCCTTCAGGTTGTGGAGCTATTCTCAGAGATGGAAGCTATGGCAGACCTTCAAGGCATTATTCGTGCCAAAAAATGGAACTGTACCCATCTCTGGATCGAAGGGGATTCCAACAATATTATTAAGTGTCTCAATGGGACCTCTTAGCCCTCTTGGTTGATCCACAATATAATTTTTTCTGCCATTGACATCATCAGAACCTTCAAAAAATGCCACATATCCTATATATATCAGGAGGCCAACTGTTCTGTTGATTGGGCTGCAAACGTGGCAGTGAAGAATGATACAATAACCACATGGACAGGTGAGAGTGGTCTTCCTGGAGATGTAAGACAAATCATAATAAATGAAAGATATCGAAGTACCCCAAAGAATCTTGATTGACAAGGCAATTATGATATGTATTTAGGTAAGCACTTTGAGTTACTTCGATAATGAGGGAATTACTCATTATAATATCAAAGTTAGCAGAACGTGCATTATAACTTGTCAAATCAATAATGCTACACACACTTTTTGGGCTTTTGTTTTAGCTTCGAAAAGCTTTCTATTTCACCAGCTCTGTAACTTGAACTTGACTATGAGAAACGACACCATGGGCGGAAATAGGAGAAGATATGAGCCAGGAAGTTGCAAGGAGTGGAAACAGAAAGAAGAGGTGTGGGAAATTTTGCAGAAGGGTGGTCTTTTGAGCTTCCTTGAGAGACTCCATGGCCGTGATGGAAAGATAACCAGCTTCTTCTCAAAAATTGGAAGAAGGGCAAGCTTAAAATGGGTGACCAACTGGTAGAAATTGACAAAGAGTTAATAGCTAAAGCTACGGGAATCAAAAGGGAGGGCTGCAATTTCTACAGAGACAGGAAGGTCAGCAGGGAAGCCATTGAAAGGTACCCGGTCATAGAGAAAGAGAAGAAAAGACTGGTAAAGTTGAGCAAAACCTATCACCCACCTAGGGCTTTTGCAAAGCCCTGGCGGGAAATTCTCTTTATTTTAATGAGGTATATAACTCTAGATGGCAGGTTTACGAAAGTATATGGATATCACTTTGTCCTCTTAAATCATTTTAGGCATAACAATAAGGTGAATTTCCCTTATTTCTTGCTCTATTCTATGAATGCATCCCTAAAAGCATATAAAGAAAATCCTTGGGGTGACACTGCGATGCACCAGGGACTTATGGTCCTCATTTATGATCATCTAAAGGCTAGTAAAATCAATCGAATACAGCTCTCTGTGGATTCAGAAGAAGAAATGTCTGATTCCGATTTCTCAGAGGAGGAGGATTCAGATAATGATTCCTTGACTGAAAATGAGGAAAGCTCTGATGACTCAGAGTATGAGAGGAGCAAGAAGAGGAAATCAAGACCCTCTTCTTCTAAGAGTAAAAAACCCCAAAGAAAACCCTTGATTAGTATTTCTTCGGAAGAAGAGGACTCTGATTTCCTTGAGGAGAAGAAGAACCCGAAGGGAGTGCTGAAGGCAAAAAGTAAAATCCAAGCCCAACCCAAGAAGAAGCAAAAGAAAATAGAGGGGACTGGAAAAGATCCAGAGGACACAGGCAAGGAACTGAAAGAGGACAAACAAACAAGAACCCTGGAAGCTGAACAAAGCTAGGAGATGCAGACTATGGAGGAGACCCTCAGGGCCGCTGACACTATTTCGACCCTCCATATTGCTAAAGATTAACAAATAACCCCTGGTAAAGTTACTCCTTCTCCTGGTCCTCACCCTAAGGCCTTGAAAGTTTTTATGAAAACCATTGAATGGCTTATTGACGGGAATAAGAATACTGTGGATGAATACAAGAAACTCTGCAACAGAGTCATGATCCTAGAGACCATTAACATTGGAGAGGGGAACACTATGGCCAATTATATTGAAGATTTGAAGAACACAATTTCCAAAGCAGAAGACATCAGAGATACCTTTAATCCCCAGTTTGAGAAAATTGAAAAGGAGATACAAGATAGAAAAACCCTGGAGGAAACTAATGAAAAAACACTCTCAGATATAGTTGCCAAAGTGGACAAGATAGAGGAGTGCCTTAAGAACATTGCGGAGCAGAGTCTCAACATTATGAAAATCTCAGCCAACAACACCCATACCCTCATCAGCAAGCTCGATGATGAAAAGGAAACCCAGGAAATTGACCTGGATGCAGAAGGAACTGGGGAAGCCCAAGGTCCCAAAACTCGCACCCGTGGAAAGAGGAAGGAAAAGAAAGTGAATAAGGTCCTGGAGGAGCTAAAAGCAGTTGGGGTGACCTATGATGAGCTGGTGACTAAGGCAGAGGAGCTACTGAAGAAAATTACTATGTAGTGTCTCCTTGGGTTCTTTGCTATTTTTTGTTGTTTAGCTGTTTTTTCTGTTCATTGATTTTTTGGACCAGTCGCTTTGTATGAGGACTCTATTTTCTCAGTTTTTTATTTTAACTATGTTGTAATGGTTTCAGGTCCTTAAAACCTATTTTTCATTCAATCAGAACATCATCTACACCATCATTTGAAAAGTCTAATTTGAAAGCCTTTTATGCAAGAGAATTTGAAGAAAGTAGGAGAGAAAATGAAGAACTTGAAGAACTTGAAGCACTATTTGCAAGAAAAATGCCTAAAGGTCTAGTTGGAAGTAAGTATGAAGTTAAAGCACCCTTTAAATGCTTTAACTATAATAAGATTGGTCATATGACTTCTATCTGCCCAGATAGACATGCTAGACTAAGAGAAGAAGGTAGGAGAACATACAAGCCTAACCCTGAATATCAGAGATATAGATTTAAAAAGAATAAAGATAAATCTTGTTATCTTGTTGATGAAGGAGTCACTGATGATTCTAATGAAGATCCGACAGAAAATGGATGGGTTTTTGTTGCTATAACAGAAGATCAACCGACACCTACTGGTCAACCGGTAGAATAGGCCTTGGAAGCTAAAATTTAAGTTAAGGATGAATGGATCATTGATTCAGGATGCTCACATCATATGATTGGTGATAAAAGGAAATTCTTGATTTTTCAGGAATATAATGGAGGTCTAGTAAGATTTGGAGATGACAAAGCTTGTTTAATCAAAGGAAAAGGTACAATATCTCTTGATGGTAAGCATAATACTGACAATGTTTACTATGTAGAAGGTTTAAAGCATAATCTTTTGAGTGTTGGTCAATTAGTTGAGAAAGGATTTCAGTTACAATTCAAGAATGGTAAATGCAAAATTATGAACATAACTGGTTTGGAAATTGCAACTGGTAATCAAACTAGAGGTAATATCTTTCATTTGAATAACAGTGAAAAGACATGCTTGATTGTACATATTGATGAAAGTTGGCTATGGCATAAGAGACTTTCTCATGTAAATTTTGATTGCATGGTAAAAATCAGTACTATTAAGGCAGTTAGAGATTTACCTAAGATTGTCAAACCTCACAATCCGGCATGTAAGGAATGTCAATTTGGAAAACAAGTTAGAGCATCTTTTAAAAGTATTCTAGAAAAATCAAATAATGCTCTTGACTTAATTCACACTGATTTATGTGGTCCAACTAGAACTAAAAGTTTACAAGGTGATAGATATTTCATGCTAATCATTGATGACTACTCTAGAATGTGTTGGGTTACTTTTCTCAGAGAAAAATCAGAAGCACTTGGGAAATTCAAACTATTCAAAGAAATGGTAGAGAATGAAACCGGTAAGAAAATCAAGTGTCTAAGATCAGATCAAGGAGGATAATTTACATCTAAGAAATTTAATGCATTCTGTGAAGTGAATGGAATCAGAAGACAGTTATCAGCACCCGGGACACCACAACATAATGAAGTTGTAGAAAGGAAAAATAGAACTATCGTGGATGCAGTTAGAAGTATGTTATCTGAAGCAAATCTACCACATGTATATTGGAAAGAGGTAGTAAGCACAATAGTCTATACATTCAACAAAGTTCACATCAAAGGAGAAACTAGTAAGACCCCTCATGAACTATGGTTTGGTATTACTCCTACTCTTAAATATTTCAAAATATTTGGTAGTAAATTCTATATTAGAAGAGATGAATATATTGGAAAATTTGATCCTAGAAGTGATGAAGGAATATTTCTTGGTTATTCATCTAAGATGAAGACATATATATGTTTTAACAAAAGATTGCAGAAAATTGTTGAGAGTACAAATGTGAAGATTGATGAACAATTCAGAGGAACTTCAAGGTATATAGACTCTGAACCGACAATAGAGATTCTCACAAATGAATCTACATTGAACCCACTGGTACAGAATGAAGATCTAGTTACACCGGTATCATCTGAAAATTCCACTGTAACTAAGGAACAACATCAAACAAAGACACCTTGGTATGTAAGACTGAATCACTTTGAAGATTATATAATTGTAAACAAGTATAAAGGAGTTATGACAAGAGGAAGACTGGAAAATGAAGAGGTATGTCTTATTTCTCAAATTGAACCATCATCAATTAATGAGGCATGTGAAGATAAACACTGGCTTAAAGCTATGGAAGAGGAACTAGAACAAATTGAGAAAAATAACACATGGACATTAGTTCCCCGACCTAAAGACAAAAATGTGATTGGAACAAAATGGGTATTCAGAAACAAACTTAATGAAGATGGTAAGGTAATAAGAAATAAAGCAAGACTAGTGTGTAAGGGATATTCTCAGAAAGAAGGACTTGATTATAATGAAACCCTTGCACTGGTAGCTAGAATTGAGGTAGTCAGATTATTCTTAGCCTTTGTAGCACACAAGAACTACAAAGTATATCAAATGGATATTAAATGTGCATTTTTGAATGGAGATCTTGAAGAAGAAGTTTACATTGAGCAACCTGATGGATTTTCTTTGACAGATAACAAAGATATGATTTGCAGGTTAAGAAAAGTTTCGTATGGATTGAAACAAGCTCCAAGAGCTTGGTATGCAAGATTGGATAAGTATCTTTTGAAGATTGTTTTTTCTAAAGGTAATGCTGACAACAACTTATGTTATAAAGTGACTAATGATGAAATCTTGGTTATAGAAGTTTTTGTTGATGATATAATCTTTGGAGGAGAAGATGGATTATGTAAAGACTTTTCTATTGAAATGCAACAAGAATTTGAAATGTCTATGATTGGAGAGATAAAATTATTTTTAGGATTACAGATTTCACAGACTAATAAAGGTATATTCTTAAGTCAATCCAGGTACTTAAAGGAGTTACTAAAGAAATTTGGGATGGAAAACTCTAAATCGGTAAGCACACCTATGACTACAAATGACAAATTATCACTAAGAGATGAATCTACACTTGTTAATCTGACTAGGTACAAATCTATGATAGGAGGTTTACTGTATTTAACACAAACAAGACCTGATATTATGAATGCAGTATGTATTGTTTCAATATTTCAAATTAATCCTAAAGAAAATCATGAATCAAAAGTAAAAAGGATTTTTTTGGTACTTACAAGGCACTACAGATATTGGCTTATGGTATCCTAGAGATGAAAACTTTGAATTATGGGCATACATAGATGCAAATTGGGCAAGAGATGTAGAGGATAGAAAAAGCACCACCAACAGAGCATTTTTTCTTGGCAGCAAATTAATTTCTTTGTTGAGTAAGAAACAAAGTTGTACATCTTTATCAATAGCAGAATCAGAATATGTTGCAACAACAACTAACTGTACATAGGTATTATGGCTTAAGAAAATGTTGAAGGACATAAAGATAAAATGCAAAGAACCCATAACTATATATTGTGATAACACTGCAGTAACTGATATATCTAAGAATCCAGTATTACATTCTAAAACCAAACATGTTTCTATCAAACTAAATTTTCTGATTTAGTGAATGTTGAAGCAAAAGAAGTAAAACTGGTTTATGTGAATACTAAAGAGCAGATTGCAGATATTTTCACTAAACCTTTGCCTAAGGAGACCTTTGAATATCTTAGAGATCAGCTTGGGGTCATATCCCCACCGGTAGAGACTTAGACAGTTGATGTTTGTCATCAATCGATAGAATTAACAGAGAAATATTTTACTCCGGCTTTGATGCGAAAGCTACTTATCAGGGGGAGTAGTTCGTATACTGAATTGGTTGGTATTTTTTGTATTTACATCTAGTTTTTTTTATTGGCTTTGACATTTGATGTCAAAGGGGGAGAGATATCTATGGAAAAACACATTATCTTTTGGGGAGAGCTTATTCATTTAGGAGAAATATTAATACTTTAAGATGATAGATTACTCTCTATATGTGTATTTTGATTTCTGGTTATGATCTCTTTTTTGGGAGATTGTTGGTTTTTGGTATTTCTTTTTTGGCACTTTGATGGTTTTTCCATCTTCTATTGCCATCAATGCCAAAGGGGGAGATTGTTGGTATTTTGGTATGGTTTTGTCATTGATGTCAACACCTACTAAAACACTAGCACTTTGGAGATCCAGCAGCATTCACCGGCAAGCAAGTAACTATTGCATAGTTACTGGTATATGGTTCAATGACACTTGGTAATATCGAAGACATCATGTGGACATCTTGTCTTAATGAATTAATCATTGGTATATTCATATTTGCATATTTACTTTTATCGACAAATAGGTCCAGGGTTATCCAGGGTTACACCGGCAGGTTTATCTTTTCCAGATCAGCATGGCACGCTATGGAGATGATTAATTATTGTTGTAAATGCATTAAGCTGACATGTTCAATCGGTTATTGCCTCAGATATTATATTGTTTGTAAAAGGTTTTTATTGTAATATCTTGTAGAGCCGACCTACTAAAATTGGTCCTAGGTTATGGTATAAATGTAAGATCTTATTTGTAAGATCAAATGTGGAATGTGAAAAAGAATTGTGTGAAGGTATATGTGAGATTAAGTAGTGCAATACATGCAGACATCATTTGAAGGTGAAGCTAGGTTTTTGTGAAAGCATATTAGCATTACACCAGTACTGAATCCAGCATATGAAGATGCTATTTTGAGCAGTACATTCTTATTAGATTTAACCATCCAATTGTAGTCAGTGTGACTCCCATTTTGTGATTGAGTAGTGAGCTCTAGGTGCTTGGCCTTTTTGCATGTGTAGACCCCATTTATGTACACTTACTATCTACATTAGTATCATCTGATTGTGGATAAGGTTTCCCACCATGGTTTTTCCCCTTACAGGGTTTCCACATACAAATATTGGTGTTATGTGTTGTGGATGACTTTGTGTTTATGTTTCATGCACTAATCTTTACCGGTATAGCAATTAACTATTAAAACTATCTACCGGTATACTTAACTGGTTTACCGATATTAAGCATTAAGTTGGTTAAGTTGTTTTTGGTTTGAATTTATTTGACAACTGATTCAGCCCCCTCTCAGTTGTCCTCGGGACCTAACAATAATCTACTGGTGAACCAAATACCGTTGACTGTGCATAAGTCTCTGACTTTCCTATGAACATAACCAAAATCTCCAAGTGTTGATAAGTGTTGACAAGTGATGAGAGGTGTTGACATCAATGACAAAACCATATCAACATATCCAAAATACCAACAAACTCCCCCTTTGGCATTGATGGCAACACAAGATGGAAAAACCATCAAAGTGCCAAAACAAAAATGCCAAAAACCAAAAACTAACAATCTCCCAAAGAGATCATTAACTAGAAATGAAAATATAGATACACAGAGTAATCAATCTCTCCAACAATCTCACCCCAAAGTAACAATCTCTCCCCCAAGGGATAATGTGTTTTTCCATATCAATCTCTCCCCCTTTGACATCAAATGCGAAAGCATTACAAAAACTATTTTCAGATACAAAATACCAACTACTCTCTTGGAGAAGTAGCTCTCTTCATCAAAGCCGGTAAAAGATTTCTCTGTTAAAATCTGTTGGTTGATGACAAACATCAACTATCTAAGTCTCTATCGGTGGGGGTAGGACTCCAAGTTGCTCTTTGAGATATTCAAAAGTCTCCTTAGGCAAAGGCTTTGTAAAAATATCTGCAATCTTCTCTTTAGTATTCACATAAACCAATTTCACTTCTTTTGCTTCAACATTCTCCTTTAGAAAATTGAATTTGATAGAAACATATTTAGTCTTAGAGTGAAATACTGGGTTCTTTGATATATCAATTGTTGTCATATTATCACAGTAAATAGTTATAGGTTCCTTGCATTTTACCTTTATGTCCTTCAACATTTGTTTGATCCATAATACCTATGTACAGTTAGTTTTTGCTGCAACATATTCTGATTTTGTTGTTGATAGACTTGTACAACTCTATTTTTTGCTCAACCATGAAATTAGTCTGCTACCAAGAAAAAATGCTCCATTGACGGTGCTTTTTCTGCCATCCACATCTCCTACTGAATTAGCATCTGTGTATGCACACAAGTCAAAACTTTCATCTCTAGGATACCATAAACCAAGATTTGTAGTGCCTTGTAGGTACCAAAAAATCCTTTTCACTGTTGATTCATGATTTTCTTTAGGATTACTCTGAAACCTTGAAACAATACATACTGCATTCATAATATCAGGTCTTGTTTATGTCAAATACAATAAACCTCCTATCATATACTTGTATCTAGTCAGATTAACAGGTGTTGATTCATCCTTCAAAGATAATTTATCAGTTGTAGTTATAGGTGTGCATACCGGTTTACAGTTTTCCATGCCAAATTTATTTAGTAATTCCTTCAAGTACTTAGATTGACATAGGAATATACCTTTATCAGTCTGTGAAATCTACAATCCTAAGAAGAATTTTATCTCTCCAATCATAGACATTTCAGATTCTTGTTGCATTTTGTTAGAAAAGTCTTTACACAAACTATCTTCTCCTCTAAAGATTATATCATCAACAAAAACTTCAATAACCAAGATGTAATCATTAGTTACTTTGTAGTATAGATTGTTATCAGCATTACCTTTAGTGTATCCAAGCTTAAAAAGATATTTGTCTGATCTAGCATACCAAGCTCTAAGAGCTTGTTTCAATCCATATAAAGCTTTCCTTAACCTGCAAACCATGTCTTTGTTATCTGTCAAAGAAAATCCATCAGGTTGTTCAATATAAACTTTTTCTTCAAGATCTTCATTCACAAATGCACATTTAACATCCATTTGATATACTTTGTAGTTCGTGTGTGCTGCAAAAGCTAATAAAAGTCTGTCTACCTCAATTCTAGCTACTGGTGCAAAGGTTTCATTGTAATCAATTACTTCTTTCTGTGAATATCCCTTACACACGAGTCTTGCTTTATTTCCAATTACTTTACCATCTTCATTAAGTTTATTTCTGAAAACCCATTTAGTTCCTATTACATTTTTGTCTTTAGGCCGAGGAACTAATGACCAAGTGTTATTCCTTTCAATTTGTTCCAATTCATCTTCCATAGCTTTAATCCAATATTTATCTTCACATGCCTCATTAATTGATGTAGGTTCAATTTTAGAAATAAGACATACTTCTTCATTTTCCAATCTTCATCTAGTCATAACTCCTTGAAATTTGTTTCCAATTATTTGACCTTTAGAATGATTCAATCTTACATATCGGGGTGTTTTTACTTGCTACTATTCTTCAGTGACTATTGAATCTCCAGATGCCGATGTAACTGAATCACCATTCTATACCAATGTATTCATAGTAGATTCATTTGTGATTATCTCTATTGTCAGTTCAGAGTCTGTGTACCTTGAATTTCCTCTAAACTGTTCATCAATCTTCACATTTGCACTCTCAACAATTTTCTGCAATCTCTTGTTAAAACATCTATATGCCTTTCTCTTAGATGAATAACCAAGAAATATTTCTTCATCACTTCTAGGATCAAACTTGCCAATATACTCATCTCTTCTAATATAGCATTTACTTCCAAATATTCTAAAATATTTAAGAGTAGGAGTATTACCAAACAATAGTTCATGTGGGGTCTTACTAATTTCACCTCTGATGTGAACTCTATTGAATGTATAAATTGCTGTATTGACCACTTCTCTCCAGTATATATGAGGTAGATTTGCTTCTTATATCATACTTATGGCTGCATCCAAGATAGTAAGATTTTTCCTTTCCAAAACTCCATTTTGTTGGGGTGTCTGGGGTGCTGATAACTATCTTTTGATCCCATTCACTTCACATAATGTATTAAATTCCTTAGTTGTGAATTCACCTCCTTGATCTGATCTCAAACATTTGATTTTCTTGCCGGTTTCATTTTCTATCATCACCTTAAATAGTTTGAATTTCCCAGATGCTTCAGATTTCTCCCTGAGAAAAGTAACCCAACACATTCTAGAATAGTCATCAATGATTAGCATAAAATACCTATCTCCTTGTATACTTCTAGTTCTTATTGGACCACATAAATCGGTATGAATTAAATCAAGAACATTGTTAGACTTTTCTGGAATACTCTTGAAAGTTTCTCTAACTTGCTTTCCAAATTGACATTCCTTACATACCAGATTCTGAGGTTTAACAATCTTAGGTAAATCTCTTACTGCCTTAGTAGTACTAATTTTCATAATGCAATCAACATTTACATGACAAAGTCTCTTATGGCATAACCAACTTTCATCAATATGTGTAATCAAACATGCTTTCTCATTGTTGTTCAAATGAAAGATATTACCTCTAGACTGATTACCAGTTGCAATTTCCAAACCAGTTTTGTTTAAGATTTTGCATTTACCATTCTTGAATTGTAACTGAAATCCTTTCTCAACTAATTGACCAACACTCAAAATTTTATTCTTCAAACCTTCAACATAGTAAACATTATCAGTATTGTGCTTACCATCAAAATGAGTTGAGAACAATGCCTAATGCATCAGTATCTAGAGACACTTTGGTTGGAAAAATTTCAGCTTTTGAGCTTGAGGAATTTGGTCATGTTACTACTATCAAGACAGATCTAGATTTCAAGGCATCATCATCAACTGTAGCATCATCATTGTCATCTGATAAATCTAATTGGAAATCCTTTTATGCAAGAGAACTTGAAGATATCAGGAGAGAAAATGAAGAACTTGAAAAACTTGAAGCAATATTTGCAAGGAAGATGCCTAAAGGTCCAAATGGAAGTAAGTATGAAGGTAAAGCACCCTTTAAATGTTTTAACTATAATAAGATTGGTCTTATGGCTTCTATATGTCCTGATAGACATGCAATATTAAGAGAAGAAGCTAAAATAACATATAAGCCTAACCCTGATTATTAGAAATACAAGTTTAAGAAGAATAGAGATAAATCTTGTTATTATGCTAATGAAGGAGTTACTGATGATTATGATGAGGATCCAATAGACAATGAATGGGCTTTTGTTACTATAACAGAAGATCAACCGACACCTATTGTTCAATCGGTAGAGTAGGCCCTAGCAGCTAAAGTTGAAGATAAGGATGGATGGATTATTGATTCAGGATGTTCACATCACATGACTGGTGATAAGAGTAAATTCTTAACCTTTCAGGAATACAATGGAGGTCTAGTAAGATTTGGAGATGATAAATCTTGTTTGATCAAAGGAAAAGGCACTATAAATTTCATTTTATATGCCGGTGGCAAAGCTCTTAAGACTTTAGAAACAATCTCATCTTCACTTAAGGTTCCTCCACAACATTGTATACCCAAAAAAAATTCATTTACTCTTTCCATAAAAGCAGAAATTCTTTCTTCTTCTTCCATTTTCAGACTTTCATATCTGACCCGGAAGCATTCAAGTTTTGCAATTTTGACTGTGGAATCTCCTTCATTCAATGTTTCCAATTTGTCCCAAATAGCTTTAGTAGTAGATCTTTCTGACAATCCCATGAATTGTTGATCTGATAATGTGCTCAAAAGTGCTTCTCTTGCTTTGCAATCATTTTCTTCATCTTTAGCCAAGGTAGGTGGATTAGGTTGACCTTGAGTAGGAGAAGTATAGCCATTCTTTGTAACATCCCATATGTCCTTTCCAATGCATTTTAGATGTGTCTCCATCCTAATCTTCCATATGCCATAGTTAGTTTGATCAAGTTTCGAATTGTCCTTCCTGAAATTGTTAGAAGACATTGGATCTCCTCAAGCTGTTAAACTTCTACAAAAAGAGGACTAGGCTCTGATACCAATTGCTAGTTCCTAGAGACAACTGAGAGGGGGGGAGGGGTGAATCAGTTGTCCAATAAATTCAGCCAAAATTAACTTAACCAAAACTTAATGCTTAATACCGGTAAACCAAACTTTATGTCAGTAGATAGTTTTATCATTTAATTGTAGTACCGATAAAGATTAATCCATGAAATAGAAAGACAATAACATCCACAACACATAGCACAAATATTTGTACATGGAAACCCTATAAGGGGAACAACCATGGTGGGAAGCCTTACCCACAATCAAATGATACTACTACAGATAGTATGTGTATACAATATGGAGTCTGCACATGTAGAAAGGCCAGCTGCCTAGAGCTCACTGCTCAATCACAAAATGAGAGTCACACTAACTACAATTGGATGGTTAAATCCAATGATAATGTACTGCATAAAATAGCATCTTCATATGCTAGATTCAGTACCAGTTTAGTTCTGATTGTCTTCACAAAAACCTTCCTTCAACCTTCAAATGATGTCTGCATGTATAGCTCTACTTATTTTCTCATATAACTTATTACAATTCTTTTTCCCAATCGCATGTCAATCTCACAAATGATATCTTACATTTATACCATAACCTAAGACCAATTGAATAGGTGAGCTCACTAAAAGATATTACAATAAAATCAATTACAAATAAATCAATATCTGATGCATGATGTCGGCTCAATGCATTTACAATAATAATAAATCATCTCCATAACGTGTCTTGCTGATCTGGAATAGATATGTCTTCCAGTGCATATCCTAGACCTATTTGCCGATAACATCAAATATGCAAACCCGAATAAACAAATAACCAAATCGCCAAAACCAAGTGATTGAATAATGTCTTTGACATAACCAAGTAGTCTCCAATTCATTCCAAGTGCCGATGAACAATATAATCTGCCAATGAACCAAATACAAGTGACTGTGCATAAGTCTCTGACTTACCGGTGAACATAACCAAAATCTCCAAGTGCTGATAAGTGTTGACAAGTGATGACAGGTGTTGACATCAATGATAAAACCATATCAACATATCCAAAATACCAACACTTAGTTGATGTAGATGTGCATCATTCTAGTATGCATTATCAAAGCTATCTTTTGCCTCAGATTGATGGAATAATTCTACTACTCAGGGGAGTAGTCAGCCTTGAGATTTAGAGTTTTTTTATTTTGCTTGATTCTTTGGCATTGTTGTCAAAGGGGGAGGAATATATGTGAAAAACCATTGCTATTTATTTTTCATATTGATTGCACTCCTTAGGGGGAGTTTGGTGGCATTTCGTCTTTTGTTTCAGATTTGGTTTAGAGCTTCATTGCTATATCATTCTATGGGAGATTGTTGGCGGTCTTCCATTGGGGGAGACTTGTTTGGCACTTCTTAGCACTTGGATGTTTTTCACATCTAGTGTTGCCATCAATACCAAAGGGGGACATTGTTGGCCATATGATGGAATTGATTATGTTTTGCATTCGTGTTTTTCCATTGATGTCAACACTAGCTGTTATGGTTGTTTACTAGCTTTCAGTAGAAGGATTGGATTGGGAAGATAATCAGTTGATTGCCATTGGTATGATCTGATTGATAGAATAAGTTTGTATGGATGGTTCATATGATTTTGAAGTATGTTTCAGTTAGTTGTTACCGACTTGATGATCGAATGCTATCTCATGTTCTAGTAAGCTTGCTTTGTAGGTCACGTAAGGGTTTCACCGATAGAGATTTATTCAAGATATTTGATGTAATGCATAAGTGGTGTTGGTGTAGCTTCTACAAGGGATTTGGGATGCTGATGGTGATTGTGTTCATGGCTTGACTAATTGGTGTCATTACTTTGGCATGTGTGGATCTAATTTAGGTCCAGTGCTATCTAGGTTATGGACCAGGTTTCATGTGACGTGTTGGTGGATCCTCCGATGCACTTCTAGGATATTTTATTGATTGAATGATATTTGTTTGGCCTTAGGATGACATGTGTTATGATTTTATTTCAGGATTATGTAATGGATCTATTGAATTATCATTTGTGTGGCCAACCTAATTGGTTAGGTTCCCGAGTTGGTATAAATATATGTAATATCTCATTGTAGATCATATGGGAATGGCAAGGAGCTAATAATGTGATAATAATTTGTGCAGAGGATTTGGTCGATCATAGGTGATCGAGTTGGGTTTATGTAAGAGGTTTTAGACCTTCGGTATTGAGCTTAATCGGAACTGTAATCTGGCATGTTTGATACTATCACCGACAATTCTTCTTTCTGGATTGTTGTCCAAATATCTTGAGGTGGTTGACATCTCTATAGTCAGTGAGACTCCATTGTGATGAGCAATGCGCTCTAGGCAGTGTGCCTTCCTACATGTTTAGGCTCCTATTGTAATAATATACTTTCAACAAAAGTATCAGCTGACTGTGGGTAGGGTTTCCCATCATGGTTTTTCCTCATTGAGGATTTCCACATACAAATTATGGTGTTATGTGTTATTGATGCATGGTATTGATTCTCTGGTTTTCAATTATGCTTTAATGCTTAATCAAGCTATACTGGTATAAGGTTTTAAGTGTTTTAATTCACATAATCTGTTAACAACTAATTCACCCCCCTCTCAATTGTTCTCTGATTATCCTAACATCCTGGATATTTCTCATTAATGGAATTAGATCCATGGATATGCATATAGTGTTATGTGATCATCTATGATGATTAAGAAAATGGATTAGTAATGTGGTAATTATTATTGGAAATAGAATAATGATGCTAGGATGTTGAATAAGTGATTGGTATTAAAAATATTTGGAATTGGTGCTTTAAAATAAATCTAAGGGGTTATTGGAATTTGAATTATTAAGAATGGAATCATGATAGATGGTCTAGGAAAGAATCTCATTTATGAAAAGAGATAATGGTAGATGAGTTAAAATGCATTAGATTATGGTAGTAATCATGATGATATGATTATGATGATATATTCTTGTTGTCATTATTCTCTATGGATAGGTTAGGTAATGGAATTCAGATACCCTAGGGAAGATTAATTGTAGAGTTATATTTATTTTTTCTTGCGTATAGTACTTTGGTGAATATGTTCATGATAGTTAATTGTTTGTCTTATTAATGGATGTTATATGCATAAGAATATTTAATTGTAGCATGTTTTGCATTAGTAGATGTTTTTAAAAAATTTATCTCTATTGCATATTAAATGGTTAGTTTCTCTAGGGTATTTTAGAGGGCATTATAATACATCTCCTGCCAATGTTATTATCTCTTTGTCTACGGTGTGGGACTTAAGAATGTCCTCACTGGATTTTGCTTGTGCAAGAGTTGCCAACTTTAATGCTTGAATCAGATATAAGGAACTCAGATCAATAGGTCCTAAGTGACCAAAACCATCTGAATCAATAGAAATCTATTATCATTTGTCAGCAATAGTGTCTCTTACCACTGTTACCAAATCCTGATCTACCTTCTCCTCTCATTTCTCCTTTCCTTCTACCTCTATGCTTGCATCTTTACCACCATCCTTCTCCACATCATCTATCTCCTCAGCTACCTTCTCAGAAACAATTTATATCACCGGAGAATCCTGTACAGCTTCACTAGAGTTATCAACATTAACATTGTCAGGATTATCCACTACTATAGTCTATTCATTTGGTTGCTCTGCTAGAATGGCCTTCTCATATGATTGATCCTCCTTCTTATTAGGAGAAGTTTCATGTACTTCTAGAATAGATGCGTCCTATGATTTCTCTCCTGGATTCACATCAATTCTATGATCTATCAAAAATTGTCTCAAGATTACTTCTGTCTCTTTGGTTTCCTTATCTATTTTTTTGAGCATAAGTTTTTTGACCCTCTTCTTGATTCAGAATCTCTCCTTTGCAAGCTTTAATAATATAACAACTTCCTCTTTAGAAATGATAGAGGATAAGTTTACTAATACACACTCCTTTATTCTTTCATCCTCTAAACTTTTTGTATGCCTCCTTGCATCCAAAATGTCATACAATCTTTTGGGTAACATAGATGACAATTCTATTAATGCTTTGCTATAAACATCCATGTATTGAAAAACTACTTCTTCTATAGCCTTCTAATCTTTATCATCAAAATTACCATCTTTAAGAACTTCATCAATTATTTGTTTCAAAGTCATTGGGGGAACAACTTCATATGTACCTTCTACTTTGTCAAATTTGAGAGCTTCATCCAATTATGACTTCTCCTTCTTGCTCACTCTGGCTCTTCTTGATGGCTCAGTTTAAGCTCTTGGCCTCTTTGATGGCTAGGCTCCACCAAATTGTGGCTTCTTTAATACTCGGGCATAAGTAGTTGTCTTCTTTACTTCTCTGGCCTCTTCATCAGATTTAGCTTCTTCCTCTACAACTACATATTTTCTTGTTGGATTCTCTTTCTCTCTCTTCTCTTCTCCACCAGTTGATGTTTTTTGTGGATTGGGTGGAGGAATAGGCTTCTGAGCACGGAAGGTAGGTGCAAACTGGGATTGCTTTAGATTTGATTGCTTCAAAGGAGTGGAGACCGGTTTTGATTTTTTAGGCTTTGCCATGTCTTCCTCCTTCAGTATGTTTTTCTCTATAGCCCTTTGCACAACCTCCTTTGATAATCCCATTTTCTCTACAAGCTCCTCAACTTCCTATCTTAATTTTATCTTCCTTGCCAGTTCAGTAAATTTCTTGTGCAAGTCAAGATCCTTCTCTTTGTATGTACCAAACATTTCTTCTTTATCATCTACGAGATGACTCAATAGGTGTTGATAATATGCATCAAGTGTATCTGCATCCACCTCATACCCCATGGGCATGATCCAAATAGTTTTAGGCTTGACTTCCTCCATATGACACTGATCCTTGTCAACCATGAAGCAAATTGTTTTCTCATATTTTCAACTATATCTTTAGGGATCCTTTCTCTGTTTTGTATCATTGCCTTAAATTATTTGAAATATTGCCACAAAGAAGATTTATGTACTATAGTATCACCCAATCCCTACAAACCTTCCTTGATTTAGACCACCACTGATTTATCATAATCCCATTAAACCTTTCCAATTATGGATATTCATTCAAGAAATATAGTGCTAAATAGACAATCAGAGAACCAAATTTGAATACATGTTTCTTATCTTTCTTTATCTTCTTCAGATTGCTCAATAGCTCACTAAGAAGTACTCCACAAAGATCATATTTTTTGTCTTCCCTCAGCATCTGATAAGCTACAAATATAGCAATGCCAGATATTGAATTTTGCCTATTGGATTGGTATACCTTACAACCCATTATCATCGAAGAAAATATCACATCATGCTCTATGATATCATTGATTGTCATTGACCAGCTGTCATGTTGGGATCCGATAACTACATTTACTGTTATGTTATGAACTTTACTCATATCGGGGATCTGACCAATTTCATTCAAATAGGTAATTGCTTGAATGGCTTGCTTCATGATTTTGTGAGGTTTTTCCAACCATTCAAACTCATCATGGATTCAAATCAGGATATATTTTACCCATTTAGGTTCATCGAACACCAGAAAATGAACAAACTGGATAAAACCCTTGTCTTGCAATGACTTGAATTTGAGATTCATATTTCCCATTCCATCCATCATATGCTTAGTGTAAAGTGATAGCATGTCCACATTTCTAAGTTCTTTGATGTTACAGTGGATATATGCCCTAATATCTTCATTGTGCAATACGCCATATGAGATAGAGGAAAAAATACCTTTTGGATCAGCTTCAACATATTTGAATGGATGTTGATTGAATATGGGCCTAGATCTCTTAGTAATCTCAACCACTAATGGGGTCACAACATCAGATGAAAATGCCATTTTGAAATTAGGGCATGAAAAATAGTTTGAGCACGAATAAATATCTTCTCAAATTCAACTGGATGCTAGGAATCCCTAACTAACCACTTCAAGCTCAGATATCACACCTCAATCTTGTTCACCTTGCTCTTGTGCTCTTCTCTTCATTTGCAATGTGAAGAATAAATGATTGAAATGCCTTTTTATCCACCAAAAAACTAACTTTAAGTTATAATAAATGCACAACCCTAAAGGCTTTCTGGATACCCTATTTTTCATGAATTCATTCACTAAAATCTCAAATCACCATGAATTATTTTGGATATCATCTACATAACTGATCATGATCTTCTGCAACCTTCTACAACCATTTATAGGTCTCTAAGAGAGGGTTCTAAGTATCTGCATGATGAGATTTCCCTTAAGGAATTTGGCCTTAGTTACCAGATGAGGTTCCAACACTAGATTTAGGTGTGGAATTGTTATGAACATTTGAATCTTGCTTCTTAACCCACATCTTCTTATGTTGATCTTTGATCTCTTCCACCTTAGCTTTTCCCTTTTCATTTGATTTTTTATTGTTCACCGGACCATTAATGCTCATGTTCTTGCTTTTGCAATATTTTGCAATGTGATTGGATTTGTTGCATGCAAAGCAAACAATATTTCTCTGCATAGTCTCGAAATTCATCTGACTTGACCTCATCCTCCATTGGTTAGCAATGTTTCCAAACATTCCATAGGTGTAATATCTCTTATTCTAAAAATTGTTCACCATTCTACACATATTTGACTTATGACCAAAGTTGTTGCATATGAAACATTGACCGGTAAAGGTAGGACCAATATTCATCACATTATTCATCATTCCATTATTCATCTTACTTCTACATTGACTTTCCATATGAACAAATTTACCACAAACAAAACATTTACCATTAAATTTATAGGAATTAGACTGTCTTACAAGATATTTCTTGTTGTCCTAATGATTTCTTTGTCTAGAACAGGAGTATTCTCCCTTCTCATATCAATTCCTTGCATGTCTTTCCCATGTCTTTGACTTTCCAACATCTCATCTAACTGGGTTGAGCTAGCTTTGAATTTTTCTTTGTACTCATTAGTAGTAGAAATCTCATCTCTTAGAATTATGATCTGCCTTTCAAGTTCTTATCCATCATTCTTTGTTTGCACCAATTCAAGCTTCAATTGATCATTCTCATAGTTCAATTTGCAACATTCATCAGATCTCTCCTTTAGTGACCAAGTCAGGGTTTCTTCATTCTTCTTCTGGTCTTCAATCTCCTTTTTCAGCTTCATCACAATGTATTACATCTCATTTTTTAGGACTACATTCTCTCTAGCAAGATTCTCACATTCATCTATCTTGTCTTGTAGAGCTTGTTTGTCAGTGTTTTGCTCTTATTTCTCCTTCAGTTTATCCATCAGTTCCTTTCTCTTCTCTCTTTATGTGTTGACTTTTTCCTTCAGAGATTCAATGAAATTTTCATTTGGTTCCATATTTTTCCTCAAGGTACTCTTCTCTTTCATAGCTACATCAAGATCTTCAACTACCACAGTAAGCTACTTATGCAAATTGGAGTCCATTGATTCAATCTTCTAGATCTTCCTCAAGCTGTTATGCTTCTTTCGAGTAATTAATCTTTGATATCAATTGTTGGAATCAATGAACACTGAGAGGGGGGTAAATTAGTGTTTTATAATTCACAAACTTATTTAGCTGATTCTTAAACCACGTGATGCATAAGAATGAAAGTAAAGTGCAAAAACATTAAGAAATCAACCACACAACCATAACACCAATATTTTTACGTGGAAACCTGGAAAGGAAAAAACCACAGTGGGACTTGAACCCACAATATTATTATACTTTGGCCAAAAGTATGATAATATTACATAACAGGAATGCACTTGCATTCAGGCACACTGCCTAGAGCTCACTACTCAATTACATAAGAGGGAAACAACCTTGAAGGACTCACTATCCTAAAAATGAGATATAGGAGTAATTGCAATCTCTGAACTAGAATATAGCATCTATATATGCCAAATATCAGTTCCGGTTAAGCACAACCTGACTATGAAATGTTGCTCTGTCTTTCTACCTTGTTCTAATGTATAGTCATATACCAGAGCACCCATTTTGCATTCTGATGCTCATTCTCTTACCACACATCAAAATTCTCATATATCATCCATAAAATTATCATTTGGATCAACATTATATATCTTCATAACCTAATAAGATCTCAAATATGTCGACTTCACAAAAACTGCATAACATGCAACATGAAACGTGTGACCTTAAGTCAGCTCAATCTGTCCACAAATGCATACGTGGACCTAAACAATATGATAAAAAGCTTCATACAAGTTGACTCAAACTCCTCAAACAAGAAACCAATCATCAAAATCAACACAATAATTTTATATCACACGTTACACCAAAATAGCCCTATTCTAACTGAATTACCCAATACCAGACCTTTAATCTTGTTCATTAATCAATGTTGGATATCAGGATCCCAAGATAACATGCCTTGAACCTCGAATCATCTTCATTTATCTCTACAATCAAAATTACACCACCAAAATCAAGATGTGCATAATGATCTCATGCTCTATCGGTTACTATGTTCCACCTTCAAGACTTATGCCTTATGAACAATATGACTTCCAATAAATCACATCTATGTACACTGGATGGTGTTTCTAAACTAGGTTGTCATCAATGAAAACACTTAATCATCTCTCATGCATCGATCTTCCTAAAACAATGTCTCTTGCCAACAATATATATATATATATATGAATATGAGGTTTCTTAATGTAAAAGGATCTACTATTTTTAATATATATGTCAAAACTCTACCAAAGTGAAGTGCAAAATAGAAACTTTGTGTTCCTATTGTGATTTACAAACTTGATAAAGTAGGAAGAAAGCTTTGGCATCCAAACTTTGTGTTGGATTCATTTGTGGTTTGTGGTGAGAGTAACTTATGTATATATATGTGTGTGTGTGTGTGTATGTGTGTGTGTGTGTGTGTGTGTATGTGTGTGTGTGTGTGTGTGTGTGTACATACACACACACACACACACACACACATATTTATATGTATATGTATATGTACATATTTAGATTTATATATATATGAATGTGTGTGTGTGTGTGTGTGTGTGTGTCGAAACTCTGCCAAAGTAAAGTGAAAAAGAGAAACTTTGTGTTCCTGTTGTGATTTGCAAACTTGATAAAATAAGAAGAAATATTTGGCATCCAAACTTTGTGTTGGATTCATTTGTGGTTTGTGGTGAGATTAACTTGTCATTTTTATTATAATTTCTTATTTTACTCAAGTAAAGGTGTGTTGAGAGAATATTGTTAAAGGGTAGAGGCAATTGTTAGTTTGTGAACTTTGTGTCATATCTTGACTATTGTTAATAGAATTAGGAATCAATGATTATGATATCATTATGAAGACTTTGTGCTTCATATTGGTACTTTTAAGTTAAATTTATTTGAGATATATCAAGATTATGTTTTAAAGTCTTTGTTCTTTATTGTGTCATCTTGGAAAGGAAATCATAACTTGAAGACTTTGAACTTCATATTATCATTTTAGAAAAAAACATTATCAAAAGTGAAGTTAAGAATTAGTTTAAAGACTTTGTGCTTTATCTTGACTTTCTTAACTAACACATTGGGTTATTGAAGAACTTGTAAAAGAGGTTGATGGTGTTAGACAACTCAGATAACTGGTAGACAACTAAGATTGGGGGGGGGGGGGGTGAATCAGTTTTCAATAGATTATAGAACTTTAAGCATTAAAACCTTATTACCAGAATACATAAACCAAATACCAGAATAACAGATATAATAGTTAAGCACAAATATAAACCACTGAACATTTACCAACCATCCACAAAAGATAACACCAAGCTTTGTACGTGGAAAATCAAGTAAGGAAAAACCATGGTGGAAAGCCTACCCATAGTCAAATAATACTTTTGTAGTAAGTGCGATTACAAAAAGAGGGGCCTGTACATGCAAGAAGGCCAACAACCTAGAGCGCATTGCTCATCACAAAAGGAGCCTCACTGACTACAAAATAAATCCATACTACAATCTGGAAAGAAGAGTGAACTACAAGAATACCATCTCCTATGGCTGAATAGAATTCTGATTAAGCTCACTACTAGAGGTCTTAAACCTCTTTCATCAACCCAATTTGATTACCTATGATCGACCAAAACCTCTGCATATGATTATAACCTTATTCACGGACAAATAATCCTATATCCCCCAAACCCATGATCTATAAAAAGATCTTACATTATATTTAGACCAACTCGGGACCTAAACAATTAGGTTGGCCACTTAAAAGATAATACAATAAATTCATAGTATAAACCCACAATTCAATGATCAACCAAGTCGGCCTAAGACCAAAACAACATAATCCAATCAATAGATCCAACCGAAAATGCATCAAGATCATCCACCAACACATTACATAAACCAATCCATAACCTAGCAGAATAAGATAGCATTAGGTTTGGTCCAAAATGCAACACCACCAATCAATAGGAACAGAAACAAGATAACTGACAACATCTTGAAATCCACCTAGAAGCCACACCAACACCACTTATCAAGTGCATCAAAAGATCTTCAACAAAGCTCTACCGATAAAATCGTTACCAGTGACCAAAAGGCTTACTAGAAAAAATGATAGATCTTGAGTCATCAAATCTAGAACCAACTGATCGTGATACACATCTAAATAGCATGAATGGCAGATCCAAACCCATTCCACAAACTGAAGCATACTAGAGCATACTAGACCAATATCATAATCCAACCGCTTTACTGGAACCTACCAGAAACTGGTAAACAACCAAAACAATTGGTATTGCCATCAATAACAAAACATTAATGCAACACATAATAAATTCCTTCAATTGACAACAATATCCCCCTTTGGCATTGATGGAAACACTAGATGTGAAAAACAGCCAAGTGCCAAGAAATGCCAAAAAGTCTCCCCAAAGGAAGACAGTCAACAATCTCCCATAAAGTGATATTATAGTGAAGTTAACAAACTCCCCCTATGAATGATATCCCTCTTAAGCTCTATTTTCTCCCCTTTGACTAATATTTTGTTAAGCTCTATTTTTCACATATATCTCTCCCCCTTTGACATCAATGTTAAAAATCTAACATAAACATCAAAGAAAAATCATAAATCCACAGAACCACATAGCTAACTACTCCCCCTGAGTAGTAGCACCAACACATCAATCTAGAATGAATATTAGCTCTGTAAATAAATATCTAACTGATGTCTATCAACATCACTCAGGTTTCTGTCGGAGGGGAAGAAACCCCCAATTTGTCTCTAAAGTACTCAAATGATTCCTTAGGAAAATATTTAGTGAAGATATCTGCAATCTGCTCTTTAGTGTTCACATAAACTAGTCTAACTTCATTTTCTTCCACCTTCTCCTTCAAAATGTTGTACTTGATAGATATGTGCTTTGTCTTAGAATGAAATACCGAACTCTTTGATATGTTAATAGCAGCAAAGTTATCACAGTGAATAATTATCGGTTCATTACAATCTACCCTTATATCCTTCAACATTTTCTTCATCCATAGAACTTGTGTATAGTTAGTAGCAGCGGCAACATACTCAGCTTCAGCAGTAGATAAAGAGGTACATGACTTCTTCTTGCTGATCCATGAAACAACTTTATTTCCAAGAAATAAAGCTCCACCAGATGTGCTCTTTTGGTCATCAACATCTCTAGCCCAATCTGCATTTGTATATGCACATAGTGTAAAACCATCATCTTTAGGATACCACAAACCATATTCAATTATTCCTTGCAAATACCTGAAAATCCTTGTCACTACACTCTCATGATTTTCTCTAGGATCACTATGATATCTTGATACAATACAAACTACATTCATTATATCTAGTCTAGCTTGCGTCAAATATAACAAAACTCCAATCATAGACTTGTACCTTGTAGGATTTACCAATGCTAATGCATCTATCTTAGTCAATTTCTCACTTGTAACCATAAGAGTACCACCCAGTTTAGAATTTTCCATATGAAATTTCTTCAACAACTCCCTAGCATACTTAGTTTGACAGATGAAAATACCTTTATCAGTCTAAATAATCTGCAAAACCTAAGAAAAATTTCATCTCCCCAATCATAGACATCTCAAATTCATTCTTCATATTATCAAAGAATTCCATACATAACTTATCCTCACCTCTAAAATTGATATCATCAACAATGACTTAAACAATCAATATGTCATCATCAGTGATCTTATAATATAAATTATTGTTAGCATTACCTTTAGTGAAACCAAGCTTCAAAAGATATTTATCCAATCTTGCATACCAAGCTCTAAGGGCTTGTTTGAATCCATATAAAGCTTTCCTTAACCTACAAACCATGTTTTTGTCATCTGAAAGTGAAAATACATTAGGATGCTTAATGTAAACTTTCTCTTCAAGATCTCCATTCAGAAATGCACACTTAACATCCATCTGATAAACCTTGTAGTTCTTATGGGCAGCATAAACAAGAAATAATCTCACAGCTTCAATCCTCGCTACCAAAGCAAAATTCTCATCATAATCAATTCCTTCCTTCTAAGAATATCCTTTACAAACCAATGCAGCCTTATTCCTCACAACTTGTCCATCTTCATTCAATTTATTTCTATTAACCCATTTAGTCCCAATAACATTCTTATTTTTAGGCCAAGGAACTAAAGTCCATGTATTATTATTTTCAATCTGATCTAATTCCTCTTCCATAGCTTTCTTCCAATATTCATCTTTGCATGCTTCAATTACTGATACCAATTCAATTTGAAAAATTGAATATACCTCATCAACAGCCAAGCTTCTTCTTGTCATTACTCCTTTATTCTTATCTCCAATATTCTGATCTTATGAATGATTTAACCTAACATACTTAGGAGTCTTCTCATTGTTTGTTCCTCTACTCTGATCTTCAGCTACTGTTGAATTTTGTGATACTTCTGGAGTAACTAGTTCAACATTTTATTCCAGTGTAGGTGCTACTGGTTCAACTATGATCATTTCCAACATCGGTTCTCTCTCATAAGTTCTAATTTGACTTCTATTCAGGTCATCCACCTTGAAATTAGTGTTCTCCACAATTCTCTGCAATCTTTTGTTATAACATCTATATGCTTTTCTTTCACTAGAATAACAAAAAAATATCCCTTCATCACATCTAGGATGAAAAATTTCAATGGAATCATCTCTTTTGGTATAACATTTACTACCAAAGATTTTGAAATACTTAACTGTAGGGATATGACCAAACGATAACTCATAAGCTATCTTACCCGTGTCTCCTTTGATCTGAACTCTATTGAATGTGTATACCATCATGCTCACAACTTCTCTCCAATAGATATGAGGTAGATTAGCTTCCATCATCATATTTCTAGCTGCATCAAGGATAGTTACATTCTTTCTTTCCACAACTCCATTTTGTTGAGGTGTTCGGGGTGCAGATAACTGTCTCCTTATCCCATTCTTTTCACAATAACTGTTAAATTCATTGGGTGTGAATTCTCCACCCTGATCTGACCTTAAGCATTTAATCTTCAATCCTGTTTGTCTCAACTTTAGCTTTAAATATTTTAAACTTTTCAAATGCTTCAAATTTCTCCATTAGAAAAGTAACCCACATCATTCTAGAATAGTCATGAATGATTAGCATAAAATATCTATCACCCTAAAAACTTTTTATTCTAGTAGGACTATACAAATGAGTATGAATACGATCAAGAACATCATTAGATTTGTCATTTATACTCTTAAAACAAGTTCTGACTTACTTTCCCATTTGACATTCCTTACATACCAGATTATAGGGCTTCACAATCTTAGGTATATCTCTAACTACCTCTTATGCCATAGCCAACTTTCATCAATTTATGCAATGCAATCAAAATTCACATGATACAACCTCTTATGCCATAGCCAACTCTCATCAATTTATGCAATCAAACATGTCTTCTCACTAGAGTTCAAATGAAAGATGTTACCTTTATTCTGAGTACTGGTTGTAATATCTAAATCGGATATGTTGATAATATTGCATTTTCCATCCTTCAATTTTAATTGAAATCCCTTATCCACCAACTATCCTACACTCAAATATTATGCCTTAAACCTTGAACATAATAAACATTATTAGTATCATGCTTACCATCAAATGATATAGTTCATCTTCCCTTGATCATGCATGCTTTGTCATCTCCAAATCTAACCAGACTGCCATCAAATTCTTGCAAATATAGAAACTTCCTTTTATCTCTAGTCATATAATGTGAACATACACTGTCTATCACCCATTCATCCTTGTCTTCAACTTTAGCAGCAAGGGCCTTTTCTTCAGGTACCGGATCATCTTCCTTGATAGCCAAGAATACCCATTCCTTTCCAATACCGAATGCACTAGCTGAATCTTGTGTTGGTTCATCATCAAAATCAGTCACACCTTCCTCATCCGCATAGTAGCATGATTTGTCTTTGTTCCTCCTGTACTTATAATTTTTCTAATAATCATGGTTAGGCCTAAATGATCTTCTAGCTCTTTCCTCAAAATTTGAAATCCTTTCAGGACATCTAGATGCAAAATGACCTATCTTATTACATGTGAAACATTTAAAAGGTTATTTTCCTTCATACTTACTTACTATCGGGCCTTTAGGTACTCTTCTAAAAAATAAGGCTTCAAGTTGCTCAAACTCTCCATCTTCTTTCTTCATTTCCTCCAGTTCCTTAACATATAAGGATTTCCAATCACTCTTGTTGGTAGATGATGTAGATGCATGAAAAGAGGTTCAAATTTTGCAACTCCAGAAGGATCAAATTCCTCAATCTCAAAAGAAAATAACTTACCAACCAAGGTATCCCTATTAATAGAGGTGTTTTCCATTGTTCTCAACTCATTAATTATAGTAGCCTTCATCTTATAAGCCGGTGGAAAATCTCTCAATACTTTAATAACTATTTCATCTTCACTCAGAGATCCACCATAGCACTGAATTCCTAGAACAATTTCAATAACTCTCTCCATAAAAGTAGTAATCCTTTCATCTTCTTCCATTTCCAGGTTCTCATATCTCACCTGGTAACCATCAAGTTTAGCAATTTTAATAGTAGGGTCACCTTCATTCAGAGTCTCCAATTTATCCCATGTAGCCTTTGCAGTTGATTTGTTAGTTAGTCCCATAACATGATGATCAGAAAGTGCACACAAAAGGGCTTCTCTATCTCTACAATCATTTTCAATGTCCTTATCCAAGCCTATCGGAGGAGGATTTCCAGATGTTGGATTATGACATGTATATCCTTTCACAATGATCTCCCAAATCTCCTTACCAAGACATTTTAGATGAGTCTATCTAAATCTTCCATACTCTATAATTTGTTCCATCAAGCATAGGAATTTCTCTCCAGAAAATAGCTGCAGATGAACTTGATGAGCTTGAACTATTAGATGCCATAGGATCTTCCTCAAGCAACTAAGATTTTGTAGAGAGGACCAAGCTCTGATACCAATTGTTAGACAAATCAGATAACTGGTGGACAACTGAGAGGGGGGGGTTGAATCAGTTGTCAACAAATTATAGAACATTAAGCATTAAAACCTTATTACCGGAATACATAAACCAAATACCAAAATAGAATATATAATAGTTAAGCACAAATATAAACCACATAACATTTACCAACCATCCACAAAAGATAACACCAAGATTTGTACATGGAAAACCCAGTAAGGCAAAAAACCACGGTGGGAAGCCTACCCACAGTTAGATAATACTTGTGTAGTAAGTATGTGATTACAAAAAGAGGGGCCTACACATGTAGGAAGGCCAATAGCCTATAGTGAACTGCTCATCATAAAAGGATCCTCACTAACTATAAAATAAATCTAGACTACAATCTAGAAAGAAGAGTGAACGGCAAGAATAGCATCTCCTATTCTCGAATATAGTTCGAGTTAGGCTCAGTACCAGAGGTATTAAACCTCTTTCATCAACCCAATTCGATCATCTATGATCAACAAAAACCTCTGCATCTGATTATAACCTTATTTGCACATAGATAATCCTATATCTCAAAAATTCATGATCTACAAAGAGATCTTACATCATATTTATACCAACCCGGGACCTAAACAATTCGGTTGGCCACCTAAAAGATAATACAATAAATTCATAACAAAAACCCACAATCCAATGATCAACCAAGTCGCCCTAAGATCGAAACAATATAATCCAATCAATAGATCCAACTGAAAACACATCGGTATCATCCACCAACATGTTACATAAATCGGTCCATAACCTAGCAAAATAAGATAGCATTAGGTCTAGTCCTAAATGCAAGATCACCGATCAATAGGAACACATAAAAGATAACCAACAACATCCCAAAATCCATCTAGAAGTTGCACCAACACCACTTATCAAGTGCATCAAAAGATCTTCAACAAAGCTCTATCGATAAAACCCTTACCGATGACCAAAAGGCTTACTAGAACAAATGATAGCTCCTAATTCATCAAATCCCAAACCAGCTGATTGTGATACACATCTGAATGGAATAAATGACAGATCCAAACTAATTCCACAAACTGAAGCATACTGGAGCATACCAGATCAATATCATAATCCAACTGCTCTATCGGAACCTACTAGAAACCGGTAAACAACAAAAACAACCATTGTTTCCATCAAAGACAAAACATCAATGCAACACATAATCAATTCCTCCAATTTCCAACCGGTGGGACAACAGTGAACTTTAAGACTTTGGGCTTGAGCACTCTTTCCCGTCCTAAAGAAGCAATAGAGGAATTTGTGACTTTATTGAAACTTCATTTCTTTCTTATCAATATTGTATCATTCTTACATTCTAAGTTAATCTATTAAAAAGAAATTTTAAGAATTATAACTACTCTTTATTGTAAATTATTTCCTAAAAAGAGAGGAAAAGAATAACATCTATCTTGAAAAAAGAAGATAGGATGATGTACCACCCATGTTAGAATAGGAGTTAATATTTATATCCTATTAGAATAGAGTAGTGAATCATAAGAGGAGCCTTCCCTAAATAATTAGGAGAGATTTAATCTCGTGTTGTTGTGGTTTAAACCATAATTTTGTAAACTCTTCCAACTTGCAAAATTTTCAACCAATAGTACCAAGGGGAATCAGGATCAGTTACATGTATTAATTTTAATGGAGTAATATCATATGTAGGGACCAAAAGGTTATCCACCAAGAGCTCACAATGAGTCATGTTTTGTGGAATATTGATCGAGGAGGTAATGGTAGCCATAACACCCGCAACTCGATTTTTTTCTCTTAATACTTGCTCAAAAGCTATCTCTATAATGTATTTCTTGAAGTCATCCACAATTTTATTATAAGGCATTTGTTTTTCATCCTTCGTTTGATAATAATCATTTATTTGATGAATTATAAGTTGAAAGTCCTCGAAAACATGAATGAAGAGGGGAAAATAGATTAGAAGGTCAAATGATAAAAAACATAATGAAATAAACATGCAAAATGCTAAAATATCATGAAAAGACCATTTCACCTTGTTGTTTTACCTTCTCCTTCGGATTGAGCTTGATGAAGTGAAGGCACCCCTTGATAACGCTCCACTTGATGTGCTCCTTTGATTTCTGGATGTGGATGGCTCTCCAATGTTGTGCACAAATGGAATGGATCTAGAAAATGACAAGGATGAGATGATCAAGTTGCCAAGATGATTTCCTGGGCTCAAAATGGCAGCATAAGCTTACTGGATTTTGAGATGTTTTGAATGAAGGGATGGAGCCCTTTATTTATAGGAAGAGGAGAGAAAAATAGATTTCTAGGATGGATTCGAGATGAAGGGCTAGGATTTACTTGTGAGCTCACACAAGGTCCAAGAGAGGGTGTGGAGACCAAGAAATGTGCCTTAAAGGCATTTCGTATCTCCACACTCCACAAGGTGCATTGGAGGAATTAAAAATTCTCCAAAAAAGGATATCATGGGGATTGGAGGAACAAAAAAAGAATTAAAAATTCCTTGGGAGAGGGGATGCCTGGAGGAATGTGAGATTTCAAAAATCTTACATTCACCTAGGAAAAGAGTATTTAAAGGCAAGGAGTTGACTTTGTGGCTAATCATGATGATTAGCCATTAATGATTCATTAGGAGGGGAATTAGAGGAAATGTTAGGTGGGATTAGGATAATTTGACTAGGAGAGAGAATGAGTGGAGGGAATTAAAAAAATTAGAAGAATAATGTTAAGTGAGTTTAGGGAGTTTCTAGAAGAATTTATTAGGTTAATGATGAATTAAGAAGATGATTTGTAGGAATCATGTAGGTTAACTAATTAATTGAAATTAATTAGCTAAGAGGAAGATTTGTGAGGATTTGATTTTTTAGAAGAATAAAGAAAGGGATTGATTTATTAAATAAATGAATCACATGCTATAGTGACAATATTAATTATATTTAATTAATATTGAGGAGAATTTGAATTAACATAATTAATTAATCAATTATGTGAAGAACTAAAAATAATTAAAATAATTATTTTTAAGTGTCTACATTTTGCCCTTCTTTGAAGCGAGGTGTGATGATGCATTGATTCAAAGAATAATCTTG
Source organism: Cryptomeria japonica (assembly GCF_030272615.1). NCBI lineage: Eukaryota > Viridiplantae > Streptophyta > Pinopsida > Cupressales > Cupressaceae > Cryptomeria > Cryptomeria japonica. Next base: position 439,161,988 of record NC_081411.1, on the reverse strand, counting down.
TTTTGGTGCTAATATTGGTTTGATAGGATGCCCCGACTCTTGATTGATAGATTATGGTATGGTGATGCCCCCTCGGGAGATCAATTGAGGTAATTGATCTTTGGAGTTTTGCGAGATTGATTTCCTGATAGATTTGATTTGATTTGATTGATAAGATCTAGATTCAGTCTAGTTTCAAGAAGGATCCATCCTATATAAGACAAACATGATCAAAGCATTTGGTTTCAGGAAGGATTCATCCTGTATAAGACATAATTGATCACAACGTCTAGTTTCACGAAGGATTCATCCTGTATAAGACATGATCGATCACAACATCTGGTTTCAGGAAGGATTCATCCTGTATAAGACATGATTGATCACAACATCTGGTTTTAGGAAGGATTCATCCTGTATAAGACATGATCAATCACAACATCTGGTTTCAGGAAGGATTCATCCTATATAAGACATGATTGATCACAATGTTTGGTTTTAGGGAGGATTCATCCTATATAAGACATGATCAGAGCATCGGGTTTCAAGAAGGATACATCCTGTATAAGACATGATCGATGAAAATGTTTGGTTTCAAGAAGGATTCATCTTGTATAAGACATGATTGATCACAATGTCTAGTTTTAGGAAGGATTCATCTTATATAAGACATGATTAGAGCGTCTGGTTTTAGGAAGGATACATCCTGTATAAGACATGAATCAGAATCAGAATTGATTATGTGAGGAAGAAAAATTAGGGTGGAAGGGATAAATGAAGAATAAATATGAAGCAGTCGTGAGGTATTTGGAAAGAAGAATACAAGATGCGAGACCATGGAGGAAAATGGGGGCAATTGATAACCCCATGGGATTATTGAGTTTAGGGTTTGATGGAATGATGGTGAGATTTTGTGCACAACAAATGTGGAGAGCCAACCTAGTTTGATGTTGCCCTGAGTGACTTGCACCACTGATTATAGAAATCAGGATACCGTGAGAAACCCAGGGCATGGACTGACTCTGTAGACAAATGGGAATTTCTTGCACACAACAATGCAAGTGTTAAGAAACACTAATACAAAGTTGTGGGTTTGTGCAAGGAAACTCTCAAACACACCGATACCTCTTGTACACAAGAAGGTAAGTGTTGATAAACACTAGTACCAGGTCACCGGTTTATACAAGAAGGATCCAAAACATGCCATACTATGAAATATGCCCTAGTATGCGCCTATCATAATGTACCTCGATATGAAAGAATCCAGGCAATCGTAAATAGTGGCAGTTGTAGGGCAAAAGATGCAAGTCTATATGAAAAGATCTAACAAAATCTAACAAGTCTCTTCCTTGTGATCAAATGATACCTCTTGCCAAGAGTAGAACTAGGATGGAGGATTAGGTTGCCAGGTGATGGAAGGAGTCATCCTTAGGGCAAAGTAGGCTTTTGGATTAGGCAAGTGATTTAATAGTTTTGGAGAGTGACCTGTGGACTTGGGATTATTTCTCAAGACTTCTTGAAGCTTACACAGAGGCATAAAAGCTCAGTTTCAATGGGACATTCCTTGTTCATGACTCAGGTGAAGACTCATCATCATACACATGTTTTATTGGGAGGCGAAAAAGAAGGAATGTTGCACATGGGTGGGCTAGATAGCAGATGATTTGTAGTATCGATATGATAGACAGTGGATCCGGTTATTTACCTTGGCACCTGCACATAGGTTTTCACCAAGGTACTTGTCCATAGCACCACCAAGTGGTCTTCTCCTATGGATGAATTGTTTTTCTTTCTTTTTCTATTTTTTTTTTTATTTTTTTGTGTCATAAGGCACCTGTTTGCCAGGTTTTTCATCAAAGTGACAATTTTTTTTTCAGGATCTTTTTCTCATTTTTTTTTTAATTGATTTTTTTTTTTTTTTACAATTTAAGACTTTTTGAGGACTAAGCATAAAATATTTTGAGGTGCATAATATTCATTGGATCATCCATAGGATCACCTTCAGGAGTAGCCAACTGATAAACTCCTGATTCATATTTTGCTGTGATTACATATGGTCCAAGCCAATTAGGCTCGAACTTGCCTTTCTTTTCTCTTTCTTGTAGATTTTTCTGATTCTCCATGAGGACAAGATCACCAACTTGGAATTCTCGAGTTCTGACTTTTTTATGATAACTCATGCACAGACAGTTTTGATATACCCAAAGATGATTCAAGGCCTTGAGGCGCCTTTCATCTAATAATTCTAGCTCTTGTAAGCAGGCAATTCTGTATTCTTCCTCTGGTAGGATGTTTTGCAGCAATACCCTTAGAGAGGGGATCTCGATCTCAATGGGAAGGATGGCTTCAGAACCGAATACTAGGGAATAAGGATTGTCGGGGTGCAAATGGAGGTGCGGTAGGCCCACAATGCAAGATGGATTTGGAGGTGCCAATCACGGCCCACTTCATTGACTGTCTTTTTGAGGATTTTTATTAGGGTTTTATTAGAAGCCTCAGCTTGGCCATTGCCTTGGGGGTAATATGGAGTGGAGAAGCGATGTTGGATGTTGAATTTTTGGTAGAGTTCTTTGACATCCTAGTTTTTAAATTGTTTACCATTATCTATGATGATAACTTTTGGGATGCCATACCGACAGATTAGGTAGTTCAGGATGAACTTGGATATTTGCTTGTCGGTGGTGAAAGTAAGAGGGATAGCCTCTACCCACTTGGTGAAGTATTTGGTGGCAGTGATAATGAATTTATGTCCATTGGAAGATGAAGGGTGGATTTTCCCAATGAGATCGAGCCCCCACTGCGAGAAGGGCCATGGTGTAATGAATGGCTACAATTCTTGTGACAGTGCATGAATCTTGTCGCCATGTTGCTGGCAAGGGATGCATTTCTTCACATAGTTGTATGCATCTTCTTCCATTTAAGGCCAATAGTATCCTGTTCTCAAAATTTTTTTAGCCAATGTGAGTCCACTTGAGTGTGCCCCACAGATACCCTCGTGTACTTTGCATAATGCCCATTCTGCTTCTTGTTTATCTAAACACCTTAGGAGGGAACCATCAAAATGCCTTCTGAACAAGGTGTCTGCAAGGATGGTGTAACGGGAACATCGGCAGATGAAGGTTTGTTGTTGGGTTTTGGTGAGGAGTGGGGGAATGGTGTTGTCTTTGAGGAAAGCGAAGGTTTCTTGGTACCAATGGGACTCGGGACCAATGAGAACACACACCATTTCAGACTCTGGTAGGTCATATGTTGGTATAAACAATTGATCGACCAAGAACTCACACTTCTGACTGTGTGCTGGAATTTGAAGGAGGGAGCCGATGGTGGCCATTGCATCTGCAGCCCTGTTGTTTGTTCATGGGATTTGATCAAACTTGATTGCCATGAAATGTTGCTTAAGATCTTCAACCATGGTATGGTAGGGAAGGATTTTATCATCTTTTATCTGGTATTCATCATTGACTTGTTTTATGATGAGCTAGGAATCACCATAGACTTGTAATTCCTTTATTTTCCAGTGGATAGCCAAGCATAAACCTGTGATGAGGGCCTCATATTCTGCTATGTTGTTGGTACATGCAAAGGCTATCTTGTATGATTTTGGGATGCCATCTCCTTGAGGTGTGACCAATAATATTCCTACCCCTAATCCATTTTGAGTGTAGGAGCCATCAAAATATAATTGCCATGTGGAGGATGTGGTAACAGTCATAATGAACTCATCTGGTAATTCTGTGAGAAGAGGATGGTCACCTAGAAGTGGAGCTTCAGCCAACTGATCTGCAATGAATTGTCCCTTGATTGCTTTTCTGTCTACATATTCAATGTCAAACTCACTTAAGAGCATGACCCATTTAGTCGTTCGGCCAGTGAGAGTAGCTTTGGACAAGAGATATTTCAGTGCATCGATCTTAGCAATTAGTTTTGTTTTGTTGTTTAGCATATAGTGTTGGAGTTTTTATGTGCTAAACACCAATGCCAAGCATGCTCTTTCAATGGGGGTATAATTGATTTCATACCCTACCAGTGTACGACTAATGTAGTAAATGGATTGCTCTTGTAGTGTCCACCCTTGATTCGACTTATTTTGGCTAGAGTTGACTTTTATATTTTGTTTGATAGACTTATCTAGACTATATTTTGATGATATGGATGATGATTACTCATGTGCTTCAGTGACTTATGATTGATGTTAGATACTATTGGACATATGCTATTTTGATGATCTATATGGATGTTGGTATTATCATGATTCATCATGTGATTTGATGATACATGTACTTGATGGACTTTATATGCTCACTATGTGATGGATTATTGATAGATTAGACTTATCATGGTTTTTGATGATGATTATGATTACACTAACCCTACTTTGTGATTACATATGATGAGATGTTTATGAGATGTGTTTGACTATTGTTTGACTATCTTCGTGATAGAGACGATTCTACATCACTCATTGCAAGCGGGATGTGTCGTTGCGATTCTCTATCACTTGCTTGTTCTATATATGTATATGTATATGTTGTGTTATCATTTTGTGGTTGCAGGATTTTGCAGGTACCAGACATCAACTCCACCTGGCTTCACAAGTCTGAGCGTGTCTTTAGTTCCAATGGCTTATGTGGTTTGGAGATGGCATGAGATTCCCCTCACATACTCTAGGTCCAAGTTGTTCACCTTGTTTAGTCAGCATCTTGGCATAATTCGCCATGTCAGTTAGTAAACTAGGTCCTTTGGTATTGTGAGTCCAGTTTATGCCAGTTGATTTACTTGATGATGTTAGAGTAATTATGTGTAGTTTTCTATTTGGAAATGTTTGTTTTAATGTATTTAATTTATAAGTTTTCAATATTTAATTATTTGATATTTATATTTATTTGATAATTAACATTTATTGATTTTATGATTATTTTAATATTTGATAAGCTTTATTGTTGTTTAATATTTATTTAATATTTGCAACTAATCTTTAATGGTATTTGACTATTTAACTATTTATTTGACTTTTTATGATTTAACATTTATTTGACATCTTTTATCTATTTGGTTCTTTAATTTATTTTATTGGCTTTTGGTTTAATTGATTTTAATTCCCTTTTGGATTAAATTTATTTTCATCTTATATTTATTTAATAGTTTGACTTTTTATTTCTAAGTGGGTGTATGAGCACAATAAATTAAATAAATAAATAAAAACAATCCCACTTAGTTGAATAAGTATATTTTATTTACTTTACCTACCCTTCACTCTCATTGGTTAAATTCAAAATAAGTGAATAAATTATATTATATGGTGGGTTGGTAAAATATACTCCAAAATGGAATATTTTTATTGGCTGAAATTGAGGCTAGGGTTTTTGGATTATTGTTGCTTTTAATTTTCATTCCCGTGAAGTTTTTCGGTTGGATTTTTGCTATTCTCTGGAAAAATCTCCAGCAAGTTTTCTTCCTTGGTTTTGGATTGCTGCACTTTTGGTTTTTGGCTGGAGCTTGATTGGATTTTGGTTTGGCTTGTGGGAGCTCTTCTTCAACTACAAACCATCACACAAGTTGTAGGTTGGAGGCTTCTCCATTGGTTTCTTGTTTTGCTTTCAAATTTTGAAACTTGTATGCTCCATGTTTGATTTGATTAAAAAAAATAATAATAATAATTTGGCTTATGCATTCTCTTTAATCTTCCTAAATTTGGAATGGGTAGCCATGAGATTTTAGATTCTTTGTTTGGTTTATAGTTCTGGAAATAATGCTTCCTGTGCATTGCTGTGAATATTCAACATGAGGAATATCTTGCAGATTTTGTATATGTCTTGTGTGAATTATTTTAATAAGATCTCTAATGTATGTTAAGGAGATTTAAACCTGGTAGATAAGTTCTTATGGAGATTGTGAATCTAGGAAAGAGGAGAGTCTTTGTGAGCTCCCAATCTGGCTCTACTGTAGAGGAGACTCACAGGATTTTTTTTTCCTTTTTTTTATTTTCACATCCCCTTGTGAATGGATGTTATTGGTTATGTGGAATGTCTTTTAAAATGTATTTGGGTCATATATTATGCTTTCTATATTTTAAGATTCAAGGTTGTAGTATTTCCTCAGTTTTTGACAGTGCTGGAGATGTTCTTCCTCCAAAAGTCTGCATTATGTTTTCAATTGGAGTTGCTTGGGTGAATTTTATTATTTTATTTTGTTCACATATTCTTATAGTTTATTTCGTGTCGATTCCAATGAGTATAAATACATCATATTTGGCTATTTATATTTCGAGCATTTTTGATTTCACACTTAAGTAGTTTTCTGCCAAAATTTACCTTTTTTTTTTATGCGCTAAAATATCAGTCATATGTGCCATTATGTGTATTTTTAAAGTTTTGTCCAGTTTGAAATCTATTTGAGGTCAGTTGGATTTGGGGTTATACCAGAGGCTTTTTGAGGGCATTTATGATGTTGTTTAAAATTATTTATGATTGGTGATGTCTTCATATGATTTATTTATTTTTGTTTTTTATGCATTTTACTCCATTTGAGTTGTTTGTGTTTCCTCTCTTGTTGATGCACCAAAGAGAGAGATTGAGATTCTTGTGATTATGTTCCAACAAGTGGATAGGCCTTGTTGAGATTATGTGATGATTCATTTCAAATTTGATGGCATTTCTTATGGCCTTGATATGTTTATTTGGCCAAGAGGCTCATTGATTTTTGGTTCTCATGATGTTAACTTTCTCATGTTTCATGATTATGAGATGATATTGTTGCATATGGATTATTTGTGATTTCAGATTTGTTTATATTATCATATCCAATTATGATTCTAGAGCCTCTTGTGTTTTCATGTTTGAGACCATGTTAGGGGGGAGTGGGCTTCCTTGTGATGACCAGTGTCACAAGAGATAGGCTTGCATGAGGTTCTTTGTAAGGATGCATGAAGTGTAGACCACCAGGGCACATTGGCGTTTTTCATAATTTGTAAATAAGTGATAACCTAATAATTGATGGGTTGGGTAGTTAGATTAATTAATAAGATGATAAATTGATTGTGCCTCATGACTTAGTCCTAGGGAGGATGTTTTAGGATAAGCATGAGAAGGTCGTGAAGATGGTAAGCTAATCTCCCTTAGTCTCTCATAGGTTGAGATGGCTCCACATGTCCATCAGGCTAGCACCTTGTGTTATTATGTTATTGTGTTATGAGGATGGCATGTGATGACACTCCACTCCTACATGTGTTTCCCCTTATTTATTTATGGTTATTCTTATTGGATGCACTTATGTCTTGATGAGTTTTATGCCTCTGGGAGTTCATTCTTGGTATATTGTGTAAGTTCTTGCTTGAGAGTCTTTGTGTGGTTAGTCTCCTTGGTTTTAGGTGCTAGCTTAGGTTTAGATTGTGTGTTGAGACTTTGTGTCATCTCCTAGCATGGGGGGTGGTTCCTTTGGTTCCCCATGGTCGGGAGGCTGGTGCTTTTTAGCCATTGGGATGTTCTTTTGGATTCTACTTGCGTGGACGTGGATTCTTCTTCATGATGTACTATGGATGTACCTTATAGCAGATTTATGTAATGGATAAGATAAAATGTATGTAATGTAACACTTTTTGTATATCATAGATAGAATCTTGTAGTAGAAAGAGCTATGCTCATGATGTATTTAATGTACTTATATTTGTAGATGAATTGTAGTTGGAAATTGGAATTAAGGCCTAGTTGTATTGTACTATTGTAGAGAGGTGATCTTATGAGTCATGGAAATGAATGGATTATAGTTGGAATAGAATGGAATTGCATTATGGATCAATTGTATTATCTCATGGGATGATTAGAGGCTAGTTAGAATGTTAAATAATCTTGAAAGAGGAATGTTCATGGAGTAATAAATGAATATGTTATAGGATGTTAAATGGATTTAGTAAACATGTATGATTCATATAGATGCATTGGTAGAAAGAAAATTATGCATATCATGGGAAGTAAGTAATGTTGCAGGTTGCATATCTCATGAGTAGATAATTATATTATGATGCAATAATGAAGGTGAAATATATCTTTCACATGCGTAGTATGCCATTATGGAAATGAATTTAAGTAATGGTGCTAAAGTACCCTAGGGAAAGATTAATGATGTTGTGATATTTCCTCTTGCGTTAATTCATGAAATGAGTAATGATATATGTTCATATTGGTTAATTGATGAATGAATGTAAATAGGTAGAGATGTTATGTGTTGCATTAATTGTTATTAAATGTTAATTAAAAAAAATTATCTCCATTTCTATATTTTTGTTTAGTTTCTTTAGGGTATTTTGGTGGGCATTAAAACTTGGTATTAGAGCCCATGTTCAACACTGGGTACTCTGGTTTGGATTGAGCCCATTGTGCATTTTAGCATTTGGCATGGGGTAGCCCAGCGGTTTTATCCCTGCTATTTATTTTCTTGTTATAGTTTTCTTAGATGTTTAGCTTATAGTCTCCTTTGCATTTTTTCCTAGATAAGATGCCTGTTAGGGGTAGAGATCATTGTCGTGTCGGTTGTATGGGTACTCATAGGAACCCTCACCCTGAGGTTTTTGAAGAGTCACACCATGAAGAACAGGAGCAGGAGCAGCCTAGAGATGATCTGATCCCACAGTTGGTGAACGTGCTTCTGGAGCTTCTTGGTTGCCTAGGACCGAGACAAGAGGAGAACCAGCATGATAGATCTCATCATTTAGAGCATCGAGAGAGAGAGCATTCATGTTCTCCTAGGAGGAGAATTGAGGTGGATCAGGAGGCACTTATAGCTAGTCACATCAGGGATCTGAATAGGACTCATCCTCCTACATTTGATGGCTTAGGTAGTGGCATGGAGGCAGAGACTTGGTTATTGGACTTAGGTAGGTGTTTTGCTATGCACCAGTGTAGTAGTAACACCAAGGCAAGATGTGCGATTTTGCATCTTCACGATTTTGCGACGACATGGTGGCACATGGAGGAACAGAAGTTGCATTTGGACATAGCAACAATATCATGGGAGTTATTCGTGGAGAGGTTTCATGCTAGATTTCTTTCAGATCATTGGAGGTAGAGGAAGGTTGATGAGTTCCATGATTTGAGACAACAAAGGATGACTATGGAGCAGTATAAGCATAGATTCTTCGAGCTTAGACAGTATGCTAGGTATGCAAATGATGAGCTGATGTTGATCCAGCACTTTGTTAGAGGTCTGAATGATCGTATTGGTGGAGAGGTTCGGATGCATGAACCTAAGACCTTAGAGATAGCAGTGGAGAAGGCGAGACTAGCAGAGGAGAATCTTTCATTAGCATCAGGAGGAGCGACTGGAGGACAGACAGTTATTGCACCTGTTATAGGATCTACGATGAGAGGACCACAACAACAGTCTGCAGGATATGCTAGGAGCCATCCTTCTTCTTTTCGTAGTGGTCAGTGGTTTAAGAAGAGGTTTTCTCAGGGACAGAGCTTTGCTCGAGGTGCCAGATTTTAGGTTGATAGGAGTCACAATCGTCAGCGTGATAGGAGACCTACTCCTTCCTAGCCAGTGCAGAGTTCACAACCAACTTCTAGTAGAGGCAGTGTTCAGCAGTCAAGTACAACACTAGGTAGTAGAGTGTTTGTCAGGAGAGATTGCTTTGCATGTGGACAACTAGGTCACATTGCCATTCATTATCCTCAGCGTACTTCTTAGATGTCAGGGCAGAAAAAGCCAGCTACTTCTGAGCCTACAATTGGAGATGCAGGTAGGTCTCATCACATTTTTGTGGCAGTTGATAACCATCAGGCTAAGCATCAGGCCACCATTGTAGAGACATCAGGTGTGATAGGTGGTATCTCTTGTTCCGTGTTATTTGATTCTGGAGCATCAGACTCCTTTATTTCTCCTTTTCTAGTAGAGTGATGTGGGCTTGCTATGGCAAAGCAAGACAATAGGTGGCAGGTAGAGTTAGCTACTGGGTCCAAAGTGGTAGTGGATTCCCTTGTGCTCAAATGTCCTTTAGTTTTAGGAGGATGCCAGACTTTTGTGGATCTTCGTGTTATGTATTTGGGATCTTATGATGTAGTTCTTGGTATGGATTGGCTTGGATCTCACCAAGTGCAGATAGATTGTAGAGGTAAGAGAGTGCAGTGGAAGGATGATAGTGGGAAGAGTGTGGAGATTGTAGGTATACAGAGACCTATCTCTCTTCGCATGATTTCTGCTATGCAGATGAAGAGGTGTGTGCGTAAGGGTTGCCAGTTGTTTGCGGTTAGAGTGAAGGATGTGGATGGGGAAGTTAGCTTAGAGGATTTATTGCAGCAGCATCCCATTCTTTAGGAGTTTGCAGATGTTTTTCCTCATGAGATTCTGGGTATGCCCCCTCGGCGAGATATAGATTTCAGGATTGATCTGCTGCCAGGAGCTGAGCCTATTTCTAAAGCTCCCTATCGGATGACCATGCAGGAGTTGGATGAGTTGAGAGTTCAATTAGAGGAGTTGTTGGCGAAGGGATTTATTTGTCCTAGTGTGTCCCCTTGGGGTGCACTTGTGCTATTTGTGAAGAAGAAGGATGGATCTCTTCGATTATGCATTGATTACAGACAGCTTAATAAGGTGAAAGTGAAGAACTGATATCCCTTACCTCGGATAGATGATTTATTTGACCAAATTAAGGATGCCAAAATATTCTCTAAGATTGACCTTAAGTCCGAGTATCACCAGTTGAGGATTCAGGAGGCAGACATTCATCGTATAGCTTTTTGTACTAGATATGGTCATTATGAGTTCACAGTGGTACCTTTTGGTCTCACGAATGCACCTTCGATTTTCATGAGCTTGATGAATGGTGTATTCTGGTTGTATTTGGATAGATTTGTATTAGTATTTCTGGATGATATTTTGATTTATTTGAGATCGGTTGAGGAGCATGAGGATCATGTGAGGTAGGTTTTATAGTGTCTTAGGGAGAATTAACTATACACCAATTTGGCAAAGTGTGATTTCTTCTAGACAAAGGTGAGGTATCTTGGTCATGTGATTTCTGGAGAGGGTACCACAGTTGATCCCTCAAAGATTCAGGCATTTGTTGATTGGCCAGCACCCACTAATGTGGGAGAGGTGCATAGTTTCATGGGTTTAGCAGGATATTATCGCAGATATGTTTAGGATTTCTCTAGGATAGCTCATCCTATCACTTCTCTTCAGAGAAAAGGGAAGAAGTTTGTCTGGATAGAGTAGTGTGAGAAAGTATTTTAGATCCTTAAGGAGCGTTTGACCAGTGTACCTATTTTAGCAGTACCAGATCCTTTGGGAAATTTTGTGGTGTGCACAAATGCTTCTTTGGAGGGTCTAGGAGCAGTATTGATGCAGGATGGTCGTGTGATTGCATATGAGTTGTGCAAACTTAAGAATCATGAGCAGAAACTATCCCACCCATGATCTTGAGTTAGCGGTAGTGGTTCATGCTTTGGTTAGGTGGAGGCACTTTCTTCTTGGACATAGATTTGAGTTGCACAGTGATCATCACAGTTTGCAGTATATCTTCACGCAGCCGAATTTGAATGCTAGGAAGAGGTGTTGGATGGAGTTCTTATGCGAGTACAACTTTGAGGTGAGATATATTCAGGGTAAGGAGAAAGTGGTAGCAGATGCTTTGAGTCGCAAGAGGCATGAGATTTCACCAATGTCTCTTAGTGCTCTTCCTTCAGATGTATGGTATCAGGAGATTATTGCAGAGGTTGCCGCAGGTAGAGCTCTTGAGGGCAGATATGCAGGTTACTCAGTAGAATCAAATAGACTTCTTAGGCATTTGGGATGCATTTATGTTCCACCATCAGATGGTCTTCGAGTTTTGATCATGTCGGAGGCACATCATGCACCTTACTCGGCACATCTAGGTGTCAAGAAGATGCATGTGGATTTGAAATAGATATATCATTGGTCTGGTATGAGGAGAGATATTGCAGATTTTGTGGCATGTTGCCTAGAGTGTCAGCGAGTGAAGGTAGAACATCACCATCCCGCAGGATTATTACAGTCACATTTGGTTCCAGGATGGAAATGGGATATTATATCTATGGATTTTATAGTTGGATTGCCCATGTCTTCACATTGTCATGATGCTATTATGGTCACTGTAGACAGATTGACCAAAGTAGCACACTTTTCTCTGATCAAGTCTTCATATACAGCAGTGACAGTAGCTCGAGTTTTCTTGGAAGGAGTTGTGAGGTTGCATGGTATTCCTCGGTGGATCATATCCGATCATGATCCAGTGTTCACATCAGCATTCTGGACAACTCTTCAGCATGATTTGGGTACAGAGTTGAACTTTAGTTCAACTTATAACCCTGAGACAGATGGGCAGACAGAGAGGGTGAACTAGGTATTGGAGGATATGTTGAGGATGTACGTAATGGATCAATAGTCTCGTTGGGAGGACTACCTCTATTTGGTTGAGTTTGTGTACAATAATGGTTACCATAGCTCTATAGGTATGTCTCCTTATCGGGCGTTATATGGTAGACAATGTCGCACGCCCTTGAGTTGGGATCGTTTAGAGGATAGAGTGCATATCAGATTAGAGATGTTGCAGGATATGGAGGATTGGGTGGCTCACATTAGAGAGCATTTGTTGGCTACTCAGGATAGATAGAAGAAATATGCGGATGTTCATCGAGTGGAAAGGCAATTCTCTATTGGTGACAGGGTATTTTTGAGAGTTCGCCCATGAAAGAGTCTGATCCATTATGGGAAAGGATCTAAGTTAGCACGTCAGTTTGTTGGACCTTTCAAGATTCTAGAGCGGATTGGTCCTGTGGCTTATCATCTTGCCTTGCCGCCTAGCTTGTCCTGCATCCATGATGTCTTTCATGTTTCAGTTTTGAGGTTATATCATCCTGATATTTCATCTGTGTTGGATTGGAATGTTTTGTAGGCCGAGGACGGGTAGCTTTTTATGGAGCCCATGCGCATTCTTCAGCATAGAGAGATGTCAATCAGAGGCCGGAGCGTAGAGCAAGTAAGGGTCCAGTGGGATCCAATTGATGATTCTTTAGCTACATGGGAGGATGTAGTGTGAATGAGAGAGCTATATCCCTATTTGTTCTCAGGCTTCCAGGAGTAAGCCTAGGCAAAGCGGGGGAGGATGTAGTGTCCACCCTTGATTCGACTTATTTTGGCTAGAGTTGACTTTTATATTTTGCTTGATAGACTTATCTAGACTATATTTTGATGATTTCGATGATGATTACTCATGTGCTTCAGTGACTTATGATTGATGTTAGATACTATTGGACATATGCTATTTTGATGATCTATATGGATGTTGGTATTATCATGATTCATCATGTGATTTGATGACACATGTACTTGATGGACTTTATATGCTCACTATGTGATGGATTATTGATAGATTAGATTTATCATGGTTTTTGATGATGATTATGATTACGCTAACCCTACTTTGTGATTACATATGATGAGATGTGTTTGACTATTGTTTGACTGTCTTCATGATAGAGACGATTCCACATCACTCATTGCGAGCAGGATGTGTCATCGCGATTCTCTATCACTTGCTTGTTCTATATATGTATATGTATATCTTGTGTTATCATTTTGTGGTTGTAGGATTTTGTAGGTACCAGACATCGACTCCACCTAGCTTCACAGGTCTGAGCATGTCTTTAGTTCCAATGGCTTATGTGGTTCGGAGATGGCATGAGATTCCCCTCACATACTCTAGGTCTAAGTTGTTCACCATGTTTAGTCAGCATCTTGGCATAATTCGCCATGTCAGTTAGTAAACTGGGTCCTTTAGTATTGTGAGTCCAATTTATGCGAGTTCATTTACTTGATGATGTTAGAGTAATTATGTGTAGTTTTATATTTGGCAATGTTTATTTTAATGTATTTAATTTATAAGTTTTCAATATTTAATTATTTGATATTTATATTTATTTGATAATTAACATTTATTGATTTTATGATTATTTTAATATTTGATAAGCTTTATTGTTGTTTAATATTTATTTAATATTTGCAACTAATCTTTAATGGTATTTGACTATTTAACTATTTATTTGACTTTTTATGATTTAACATTTATTTGACATCTTTTATCTATTTGGTTCTTTAATTTTTATTTTTTTTAGCTTTTGGTTTAATTGATTTTAATTCCCTTTTGGATTAAATTTATTTTCATCTTATATTTATTTAATAGTTTGACTTTTTATTTCTAAGTGGGGTGTATGAGCACAATAAATTAAATAAATAAATAAAAACAATCCCACTTAGTTGAATAAGTATATTTTATTTACTTTACCTACCCTTCACTCTCATTGGTTAAATTCAAAATAGGTGAATAAATTATATTATATGGTGCATTGGTAAAATATACTCCAAAATGGAATATTTTTATTGGCCGAAATTGAGGCTAGGGTTTTTGGATTATTGTTGCTTTTAATTTTCATTCCCGTGAAGTTTTTCGGTTGGATTTTTGCTATTCTCTGGAAAAATCTCCAGCAAGTTTTCTTCCTTGGTTTTGGATTGCTGCACTTTTGGTTTTTGGCTGCAGCTTGATTGGATTTTGGTTTGGCTTGTGGGAGCACTTCTTCAACTACAAACCATCACATAGGTTGTAGGTTGGAGGCTTCTCCATTGGTTTCTTGTTTTGCTTTCAAATTTTGAAGCTTGTATGCTCCGTGTTTGATTTGATTAAAAATAATAATAATAATAATTTGGTTTATGCATTCTCTTTAATCTTCCTAAATTTGGAATGGGTAGCCATGAGATTTTAGATTCTTTGCTTGTTTTATAGTTCTGGAAATAATGCTTCTTGTGCATTGTCGTGAATATTCAACATGAGGAATATCTTGCAGATTTTGTATATGTCTTGTGTGAATTATTTTAATAAGATCTCTATTGTATATTAAGGAGATTTAAACGTGGTAGATAAGTTCCTAATGAGATTGTGAATCTGGGAAAGAGGAGAGTTTTTTTGAGCTCCCAATCTGGCTCTACTGTAGAGGAGACTCATAGGATTTTTTTTTCCTTTTTTTAATTTTCACATCCCCTTGTGTATGGATGTTATTGGTTATGTGGAATGTCTTTTAAAATGTATTTGAGTCATATATTATGCTTTCTATATTTTAAGATTCAAGGTTGTAGTATTTCCTCAGTTTTTGACAGTGCTGGAGATGTTCTTCCTCCAAAAGTCTGCATTATGTTTTCAATTGGAGTTCCTTGGGTGAATTTTATTATTTTATTTTGTTCACATATTCTTATAGTTTATTTCGTGTCGATTCCAATGAGTATAAATACGTTATATTTGGCTATTTATATTTCGAGTAGTTTTGATTTCACACTTAAGTAGTTTTCTACCAAAATTTACCTTTTTTTTTTATGTGCTAAAATATTAGTCATAGGTGCCATTATGTGTATTTTTAAAGTTTTGTCCAGTTTGAAATCTATTTGAGGTCAGTTGGATTTTGGGTTATACTAGAGGCTTTTTGAGGGCATTTATGATGTTGTTTAAAATTATTTATGATTGGTGATGTCTTCATATGATTTATTTATTTATTTATTTTTGGTATGCATTTTACTCCATTTGAGTTGTTTGTGCTTCCTCTCTTGTTGATGCACCAAGATTGAGATTCTTGTGATTATGTTCCAATAAGTGGATAGGCCTTGTTGAGATTATGTGATGCATCATTTCAAATTTGATGGCATTTCTTATGGCCTTGATATGTTTATTTGGCCAAGAGGCTCATTGATTTTTGGTTCTCATGATTTTAACTTTCTCATGTTTCATGATTATGAGATGATATTGTTGTTTGCATATGGATTATTTGTGATTTCAGATTTGTGTATATTCTCAGAACCAATTATGATTCTAGAGCCTCTTGTGTTTTCATGTTTGAGACCATGTTAGGGGGGAGTGGGCTTCCTTGTGATGACCGGGGTCATGAGAGATAGGCTTGCATGAGGTTCCTTGTAAGGATGCATGAAGTCTAGACCACCAGGGCACATTGGAGTTTTCCATGATTTGTAAATAAGTGATAACCTAATAATTGATGGGTTGGGTGGTTAGATTAATTAATAAGATGATAAATTGATTGTGCCTCATGACTTAGTCCTAGGGAGGATGTTTTAGGATAAGCATGAGAAGGCCGTGAAGATGGTAAGCTAATCTCCCTTAGTCTCTCATAGGTTGAGATGGCTCCACATGTCCATCAGGCTAACACCTTGTGTTATTATGTTATTGTGTTATGAGGATGGCATGTGATGACACTCCACTCCTACATGTGTTTCCCCTTATTTATTTATGATTATTCTTATTGGATGCACTTATGTCTTGATGAGTTTTATGCCTCTGGGAGTTCATTCTTGGTAAATTGTGTAAGTTCTTGCTTGAGAGTCTTTTTGTGGTTAGTCTCCTTTGTTTTAGGTGCCAGCTTAGGTTTAGAGGGTGTGTTGGGACCTTGTGTCATCTCCTAGCATGGGGGTGGTTCCTTTGGTTCCACATGGTCGGGAGTTTGGTGCTTTTTAGCCATTGAGATGTTCTTTTAGATTCTACTTGCATGGACATGGATTCTTCTTCATGATGTACTATGGATGTACCTTATAGCAAATTTATGTAATGTAACACTTTTTGTATATCATAGATAGAATCTTGTAGTAGAAAGAGCTATGCTCATGATGTATTTAATGTACTTATATTTGTAGATGAATTGTAGTTGGAAATTGGAATTAAGGCCTAGTTGTATTGTACTATTGTAGAGAGGTGATCTTATGAGTCATGGAAATGAATGGATTATAGTTGGAATAGAATAGAATTGCATTATGGATCAGTTGTATTATCTAATGGGATGATTAGAGGCTAGTTAGAATGTTAAATAATCTTGAAAGAGGAATGTTCATGGAGTAATAAATGAATATGTTATAGGATGTTAAATGGATTTAGTAAACATGTATGATTCATATAGATGCCTTGGTAGAAAGAAAATTATGCATATCATGGGAAGTAAGTAATGTTGTAGGTTGCATATCCCATGAGTAGATAATTATATTATGATGCAATAATGAAGGTGAAATATATCTTTCACGTGCGTAGTATGCTATTGTGGAAATGAATTTAAGTAATGGTGCTAAAGTACCCTAGGGAAAGATTAATGACGTTGTGATATTTCTGCTTGCGTTAATTCATGAAATGAGTAATGATATATGTTCATATTGGTTAATTGATGAACGAATGTAAATAGGTAGAGATGTTATGTGTTGCATTAATTGTTATTAGATGTTAATTAAATTTTTTTTATCTCCATTTGTATATTTTTGGTTTAGTTTCTTTAGGGTATTTTGGCGGGCATTATAGTTCTTTCCCGTGATCATCTGTCAATGCCAATTATGCCCGCAATGCCACTACAGTAGCGCATATATACAAAATAAGGGGTTTTCTAGGAGCAGGAAGCATCAATATCGGAGGTGATGCTAGATATTCTTTTAGTTTCTCAAAGGCCTTTTGGCATAAGCAGTCCCATTTGAATTTTGTGTCCTTGTGCAAGAGGTGTGCAAATGGATGACACTTATCTGATAGTTGTGAAATGAAATGTCTGACAGACTAGAGTTTTCCCTAGAGACTGCATAGTTGTCTGAGAGTTTTTGGTGGAGGCATTTCCATGATAGCTTTTACTTTTGTGGGATCGACCTCGATGCCTCTGTGGGAAACAATGAATCGTAATAGTTTTCCTGATGTGACTCCAAACACACTTTTTTGGATTCAACCGTAGTTTGTATTTTTCTAATCTTTCAAAGATCTTCTTTAGAATGGGGATGTGTTCTTTTCTTGTCTTAGATTTGCCTAGTAGATCATCCACATAGTCCTCCATAATTTTGTGTAAGAGGTCATGAAAAATTGTTGTCATTGCACTTTGGTATGTAGGACCAGTATTTTTGAGACCAAAAGGCATGACCCGATAACAAAAAGTCCCCAATGGTGTTGTGAATGTAGTTTTATGCTGATCCTCATCTGCAATCCTGATTTGGTTGTATCCAGAGAATCCATTTGTAAGCGACAACATCTCATGTCCTGCTGTAAGGTCCATAATCATATCTATGTTTGGGAGTGGGAAATCATCTTTAGGACAAGCTATATTTAGATCTCTAAAATCTGTGCAGATGCGGATGCCCCCAGCAGGTTTTTTGATAGGTACAATGCTGGAGACCCATTCAGCATAATCTATTGGTTTGATAAATTTTGCGTCTAACATCTTTTGGAGTTCCACCTTGACTAGGAGTGCAATATGTGGGTGCATTTTGCGCAATTTTTGTTTTACAGGTTTTGCATTTGGGCAGATGGCAAGATTGTGAACTACCAAGGCAAGATCCAACCCTAGCATATTGGAATAGGACCATGCAAAATTGATTTTTACCTCTGTAAGGAAGTTGATGAAGTCTTGTTTCTCTATTTTTGTGAGGGATTTGGCAATGAGCACATTTTTCGGAATGACTTTGGTGCCCATGTTGATGCTGTCTGTTTCTTCTATCAACAAATTTGATTTGTCTTGTGGAAGGTAACCAATGGTAGGGAGGTCAAATCCCTCATTGTTAAGTGCCTTTTCCAAGTTTTCACTTTCAGATACACCCTTTATTTTTATTTTTTGCTCATCCAAAGGTGCCTTAGGGAGGTTTTCACCTAGGGAATCATGTCTTTTCCTTTTATTATCTTTTTTGTGGCTAAGGGCATTGACCTGACTACCAAAGTATCCCTTTTCATGTAATTGAATACCCTCGATTCTATTACAATCTTCCAGATTTTGCGCTGTCAGGAGAGCAATGAGAGCATTATCATCGGTGTAGATATCTAAAGTGGGTTTGTCTCATTGGCCCCAATCAATGAGTTCAGGATGGACAAGATGTAGCTCATGTGAAGTGGGAAGGGTTACGGGGGTGATGGTATTGATATAAGAGTCCAAGAAGATATCTTTCTCGTATTCATAAGGCATTTCGTGGAATTCCTCTTCATCGGCGCTTTTGATATCCGAAGAAGGACTAGAAGGGGCACTAGCAATAGTAATCTTAGGCACCAGGGTGTACCCCAAGCCTCTATTGTATCTGTAGGAGATAGGATTTATGGGTGCTGTTCTTCTTTTCTCCTCTGGTCCTAGGCCATGTCCTTTGTAACCCATTTTTTTAACTATGGCAGATGCTTTTGGGTACATTGTTTTGGATATTCTTGCTGGATCTTCATCCTCTTCCTTGTACAGCCATGAAGAGATATCTTCTTCAAGGCTCTCATTGCTAGAAGGTGGTGTTTTGGCATTGCATGACTGGTTTTGGGTCCTTTTTGATCACTTTTGGTTTTCCAAATGACTTAGGAGAGTGATGAGAATGGCTATGGGATAGAATAGCCTAGTCTATGCTCCTTGATCCTCTCCTTGGATCACCAGGTGTTTCAACCACACCCTAGGGTCTCTAGGACTTCCCTTGCTTGAGGAATCCCCTAACCTTGCCCAATCCACCCACCAACAATAAGTGTTTCTTCTCCAAAAGTCTCACCTACTCACAAGCTCCAAAATAACCCTCACATAGGCTAATGAGGGTTTAGCTCCTCCTTCACCTTCTTAGGTCCTAGCAAGGATTGGATAGGTCTCTAACATGGTCCTCCATCCATTCATGTTCCCCCAAGAGGTTTTAACCTTCCTTTTCCTTACCGATCTCACTATTTTTCTTTTTTCATTCAAAATAGGGCTACAAGGAATGTGCCCAATTAGGCCTCCATTCCGGACTTTTAGGGCTCCCTCTTGAAAAATATGCACACACTTGTAAACCTTCCAAAAAGGACTACTAATCATTTGGCAAGGGCTCAAATATTTTCATTTTTTTGGGCCTCCAAGTGTTTGTACACTGCCCTAGGTGAATTTTGGGGTTTTTAAGGGTTTTTACAAGGGTTTTAAGGCCTGCTTGGGTCACAATGATGGTTTATTGTCTTTGCCACCTTATCTAGATTGGTGGAAGCTCCTCCTTCTCACCAATGGTGCTTCACACATCCCTCTTCACCTCCTCCAAAGGGTGCCTCCCTCCTTGTCATACCTTTCTCTCATGGACCTCTGCACCTTCAACCCTTCCTAGCCGGACACAGTCTAGTCTCGCCTAGGAGTGGGTCTTTGAAAGAATTTCCTACATCTTCAAGGGCCCTACTTGTATTGGAATACTATACAAGGTTTCCACTCCTATTCCCCATGGTTTCATGGTGTCTCCACAATGGGGATAGGAGTTATCATTCCAATACACAACACAGTCCAAAACTAGACAGTGACAAAGTACTTCACAAAATAATTACAAACACACCAAAAACCTGCACAAAAACCTACCCTAAGTGCTCAAAATGAAAGTATAAACACAATTCAAGATTCACAACACCATTTAGTTTACAAAACAATCCATTATCAACCTATTAATGCTTCATTTGTGCCGACTAGCAACAAAAAAACACAGTCACAGTCAAGGTCTTTTCTCTTGGCCGTACAATCTGACATCCAAATCTAACATTTTAGGGTTTGCAACAACCTATAGTGTCTCTTCCTGATTTGGTGTGCCATGTTTAGGCTTCCTAATGCTAAACTAAGTTTATGGCCTATTTGGTGGAAAATTTGCATGACAACTTTGAAAAGTTGTCATGCAACTTTTTACAACTTTTGAGCAACTTCTACAATGTTGATTTTCTTGACTTTTGATCCTACCTTGGGCTATACTATGGACACAACCATGTCAAAAGGACCCCAAACATGACAAAGGCACACATACCCTCTATTCCACAAGAAAACTTAACCTATACTTAAGAACCTAGGACATAAACTAGGACCTAAACAAGACCAATGAGCTCTTAGCTCTTATTACATTTACATGGCTTCTTAAAGAAGCAAAATTCCAACAAAGACACATGGAGGAAGACCTTAGAAGGGTGCTCCTACACCATACTCCCCCTCTACATAGAATTAAGGAACTAGGGGAGAGATGAGATCTGGGTCAATACCAAGTTTCTTGAACCTACCCTCTTCAACCCAAGTGGCTTCAGACTCAGGTTGACCTGCCAACTTCACCAAGTGTTCCATGTAGACCTGGTGTCTAGTAGACTTCTTCACCCTTGACTCCAATATCTCCTCTGCTATGGTTGCTTCACTTGAGGTAAATTATTCACATCCAAGTCCTGTAGTACCTTGTCTTGATTCTCAGTTTGCCCTGCTATTTCACCCTTGTATAGTATCAGATCAGCAACATTGAAGATAGGTGATATAGCCAAATCTGAAGGAAGATCCACCTTGTAGGCATTTTCACCATATTTGGATAGAATTATACAAGGTCCTACCCTCTTCATTTGCAACTTAGTAGGCTTACCACTTTGCATTCTAGCTTTACTCAAATCGACCATCACATAGTCACCCACTTTGAACTAAACCTATTTCCTTCTCTCATCCACTTTATCTTTCAGTTTTTGAGTAGAGTCTAGGATGGCTCTCTTGACCTATTCTTGAACTTCCTTGATGGTTTGAGAAAAATCTTCTGCTTGCCCACTCTTCATCTCCATGGAACTAGGTTCTCTTAGTTCACACACCCCTCTTGGATGTCTGCCATAGACAACCTCAAAAGGACTCCTTCCAGTGGTCCTATTTACACTGTCATTGTAAGCATACTCAACTTGTGGAATAACTAGATCCCATGTCTGCCCATACTCCTTGGTTAGACACCTCAAAAAGCTACCTAACACCTTGTTAATGACTTCAGTTTGACAATCATTTTGTGGATGGTAAGCTAAGCTAAATGACAAATTAGTTCCTAGTCTCCTCCATAAGGTTTGCCAAAAATGGCCCATGAACTTTCTATCCCTATCTGGAACAATACTTAATGGGAGTCCATGAATCCTTGCAATCTCCTTAAAGAAGAGATGTGCAATATATATAGCATCATGAGTAGTTCTACATGGAATGAAATGGCTCATCTTATAAAATTTGTCTACCACCACATAGATGCTATCCATACCTGTCTTTGTCTTGGGGAGTCCTACCACAAAGTCCATGCTCACACACTCCCAAGGCCTATTTGGGACCGGTAATGGTTGATAGAGGCCTGCATTACTTGATCCTCCTTTTGCCCTTTGACGCACACCACCTTGCTCCATATACCTTCTCACATCCCTTGGCAACTTAGGCCAATAGTAGTACCTCTGTACTAGGTCCAAAGTTTTATTGATTCCAAAGTGTCCACATAGACTACCATTGTGCTTCTCTTGTATGATATTTTCTCTCATGGATCCTCTAGGTACACATAATTTATTGCCTTTGAACAAGAGACCATTTTGAAGGGTGTAGTCTGCATACTCACCATGAAAATGATTCTCAAACTCCTTGTAGACCTTGTAGGCTAATGAGAAGTCCTCATCTTCTTCATAGAGATCCTTGAAACCTTCTATCCCTATTCTCTACAATTGTAATTCTTGGACAGTCAACAACTTCTGGCTTAAAGCATCTACCACCTTGTTAAGCTGCGCCTTTTTATGCTTGATGATAAAAGTAAAAGATTGGAGATACTCCATCCACTTCAAATGTTTGTTGCTAATCTTCTCTTGAGTGTTGATGTAACTCAAGGCCTAGTTATCTATGGACACCACAAATTCCTTTGGGAGTAGGTAATGCCTCCACTTCTTGAGAGATTGAATTATATGCTAAATACCTCTTCTTTGCCTCATTAAGCTTCTCACTGAAAAATGCCACAGGCCTTCCCTCTTGACTCAATACACCCCCTACTGCAATGCCACTTGCATCACACTCCACTGTGAATAGCTTGTCAAAAGTAGGTAAGAGTAGGATGGGTTTTGTGGCTACTTCTTGCTTCAATAATTGGAATGCCTTATCAGCCTATTCAGTCCATTTGAACTTAGTTTTAAGGCCTCCTTTTATGGTGTCAAGTACTGGTGCACATATGCCACTGAAGTTCCTCACAAACTTTCTATAGAATTGGGCTAAACCATGGAAACTCCTAACTTCAATCCATGTTTTAGGGGCAGGCCAATTCAAGATTGCCTCCACTTTGCTTGGATCCATCTTCAAGGTTCCCTTAGACACCACAAACCCCAAGTAGACTAACTCTTGCTTCAAAAAGTCACACTTCTCTAAGTTGATCACCAACTTCTCTTCATGCAACCTCTCTAGGACTAACCTCAAATATTCAAGGTGCTCCTCTTTGGTTCTGCTATAGATGAGTATGTCATCTAGGTACACTACCAAAAACCTGCCTGTGAAGTCCTTCAACACCTCATTCATCAACCTCATGAAGGTGCTTGGTGCATTGGTAAGTCCAAATGGCATCACAAGCCATTCATACAACCCTTCTGTGGTCTTAAAAGCAATCTTCCACACATCACCCTCCTTAATTCTAATCTGATGATAACCACTTTTAAGGTCCAACTTGGTAAAATACATGGCACCTCCTAAACAGTCCATCAAATCCTCTATTCTAGGAATGGGAAATCTATACCTTCTGGTGACCCTATTTATTTCCCTTGAATCTATACAAATTCTCCACTTGCCTCCCTTCTTTGTTGCTAACACTATCAGGACTGCACATGGGCTGATGCTCTTCTTGATCAGTCCTTGATCCAACAACTCCTGCACTTGCCTTGCCACCTCCTTATTTTGGTCAGGTGTGAGCTTATATACTACTTTATTGGGCAGGGATGCACTGGGTACAAAGTCTATTTGATGGCTAATAGACCTTCTTGGTGGAAGTGTTGCAGGTGCTCCATCACTCACTATATCTTTATAATCTTGCAACATTTGTTTTACCTCCTTAGGTACCTCTATCTGCAACTTATCTTCCTCCTCCTTTGGCTTCACAAAAATGGCACATCCCACTATCTCCTCTTCATGTAGCAGGTGTAAGAACTCCTTACCAGTATTAAGTAAGACACTAGGTGTTCTTGAGGTTCCCTCATCACTCTCTGTCAGAGACTGAATCTTAAAAGTTTTGCCATCCTTCTTGAAGGAAATGGAGTTCTCCTCTCCATCATAGATCATCTTCCTATCAAATTGCCAGGGTCTAGCTAGCAATAGATGACAAGCATCCATGGCTAACACATCACAAAGGATCTTATCCTTGTACCCTCCAATAGAAAACTCCACCCAAGTCTATTCATTAACAAGCACACTCTGCTCTTGATTCAACCATGTCACCTTGTAAGGGCTAGTGTGGGGTATCTTTGTGAGTTTCAAATTCTTAGCTACCTCATCTGATATGATGTTATCAATTGACCCTAAATCAACTATCACCTTGCAAAATTTACCAAAGATTTTGCATCTCACCCTAAACAATGCTCTCCTATGCTTAGGTTCATCTTTAACTAGTTGTCTTATCAAGACTCTATTGAACATCATATTCTCTCCAATCTTTGACTCAATATGGTCCACCTCAGGTGTTTTGCTGCTTGATGTGTCCTCATGGGCATAAGCAACCCTCTTTCCACTATTTGATGAGGTAGGATTGTCAGGGCATCTATAGGCCAGGTGTCCCAATTGACCACAGTTGTAGCATTTCATGGTCGCAAAGTAGGAGTTACCCCTGCTAGTACCTCTACCCCTACTTGGACCCCCTTGTGAACCTCTTCCTCTGGAATGGCCTCCTCTAAGATTGGTTTCACTGCTATGTTCAGTCAACTTGGACTCTCCTTCATTCCTTTGCTCATTTATCTTGCTTTGGTAACCACCTCGGTGACTCATTTGGTCTCTACCTCTGCCTGTACCCCTATTGTTAAAGTCTCCCTTCCTTTTGTTCCTCTCTTCCACCTTAGCAGCAAGATGATGACATTTTTGGACAGTGGTAGGAGTCCATAGGCTTATCTCCTCTTGAATGTTCCACTTTAGGCCACTTAGATACCTAGCCACCTTGATAGATTCCTCCTCTTGGACTTTTGATCTCAGACAAATCTTTTGAAACTCCTCGGTGTAGGAGGTTACATCAAGGTCTTTCTGCTTCAATCCTTGTCTCTTCTTATGAAGTTGGACTTCATAATCCTCTGGTAAGTAGTTCTCCTTGATCTTACTCACCATGGCCTTCCAGTTGGCTATAGGTAGCTTTCCCATGCTAACACTCTCTTCTTGCAAGTACTTCCACCATGTCAAGGCTTCTCCCCTTAGTCTTGATTTGGAAACCTTAACCTTTTGAGCTTTTTTCACACCTTCACACTCAAAGTGGTTCTCCATACCCTCAATCCATTCCATGACAGTGTCAATGTCCACCCTTCCACTGAAATGTGGCAATCATTCAAAAGCTTTTGTATTCAAAGCCTTGATGGCCTTTACAAAAGGTTCTTCATTGATTAAGGGGTCTGGTTCAGGTATGATGTCATCAAGATCAATTGCTTTCTTGCCTCTGTCACTAGTTTCCGCACCCCAAAGTTCTTGTGCTCTTTGATCGACCACTTCTTGCAACTTGTTCCTTATTTCACGCATATCATCTTCAAGGAGTCTATTTTTCTCCTTTTATTCTCCTACCTCCCTAACCAGCACTATATTAGTGACCATTATGTTCTCCCCTACTAATTCACCAGAATATAGAGACATGCATGGTCCACCAAATCTTTAACTTGCTCTGATACCAATCTGATGGGAATGGCTATGGGATAGACTACCCTAGTCTATGCTCCTTGATCCTCTCCTTGGATCACCAAGTGTTTCAACCACACCCTAGGGTCTCTAGGACTTCCCTTTCTTGAGGAATCCCCTAACCTTGCCCAATCCACCCACCAACAATAAGCGTTTCTTCTCCAAAGGTCTCACCTACTCACAAGCTCCAAAATAACCCTCACATAGGCTAATAAGGGTTTATCTCCTCCTTCACCTTCTTAGGTCCTAGCAAGGATTGGAAAGGTCTTTGACATGGTCCTCCATCCATTCATTTTCCCCCAAGAGTTTTTAACCTTCCATTTCCTTACCGATCTCACTATTTTGCTTTTTCCTTCAAAATAGGGCTACAAGGAATGTGCCCAATTAGGCCTCCATTCTGGACTTTTAGGGAACCCTCTTGCAAATGATGCACACACTTGTGAATATTCCCAAAAGGACTACTAATCATTTGGCAAGGGCTCAAATATTTTCCTAGTTTTGGGCCTCCAAGTGTCTGTACACTGCCCTAGGTGAATTTTGGGGTTTTTACAAGGGTTTTAAGGCCTGTCTGGGTCACAGTGATGGTTTATTGTCTTTGCCACCTTATCTGGATTGGTGGAAGCTCCTCCTTCTCACCAATGGTGCTTCATACATCCCTCTTCACCTCCTCCAAAGGGTGCCTCCCTCCTTGTCCTACCTTGCTCTCATGGACCTCTGCACCTTCAACCCTTCCTAGCCGGGCACAATCTAGTCTCGCCTAGGAGTGGGTCTTTGAAAGACTTTACTGCATCTTCAGGGGCCCTACTTGTATTGGAATACTATAAAAGTTTTCCACTCCTATTCTCCATGGTTTCATGGTGTCTCCACAATGGGGATAGGAGTTATCATTCCAGTACACAACACAGTCCAAAACTGGACAATGGCAGAGTACTTCACAAAATAATTACAAACACACCAAAAACCTACACAAAAACCTAGCCTAAGTGCTCAAAATGAAATTATAAACACAATGCAAGATTCAAAACACCATTCAGTTTACAAAACAATCCATTATCAACTTGTTAATGCTTCATTTGTGCTGACTAGCAACAAAAAAACACAGTCACAGTCAAGGTCTTTTCTCTTGGTCATACAATCTGACATCGAAATCCAACATTTTAGGGTTTGCAACAACTTATAGTGTCTCTACCTCAGTTGGTGTGCCATGGTTAGGGTTCCTAATACCAAACTAAGGTTATGACCTATTTGGTTGAAAAGTTGCATGACAACTTTGAAAAGTTGTCATGCAACTTTTTACAACTTTTGAGCAACTTCTACAATGTTGCTTTTCTTAACTTTTGATCCTACCTTGGGCTATCCTATGGACACAACCATGTCAAAAGGACCCCAAACACATCAAAGCCACACATACCTTCTATTTCACAAGAAAACTTAACCAAGACTTAAGAACCTAGGACCTAAACGAGGACCTAAACAAGACCAATGCGCTCTTAGCTCTTATTACATTTACATGGCTTCTTAAAGAAGCAAAATTCCAACAAAGTCACATGGAGGAAGACCTTAGAAGGGTGCTCCTACACCAGAGAGAGAGGGAGGTTTCCTATCAATAAGATGTCCTCCAATTTGTATTCTCCACAACCATTATCCAAGATCTTGATTTGATTATTTGGTTGGGATGATGTGGAGGCAACATTTGATGTGTCAAATGGAGGCATTGGTGAGGGTCTATTTAGTGGGCAATGATACAGATGATTCCCCTCTAATAGTTTGCAATATTGAAAAGGTTGGAGATCACCTTTGATAGTGATCACTCTTCCATTATAGAGGAATTTGATGGATTGGTGATAGGTGGAGGGTACGGCCTAGAAGGAATGAATCTGTGGCCTCCTGAGGAGAATTTTGTAGGGGAGATCAAGATCTAGTACTTGGCAAGGGGTTTCAATTGTAATGGGGCCCACTTGAAGAGGTAAGGTGATCATGCCCTTTGAAATTATTTATTCATCATCATATGCCTTTATTGTGATCCTTCCTGATGTGTCTATCAGATCCTCAGAAAGTCCCAATTGTTTTATTAATTTGTATGTGCACAGATTAAGCCCAGATCCACCATCTATTAGGATACATTTGACCTTGTGCTTGTGGATGAGAGCTTCAATGTGCAAAGGTTTGTTATGGTCTTCATTTGCGGGAGCATCTTTGGAGTTAAATACAATGTGTTGCTGGGCAGAAAGGTTTCCAATGAGGGCTTGGAATTGGGTGGCGTTGATGTTATCAGGAATGTGTGATTGGAGAAGGGCTTGTTCCAAAATTTTTTTATGGACCGGGGAAGTCTTGAGAAGTTCCAAAATGGAGATCTGTGCAGATGTCTTCCCAAGTTGATCAATGAGGTCATATCGGCGGGTGGAAGACATGGGTGGGGGGTTTGGTGGGGGAGGGACTCCTTGGATGGTGACTTTACCTCGGCATGTAGTTGCATTGCAACATTCTGGAAATGGGAGGTGGAAGGCATGGCGCCTTGAATGACTATCCTAGTAGGATTTGGTCTGCTTTGGGAAGAAGGAGGATTGACTCCTTGGATGGTTATGACATTGACATGATTGTTTGCAGGTTCAATGTGGCCTACTAAAAAATCAAAGCCGGTTATGTGATTAGCGTAGTCATAACCCATTGTGTTAGATGATGAGCCTTTTCCTTTATCATGATTTGGGAAGGGTTCCTGGTACATTTTGAGTTTGTCATTGTTATTACTAGGTTTTGCATTTGCTACTTCAATCTCACCTCTATCAATGAGATCTTGTATGTAGATCTTCATTTTCATACACTTGTATGTATCATGTCCCTTGATACGATGGCATTCACAATACTCATTTTCATTATACCATCTTGGTTTAGGTTGATTGGGGTCAAACAGGCGAGTGATTGGAAAAACCACTGCACCTGCTTGGACAAGTTTTTGAAACACCATTTCAATAGGCTCAACCAGAGGAATGAAATCTCTTGGAGTCCTGTTATTCGATCGGTGTGGTCGTCCCTAGACTGAGACATTGTTGTGAGGTTTTTGGGATTGCTTTTGATTATTTTTATTGTTGAATTGATGATTATTGGTGGTGGATTTGGGGGGAGAAGCCATGGTTTGGACCCGCTTTGCATCAGTTACACCATCATTTACCACGTTTTTGTTCTTGGACTAGAATTTTGGCTTGTCGTTATGATAAGAGGAAAAACTTTGTGTCGACTTCTGGTACTATTTCAAGGTTCCTTCCTCCAACAAGACATGTTCGAGGGCGATGCCCTTATCGATCAATTTTTGGAAGGATTTGATAGATTGGGATATTAAGGGTCTTGAAAGTTCAGGCACCAAGTTCTTTTGGAATAGTTCAATTTGATGTTGTTCTAGCATGTCCCACTGGAATTTCTTGATAAGATGTCATCATCTTTGTAGGAAATTGGCGAAGGTTTATGTGGGCCTTTGTTTTGTATTACATAGGTCCATCATAGAAACATCATTACCCATGTTGTATGCATAGTGGGCCACAAATTTTTCTTCCAAGTCTGGAAAAGAGACAATGGAACCTCGTGGTAAAGATGAGAACCATGCCAAGGCATCTCCTGTGAGACTCTTGGGAAAGAGTCTATGAAGATAAAGGTCACTATAGGAGACTTCTTGGTATAAGATGTGGAATTCTTGAACATGATCGTGGGGGTCTCCTTTGCCTTCATACTTGGTGAATTTAGGGATCTCAAATCCTGGGGGATATGGTGCAACTAATATAGACGGGTCGTAAGGACAAGGACAAAACTCTTTGAATGAGTAAGTTTTCCTTTTATTAGTCCTTTGTTTCATGTCCTTGATGATATTTTTCATGTCTTGAATTTCCTTGATGAGGTCTTGTTGTGGGCTTTGATAATGATGAATTGTATTTGCCCCAAGAATTGGATGAGCCAAAGAATGTGCACCACCACCAATATATTGATATGATGAGGAGGTGGGAATGTGGGATGTGATGACCGATGTCGCTGGGGTTTGAGTGACAGTTGGTTGTGGTCCACAAATGGTTGTGACGGGATTGAATACGACCTGGATAAAATTTGCGACATTGTTGGGAGGAAGGGAAGTTTGTGGATTAGAAATATGTGGTTGAATAGAAGGAGGTGGTATAGAAGTTTGTTGGAGAATAGATGAGATCGGATTTGATAGTGGTATGGATGGTAAGGAGGAAGAAGGTGGGATGGAGACCACGGTGGGAGGTACTGCGAGTGGCATTGATTGAGCTTGGGTGATTGATGGGGCTGAAATTGATTGAGTTTGAATAGTAGGTGTAGCACTTTGTGTGGGAGCAAGGTCTCCTTGTGGTTGTTGGGTGAAAGTGGATCTATTAAACTCAACCAGAAGTTGAGCTCCATCTTCAAGAAGAGCTTTTAGAAGTGCAGTAGGATTGTGTTTAATAAACTTGTCCATCATCTCTTGGTTATAAGAATCTGCTAGGAAAGTTTGCACTTCCAGACAAAGTTCATCTTGGCTAACCATGTCAGGATTTTGGCTTTGATCTTGATTGCTAGGTTGCCCACTTTGTGTATGATCTTGCATGGGATCTTCATACAGGACACCAATGTTCGGCATGCCATATTGTTGTTTAGCCATCTTTTTATTTTGGGATCGATTGGTGACCATACATGATATTTGTGATGAAAGGACTTAACGAAATAAACATGCAAAATGCTAAAATATCATGAAAAGACCATGTCACCTTGCTATTTTACCTTCTCCTTCGGATTGAGATTGATGAAGTGAAGGGACCCCTTGATAATGCTCCACTTGATGTGCTCCTTTGATTGTTGGATGTGGATGGCTCTCCAATGTTGTACACAAATGGAATGGATTTGGAAAATGATAAGGATGAGATGATCAAGTTGCCAAGATGATTTCCTGGGCTCAAAAGGGCAGCATAAGCTTACTAGATTTTGAGATGTTTTGAATGAAGGGATGGAGCCCTTTATTTATAGGAAGAGGAGAGAAAAATAGATTGCTAGGATGGATTCAAGATGAAGGGCTAGGATTTACTTGTGAGCTCACACAAGGTCCAAGAGAGGGTGTGGAGACCAAGAAATGTGCCTTAAAGGCATTTCGTATCTCCACACTCCACAAGGTGCATTGGAGGAATTAAAAATTCTCCAAAAAAGGATATCATGGGGATTGGAGGAATAAAAAAAGAATTAAAAATTCCTTGGGAGAGGGGATGCCTGGAGGAATGTGAGATTTCAAAAATCTTACATTCACCTAGGAAAAGAGTATTTAAAAGCAAGGAGTTGACTTTGTGGCTAATCATGATGATTAGCCATTAACGATTCATTAAGAGGGGGATTAGAGGAAATGTTAGGTGGGATTAGGATAATTTGACTAGGAGAGAGAATGAGTAGAGGGAATAAAAAAATTAGAAGAATAATGTTAAGTGAGTTTAGGGAGTTTCTAGAAGAATTTATTAGGTTAATCATGAATTAAGAAGATGATTTGTAGGAATCATGTAGGTTAACCAATTAATTGAAATTAATTAGCTAAGAGGAAGATTTGTGAGGATTTGATTTTTTAGAAGAATAAAGAAAGGGATTGATTTATTAAATAAATGAATCACATGCGATAGTGACAATATTAATTATATTTAATTAATATTGAGGAGAATTTGAATTAACATAATTAATTCATTAATTATGTGAGGAATTAAAAATAATTAAAATAATTATTTTTAAGTGTCTACAATGAAGTTCCTGAATCTTCCACTAAACTACAATCTGTAGACTTGTTGTCAATGCCCCATATTCTATAGATAATATTGTTCATTCAAGGGAAGGATAACCAATATGATTTAGGAATAGAGTCCCCTTTAGGTGTGATGAATAATATACTTACTCTTTCTCCATGTTGTGTAAAGGATCCATCAAAATATAGTTTCCATAATTTGGATTTTGTCACTTTGAAGGTGGATTCATCTAAAAAATTTGATAGAAGAGGAGAATCATCAATCATTGGTGCATCTATGACTCGGTCTCTAATGACTTGTCCATTAATAGATTTTGTATCAAGATACTCAATGTCAAATTCACCTAACATCATGACCCACTTGGGTAGCCTACCTGTGAGAGTTGCTTTGTTGAGTAGATACTTTAGTTGATCAATTCTTTCTAGAAGCTTTGTTTTGTGAGTTAGCATGTAATGACGCAATTTTTGTGAATAAAAAATTGCAGTAAGAAATGCATTCTCAATTGGAGTATAATTAAGCTCATATCCAATAAATGTGTGACTGATGTAGTAGATGGTGTATACACCTAAAAATGGTCTGAAGATAATTAATTAAATAAGAAATTATTTAATTAATCCCCCTTTCCAATTTAATTGAATTCATTAAGAAATTTGATTAAATTCCTCCTTTCCTCTTAAATCCAAGGATTTATTTAATAGGTTCATTTCATAGTCCCCTTCAATTACTTAATTCCCCCCATCAAATTCATTTCTTCTAAATCCTTTAATTAACTAAAACAAATCAAATTCATGAGTTGTTGAAATTAATTATCTTTTTCATATTATTTGAATTTTTAAATTCAAATTCTCCTAACCCAAAAATTCCTAAACCTAACCCATTCCATTTACTCACATGTCCCCTTTTCTTGAACAATTTGCCCTCTCATGAGAAAAGCTTTGTGATACTTGTCACTAAGTGTTCCCTTTCATCTAACCTCTTCTAGAAGCTTCTTGACACTTGTCAACATGGAGATGACAATGTTCCCTTTCATCCAACCCCTTCTCCTACCTACCACCAATTGTCCCCTTTCATCCAACCTCTTCTCAACCCACCTCCAGTTCAACCATTGATATCTTCAGATCAAATCTTGACCATTGATTCTCATCACCTCACCCCTAGCCTTGGGAAATCCTATAAATAGACCCCATTTTGGAGCTCAAAGGATCCATCATATTGATGTCATCTCATTTGCATTCAAGCATTATTCTTATAGGTGTTAGTCTAAAATTTCGATTTCCCTCCTATCCCCTGTAAGAAAATGAATAACTGTGTCTGCATATGAAGAGCTCAAGGAAAAAAGAACCTTGGAGTAACATATAACAAGGTTTTGAGAACCTTCTACACTTTAAACTTATCCAAAGTTCTAGTGGGTATACCTTCTGTGAATACTTTCACACTTTTAAATGAGATCCACATTAAACTAGTGTCAAAAACCAGTGGATTTCATCACCTCAACATAAACTGAAATAATTGAATAAAGACTTATATACTTCTTCAGTATTGATCCTAAAGAAAATTAGAAAGAATCCCACAACAAATACCAGTGCCTTATCCAGGCCACAGAGTCACCTAAATTAAGAAATAATTTTCAACAACTGAACATTCTAATACGCCTCATCATCTCAACTTTTATGAACCTCATACATGCCTAACATATACATAGATCCTTTCCATTTAACTAAAATAACTCATTAGATTCATGGAAACATACAATAGATTTGCTGACAGAAATATTCCTTGCACATTTAATCCCTCTCCTAAAGAGGAAAGCCAAAAATAATGTCTATTAGATCGCATTACAATCCATGCTCATTCAAACAACCCTAAATTATTCAAATGAAACTAGCAAATTACAAAATGCACACCAGAAGACAAAGAAATTTTAGGCTTGAAACTTTGATTTATATATTGATATTCATGCTTGAAAATATTACATCATCCAGAGTCATCTCCTTGAAACCAGAAAAAACCTAAATATATTTTGCTAGAGTTTCTTTACAAAATTCTTGTGATCATTTTTACACTAGTGTTGGTATCCATTTATAACATTATGGATGCATACAAGCTTTGGACATTACTAAAAAAGTTTGTTACAAACCGCGATACTCTCCAAGAAATAGCTACAAGTCTTTTTCAATATCAATGGCCTCTTCCATTTGTTGTTCTACTACAACCTTTTCTATTTGCTCTGGAGTATCTTCTTTTTGTCTGATACATTTGTCCTTCCACTCCTGGAACACGTCATCACTTGGCCAAGCAAAGCTAATAATCTTTTGTTTCATCCCTTCTAGCCTTTTCCAAGTGACCCTTAAGTGCCCAATTTTTGTTTCTATGAAACCATAATGTGATTTCACCTTTTCAATCTCTTCAATTGTTTGGACAAATAAGGATGTGTCATCAGTGTTAATGATTTCATTAACCCTTTGGGACAATTTATGGTCCAGCTCTTCTAGCCATGCCTTCTCTTCTTTCAACTGAATGGGACCAACAAAACCCCCTGGAAAAAATTCATATTTGTGATCTGAATATTCTTTTCTATATAGTTGGGCTTTTCTTTTTACACCTGCCCTTTCCTCTGAGAATATATTGATTTCTTTTATAAACTCACTAGTGGACCTAAGATTGTCATTTGCCTCTGCATCTGCATGGGATGAACACATGAGCTCTAACTCCTTACCTCTAGGCATCCACTTATTAAGAATTAGTTCTAAGGTGGTTTCATCCTCTCTTAATTCAATCAGAATATTCAGGATCCTTTTCATAGAAATGTGTACAACAGAGGGCTTGACCGAATTAGCAAACTTCAAAATTGTGGCTTTTACCTTTTCTTCATACTTGCTTGCAAATAATGTTTGAGCTTGTTTCAAATTTTCCAACTCATGTTGGACAGTTTCAGCTGACTGGAAACTAGAAGGCATAGGAGAAGGGGGATATTATATAATGGGACTAGTAGGTGGAGGTCTTGCTGGAGAGGAGGCAATCATGAGAGTGGAGGATTCACCTAAATGGTGTTGACCTGCCAACTGACTCTGATGTCTAGAAATAATACTGTCTCTGTTGGCTACTCCTTCTTTGGCCTCATTGTAAGCCTTTAAGACGGTTTCCAATTTGAAGTGGAGATTAGCCTACTCTTTTGCCTACTTTTATGCTACTGCCACATTGAACTTTGCAGTTTCCAATACCGTGCTTGCAACTTCCACCACCCCTATATCTTGGACTCTTTTTACAATCATGCCTCCTAGGAGACTAGAATCTGATACACCTTTCCTCCTTTTACTCTCATCCTTCTTGAGTGACCACATGACTAGAGCAACACTA
Organism: Cryptomeria japonica; assembly: GCF_030272615.1. Taxonomy (NCBI): domain Eukaryota; kingdom Viridiplantae; phylum Streptophyta; class Pinopsida; order Cupressales; family Cupressaceae; genus Cryptomeria; species Cryptomeria japonica. The sequence goes on along the minus strand of NC_081411.1, from coordinate 439,127,271 downwards.
TATTTGATTAAGGTCACTCCTTCCATGGGTTTGGTTTCCTTCCTTACTACTTCAAGAACCAAAGCATCAACTATATCCCATTCAAGGAGGATTAAAACACTAGCTTTAGACACCATCTCTCTTCCCTTCTCAGGAGTAATAGTCTTAAACTCTTCAATCATTTCTTGCTTCACCTCTTCTTCCACCTAAGCTACATCTCTGTGAGGCTGTTCGCTTTTCCTTTGCTCACATCTAGCTTTGAATTGTCCCATATTTTGCTTCCACACAAATTGCATGAAAGCCCCTATTGTAACAAAATTATTGTCTGCTAGGAACTCCTCACTGGCTTTCTTGACAATAAGGTCTAACTCTTTACCCTTGAGCTCACCATCTGTCAAGTTCATTTCAGCGCTAGGTGGCTCTTTTGGCATCCCCTCTTGGGTCTCCTCATATGTGTAGGCAATCTCCTCGAGACTCCCTAACTGTAATAATTGTTCAGCCATCACCAACTCATCTCCTATGTGGATAGGGGATTGAGATGGAGAATACAAAGGCTCATTGGTTTGCACTTCCTTAGCTCTTAGAGTAAACAGATTCAGGGAGAAGGGTTCCATTGTACTAGGGCCTACAACTGTTAACCTTCCTATTTTAACAAATAATGTTGAAATGTGGTGACTGATCAACAAAGTACTGTACACTCAGCACGTATCCTCACCGGGGTCTGAGGTCGGGCCGGGCCCTGGGCAGGGGTTCGGGGGCGGCAGCCCCCAAGAAATTTTTTTTTGCCATTTTTTGTTGATGAAAACCGACATTGTAATAAAACCCTAAAAAAGGCCGACTTTGTTTGTTGCCCTAAAAACGCATGTTATAAGCGGCTGGGATGCTTAAGGCATTGTAAGGTTGATGTACTATTTTTGCTGGATAATAAGAAAGATTGGATGGCTATGTATGGTGGACGTAACCCATTCTAGGTGAACCATGTTAAATCTCTATGTTATCTGTGTCCTATTTTATTTCTTTATCTTTTGTATTTAAATCTGCATATAATTGTTAGTTCATATTTGCTTCGGATCTACTTGAAACCCTAACAAATAACTCTTTCAATGGGCCACTCCTAAGGTGATCCCTTTGTGCATCATAAACCTGAGCCAGTGATTCAAAATCAATAGGCTCTAACAAATTTGAAGCCTCACTGAGCTTGAACACACTTCTGAATTCATCATCTTTAATTTCAATCAGGGTTGATCCTTTCACATTCATGATACATCTAGCTATAGGGTCATAATTTTGGGCAATCAAAGTCAACAAATCTACATCCATGAATACACCAGGAACTATAAGATTCCCCACATCCAATTCCCATATGCTATTTAAAGGGACAAGGGAATGTCTCTGACCAAAACCTACTTTGAACAATCCTGAACCTGACAGCCCTATTTGAGGATCCCTTAACCAATTACCTTTATCATATAAGCCATCCCAGTTTCTTAGATGAGGGTTCTTTGGTACTAATTCTTTATCTTTAGCCTTGGCATTGGTTGACATAGTTAACTATTCCAAAAAATCATCACAAATGTTCCTATCCTGGTAATTCACTTTTCCTATCAACTCCCTTCTTGGTGCCATCTTGATAATGCAACTATATCAATTGAGACTTGTAAAGACCTCTAATGAAACAATTCACACAACAATCACCGACTTTAGACCAAAATTAGCAAGAAAAAGCACAAAAAACCTATTATTCGCTTGAAGAAAACCGCTCTGCACCAATTGGTTTGCAGCAGACTCATTGAAATGATGCTAACATTCAATTTGATGTGGACTCTAATATGGCAAGTTGGCATTGAATTTTAGAAATTAATCCCGCATGCTTCGACCATCACCTTAGAATTGAATTCACAAATCGAATTCAAAAATGGGCTCCAACGGATCATAAATTCTCTAAGTATTTCCTCTGTTTCGTTGTTTCACTATTTTGCAAAGCTTAAAACCTCTGCACTTTTCTTTCGCGAAACAACGACAACTGCTGGATCATGGGAACTTGCACTACTTTTATTCCATCTATTCCTTCTGTGTTAGTGATGAGCCCCACCTACTTTTCGCTATTTCATGGGCCTTAAACCTTGTGAAATTTTCTTTCTCGAAGCAACGCCGGCCATTCGATCATAATCTACCTGCCTGGTCTTTATCTCATACAATGACCGTCAGTCTTATTAACTAACCACGCACCACCTTGATAGCTGACTGTTTTTGTAACTTCGTGAAGGTTAGACTGCAGGCATCTTCAGGTTGCGAAACAATGCGATCCGTTAGATCAATCTTGAGATGTATACTATTTAGCATTCTCGAACATTTAAGTGTGGGCCCTTTAACTCAGAGACCACTTGCTTTATCTCATCACTGATTAACAAATGCCACGTGGCAGTAGATCATTTTCTCATGAAGTTCAATTGGGTTCCATTCTGAAACCGCCACGTGCTTTACTTTACTATTCCCCACATAACTGTCAGTTGAACCAAGGTGGGCCCTCAACTACTCTTCAAAAGCCATGTGCACTTGACAAGTCACCATTACACTCCATAGAACAAACCATATGTCCTCCCATGTCATGCCTTCGTGTGATTGCCACATCATTTCACTATTTTGTGAACACTAATCTCCATTTGACTTACGGCCATGAATCCACGACAACCGTCTAATTAAAACATACTTAATCGGCCTTTAACTTTATGACCTGCCTATCCTTTGGGCCCATCGGCCTCTTTCACCATTTCGCAGAACTTAAAACTCAAGTTACTTATCTTCATGAAGCAGCGATATCCATTGGATCTCAGCAACTTGCTCGTCAGTTACCCTTGCTATGACCACCTCACCTGGGCCCACCACCTTTTCGCTACTTCATGAAAGGTAGAACACATGCGTCTTCTGGCCGCGAATCAATGTGAGCCATTGATCCTTTTCTAAAATGATCATCCTTTAACCAAAGAAGCCGCTCACCTCTGGGACCCACCAAGTCTTTTGTTGTTTCATAGAACTTATTTCACGTGCATCTCGGGCTAGCGAATCAATGCGAGCCATTAGATTTAAAGCAAGATGTAGTCCTTTAATTTGATGGTCAATCCATCTGGTCGGGCCCGCCTAGCCTTTTCTCTATTTTGAGATCATTAACTTGCTAGCATCTTTGCTTAGCGTAACAATGACAACCGCAAGATTAACAATGAGTTGCACAATAATTAAGGGGCTCGACAAACATTAAAACAGGATAAAGGTGAAGGCATAAATTTTGAAAATATTAAGGGACCGCCTAGGGAAAGAACTAAAGGGGGGACACTTTTCATGATAGACTGACCCTTCTTTAAGTGGTAAAAGTAACTCAGAAATAGAACATAAGGGTTTTCTGCAAACATAGGAAGGGTTACAACTCAAAAACCTTAAACCCTCTTCTGACCCAAGAAAAATAGAGGCAACAAGGCCATACTAGACACATTTTTTGGAGACTTCTAGCCAATTATGGAGCAAGAATATGCAATTTTAAATAGTGGTAACAATAGCTCTGATTGGGGATGGTTGATAGCAAGATCAACACAAGAATTCAGAAACTCTCTAGAGAACAGACCAAATACAAGCCCAAAAAACAACAACAAAAGAAAACCTAAATATGTACAGACCAAGACCTACTGTGCATGGACATTAAGAGAAGTAATGTTTCAAGAATTGTCCATGCACTAGAAATTCCTGTACCTCGTCATTCATATTCTACAAAAAATATGAATCCTTTCCATTAAGATCACAAACCACAGAGGGGCCTATCCATAGTGACTCAAATTTTTTGTGTTTTCCCTTATCTTGTCCTTTCACATTCCATTGAAGAACCACGTCACCAATTTGAAACTTTCTCAATGAGGTCCTTTTGTCAAATAGATATTTTGACTGCAATTAGGTCTTCAAATTCCTCTTGTGAGCCAAAGTTCTAATTTCTTCTATCTCCACCATTTGAATCATCCGGTCTTCCATAGGTTCAGATAACTTCATGTCTTCAACTTGCAGGAACTTATACACTGGAAGAAGATTATTGACTAGCACCCTAGACTGCATACCATAGACCAACTCAAAAGGTGAGACACCAATTGCTCTCTTAACAATAACCCTATATGCTCAAAGGGCTAATTTCAACTTCTAGTCCCAAGACCTTTTATTTTCCTCCAAGATTTTCTTAATAATGTTCAAGAGGCTCTTATTACTTGATTCAGCTTGCCCATTACCCTAAGGATGGTAAGGTGAAGAGTAGGACATAACTATTCCATGGCTGGTGCAAAATTCAACAAACTCTTCTGACCTGAAACTCATGGCATTATCCATCACTAGTTTTACAGGGACTTTGAATCTGGTTATGACATTATGCATCAGGAAGTCAATAACAACCTTACTTGTGGCTCTCCTAGTGGGTATAGCTTCAATCCACTTGGTAAAATAATCAGTAGTTACTATAATCCACCGATGACCTCTTCCTAATTTTTCAATGATTTCTTCAATAAAATCAATGCCCAATTGGACAAAAGGAGCTTCCACTATGACTGGGTTGAGGGGTAAAGCTCCCTCATACTTCAATTTTGATGAAAACTTCTGGTGCGAGTCACATCTCTAGAAATGTTCATGGGCATCTTTAAACAAAGTAGGCCAATAATATCCAGCCTGAACTATCTTACCAACAGTTGTCTTGGCAGAGTAGTGACCTCCACACACTCCATCATGCATTTTAGTTAACACTTTCTTAGCCTAGGATTTATCCAAACACATTAGCAATGCCCCATCTCTATTCTGCCAAAACAGACCACCCTGAATGAGGACATATTTTTGTGACTTCAACTTCAGAGTTCTTTTCTGGTTATGGGTCATTCCTTTTGAAAATGTTGCATCTCTTAAAAAATGTACTATCTCTGAGTACCAGGGATGTGCCTCAATACTGGTGACCAAGATGTTCTCAAATTCAACATTATTCACTTCAACATCAAGAAGGTTTGATTCAGCCATAAGCTTAGCAAGGCCTAAACCTCTCACCAATTTAGTGATCTTAATTTCTAAATCAAATTCTTGGATTCTGGTTATGCATCTACATCTTTTACCTGCGACCTCAGATTGGGATAGAATATCTTTGACAGCCGCATGTGGGACATAAGCAATTACTCGCGCATTCACAATATATGGCCTAAAAGATTTAATAGCCTTGACCAAAGAATATGCTTGCTTCTCCATAATTTCATACTTTAACTTTGTAGCCTATAAACATTTGCTATAAAAAGCTATAAAATGTTCATATCCTTCATTATCCTTTTGTAAAAGAACTGTAGCCACTATGTGATATGAAGCAAAAGAAAACAAAGAGAAAGGCTTACTGTAGTCAGGGGACTTCAACACTGGTGCCTTCTGAATAGCCTTTTTGATTTCATCAAAAGCCTTTGAAGCTTCTTGATCCTAGTAGAACTTTGTATCCTTTTTAAGCAGTTTAACAATGGGCTTGACTATCTCTGCAAAATTTGCAATAAATCTTCTAACAAAATTTACTTTGCCCAAGAAAGATTGGATACCTTTAACATTCTTTGGCTCAGGCACATTGTTTATAGCCTCAATTCTTTCAGGGTCTATTCTTACCCCTTCTTTGGAGACAATATGCCCTAGCAGCTTCCCTTCAGTAACAACAAAATGACTTTTTAGGATATAAGGATACTCCAAAATCCAGAGCTTTATTGAAAACCTGTTCTAAGTGTTCACAGTGGTCATCCGCCCTTTTGGAGAAGCATGTCAAATCATATTGATATACTACCATGATAATATTGATGAATTCTTTGAAAGCTACATCCATTGCCCTCTGAAAAGTAGCTCCAATATTTTTCAAACCAAAAGGCATTCTGACATACATGTATGTTCCCCAAGGGGTGGTGAAAGCAGTTTTGAATTGTTTAGATTCTTTTACTAACACCTGGTTATACCCTGAGAACCCATCCATCGTAGACAATAGGTCACAACCATTTACTCTTTGCAATATCACCTCCATATTAGGAGAAGAGTAATTATCTTTCAAGGAAGCAACATTTAGGTTCCTAAAATAAACACAGAGTCTTATGTCCCCATTCTTCTTTCTAACCGGGACCAAATTTGAGACCCATGATGATTGCCTTATAGGCTTAATAATTCCCCCTTCCCTTAACTTGGTCAATTATTGCTGCATTTTAGATTCCAAGAGGGGGTTGATAGGTCTTTGTTTTTGTCTAAAAGGCTTAGCATCTGGAAGCAGAGGGACTTTATGCTGAAATAGATCCTATATATACACCTTCAGATCTTCATAAGACCAAGCAAAGACATGCACCAACTTAGGGGATGATTCTGTCCCCAAGTTTACTTCCTCTAGTTCATCTAACTTAGTGGTTGATTGCTGGTGCAGATGATTGTCACTGTAACTGAACATACCTTCCAGTTCCACCAACCCTTTAGGTATTTCATTAGTTTCTAACTAAACTAGGTCATTTCCAAACACAGTTTCTCTATTTTCAACCACTTCCACCAAGGCATTGCAATCAATTTTTTGTCCATCATAGTCATCAATGCATTGTATAAACCTAAGAATATCTTCATCATCAACAAACACTTACCAATTATATACATTGTCAGGAATGGTAGGCCTAGCTTTTACCTCAATTGTGGATATATTGGTTAGTGTTGCATCATCATTCTTTAATGCAACATTTTCTAAAAAATCCACCATGATATTCTTAGATCTTTCTATCCAATTTATAGAGAATGCACTAAAATGCTTAATCACGTCCCATACTGCATGTTTGTATCTTTTTAATCTATCATTCTTAGATGCATACTTAGCTCTAAATTGAGAAACAACCAATTATGAGTCTCCTAACACTTTTAACAACTGAATGCCATGCCTTTTTGCAACTTCAAGTCCCAATAACAAGGCTTCATATTCAACAGTGTTATTTGTACACTGAAAGGCTAATAGAAAGGAATATTTGAAGGTTATACCTGAAGGGGACACAAAAAGAACTCCTGCTCCAGATCCTTCTTTAGAGCAAGCTCCATCAAAATACATGTGCCACAAACTATGGTGTTGAGATTCCAATTCAGTCACAATAGAGTCAATATTCTTCAATTGAGGTAAAATTGGTTGTAATCTAAAATTGTCAAGATCCACATCAATCATACAGTTGAGCATACTAGGATCTACTTTCTCAATTACCCTAGGAGCATGTGGTTCTCTATAAAATTTGAATTGGTTTCCATTAATTGGGATAGTAGCATATGATAGATCCAACTGAACATTTCCACCTACTGTTGCAGCCCACTGTCTAGATAACAACATGCCATAATGAGGTTTGGTGTCAGTTACAATGACATCCATCTTGTATGTTGCTTTAGGGAATGCTGCTATTTTTACTTCAACATCTTTCATTGTACCTATCACTATCACTTCTCTATTATCCATAGCCTAACATTTCCCATACAATGTACTCACTGACAATCCTAATTCATTCATGACACCATAAGGCATTACATTTGCAGCTGCACCAGAATCTATCATACAGTTTTTAATTAACTAGTTATTTACTAACAAAGTAACATAGAAAGGATCAACCTATGAGGGTTCTTGTGTAATTTTTGTTCCAACATATACCTCTGGGGTTTGCGGCTCCTGATCCTTTTCATCCTTAGTTGAACTAGAAGGTAAAGTTGTGTTAGTGTCAGATATTTTAGAAAATAAAGATACAACAGCTTCTCTATGTTCCTTTATTTTCAATAATTTTATCAATGGGACAGTGAGCTTCATCTGGGTAAGAGCCTAAGTCATATCAAATGTGGAATTATTAATCAACTCAGTATTAGTCTTAACTTTCTCTGTCTTAGGCTGACTTGCCTTCTTCATTGTGGCAGTTCCTTGTATACCACTAGTAGCTTTATCATCCATAGTTTTAGTTGTATCCTTTAATTTGTCATTCCCCTTTTCTTGACCATCTTGAGGCAGGGTGGTATTACTTGCTGCTTTCTTCTAGGATACTTCTTTTATAAACATCGAACTAGGTTCACCTTGATCCCCATCCTTCATAGTACTTCTCAAATTGTAGTTGTGCTTGGCTTTGGCTATGGCAGCCTTACTGAGATTTCTTACTTCTTCATCACTGGGTCTTCTGAGATGAACTTCTTCATCTTCAATTGTTACCACATTCAAAGTGGGATGCCAATCAAGTGACAACTGTCCTTGGTAAGACCTTTTACTATTATGCACATCACATTCACTAAGTTCACTTTGTAATGACTCATCATCACTTTCTATGATAGTTTCAAACATATTTATATCAGGCTCAGCCTCTTGTCTCATAGATTCTTCAAGGGCTTGAGCTACAACACATTGATGAGGAGAATGTGGTCCATCACAAGCCATGCACCAAGGAGTATTCTCCATATTATGAACATTTCCTCCTTTTAAAGGATCTGTGGTATCTTGGTCCTGAGTATTTTTTGGCTTCTCATTTTGAGGCTTGCCATCCTTCCAAGTAGTGTTGTAAGGCATGTCATGCAACCTAGGAGGCCTGTCTTGCCAATTGTAATGAAGCTTATCATTTTTACTAACCTTGTTAGTAAGATCTTTCATAGCAATCACTAATTTCTCTATTCTGTCTTCTTCTTTAGCAACTTTACTAGGTTGTTGTTTTGATTCTTGCCACATCCTACCATTAGTTCTTCTCCCTATTTTCCTATATTCTTTCCTATTACTCTCCACATTAATGGAAATTCTAAATGCATCTCTTAGACTATGCGGATTTTTATCCCTCAGAATATAGGCCATTTTAGAATCAAAGGCATTGTAATAAGTATTCAGGCACATATTGTCATCTAACCTCATTACCTGATATAGCCTATGCATTGCTTTCTAAAATCTGGCATTAAAATCTGTGACAATTTCATTGTTAGGCTTTCTGATATTATTGAACTCATTGAGCATGAAGCTCACATTTGTTTTGTCACCAACTGTTCTTGAAAGCAATTTTTAAAATCTTCCCAAGACCTAATGCTATTCACAGGGAGACCTCTATACCAATCCCTTGAATCATCTACTAAAGACTGTACAAACAATTTCATGATGACATATTCATCTACAATTTCATGGTCATTTATTAAGTCACCAAAAGATTTCAAGTGTTCTTGCGCACTGATTGCATTATTCCCAACAAATTTGTGAAGTCTATCCCTCAATTCCATAGGAACATGGTTAGGGTACCCTAGGATTCCATCAAAAAAGAGCTACCTATAAAGTTCTAGATTAATAGGTCTTCTCTGGAATTGGTTAGCAGCAAGGTTATTTCCCATGTTCATTCTTACATTGGGGCTTTGAGTCAGAGAGATCTGGTTACCTTGGTTAGTAACAAGGGCTTGATTGGCTGTGGTAGTGCTAATAGTCAAGGTTGGCTGAATTTTAACTGGAGGGAGTGAAGCTTGCTAAGGAACAATTTTATTTGGGTCTACTGAGGGAAACATGATAGGAGGAGCCTTCAGATAGCTTATCTTTGTTTTAACTTCTTGATTGGTTGCTTCTAATTCAGCTTTCTTTAACTCCATTTGCAAATCTTCTTTCTCTTTCCTCATCCTTTCCATCTCTCTTTCATGTGCAGATAGCATGTGAGAGATCTTCGCTATAGTATTAGATACAGACCCACCTTCCATGCATTTCTTCTTTCCTTTGTCAACATTATTTCTAACAGGTTGTGGATCACTACAGACTTCCCTACTCGATTGCACTACTAACTTATATGCAGGTTTGGTCTTGGGAACTAAGATTTCTCTGATCACTGGACCTTCATCCTCACTCTTGGCCTTTTCTTGGGTAAATAGCTCAAGGTCAACAATTTGTCTTAGAATCCCGTCTCTCTCCATCAATTTTTCTTTTACCTATCTCTCTTTATCTGCTTTCTTTTGTGTTCTTAAGGAAGTTAAATGATGGACTCTTCTATTCAGGACTTCAATTTCTTAAGATACCTTACCTTCATCAAGGAAGATTTCTTTAGAGTCTGACATATTGACTTGGTCAATATCAATTAAATTGATGTTTCCATCAAATGTCCTAGGTACGGAATCTCTCTTAATGTTTGAACTATTTCTATCTTTCCCAGAAAAACTAGCATGGGAGATCCCCTGATTTGAAACTCGGACATCTTCAATATTCCCAAACAAACCAGAATGGAAACCTAAAATATCATGCTCAGATTCGCGGGAAGAAGAATTTGAATTTGCATAGACGGGTCTCTCAGATGACTTACCCGTATTGATGCTCTTCTGTACCCAAGTAACATTAGATGGCTCATGTACAACTAATCTTTTCTGGCCTCTCCGTGAGTGTTCAGGTAATCCCTCTTGCAATGTCTCATGAGGATGCTTCTTCATGAAAGACCTGGTGTTCCTTCCTCTCTGCATTATGCTTGTTTTCTTATAAGAATTTCACTTATTTAAAAGGACTGGTTATACTTGTAAGAGTCGCCACCCACAAAGACTGTGGGAAATAAGAAAACAAGGTTTAAACAAAAAACTTGCCAATTTTTTAAAACAAAAATCAGGAAGATTTTCAAAGAGATAGAATACACAAATCAGAGATCAGAAATACTTCCACAACACAGCTATCTGAGCAACTTGTGAACTAATTCAGGCACCAATCTACAACATAGATACACACTATGACTCTCCCCAGTAGAGTCGCCACTTTTGTTAGTCTCAAATTCCGATTTCCCTCTTATCCCCTATTAGAAAATGAATAACTATGTCTGCATATGAAGAGATCAAGGAAAAAAGAACCTTAGAGTAACATATAACAAGGTTTTGAGAACCTTCTACACTTTGAACTTATCCAAAGTTCAAGTGGGTATACCTTCTGTGAATACTTTCACACTTTTAAATGAGATCCATAGTAAACCAGTGTCAAAAACCAGTGGATTTCATCACCTCAACATAAACTAAAATATTTGAATAAAAACTTATATACTTCTTCAGTATTGATCCTCAAGAAAATTAGAAAGAATCCCACAACAAGTACCAGTGCCTTATCCAGGCCACAGAGTCACCTAAATTAAGCAATAATATTCAACAACTGAACATTCTAATACGCCTCATCGTCTCAGCTTTTATGAACCTCATACATGCCTAATATATACATAGATCCTTTCCATTTAACTAAAATAACTCATCAGATTCATGGCAACAGACAATAGATTTACAGACAGAAATATTCCTTGCACATTTAATCCCTCTCCTAAAGAGGAAAGCCAGAAATAATGTCTATTAGATCGCCTTACAATCCATGCTCATTCAAACAACCCTAAATTATTAAAATGAAACCAACAAATTACAAAATGCACACCAGAAGACAAAGAAATTTTAGGCCTGAAACTTTGATTTATATATCCATATTCGTTCTCAAAAATATTACATCATCCAGAGTCATCTCCTTGAAACCAGAAAAAACCTAAATATATTTTGCCAGAGTTTCTTTACAAAATTCTTGTGATCATTTTTACACTAGTGCTAGTATCCATTTATAACATTATGGATGCATACAAGCTTCGGAAATTCCTAAAAAAGTTTGTTACAAACCGTGATACTCTCCAAGAAATAGTTACAAGTATTTTTCAATATCAACGGCCTCTTCCGTTTGTTGTTCTACTGCAACCTTTTCTATTTCTCTGGAGTATCTAATTTTTGTCTGATATATTTGTCCTTCCACTCCTGGAACATGTCATCACTTGGCCAAGAAAAGCTAATAATCTTTTTTCATCCCTTCTAGCCTTTTCCAAGTGACCCTTAACTACCCAATTTCCATTTCTATGAAACCATAATATGATTTCACCTTTTCAATCTCTTCAACTGTTTGGAAAAATAAGGATGTGTCATCAGTGTTAATGATTTCATTAACCCTTTGGGACAATTTGTGGTCCAACTCTTCTAGCCATGCCTTCTCTTCTTTCAACTGAATGGGACCAACAAAACCCCCTAGAAACAATTCATATTTGTGATCTGAATACTCTTTTCTATACAGTTGGGCTTTTCTTTTTACACCTGCCCTTTCCTCTAAGAATATATTCATTTCTTTAATAAACTCACCAATGGACCTAAGATTGTCATTTGCCTCTGCATCTGCATGGGATGAACACATGAGCTCTAACTCCTTACATCTAGGCATCCACTTATTAAGAATTAGTTCTAAGGTGGTTTCATCCTCTCTTAATTCAATCAGAATATTCAGGATCCTTTTCATAGAAATGTGTACAGCAGAGGCCTTGACCGAATCAGGAAACTTCAAAATTGTGTCTTTTACCTTTTCTTCATACTTGCTTGCAAACAATGTTTGAGCTTGTTTCAACTTTTACAACTCATGTTGGATAGTTTCAGCTGAATGGAAACTAGAAGGCATAGGAGAAGGGGGATATTCTATAATGGGACTAGTAGGTGGAGGTCTTGCTGGAGAGGATGCTATCATGAGAGTAGAGGATTCACCTAGATGGTGTTGACCTGCCAACTGACTCTGAAGTCTAGCAATAATACTGTCTCTGTTGGATACTCCTTCTTTGGCCTCATTGTAAGCCTTTAAGATGGTTTCCAATTTTTACTAGAGATTAGCCTTCTCTTTTGCCTCCTTTTCTGCTACTACCACACTTAACTTTGCAGTTTCCAAGACTGTGCTTGCAGCTTCCACCACCCCTCTATCTTGTACTCTTTTTACAATCATGCCTCCTAGGAGACTAGAATCTAATACACCTTTCCTCCTTTTACTCTCATCCTTCTTCAGTGACCACATGACTAGAGCAGCATTATCTTTGCTGAAGTTTACTCCTTCCATGGGTTTGGTTTCCTTCCTTACTGCTTCAAGAACTAGAGCATCAACTATATCCCATTCAAGGAGGATTAAAACACCAGCTTTAGACACCATCTCTCTTCCCTTCTCAGGAGTAATAGTCTTAAACTCTTCAATCATTTCTTGCTTCACCTCTTCTTCCACCTGAGTTACATCTCTGTGAGGTTGTTCACTTTTTCTTTGCTCACATCTAGCTTTGAATTGTTCAATATTTTGCTTCCACACAAATTGCATGAAAGCCCTTGTTGTAACAAAATTCCCATCTACTAGGAACTCCTTACTGGCTTTCTTGATAGTAAGGTCTAACTCTTTACCCTTGAGCTCACCATGTGTCAAGTTCATTTCAGCACTAGGTGGCTCTTTTGGCATCCCCTCTTGGGTCTCCTCATATGTGTAGGCAATCTCCCTGAGACTCCCTAACTATAACAATTGTTTGGCCATCGCCTTCTCATCTCCTATGTGGATAGGGGACTGAGATGGAGAATACAAAGGTTCATTGGTTTGCACTTCCTTTCCTACCCTTTGCCTTTTAGGGGAGTCTTAGATGTCAATGACATCCTCAATTTCTCTTTTCCCTCTTGAAGTGGAAGGCTCACTTGTCACTGGCATCATCACATTGTACTTTGATTTCCTATGCATCACATAATCACCAGGTGGGATAGCCTTAGCAAAGGTAGGATTAGCTAAATCCAATTTAACCTTGTCAGGATCATTTTTCATTATAGCCTCCCTTTTTTCTTTCAAGGTTTGCATGAGGTCTTCAAAATAAAGAACCAAGAATTTGATTTTCTCCTCAAAGGGATTGAAACTAGAGAGAGGGTCATAACTGCTATCAAATTGATGAATGAAATCAAGAGCCCTCTTATATGCAACCCACTTTTCTTTCCTCGGTTCTTGCTCATTCAAACTTAATTCATTTCTAATTAAATCTTTAGGGAACTGAAATTGGTGAGGCCTACCTTTACACACTGCCCTCTTTCTAAACACGTCTTTGAAAAAATCCTCAGGGTTTGCACATCTTGAAATTGTAGTTGATAACCTATATGGCTTAAAGAATTCTTCAAAATATTTCTAGCCACCTTTAGTGATCACAAAATGATGGGCCACTGTAATGGTTGGGAAAATGGTCCCTTTACCCCTATTTGTCAGCTCTACCTCTTGTACACCTCCAATTTGCCTCAAGACTTCTATAATCCCCATCTTCAATGGGACCTGATAGGGCAATAGATAAGGAGTACCTCTAAAACCATACACTCTGAAAATGGTAGAAATAGGGTACAAATACATATCTCCCCAATTGTGAATAATCTTAATACCCTCAACAAACTCTTTAGGCCTGAGGAATTCCAAGAGAGCCTTAGGAATCCTAGGGTTTTCTATGCACAAAAGAAATCTAATCTTAGATGTAAAGCATCTATCAAACTTTAAATAGCTAGCATCCTCTCTATGCTAGGATAAAACAGTGCTCCAAAGTTGAACATGCATCTCTTCCTTATCTTTCACCTTAACCAAATCCATTTCCTTTGCAAAATAGTCAGCACCCTTGAACAAAAGCATGTGCATTAGAAGGGAATACCATCCAAACAGTCTATCCACCATACCATTTTTATCCCTACTAGCCCTGCATGAATTGTATCAGTAAGGTATGGCGCATAATCAAATATTATTGCCAGAGAGGGGTTTAGAATTTGTGCAATCATCAACATGTAATGGGTTGGCATGTTTTTCTTAGCATCTTCTCCAAAAATCTGACACAGTGCCCAATACATACCCTTAGCTCTTAGAGTAAACAGATTCAGGGAGAAGGGTTCCATTGTACTAGGGCCTACAACTGTTAACCCTCCTATTTTAACAAATAACTCTTTCAATGGGCCACTCCTAAGGTGATCCCTTTGTGCATCATAAATGCGAGCTAGTGATTCAAAATCAATAGGCTCTAACAAATTTGAAGCCTCACTAAGCTTGAACACACTTCTGAATTCATCATCTTTAATTTCAATTAGGGTTGATCCTTTCACATTCCTAATACATCTAGCTATAGGGTCACAATTTTGGGAAATCAATGTCAACAAATCTACATCCATGAATACACCAGGAACTATAAGCTACCCCACATCCAATTCCCATATTCTATTTAAATGGGAAAGGGAATGTCTCTGACCAAAACCTACTTTGAACAATCCTAAACCTGACAGCCCTATTTGAGGATCCCTTAACCAATTACCTTTATCATATAAGCCATCCCTAATTCTTAGATAAGGGTTCTTTGGTATTAATTCTTTAGCTTTAGCCTCGACATTGGTTGACATAGTTAACTGTTCCAAAAAATCATCACAAATGTTCCTATCTTGGTAATTCACTTTTCCTGTCAACTCCCTTCTTGGTGCCATCTTGATAATGCAACTATATCAATTGAGACTTGCATAGACCTCTAATGAAACAATTCACATAGCATTCACCGACTTCAGACCAGAATTAGCTATTAGGGTTCCCACAGATACTGAGAGGGGGGGGTGAATTAGTATCTGACCAGTAATGAAATTTTCTTAAAACTGAATATGCAGAACATAAAGTAACAATATACCGGTATCCAAGAATTAATGCAAATAACAGAATCATAAGCATCCACATGAAAAGAACACCATAACACAAGAGTTTTAATGAGGAAACCTAGTGTGGGAAAAACCTCAATGGGATTTGTGACCGACAATATTCACTTACTGGCCAATAAGAGAATATTACTTACAATAGGGGACTGCACATGCAGGGAGGCCAAATGCCTAGAGCTCACTGCTCAATAAGAAGTCACGCTGACTTACAATGAGGATTTACATAAATCCAATATTTTGTACTGCTTTACAATAGCATCTTCAATGCCAGATTCAGTACCAGTTCTTGCTTTGTTCTTTACATATACCCTTGACCTACAATTCGCACATTAGGCCTGCCTTATAATTTTATTTATTGCTTTCTATCCATCTCCTACAAATGCCTACAATGATCTCTTTTATACACAAGAGTCATTTTACAATTTGCCAAGTCGGCTTACAATGATAAACAAAATATTACATATCAAAAATCCTGTCGGCCTCTATGCCGGTATACATATTTCCTTCTGTGCCGGTGTACATCTTCTGTGCCGGTGTACATCTTTTGTGCTAGTGCCATAGGATTGCAAGGCTTCCTGTGTAATGCTTTGCCGGTATAATGTCTTGCCGGTGCCATAGGATTACAAGGTTGCCTGTGTAATGCTTTTCCGGTATAATGTCTTGCTGGTGCCATAGGATTGCAAGGTTGCCATCAATGGCAAAACCTTCAATCACACACAATGTCTCATTGGAGTGTCCATATGCCAACAATCTCCCCCTTTGGCATTGATGGCAACACTCATGAGAAATTTCAAAAAGATATCCAAAAATGTGTAGACCAAAAAATGTTACCGAAAATGTGAGAGCTCCCCCTGAGCATGTGATCCCTGTGTTTTGAATTTTCTCATCTACTACCCCCCCTTTGGCATCAATGACAAAGGTTAGTAGATTTTGTAGTTGTACCAATTCATAACCTCAACCTTGTAGTTGGGTAGTTATTATCTGAAGAATATCTCCCAAAATTAAGTTTATGCCATCCATAAACTTCTTGCTCTCCTTTATTGCTATCTCAGTTCTGTATACTATACCGGTGAGATGTTGCAAGTGCTCTGCTGGTGTTTTGCTACCCTATGTTAGTGCCTCTGAGATTTCCTTACACAGAGATGCTAAATAGTCCAATCTTGGACTTAGTTTAGATCTCAAAATTTTTGCCTTGTTTATTATTTTATCTTTTTCTCTTTCTAATTTGAGCAATTCTTCCTCAAAATTTGTTATCTTTTCCTCAAAAACTGATAATGCATCGGGTGAATTAACAAAATTATCTGCAAGTTTATTTATCTCTTCATGTACCTTGCTCATCTTTTTGTCTACATCTATGGTCAAAAAGTTTATCTTATAGGTGTCTTTGTACAGAGTTTTGTACTCTTTCAATAAATTGCATAGTTCTGGTAGAAGTGTGTCAAATTCCTTGTTACACTTCTTTATTCCTTCCTCAAAGAATTTTTGTTTCTCTTTTTCTACACTTTCCTTTATAGTTTCTACCTTTGTTTGCTCAAGATTTCCAGAAATATATTTACAAAGTGTATCCAACTGGCCTAAAGAATCTTTTTTGGCTAAATTACAATTGGGAGCTATTGATTTCAAAACTAGAATTGAATCATCTATCGCTTTATAGGCTTGTGAGCTATAATCAGTTATTTTCTTGATAGATTTGAGCAATACCTCTATTACATTTGATGGTGACCCAATAAACTGAGTGCTGGTGGAAGTGACCATGCTGGTATTGACCTCTGGTAGGTCTATTTGTGTCTTCATCTCTTTAAGCACAATTTTTCCTGCATCATTTCTTACCAGTGGCATCTGTTCTGGAGCCTTTAGCTCTGTTGGTTGCTCTGTTTGTGTTCCAGATTCCATCTTTTTCTCTAAATCTGCTGCCAGTTGCTCTTTGTTTCTTGTTGTCGGTTGCTCTTTGTTATCAGATTTATCTGTGGTATCCTTATCTACCACTATGTTGATTTTTTGAGTATCAACATTCACAGTATATAGGACTTTAGGATTAGGATTATTATCCTCTGTGTCCATGCTCTCAGCTGCCAGTTGATCTTCTGCAGGTGTTGTTTTTACCGGTGGAGTATTTAAAGGAGGTGGTGATAAGTTGTCTCTAATCTTCATACTTGGTGGTCCACCAACTTTACCTTTCCCTTTGTCCTTTTGATATACCAAAATGGGCTTGGGATTCCTATATTCTTCTTTTTTTTCTTTTTCAACCAAGAATTTATCACAACCATCTTCTATTTCAGTTGAAACTTTAGTAACTCTACCTGCCATTAGTGATATTTGCCGGTGTGCAGTGGAAAAAACTGTCCGATTGGCCTAAGCTATCAAATCATCAATTTCCTTAGAAGAGTTGACCGGGTATACTGCAAGTAATTTTTCTATTTTAATTTTCTTATCCAACTCAACTATTCCTTGCCTTCTGGCCTCAAGTGTTTTATATAATTCATCAGGAATTTCATTTAGGACTTGCATCAAAAACTTTTTATACATGTCCATGTGTAATATAACACTTTCCTCGACTTGTCCTTTCTCATCATCTGATAGGGTGTCATAGATTTTTCCTATGTTTTTCAATTTACCTTCCTCTGTGGTCTCATTCAGTAATATGTCAAAAGGGGCCAAGTCAGTGTTTGTCTTCTTCTTCCTTTTGGGGGTCAGCTTTTTCTTAGGTGTGGCTTTCTTGACTGGAGACCTCACAGCTTGTTGCTTTTGTCTTGTCCTTCTAGGTGAAGGAGTGGATACTGGTGAGGGGTCTCTTTTCCTAACAACTCTTTTGAAATTTGTCGGCATATCTCTTTCTGAGGAGGTATCTACTGGTGATAGATGAGTTTCAGGCTATTGGGCTGCCAACTCTTCTTCTGTTATGTCGGTTTTCTTTAAGACATCATCTTTTATGGCTTTTGCTTGCCTGGTTCCTTTCCTCACACATGCCTCAACTTTCTTTACTCTCTTTTTAGATTGAATTTGACTTTCGATGGTCTCAACACTACCAAATACTTCTTCCTTTGGTTCATTGGGGGCTTCCAGAAGTGCTTTGGCATAAGTTTCCACTATGTGGTCATCTGTTTCATACCCCATCTCTTTAACCCAGATTGTTCTTGGGATGATTGCTTCCATCCAGATCTCATCCTTTTTTATTACAAAGCATATATCATCCTTGTATTTGTTGACAATTTCCTATGATAGTCTGATCCTCTTATTCATTTTGACCTTTAGTGCTTGAAAATACTCATTGATATTCTTTTCTTTGTTTTCACCCATGTTGTTGAATAAGTCAGACAATTGTTTTCCTACCGGTATGTCAAATCCAAAATCCTTGTTGCCTATATCGGGAGCCTGTTTAGTTATATGTAACATTAAGCATACAAGCAAATTTCCAAATCTAAAGGTTCCTTTCTTATCCTTCTTGATTTTTGCCAAATTGTCAATTAACTCATCTTTTAATCATTCACAGATATCAATTTTTGCATTATCCTTAACCATGTCATAAGCACTTTTTATGCATAAACTAGAAATAGAGTTAAGCCTATTTGCATGAGTTGCTTTGTAACCTAGAATCATGCTAATGAATCTCACATTTGTATTAGTCACATCATTAACCCTCAATGATCTTTTGTCGGATGTTGCACCAGTTAATTTGATTACTAGGTCATTAGAGACCTTCTTGGTTTTGCCGGGTCTGGTACAGGTGGAAGGTAACCCTGTTACTACTTTCACAACTACCTTTGTAATTTTATGCACTGAGTCAAGCCAAAAGAATGAGCTATGTACCCTGCTAAGAACTATCCTAACCACTTCCTTGGGAAATTCAAGAATGCGAAGGATTTTAGTGAATCCTAGGGTTTCAACAATTTTATGTTCAAGTTTCACATTTCTGGCTTTGTCACATATAACAGATCTATACATGTTTTTGATTTCATCATCACCTAATTCCTCTATGTTGCAATGAATATACATTCTAGGGTCTTTTGCATAAACAACACCCTTTGGAATTTGGGAAAAAGCACCTGTGTTGTCATCTTTCTTAGCTACCTCGGGCCTAGGTCATTTTATAACCTTGACTACTGTAGGGTTTTCTATGAATTCAGGTGCAGAGGAGGATGCCATGATGATAAATACCTTTTTCTATCTTTGGATGGATTGATTGCTAAAGTGCTTTTCCTCTTTGCTCGGAATGCCTTAGCTTGGAAATCTTCGTGCTCTCTGAAAGTTTAAATTCATGGTGAAGTGAAATGGAGCTAAAAACCTTATTTTATAAAGTCTTTTCTGCTACCTACCACATTAATTGTTTGCCGACAATGTATTAACTCAGCTTTATTTGCCGGTAATGAAGGATTTTCAACTTCTTTTCTCTAACCGAGGGAATAATAGCACATGTGTTATTAAATTGCCAAACCCTCAAGATAATTTTCTTCAATTTGATGAAGAACATCCTGCCAGTGGAGCATTGCTTTGTCCTACCGGTGGAGCATCATATTGTTCTACTGGTGAAACATTTGTTGGTTCTACCGATGGAGGAGTAACCCCAATAATTAGATCACCTTTTCTAATCCATTTCTTTGAAAATTCTTGCTTAACCTCTTCAACCTTTTATTTACCTTTCAAACTAGTACTTTTGTTATCTATCGGTGTACCTTTACTTCTACAGAATTTAGCAATATGACCAATCTTGTTACATGCATAACAAGTTACATTATTTTTCTGAATAGCTTTCCCATAACCTATGCTGGTTTGTGTTCTGCATTTATTTGATAAATGACCAAATCTTCCACAAACATAACATCTTACATTCATTCTACAATTTTCAGAGTTATGACTAATTTTGTTGCATTTGGTGCATTGATCGGTGGGAGGATTGATGTTCTGATAATTCCTAGATCTACATTCATTTGCCCTATGACCATATTTATTACAGTTAAAGCATTTTCCATTGAATTTGTAAGTATTAGAGGTTCTTACCAGTTTGCTTTGATCCTGGGTATTTGCAGTACCGGAGCTTTCTCCAACTTCAAATCCAACTCTAGAAGTGTCACCTTTGGGTTTTTGATTCTTCAATAAGGTACCAAGTTCTTCTGAGCTTTTCTTGAATTTTTCTTTGTGTTGATTTGCAGTTTCCAATTCCCTTTCCAAGATCTCTTTTTGTCTCATTAGTTCATTCGAGTCATTTTGAGTATGCATCAGATCTATCTTCAACATGTCATTTACATAGCTAAGTCTTGTGTTCTCATTTGCTGCATCACTTAGTCTTCTGGTCAATTCTTCTTCATTCTTCTTTCTATCCTCAATCTCTTTGCAGAATCTCATAGTCATATCCTGCATTTCATTTTTTGTTGTCATGATCTCTTGTTTCAATTTGCTTATCATATCATTTAGTGATTCCTTTTCATCATTTTCATTTTGCAATTTTTCACAAAGTTCTCTTCTCTTGTTTCTTGTAATAGTAAGATTTTCTTGAAGTTCTTGAATAATGTCCTAAGCTCCTTTTAAATCATCTTCTAATTTGATATTTTTCAACTTCTCTACATCATAGTCAGTAAGAGCTCCTTCAAGTTGCTTCATCAGATTTTCCATCTTTACCGGTGTCAAGATCTTCCTCAAGTTGTTAGGCTTCTGAAAATAGAGGACCAAGCTCTGATACCAATTGTTAGGGTTCCCACAGATACTGAGAGGGGGGGTGAATCAGTATCTGACCAGTAATGAAATTTTCTTAAAACTAAATATGTAGAATATAAAGTAACAGTATATCGGTATGCAAGAATTAATGCAAATAACAGAATCAAAAGCATCCACATGAAAAGAACACCATAACACAAGATGTTTAACGAGGAAACCGGGTGTGGGAAAAACCTCGATGGGATTTGTGACCCACAATATTCACTTACTGGCCAATAAGAGAATATTACTTACAATAGGGGCCTACACATGTAGGAAGGCCAACTGCCTAGAGCTCACTGCTCAATAAGAAGTCACACTGACTTACAATGAGGATTTACATAAATCCAATATTCTGTACTACTTTACAATAGCATCTTCAATGCCAGATTCAATACCGATTCTTGCTCAGTTCTTTACATATACCCTTGACCTACAATTCGCACATTAGGTCTGCCTTATAATTTTATTTATTGCTTTCTATCCATCTCCTACAAATGCCTACAATGATCTCTTTTATATACAAGAGTCATTTTACAATTTGCCAAGTCGGCTTACAATGATAGACAAAAAATTTCATATCAAAAATCTTGTCAACCTCTGTGCCGGTAAACATATTTCCTTCTGTGCCGGTGTACATCTTCTGTGTCGATACCATAGGATTGCAAGGTTGCCTATGTAATGCTTTGCCGGTATAATGTCTTGTTGATGCCATAGGATTGCAAGGTTGCCTGTGTAATGCTTTGCCGGTATAATGTCTTACCAGTGCCATAGGATTGCAAGGTTTCCATCAATGACAAAACCTTCAATCACACACAATGTCTCATTGGAGTGTCCATATGCCAACATTAGCAAGAAAAAGCACAAAAAACCTGTTATTCACTTGAAGAAAACCGCTCTGCACCAATTGCTCTGCAGCGGACTCATTGAAATAATGCCAACATTCAAGTTGATGCGGAATCTAATACGGCAAGTTGGCATTGAATTTTAGAAATTAATCCCACATGCTTCGGCCATCACCTTAGAATTGAATTCACAAATCAAATTAAAAAATGGGCTCCAACGGATCATAAATTCTCTAAGTATTTCCTCTATTTCATTGTTTCTCTATTTTTCAAGGCTTAAAACCTTCACACTTTTCTTTTGCAAAACAATGACAACCGCTGGATCATGGGAACTTGCACTGCTTTTATTCCGTCTAGTCTTTCTGTGTTAGTGACGGGCTTCACCTACTTTTCACTCTTTCGTGGGCTTAAAACTTGTGCAATTTTCTTTCATGAAGCAACGTCGGCCATTAGATCATAATCTACCTACCTGGTCTTTATCTCATACAACGACCATCAGTCTTATTAACTAACTGTGCACCACCTTGACAGCTAACGGTTTTCGCTACTTTGTGAAGGTTAGACCGCAAGCATCTTTGGCCTACAAAACAACGCGAGCCATTAGATCAATCTCGAGATGTATACTATTTAACATTCCAAACCTTTAAGTGTGGGCCCTTTAACTGAGAGACCACTTGCTTTATCTCATCACCAATTAACAAATGCCACGAGGTAGTCAGTCATTTGCTCATGAAGTTCCATCGGGTTCCATTCTAAAACCGCCATGTGATTTACTTTACTATTCCCCACATAACTACTAGTTGAACAAAGGTAGACCCCCAACTACCCTTCAAAAGCCATGCGCACTTGACAGGTCACCATTACACTCCACGGAACAAACCATCTGTCCTGCCATGTCATGCCTTCGTGTGATTGCCACATCATTTTTCTATTTCGTGAACACTAATCTCCGTTTGACTTGCGGCCATGAATCCACAACAACCATTCGATTAAAACATACTTAATCAGCCTTTAACTTTATGACCTACCTTTCCTTTGGGCCCATCGGCCCCTTTCTCCATTTTGCAGAACTTAAAACTCAAGTTACTTATCTTCATGAAGCAGCAATAACCATTGGATCTCAGGAACTTGCTCATAAGTTACACTTGCTATGACCACCTCACCTGGGCCCACCACCTTTTTGCTACTTCGTGAAAGGTAGAACACATGCATCTTCTGGCCATGAATCAATGCGAGTTGTTGATCCTTTTCTAAAATGATCATCCTTTAACCAAAGAAGTCGCTTGCCTCTGGGACCCACCAAGTCTTTCGTTGTTTCGCAAAACTTATTTCACGTGCATCTCGGGCTAGCGAATCAATGGAAGCCGTTGGATTTAAAGAAAGATGCAGTCCTTTAATTTGACGGTCAATCTATTTGGTCGGGCCCGCCTAGCCTTTTCGCTATTTCATAATCATTAACTTGCTGGCATCTTTTCCTAGCGAAACAACGACAACCACAAGATTAACAATGAGTTACACAATAATTAAGGGGCCCGACAAACATTAAAACAAGATAAAGGTGAAGGTGTAAATTTTGAAAATTTCAAGGGACCGCCTAGGGAAAGAACTGAAGGGGGGACACTTTTCATAATAGAATGACCCTTCTTTAAGTGGTAAAAGTAACTCAGAAATAGAACATAAGGGTTTTTTGGAAATATAGGAAGGGTTAAAACTCAAAAACCTTAAACCCTCTTCTGACCCAAGAAAAACAGAGGCAACAAGGCCATACTAGATACATTTTTTGGAGACTTCTAGCCAATTATGGAACAAGAATATCCAATTTTAAACAGTGGTAACAATAGGCATATAGCTCCTAGCAAATCATTCTTAGCATTGTTATCATGTTCAATTTTAGCTTAATTGCTTCTTCATTCTAGCTTATTTCCTAAAATAATCATGAACTCATGTAGCTTAATTATGCTATCATTTCTAGCTTATGCATCTTCATCATTTAAATCCTCCATTTAAGTGTAGTCAAGTCACTGGAATTTGCATAACCAAATCTGAGAGCAAAATTCTTACTCGCATTTACTAGGAGGCAATAGATCGATTAGCTATGGTTTTATCTTTCATTGATTAACTTTCTAACCATTGCTTGTAATGATTTATTGAGTGTTTTGTGTTGCAACTGTAGGTATAATAGGTACACACTTGATAGATACATGACATTTTGGCACCCACCATGGGGCCGAAATCATCATTTTTGGCCTCTCAAGCTTCAACAAACATCCATCTCTTCCAAGATAGAATCAGAATGTTGTACAAGTTGATTTTCCAACTCGTACAAACTCCTTTCTTGTCTAGGACGAAACTTCATCCTAACTTGTATTAGCTCAATCTTGTGTCATACGAGCTCCTTTTCCTTGTCGTATGAGAGCTAAATGCATGTCGTATGAATTTCTGGCTGGTAAATTCTATGTCGTACGAGCTTATTTTGATTGGTGTCTAAGATATAAATCTTTGCCGTTTCAGTTGATAATCTCTATTGTACAAAATTCTGCTTCTGTGTTCTGAGAGCAGATTGTATTTTAGGTTTTCATGCTTTCATTTGATCGTTGCTAATGCTAATATTGTTCTATTTGTGAGATTTTTGGCAACCTGACTCTTTTCTATGAGACAATTGACGATTATACGCTTGTCAAAGACATAATTCAAAAAACCAATCAATGACTACTAATGGATCTATTTTGCAGGTTGCTTATAAATCTGAATAAACTTTGTGTATTCATTAAAGTTTTCTAGGCACACTTCAATTTTGATAAAGGAAATGAACTATCATGTATTTCATGTCTTTGATGATAGGCAAGTATGCTCTCACCTTTCTGAGGTGATCAAAAAGCTAGACTCATCTTTTACTTTCATTAGTCCATTTCTTTAGCAAGCCTACCCTCCCAAGGAGATTAAAAACTCTTAAAGCCATTATGGCTAGTGTGAGGGGAATGACCTAAGTGGGAATGGCTAACACCAAGTAATCCAACCCACTATAAAATAAATGTGATTTTGATGAAAATCAAGTCAACGACAGTGCTTAGGAATAACTCTCCTCTATACTTTTGGGTATATCAAACCTTGGTTTTCAAGGCTGGGAGACCTCTTAATTGAGTTTATACCTTGATGCGCCAAATGGATCCCTTACTAGTGTCAATTAAAATAGAAGCTACCCGATTCACCTTCGAAAGGGTGATAATCTTTATGCAAGAGAGATAGTAACTCTCCCAAGATACTTGCCATATCGTGCCCCCATTATCGTTTGGAGTCGGATAATATGACATTGAGAATCCATTGCATGAGACTCAGTGGCCATATTCTGATTAGCTATTAAGTGTGTACCTAAGCTTGCAAGAAAATGTTTTCTCTCTTCAGTCAATTTCCTTAGGGTTTAGCATGCTTGGAGTCACTTATCACATCATGTGTTTGTTGTGTATTCATCCCTAAATTGAAAATTTAGACATCTAAAACTGGAAAACATAAGCAAAACACCAAAATTCACTAATCAAAAGTCAGCAAAAACAAACATATTTTTCATTGTCCTATTCTCTGTCGTATGAGTTAGGTGATTTGTCATATGAGGAATCTATTTTTCTGTATGGTTCATGAAGTTTTTTCATACGAGTCTCTTCTTTTTGAAAGGAAACTTTTGATTTGTTGTCTAGCCTTGTATCTTTTGTCGTATGATTCATGAAGTATTATCGTACGAGTCTCTGTTTTTATCAGTCCAGAGCTACCACTTTTCATGATTTTTTTCAGGTCTATCATTTTACATGATCAATTTGCAGTATTCATAAACATCTGTTATCTGTCACTTTGTGCTTAAATTGTCTTCTTGGTTTTCTTGGTCAAGTTATCATCTGTCAAAATCAGATTCTAGAAGATAAACACATCAACATTTTCAAGTGCTCACCCTCAACAAGTTCAAGATCTAAACATCTCAAAGTGCATTATCACCCTCTTTGATAAACTGATTACTTAAACATAGTTTCTCATCAGGATCAATCATCCTTTATCATGAAACTGAAATGTTTGGTCAGGATAATCTTGTCCCACATCGTAGGATATATTGTTCCTACTGGACTTGGTTTTTATCAAATCATCATCATTGCACTCCAAAACCAAAGATCGAAAAACTTGCAAACTTTTAAACACTTGAATCATCTTTGCATGTCCTATCATTCTAGCATATCTACATTGACAGTTGATTACTTACCAAAACAACTTTTAGACAATCAAACCCTTGAAATGGAAATAGAAACATTTGAAATAGCTGAAAATCATATCAACATGACATACCAAAGAAAAATACAAGTAACAAGCCAACATATCAAAGCAATCAAACAAGTTTAAAATCAAAATCTAATTATGTTAAAACCTCACAAGGATTCAAACACATCTCCGAAGAAAGGTGGCTCTTTTATGCAACTCTTAAAGAGATCCCTAAAGGATTTGGCTAAAGAAGATCACAATCATGCACCTATGTCTAGCAATGGCTCATCCCCCTATAAACAAATTGACGCTCCAAAGGCATCTATTCCTACACCTCTTGAAAGCTTGCAAGAACCTTCCATAGCATCCTCACTAAACAATACACCCAAAGATGAAGTTCCCCAAGGGATATCCATAATTGACATCAAACCTATTTCAAAGGATACTATTCAAAACTTATCTCCTTCATATCCAAGCATTAATTCATTGCAGCATCCCCATAATGCTTCCTTGCAAAGTGAAATCCTCATTCATAGAATGCTTGTTAAATGTGTCCTAATAGATGAGGGAGCTAGCTTAAACATTTTCTCTTTGAGTCTTGTTTGTGCTCTAGGATATTCAGAAGATGCAGGTGATCCCCAGAAAAGGATAAAAATCAAAGCATATGGTGAAGAAGAACATTACTCTAAGTGAATTCTGGTATTACCCCTTAGAGTGGTACCTTTGTAGAAAGACACAGCATGCCAAGTTCTCGACTTGGACTTATCATATAATGTACTCTTGGGAAGACCCTGGATACATGACTTGCAAGCTGTCCCATCAACATACCACCAGTGTGTAAAATTTCCCTACAATGGGCAAGAAATCACAATATCTACAGATTCAAATCCATTTCAATATTGTAGCAATCTAAAAATGACCCAAGAAGTCATTGTTCCACATAACAGGGAGGCATCATCTTCGAGCACACAATCCAAGGAACAATCATTTGCTTCTATTCTATCAAGTATGGAAAAATAAATGCAGCAAAGAGATAGAGGGAATGGAGAATATTAAATATCACAATTACCACTTTCTCCTAAATCCTTTGGAAAACCATCATACTCTAAACAACAACCAATTATGAAACATCTTCCAATATTTGATGGAGCATTTGTTAGTGCTGGAACCTTATCAGAGGAAACAAAAGACAAAGATGTGCTACAATGGATATACAAAGATGAAGAAGTTCAACAAAAAATCAACAATGTCAGAATACCTACAAAAAAGTATGGAAAAGGATTTAACATTCTTAGAGGAATGGGATATACCAGAATAGGTCCTATAGGAAAAAGAAAAGAAGGTATCTCAGAACCTATTCAACCTTACACTCAGCAGACCACTAACAAAATAGACTTAGGGTATGGACAAGTCACTTTACCGAAAGGCACATCTTTTAGTCAGCAACAAGAGGAATATGAAAAAAGACAAGAACAACTGGCAATTGAAAGGGAAGAAAAAACAGTTAAGCAACAAGCACAAGAAAACACAAAATGGCAAAAGAAGCAAGCTTCAAATCAACAAGAGAAACAAACTAAAAACATCTCTCAACTAGCACTAAATCTCAATCAAAACAAGAAAGAAGGTAATATAAGTCCAAGAGAACTCATAGAAAAGCTGACATAACTTAATCTTAGTCCTGAAGAAGTTGAATATGAAAGAAGGAAAAGTATATCTAGAAAAGTGGAAGAAATGTTATATGACCAAATTTGTAGACTGCAAGCTGCAAGTGATACAGATTCTAATGAATGGGAATGGGATTCCTATCACTCTGAAGAATCAGCTAAAGAAAATTGCTTTGAAGGAGACATAGAAGTTGATATAGTTCATGTGAGGCCCTACCTCGACCCATCCTAGCTTCTCAGTGATTTTCATGTTGGAACTATCATGGATGTTTTATTTTTATGCATTATGGATATAGAACTATATATGATCCCACAAATTTGTTAACATTGATATATTGATGCTTCATTTATATGCTTTGTGGATATAGAATTTTATATGATCCTTATTCTAGGATAACATTGAGACGATGTATGTCATTATTTGATTTGCAGGACTTTATTATGATAATGGGAATATGTTTGCATATCTTATGAATTGATTAAATTATGAGGATTATGATGAATTGCTTATGTGAATTGCTTTGATATGTGGAAAATTGTATTATATAATGTCAATTCTATGCATAGTGATTTAATTGTTTCTTGATTATGTGTTTAATATTATATGAGGCTATTGGAAAGTACTAATGTTTAAATTGAGATGCACAGGAAATTATCCATGTGACCATAGAAATATTATGGAGAATCAAGCCTAGGCCTATGTACGTTCGTAAAACCAAGGGTTGTCTATTTGGAGAGACAACACCCCATATGTATCATATTTTATTCGTAAATGTAATTGTTTGCATGTGTGTAAAATTGTATTCATTAAATTTGTTTAAATCATTCAAGGGACAATTGCCATGTGTGTATTTGTGATGTGGAATTATTTTGTAGTGTCACTTGACACATATGTTGTATGTTGTGTTGGCAATTATCATGTTACTTTTTGGAGAGTTTTTATTTTGTTTAATTGTTATATTTCCTAATTATCCTTGAAGGTACCAAGAAATCTAGGTTAGTGAGCCACAAGGAGGGTCAACTTAGAGTTGACCTGTAGGTTAACTTTAGATGGACTTTCTAAGGGTTAAATCAACTCCTAGAGTCAATGGATTGGGCTGCTCTTCTCCAAGCGCTCCCTAGAATACCCTTGGCAAATTCAAGGTTGGAGTTTTTTCTTACTTGTTTATTTGAAAATTTGTTGGTAGAATGCTTGAATGGAAATATTGTATTTTTTATTGTATTGTAATTGTGAAAGCTTTATGTGAATCTATTCCTATTTTTTGTTTATGCATTTGTTGTGTTTTGGGAGTATCCAAGACCATCTTACCCTTGGGAGGGTAGAATGGTCTTGGGGGTGGAAGGAGTTTGACAACCTTAGAGTGAGAGGCTCTCATTATGAGAGTGATCTCAAGGGTTTGTCCATGTGATCCTTGCTGCATAGTTCTATTTATGCATTCAGGGGTCATAAGGGGAGCAAATATGACATGTTTGCCTTTGGGGATCATAAGGATATGGGGGGTTAAATGAGTTTTGTTGTGTTTTCTTGGATGCCATGAGTTGGCTGTGAGTTACTATATAGCAGATCTCCTCTAAGGTACTTGGTCCACTTCCACCCTAGTAAAACATCACATTATGTGATGAAGTTTCAGCTTGGGAAGGGAATGTGTTTGTTGTGTTATGTTTTCCCCCTTTGCTTGTATGTGTTTTCTTGAGTGTAACCTATCTAGGATTTGGTTCTCCAAGCTCGAGGGTGGCTTCTAGTAAGCCTAGGCTGGGAGGTGAGCACCCTATGGTCACAACCTTGAATTTTTAAATGCAGGTTGCTTGGAAAGGAAAGCTATGAGATGCAGATTTTACTTTGGTTGCAGATTTTATTTAGTTGCAGAAAGTGAGAAATAAAAATGTAAATTATTGTAAATATTATGAAGGAAAGAGATGTGTTATTTAGTAAGTCCTCATTCATTAGGAGTGGGAGACTATTTGGGTATCTTACCCATTTTTAAAGATTGACAACTTGAGTTCATGCATTTATATATGAAAGAATTTTTATTTTAATCCTGTAATATACTGTTGTTGTTATTCTTATTTAAATCTACCTTAAATTGAAATCTGATATTTATTTATCTCTGCAATTTATATATAAAAAAAAAGAGAAAGGGAAATGCAGAAGAAAAAAAAAGGAAATGAAATATGTTTAAGTACTTTCCTGCAATGTTTAAATGTTGTTTTTTGTCATTTCAGTTTACTTAGAGCAAAATAAAATAAATAGAGAGCTAAAGTAGAACCATGAAATTTGCTTTTACTATAGTTATCTAAATGAAGTTGAAAATGCCCCTATAGTCATATTTATTTCAGTCATTTTTATTCTATTTGTACATTGTAGAAAATTAATCTATAAACAAAAGAAATAATAATAAAACCTATTTAAAGTTTTTTTAGCTTGTTGCTGTCATAAAATGTATTGTTGTTTTTTTAAAAGAAAAAGAGAATTGCAGATTAAGTCATAGGCATGAAGATTTAAGCTACTCAATTCATGATTAGATAAATCATTTCAAAAAAAGAATTAAATAACTACATCTATCTATGAGCAGCCTGTATATTCTGTTACTTTCCAGCATATTAATGTCTAAGTTTCCTCTTAGGAAAAATGAAAAAAAAAAGAGATTTCTAACCCTAAGAGACTGATATTTATGTTTATATATATATATATATATATATATATATATATATATATATATATATATATATATATATATGCAAATATACATTAAAAAAAAAGAAACTATTTATGCAACTGTGTGTGTATATATATATATATAAATATAAATATATATATATTTATATACATATATATATATATTTATATTAAAAAAATAATAATAACAAAAAAAGAAATTTTAAAACGAATTGGGGAGGGTCGAAACCCTTACCCCTCCCCATGGCGCCGTAGGTTGCGGTCGCCATTGCGACATCCACAGTGGGCGGTGTTGGCGCTGCCACTATGGGTGTCCACAGTAGGCGGAGCTGTGTCCACCACTATGGGCAACCATAGTAGGTGGCGTCGGTGCCACCACTGTGGGTGTCCACAGTGGGTGGTGTCGGGGCCGCCACTATGGATAACCACAGTGGGTGGCACGGAGCCGCCACTGTGGGCATCCGCGGTGGTTTCCCCGTGAATGCCACCACCCTCTGCAACCCCCCCCTCTCCTCTGCGGCTTCCTTTCAGATGGCGTCGTGCCTTCATCCGACCACCCTTCCTTTGGCTGCCGCCATGCCCTAGTTCGGCCCTGCATAACAGACAGTTCACAAACACACACTCACAAAAAAATATATATATTAAACCCTAACCCAAGTTCGGGTTAGGGTATAAGCAATCAGGAAAAGAGAAAGAAATGATTTCAAATAAAAAGAATATGCAACCCTAACCCAATTTCGGGTTAGGGTTAGCATTTTAATAATAAGAGTATTTTAGTAATGCAACCCTAGCCCATATTCGGGTTAGGGTTAGCATAGAAAAATAAAAGAAGGATTTAAATTTTAGTCCTTATTATAATTTTTAAACTTAGGGTTTGCATGTAAAAATATGAGGGGGAATTTGAATTAAGTTTTTAAATTATAACTTAAAATTTAAGGTTATTTAATAGTTGCATGATAATAATTAATGGGTATAGTTAGTTCTTTTTATCAAAAGAAATTTACATGTATAAATAGGATAAAATATAAAAATTGTTTACCCAAATTGTTTATATGTATAAAGTTATATATATGCTATATTTTCTACATATAGGTATATATACAGTTAATTATACATATTTGAGGTTAAGTAGAAGACCTATTTAAATCTATTTTATTAAATTTTATATAGTTATCTTATCGCATTATTGACATAATTTTATCAAGGAATTTTAATAAGGACATTTCTTAGCTAATTTTTGTATTTAATTAAATATGGACGTCAAGTGGAAATTAATTTGGGGAAAATTTGTAAACAAAAATTATTAATTAAATTTAAATAGCTTTATCATTATTTAGGTTGGGAATGATTTATATGAATTTGAGATATCTAATTATCCCTCAATTTTAATTAATGACAACTTAATTAAGATAATTAAATTAACTAACTAAATTGCGACAACCCTCTTGGGATTAATTAATCTCCATTAATTAATGTTGCTTATTTGAGTTGATTAATTAATCCAACCTTAGAAAACAATTCTATTTACATCCTAGTTAAGACAAGACTTATTTGATTCCACTTTATATGTAGATTATTTTGAGAGTTCAAGTGTTTAAAAAAAAAAATTGTTCCGTTTTTAGCCCAAAAGTTTGGGCACGATATTTCACACGTATGTAGGACAAACGTCAGGAACTAGTTCACTTGAATTAGAATCACATTCGGCTTACTTGGAATTAACCAAGGACGATCAAGAACTTCTTATGTGAGGTCATTCTGATGAGAGTACTATTCTAGACATCAACATACATATTGAAAACTTTGATACATCCATCATGACTCTTGAAACCCTTGAAACATCCCAACCTGAAGATCCCCTACCTCTAATCCACCCTAAGCTTATTGATTGGGAAAATGAAGGACATACCGCCATTGATACCTTTCTGAATGACCATGCCATATCTATATATCTTAACGCAATCAAACCTGTAACAACTCTCACCAGGAATTTCAGCAATGCATCTTCCAGTCAAGTGGGTGTCAAATCTCCTAGTCCCAAAAGTGAAAATAAAGAAAAGAATATCAAGTCTAATGGTGAAAACCATTTATTGGCAACATAAAATCAGGAAAAAGTAAAAAGAAAGGATGCATCTAACGATGAAAACCTCCTTGAAGTGTCGGAAGATGGGAGATTTGACACTTTACCTGAGAAATATCAAGAAAGGTCATCCATTTTGATCGAACCAACAAAGGCAGTTAACATTGGCACAACAGAGCAACCAAAGATTCTTCATCTAGTGACTTCTCTGTCCAAAGAAGAAATGCAACAATATGTGGAATTCTTCAAATGAAGGAAAATCAATTTTGCCTGGTCATATGCAGATATGCCAGGGTTAGATCTAGAGCTTATTATGCATCACTTGAATGTTAGTCCAGGAGCCAAACCAGTCAAATAGAAGTTAAGGAAAATGCATCTGCATATCGCTCTCCTAGTCAAAGTAAAACTAAAGAAATTATTGGATGTCGGATTCATCAGACCTATAGCTTATCCTCAATGGGTATGCAACATCATTCCTATTTCAAAACTAGATAAAAGCATTAGAATATGCATAGACTTCAGAGATCTTAATAATACATGTCCAAAGGATGACTTTCCTTTTCCTAACATCGACATCATTGTAGATTTAACTATTGTACACTCCATGTTTTCTCTGGATACAATCAGATCAAAATAGCACCTGAAGATCAAGAAAAGACAACTTTCACATGTCCATGGGGTACTTTCTGGTCGAACATCATGCCATTTGGATTAAAGGACATAAGTGCTACATATCAAAGAGCTATGACAACTATATTTCATGACATGGTACATACATTCATGGAAGACTATGTGGATGACATCTTGGCTAAATCATACAATAGAGAAGAACATATAGAGATACTAGAAAATATCTTTGACAGGTTAGAACAATACAAGCTAAGGCTAAATCCTAAGAAATGTGCCTTTGGTGTAACTTCAAGAAAGCTATTAGGATACATTGTTTCAGCTAGAGGTATCGAAGTGGATCCAGCTAAGGTTAAAGCAATCACGGAAATGGCATCTCCCAAGAATATCAGTCAACTAAGATGACTCCAATCAATTAGAAGATTTGTTGCTCAGCTAGCAGATAAATGTCAACCATTTACTCATCTATTGCACAAAAATATTAATTTCAAGTGGGACCATCAATGTGAAGATGCATTCAACAAGATTAAGGCATATCTCATACAACCACCTGTCCTAATGTCACCAATTCTAGGGAAGCCATTATTACTCTATGTATCAACCACTGAAGCATCATTAGGACTTTTGCTTTCACAACAGGATAATGAGGGAAAAGAACAAGCCATCTACTACATCAGTAGAACACTAGTAGGATATGAGATCAATTATTCATCAACAAAAAAAGCATGCTTGGCAGTAGGTTTTTCTTCTCAAAAATTATGACACTATCTACTATCTCACTCCATCAAGTTATTAGCTAAAATTGATCCTCTAAAATATT
Source organism: Cryptomeria japonica (assembly GCF_030272615.1). Lineage (NCBI taxonomy): Eukaryota > Viridiplantae > Streptophyta > Pinopsida > Cupressales > Cupressaceae > Cryptomeria > Cryptomeria japonica. The sequence goes on along the minus strand of NC_081411.1, from coordinate 439,093,145 downwards.
TACTCAACAAAGCAACATTAACAAGATGACTAGCAAAGTGGATCATGATTTTGAGCGAGTTTGATATTGAGTATGTTGACAAAAAATCTATCAAAGGACAAGTTGTTGTAGATCAATTAGCAGAGGCACCACTTCAAGATGATCATCCTCTATAGATTGAGTTTCTCAATGCTGATATCCTAACAGTCACAACAAAAACATGGCAATTATACTCTGATGGTTCACATACACAGCATGGATTAGGAGCAGGTATTCTATTCATCACACCACAAGGTCATACAATCCCAAAAGCATACAAATTAGGATTTCCATACACCAATAACACAACACAGTATGAAGATTTGGTTACAGGTATCAAAATGGCTATAGAATGGAACATAACACAACTTCAAGTCTTTGGAGACTCTCAGCTTCTCATTAATCAAATCAATGATGACTATCAAACAAAGGATGAAAAGCTAATGCCTTATAAAAATATGGTTGAGGATATCAAGAAGTACTTTGTAGAAATAACTTTCCAATAGATTCCATAAAATGACAACAAAGCAGCAAACGCCATGGCTACACTTAGTTCTCTCCTTCAGACACAGGAAAATCAGCAGTGTTATGAATTCTTGGTGGAAGAGTTGTTTTGTCTTGCCTATAATTGTCCTGATTCTCGAACCATCTGTCAACTTATTGGACATGATTCCTCTCGCTATGGCCAAACTTACACATAGCTGAAAGATAGCACCTTACCTTCTGATTTATCGAAGAACCAAAAGAGAAAGTTTATTCGTCAATCCTCCCATTTTACTCTCGTCGTGGATACCTTGTTTAAACGAGGTTGAGACGGTACTTGTCATGCCCAAAATTTAGGGCAAAAACGAAATGTTTTTTTTTTTTAAAACATCTAGTTAATTAATAAAGTTCAAACAATTTCTTAATACTAACTATGTATCGAAACTTAATTACAAATCATTTGCGGGAACTAAATGTTTTAATTTGTTTCCTCATCAATTAAAGTCGATAGTCTAATTTATTAAAATTCATTTAAATGGGTGGATGAAGATGAGAATTGATCTCCCATAAAAACAAATTGACTAAATTTCTTTTTAAATCATTAATTAAATAAATGGATTAAAGTGTCAAATTAATTTCCTAAATGACATTATTCGCTGAGGAAAAATTGTCTTTCCAATAATCAATTTAGTTTCCAAGGAATTGATATTCTTTCCTTTTTTTTTTCTTTTTATAATTCAAGGCTTCACAAATAGTTAATTTGGATAAAATAATTAATTGGGATTTAAATTCCCAAGTCCAACTAAATTGAAATCCCTATCAAATCTAAAATTTGGATTTTTCATGTAATCCCTATTTAGGATCTTTTTTTTTTTTTTTTTTTATTGATAAACAAGAATTTAACAGTTTATTTTATTATTATTATTATTATTACCCTAGCCCTACCCAGGCTAGGGTTTGATATATATATATTTTTTGTTTTGTTTGAACCCCGCATTGTAGGGCCGAACTGAGACAGAGATAGCGCGGCGAAGGGCGAATGCATGGGAGAGCGGGGGTAACCGGTGGTGGCGCGGCCATGGCCGCCCACTGTGCACTGCACAGTGTTCGGCCCATGCCGCCCACTATGCAACACACAGTGTTCGGCCCGTGCCGCCCACTGTGCAACGCACAGTGCACGGCCCTGTCGTTCACTGTGCACTGCACAGTGTGCGGCGTCGCCGCCCACTGTGCCTTGCACAGTGCGCGGCTCCACCGTTCACTGTGCGATGCACAATGGCTTCGGCCCCCTTATTCTCTTGCTAAATTTTTTTTAAAAAAATTTTATTTTTTTTTATTTTTATAATATAAAAATATATATATATATAAATATATATATTTAAATAAATACATTTAAATATATTTCTCAAGGCTAATTTTTTTTTTTATAAACAGGAACAAAATAAATAACAAAGTAATCTCATTATGCTAAATTAATATATATATATATATATATATATATATATATATATATATATATATATATATATATATATATATATATATATATAGATATATATATATATAGTGAATGAACTTAGGCTTCCATTTTCATTCCTTTTTTTTTTTTTAAACTAACATCATAATCATGAAAGATTTTTTGATAAATCGTTGTAGGAAAAGATATATGGATTTTGCTTGTTTTATTGGATAAATATTTGTTTCCAGAGCTATATCGAAAACTAAATATTGAAATCTATGGGTATGTAGGAAACAGAATTTCTAAGACTTATATTTTTTTTTAAAAAGAAAATACTTAAGAAATACTATTTTAGGAAAACTTTATACTTTTCTGAAGCAAATACATTTATTGATTTCTCAATTATTAAAATAACTAATTTATTTACATGTTAACAGCTAATACAAATCATGATTTTTTTTGCAATTAAAATGGAGAGAGATTCTCAGCTAAAAAGAAGAACTCAGATTTAAATAAAACTGTTTTTTTTTTTTTATATTACAAAAGAAGCTTTTGCATGCAAATCAAAGCAATCCCTTTACTTTTCAAAAAAGAAATGGAAACATATCTGGCTTTTTACAACCCTTTCAATATTCTACAAATATTACAAGATACTTCTTTATTTAACTACAATATTAAATCACATGTCCTATCTCAAAATTACAACTTGCCTCTCATTCAACAAACGAGGTATTTTTCTACTAACAATTTTAAACAAATAACTACAAATGGATTAAAGTATCTTCAACAATAGTCTTCTGCATCTTTTCATTGTTCCTATTCTCTTCTCCTGACTTTTCCTGCATAATAAAACACAATATGACCACGGAGTGCTCACCTCCCAGCCTAGGCTAACTGGTAGCCACCCCCGAGCTCGGAGAACCAATTTCCTAGACGGGTAACAAACAGGCAAACACATAGAAAGCAAAAATACATACAGATTTTCAGACACACTCCCAACTTGGCTTCACAGCACCACACTTTGGTGGTGACTTTTTTTCAAGGGTGGTAGTGAGGAGAACTGCAAGTATGAAATAAACAAGTAGCCACCTCATGGCACAATAAATATATCAAGAATTTCAACCCCTTATTCCTTATGCCCCCCAAAGGAATTCTAGCCTTATATCCCTCCTTACGACCCCCATTGCACAAACAGGCCATGCAGCAAGGGTCACACAAAGATCCCTTGTGATCGCTCTCAAACGAGAGTCTCTCACTCGAGGGTTGTCACTGCTACCACCCACAAGATCCTCTTCTCTCCCAAGAGTAAGAGGTCTTGAGAAAACTCCCAAAACACAACAAAGCATAATGCAAGATTTTCAAATGAAATTCTAAAACAAGACATACAAAAAACACAGATTTCTTTCACCAAATCATACACTCAACACATGCAAGAAAATAACCATTTTAAAGAATGATCAAACCAACCTTAATCTGCCCAATGGTAGTTTTGAAATTTGAGGAAGAGCTGCCCAATCCACGAATCTTCTTCCTTGTACCCTTAGTCAATTTTTCTATTCCAAACTATTATTTTCTTTTCAAAATTTCTCTTGTCTCCAAAAATGGAGAGTGGGTGATTGCCCTCCAATTCTCAAAAATCTTGCTTAAGAAGCTCATTCTCTGAGTTCTCACAAGTTTCTAAAAACCAAAAAGGAAAGAAAAGCAGAATGCAAAAAGACTCTCATTCCAAAAGGAAAAATCTCAATTAGATTTAAACTTCTAATTTTCAATTTTCGCACAACTCAAAAAAGTCAATTTTTAAAACGTTAAAAAGATCATTAAAAAGTAGAAACTTGCCTAAAATTACCCCTAACCCCTAGGTATACCTTATGGGCTTTAGGAAACCCTATTAAACTACCCCTAGGTGTTCATTTAACCCATTTTAAACCCCTCTGAAGTTTATTTTCGGGTCAAACATATGTTGACCTCTCCAAGATTCTTTTCCCAAAGTATTTATGACAACACGTTACATTAATTAAGAAAACTATAGTTAAGCATCTTCCCACCAAGAGACAAAAATAAAACATTTAAATTTAAATCCACACATGTGTCAAGTGACACAAATAAAACACTTTTACAAAATAAAACATGAAATTGTCTCTTGTGGTTTTTTTTTACACATTAAATTTAAATAACACTTAACACTCAAGCAACATATATTGTTACGAATAAAATACAACACAAACGGGGTGTTGTCTCTCCAAATAGACAAACCCTGGCTTACGAACATACATAAGTCTAGGTTTGGTTCTCCGTAATTTCCATGGTCACATGGTAAATTCCCTGCGCATCTCAATTTACACATTAGTACTTTCAAATATCCACATATAATATAATTCAAAGGAATACAATACACATCATCACTTGCATACAATTTTTTTATCTGCACAGATTAAATACATCTTTAATCAAGCAAAATTCTCATTAACAATTTCATCCCAATTCACATAAACTTAACCATACATCATAGTACTATATTCATAGTAAAGTCCTGCAAATTCAATAATGACATCTATCATTGCAATATCATCTTATCTAACAATCATGTAGTGTTCTATCATATAAAGCATATAAGTAAAATCATCAAATCATAGCAATGTTATCCAAATCCTAAAATCATGTAAGTTCTAAGTCTCAAAATGCATCAAAATAAAGTATCCATAATAGTTTAAATATAAAATCCACTGAATGTCTGACTGAGTCGAGGTGAGGCCTCACAGTACTCTTTTAAGATGTATTGAACAAGAAGAATCTGAGAAGGCCTCACATGAAGTCCATAATGACATTTGTGGCACTCATTCAAGTGGTCTTACCCTTTCAAAAAAACTCATACGCTTGGGCTATTATTGGCTGACTATGGAACGAGATTCTTTTCAGATAGCAAGAACATGCAAACAATGTCAGATCCATGGGAATTTGATCCATGCACTAGCACAAGAACTTCATGCTTTAGCAACATCTTGGCCTTTTTGTCAATGGGGTCTTGATCTAGTAGGAAAGATAAATCCTTCTTCATCTAATGGTCACAAATCCATCCTTGTAGCTACAGAATATTTAACAAAATGGATTGAGGTTGTACCTCTCACAAACATCACAGGAAAACAAATTGCTGCATTTATCTTGAATTACATCTTCTATCACTATGGAATACCAATGACCATTATCACGGATAATGGGTGACGATTCAAGAACCAAGATGTACAAGAGCTATGTGATAAGTTCAAAATCTAGGACAAATTCTCCACACCCTATTATCCACAGGGAAATGGGCAGGCAAAAGCATCTAAAAGATAGTGAACGATGCTAGAAGATATTGGCATATTCAACTAAACCCTTCTCCATGGGCTTACCGTACTAGTATCTGCACACCAATAGGTGCCACACCTTTCTCTCTTGTATATGGAGCAGAAGCCATATTGCTAATCGATGTAGAGATACCCTCTCTACGGGTGTCACTAAAAGGTCTCATCCCAAATGAAGAACAACGAGTATCTAGACTGTAAGAGTTAGAACTAATCCAGGAATGAAGACAAAATGCTTTTGATCATCTAAAGGTATATCAACAAAGAATGTGTCGGAGCTATAATCACAGGGTCAAACCACAAATATTTCAAGTGGGGGAACTAATAGTAAAAGAAAATCCACGCAACTAGGCAGATCAAGAAAAGAAATGAAAGTTTGAACCAAATTGGTTAGGTCCATTTGTGATCACAACAATATTTGGATCAAGAGCATATTAGCTATCAACACAGGACAAAGATCAACTTGAAGAACCCATCAATAGCATGCACCTGAAGAAATTCTATATCTGAAAAATCAGAAAAATAAAAAATATAAAACAGTGAAAAATCAGCAAAAACAAAAAAAAAGTGAAAAAGCAAAAAATATAAAAAAAATAAAAAATCAGAAAAAGTGTAATAAAAAAAGATGGCAAAAACTTGGCAAACAGATGCTATCTATCAGCTAGCTCTTCCATCTATTAGTTCATGCATTTTTCCGCTTGCATCCATTCATTTTCCATCAACACTGACCATCATAAAGCCTTTGTACATACGCAGACATCCTAGGTGGCTTCTTGCCATGGTTGAATCATTGGATATATCATAATGACTTTGTTTCTAGGCTTGGGGTAAAACTCTACACCTACCTGGGGGCAAATTCTTGATCATTTTGAACTTAATCAAACAGGTAGACCAAACAGTTAGACAACTCTTATCAAGCGAAAACTGAGACATATCCAACATTCAACACAAGATCAAATTATCAACCATCAAACTATCACAAAGACAACTTAAATGCATGGATGATATCTTTTGGGATCATAATTTTAACATGATTTTTCATCTTTTCTATATATTGATTTTTGCTATCATGATTTCTGAGTGACTCCAGGATGTCTTTGACTAGAGGAACAAGGAAGGAACATGATATTTTTCTTGTCTGTTGTCTAAAAATTAATCATTAATATGTGCAAATTTGTCTTGAGACATGATCATCAAAGTATCATTAAAGACATTTCCAATTTGTGTATTGAAATGATTAATACTGCCTGTTTTATGTAAGCAACACTTAGGTTATCTTGGTTCAGGTATACCTCAATGCTTGTGCTAACTTGCTATATAAAAATCCAGGAAAGAAGTGCTCAGGGCATCATGGTTTAATTATACCATCAATGTTTGCACTCACTTCCCACATTTCAAAAAGCTCAATGATGACAAAATGCAATAATTTAGTGACTGGTCAGGCCATAGTTTTCATTTGCATTTTAATCTTGCATTTCATTATTCTCGCATGCTCCTTTTATCCAAGGTTAAATATATCATAGGAATCATCAAAGCATCATCACAAGTGTATACACAATCAGACTAATGACTCATATCTCTTCAGATGTTCTCAACCCAATGCAAATTTTATGCTATCCTCTCAACAGAACTACCATCAACATCAGAAAATCTAAATCATCCTACACCTGATATCAACAAACTGTCAGTTCTTTATCTAATCAATCTTATCAATTTTGTCAATCGATTACATCTGATCTATCTGATTATGTCTTAAATGAGATGTATCCTTCCTGAAACCAAACATTCAGATCTAGTTTTATATAGGATGTATCCTTCCTAAAACCAGATGTACTAATTATGTCTTATATAGGATGTATCCTTCCTGAAACCAGACATTCGGATCTAGTCTTATACAAGATGTATCCTTCTTGAAACCAGACATATTGATCAAGTCTTATATGGGATGAATCCTTCCTAAAACCATACGCTTTGATCAACTTTATCTTATACAGGATGTATCCTTCCTGAAACTAGACTAAATCTCAATCAATCTTATCATATCAAATCAAGCTTTATCAATCAATCAGAATTGTATCATCCAGATCAAAGAACTCGCATTTTCAACAATCAACATTGCAAAAATCAAATCAATTATAATTGGGACATCAATCTTGCAAAACTCCAAAGATCAATTATCTCAATTGATCTCTCAAGGGGGCATCAACATACCACAATCTATCAACCAAGAGTTGGGGCATCCTTTCAAACCAATATCATCATCAAAATGAGATTATTCTTTGAATCAACGCATCATCACACCTCGCTTCAAAGAGGGGCAAAATGTATACACCTAAAAATGGTCTGAAGATAATTAATTAAATAAGAAATTATTTAACTAATCTCCCTTCCCAATTTTATTAAATTCACTAAACAATTTGATTAAATTCCTCCTTTCATCTACTTATTAATAAATTTAAGGATTTATTTAATAGGTTCATTTCATAGTCCCCTTCAATTAATTAATTCAAATTAATTAATTTCCCCATAAAATTAATTTCTTCCAAATCCTTTAATTAATTAAAACAAATCAAATTCATGAGTTGTTGAAATTAATTATCTTTTTCATATTATTTGAATTTTTAAATTCAAATTCTCCAAACCCAAAAATTCCTAAACCTAACCCATTCCATTTCCCCACATGTCCTCTTTTCTTGAACACTTTTCCCTCTCATAAGAAAATCTTTGTGACACTTGTCACTAAGTGTTCCCTTTCATCTAACCTCTTCTAGAAGCTTCTTGACACTTGTCACCATGGAGATGACAATGTTCCCTTTCATCCAACCCCTTCTCCTACCTACCACCAATTGTCCCCTTTCATCCAACCTCTTCTCAACCCACCTCCAATTCAATGATTGATATCTTCAAATCAAATCTTGACCGTTGATTCCTTCCACCTCACCCCTAACCTTGGGAAATCCTATAAATAGATCCCATTTTGGAGCTCAAAGGATCCATCATATTTATCCCATCTCATTTACATTCAAGCATTGTTATTATAGGCATATAGCTCTTAGAAAATCATTCTTAGCATTGTTATCATGTTCAATTTTAGCTTAATTGCATCTTCATTCTAGCTTATTTTCTAGAATAATCATGAAATCATGTAGCTTAGTCATGTTACCATTGCTAACTTATGCATCTTCATCATTTAAATCCTCTATTTAAGTGTATTGAAGTCACTAGAATTTGCCTAACTATATCTGAGAGCAAAATTCATACTCGCATTTACTAGGAGGCAATAAATCGATTGGCTATGGTTTTATCTTTCGTTGATTAATTTTCTAACCATTGCTTGTAATGAGTTATTGAGTGTTTTGTGTTGCAGCTGTAGGTATAACAGGTACACACTTCACAAATACACGATAGATGGCTCATTATTTTCCTTCATGGTCTTGTTGTGCCAAAAGTGCCTCTAGTGTCATCATTGTTGCTGATGTGTAAAGTGTAACTAAGAATCATGGAAAACATCAAAGCTATCAATTAGGTAACCTCACACCCTAATAAGCCAAGAAATGATCCTATCACACTCAATAAAGATATTAAGACAAAGCACTTAAAATAAATATACAAACCATAACAAAGTGCATCCTCCATTATTCTCCATTGTTTCTCTTTCTCCTCCAAATATGTGGGCTTCACCTACACAATGCAAATGTGATCAAGGAAGAAAGATTGCAAATGAATTCGACAACATGAGGGTATTTGAGAAGTGGTTAAGATTGATTGAGAAAAGAGTTCTCAATTTATAGACCATTTGATGAGGATTGAAAAGGGCAACTGTAGCTTCCTAAAATTGTGACACTTGCAATTTCGACTGCATTTGGGTCTTCACGATGGCGGTGCAACGTTGAACCTGAATGGAGACCCCGAAACCTATTTACGACACCAAAAACTGCATTTTTCTGCACCCTGGCCTGATCCCTCCTTGCACCCTGCTGTCCCGGGAGGTGGGACCATGGCGCCCAGCACCCTGGTCCTTCAGGACTAGGGCACCCAGTGCCCTGGTCCCCCAGGACCATGGCGCCAGCGCCCTGGTCCCTGGCCCTATTTTGGGCCCGGTCTCTTTTGGGCATCGGGTCTTTAAGTTTGCAATTCGGGAAATAATGTTTCCTGGTCGGCCTAAGGTCGGGAAAATTAGTCTATCAACCCTAAATTGACAAATATATAAACTACATTTCCTCTTCCAAAAAAAGGGAGAAAAAAACATATGTGGGCAAGACGCGGAAGCGATATTCAAACATCCAAGCATTCAAGCATTCCTTCAAGCAATTGAGCATTCTAAGTCTCCATTCAAGGCTAAGTGTTGCATTCAAGACAAGGATTCAACCATTGAAGAGGAGATCACATACAACATACAACATACTAAATACATTACACCTTCGCATGTAAGGATACAAACATTCTTACAACAAGGTATCAGTACTTGTTTACATTACAAACATTTACATTTACAACATTCTCATTTCTTGGTTAATTCTAGAACCGGGGTTTGACCTAAAGGCAAACCCCTCATCCCTAACCCCCCAATCGTCCTCTTTTTTCTGTGTGTAGGTTGTAGGTACGCGGCTGTAATTGAAGATCTGGAATCCTTGTGCAGAGACGAACAGATCCCCCTTCGTTTCGTGGATTTTTTGGAGGACCGTGTGCACGCCGGGTGCCATCGTCCCGTCAACTTTCACTCAAATTTGCAAAACAACACCGTCTCGACATTTTACTACTAATTCCAGGTCCGCAGCTTCATCCCATATCCCTATCTCTGTTTATAAGCGAATCTTTCCTACTTTACATGCATTCCTAGTTCAATCTTTCTATCTACATTCTTTACAAAAGAGGGTATCCTTGATGTTACAACCCTTGAAACTCATTTAGAATCCAATCTTGCATTGTGTGGGATTGGATCTTGTGGGTTTCAACCCCTCTTTTGAATGTAAAGTCTCCCCTAAGTGAAAACCATCAACCCTAGTGACTCTCCCTTCTCTCTCTTTGGAGTTGGGGAGGGGAGAACAACTAGGGTTCGATTTTTCCGCTTTACATTTTGGTGAACCCGATGTGAACATCCTCATTCTGATTATTCATGGTTAGATCTGAAAATTTTGCTTTCCTAATTATATTTCCATGTTTGATCTTTTGCAAATTTTAGAGGTTGATTGCATAAAAACCCAAAAATATTCTTTTTAAGTAATTAAACTTGTGAAATGTTTAATTGTTAATGCTTGTTTCAGATCTACCCTTCTATTGCAAATTGTCAATTCATATTTGTGCTTTAATTCTGAAAATTAAGTGGTTAAATGTCAAAACCCTAATTTTTAAGACCTTCTTGATTCAACCTTTGACTGATAATTTCACTAATCAAAACACTTCCAAATCAGCTGTAACTTTGGATTCCGCAATAAAATCACAGTATCTTTCATCCCTGAAAATTTGGAAAAAAGTTGCGAGGACCATGTGCACCCCGAGCGCCATCGTCCCCGACATTTTTTCCAAAATTTCGGGAGCTAGATCTTACTATATTTTTCTGCTAAAATCCAGAATTTTGGCTGATTTTATCAATTTTAACACTTTCAAAATTAAAGTCAAAGTTGGTCTAGTGATTGCTTGGATTGAGACTTCTAATCATTCAAAAATTGTTGAAATTAAAATTCATATCAAAATTGTGTTTCTTACAGTCCTAAATCTGAAAAGTGTGTTGGTATTCATTCGAAATTTCAGTACTTTATTCAAATCTTTACAATTTGTGACTTTTGAAATTAAGTGTTTAATTACAACAACTTTGATTTCCACTTTCAAATTCGAATTTTGCATGAAATCGAGTCAACTTTTAAATTTCAAAACTTGCATTGTTTTTGGTATTCCCTCTAAAATCATAAAATTCAAAATTTCAGTTTCCCTCTCTTTTTCAAGATTCAAAATTTACATTTTTCAACAATCTTGGTAGGGTTCAATTTTGAGATTGCAACTTTAATTTGGCCTATCTACAGATCGTAAAATCACTCAATTTTTTCAGATTAGCTTTAAAATCATCATAACTTTCATCCCTGAAAATTTCGAAAAAAGTTGCAAGGACCGTGTGCACTCCATTCGCCACAGTCCCGGACATTTTTTTTGAAATTTCGGGAGATTGTCCCGATTGCATTTAACAGCTTAAATCTAGGAGATTGGCTGATTTTATTGAAATTTGCTACCTCTAAAATTCAAAATCTTCTTTCTCTCTTTAGTGCATGAGTTTTACAACAATAAGCCCTACTTACACTATTCCCGTTAGACGAAGCCTTAGAATTAAGTCTTTCCAAGGTGTAATTACTGAGGAGATGGAACCTAATTTGAATGGTCTTTTTAACGAGGACATGGGTAATTCCTCTAATCCTCTTAATGATGAAGAAGCTCTCCATGAGGTTTCTGTAGAACAACTTTCAAAATTGGATAACCAATTTGATGATTTTCGACAATGGATGTCTCAAGAATACCCTGATAGTGAAGCTCTTTCATTAATTGAGGGTCTAAAACGTATGGTTCAAAGTGATAAGAATGGAATTGATATTTTGCGTGGTATTGCACACATTGTGGATTCGAATGTGATGCCTATGAAAAGTTGTTCCGAAACTTTAGGTTATACACAACCTCCTACTCAAGTCAATCATTCTATTCCTTTGACAACTCCTATTGCTAGTATACCTACTTTTACATCAAACATAATGACTACTTCAATACAAGACATTCCTCCTATGATCACTAGTCATGGGGGCAATCCCTCTTCTTCAATCAACCCTCTTCCTTCATTCAATCCAACTTCTTCATTTATTCCTTCAATGAGTATTCCTATTATATCTCCACAAATAAACATGACACAAGGGGGCAATTCATTTAACCCTTCCATTCCTCCTTGTAGTGTTCTTCCTTTCCAATCATCTCCTATGATTAACTATCATAGTGTCCCACCACCTTACTCTCTACCTTCTTTCAATAACATAACACCTCCATCACAATCTAACACGTCTAATATGAACTCTTCAACTGAAGCGACCATTAACAATCTTGCACAAACTGTCTCTTCTTTATAGCAACAAATTGCCTCTATGAATCAATCTAAGTTTAGTGTGCCCACATTTGATGTTGCGAGCCCACTTTCTCTTGATATTGTTCGAGCTATTCCCCCTAAACATGTTGAAATTCCACATTTGAAGCTTTATAATGGTAAGGGTGATCCTCTAACACATGTTAAGACCTTTCAAACAATATGTACTGATTTTGCTTATGACCAAAGGTTGCTTGCAAAACTATTTACTAGAACATTAAGAGATAAAGCCCTACAATGGTATTGCTCATTGCCTTCTTATTCTATTACTTCTTTCGAACAACTGGCAAATGCTTTTATTCAACAATTTCAAAACAATATAAGTCCTAAAGTTACTTTGATTGATTTAATGCATTGTAAGCAAGGTGTTAAAGAAAAAGTGACTGATTTCATTGGTAGATATAAGCATTTGTATGCTCAAATTTATTTTCTAGTACCTGACAATGATATTCAAAGAATCTTTATTTCTAATTTACAAAAAGACATTAGAGAAAAACTTCTGTTTTCTGAGTTTACTTCTTTCCAACAGTTGTGCGCAACTCTTCGCAATTATCAACTGACTGTGAGTCAAATGGAACAAGCAAATCCTATGGCTCGGAGTGATAAGGGTGATAGTAGTCAACAACCATTTGGGAAGTTTAAACCAAATAGAGAGTCCATTAAATTCAATGAAAACATCATCAACAACAATGTGAATGCAGCATCAGGTGTGCCTCCTATTTCTAAGTTTTTCAAGAAAGAAAGAAAGTTTACTCCTTTGAATGAATCATTGCATAGTATTATGAATAAGTTATTGGAACAAAATGTGCTTACTCTTCCTCCTATAAAGAAAATAGATCCTACAAAGATTAATTCACCCTATTTTGATAACAAATCTTTTTGTCAATTTCATCGTCATCCTGGGCATGATACTGAAAAATGTTTTGCTTTAAAAGGTAAAATTCAAGATTTGATTGATAATAATACCATCTCTGTTTCTAGTGTGAATGATAAAGGCAACACATCTGTAGCTCCTCCTAATCAAAATCTTTAGATTTTTACTGATCCATTACCTTCTCATACCTCTAATGTGATTGATACTACTTATTCCTCTGTCTCACCTGATGATGTTGTGTCCATGACTCCGAATGTGATTAACTTTGTAGAGCAGCAGAAAATCCCTAAAGAACCTTCCATCACCTTTGATTCTATTGAAACTATCAGGGCACTTGATGGTCCTTTATATATAGTTGCAAAAGTCAAGAATACACCTTGCCGTGGAGTGCTTATTGATCCTTCTTGTATGGTTAATATCATTACTAAAGAATTTCTTTTTACTTTGCAATTGAATCAAGTGATCTATGATGAAACAAATGTGGTTGTGAAACTATTTGATGCATTTTCTTCTCCTGCAATTGGTTCTATTACATTACCTATTGAGGTCAATAACAAATCCCTTGATGTGGACTTTGCTATTATTCCATCATCCGAACAATTTCATGTGAAGCTAGGCTATCCTTGGCTATCTTCCATGAAAGCTATTGCTTCTCCTATTCACAAGTGTTTGAAATTTCCCCATAATGGTGAAGTTGTTACTGTCAATCATAGTCTCTTTAAACCAGCTGAAAGAACTTCTAGCGTTCCTATTGATTACTTTTGGCCTAAACAATTCCAATCTCTTCCTCCGCGAAGTGATCATCTTTTCAAATCTTATCAAAGGTGGAAAAAAGATATGATCCTATCTCTAAGTGAACCTAGAACACCCAAACTTGACATTCCTATCGTTCTTGAGAAGGAAGTTCTTCCTTTGAAAGATAAAACTAATGTCTTTCCTCAAGAAGATTCCCAACCTATCCCTATGAATCTGACTATGCCTATATCTAATAAACTTCCTAAAAGTAGACCTATACCTCCTCGTCATGATGGGCTTGGTCTCCTTCCTAAACCAAATATTCCTCCTTTATATGGAGCAGTTCCTCCTCCTTCCTCTTATGGAGAGAAGAGACCTTCCTCTTCTCCTATTGTTCAACCTAAGAGACCACAACCTAAACACCCAAGTGATAAGGATGAGAACATTCCTCCTCCTCAATCTTCTCAACTTCCTACTAAGACTAGACGAAATCGTTCTGCATGTGAACGCCGACGAAAGCGTCATCTTAGAGCTCAAGCAGCTGCTTCTCAAACTTTGCAATCCCCAAAAACACCTTCAGCTAGTATTATTCCATTTTCTCCTCAGCCGACAATTGAGCTGAAATCTCCTAAACATAAAATGCATGATGGCCTTGATCCTGTGCGAGTTAAAGATCCTATTTTTATAAATCTTGATGATGATATAGATGAAAATGTTATTCATGATGAAAATTTTACTCTTGTTCATTCTGATAGTGAGTATGAATATGTTGATGTTGATAACCATTTATCTAACGAATTTTCTAAAGCACTTATCCTAGCTCCTAGACAAGAACAACGTGGCTCGGAACATGAACATAGCCCTTGTTTGGATCTTGTGATAGCTCCATCTGCTGTGTTGGATGTTCCTCCTCTAGCGTGTTTCCTACCTTCCCGAAATATTGATCAGCAAGATCAGGGGGTAGATGACGTGCTAGACTAGTTCATTAGCATAGCAGACTCTCTCCTCCTCTCTTGATCTCTTTTGTTACTTCTTCTATATGTTATTCTCATTCTTCTATTTGTTGTCCTTAGTGTTGTCTACTTGAGGACAATGCAAAACATTGAGATCTCCTTTGGTCTCTCTCATGTTGACTCAAAAGACACATGTGTTCCCTTCTTCTAGGTGACCTTCCTTGATTGGAGAATGAAGAACAATTATGCATACATACATATGATATACATGAATTATCATACAGCATACTGACCCCGAGGAAAGCGAAGTCACCTCGTGCTTTGTGTTTTGTGTCTATTATCCTTGGGCTTATCTCACACTTGGGGGCTAAATCCTTGTGATAACGTGCTCCTTTCCCTTCTCATTTCTTATATGTATCACTACCTTAAAGCTATCACCCCCGATGAGGCATGTGCGATCGCTTTAACGTAGGGGGGCATACACCCCGTTCATATCTCTCCAAGATACTTGAAAATTTCTTGACAAATTTAGCTTTGCCTTGAAAATTTTTGATATCTTTCTTGCATGACTCATAGTGAGGGAACCTTACTACTGACAATCATGGTTCTCCCTCGTGATCTTCCCTTTTACTTTTTCAATCGAAGTCATAAGATCCTTAGTCCACTGGGGGCTTGGTGTATCTTGCCTCCTTGACGTGGTGAAAGTTTTTCAATGTTGTTTCCTTGTACTTTACCGGAAGTATGAGTGTACGCTTATACTCCCGCTAAAGTGGGGGCTAAATGTAGCATCCTAAAATTGTGACACTTGCAATTTCGACTGCATTTGGGTCTTCATGATGGCGGCACAACGTTGAACCTGAATGGAGACCCCGAAACCTGTTTACGACACCAAAAACTGCATTTTTCTACACATTGGCCTGATCCCTCCTTGCACCCTACTGTCCTGGGAGGTGGGACCATGGCGCCTAGCGCCCTAGTCCTTCAGGACTAGGGCACCCAGTGCCCTTGTCCCCCAGGACCATGGCGCCTAGCGCCCTGGTCCCTGGCCCTATTTTGGGCCCGGTCTCTTTTGGGCATCGGGTCTTTAAGTTTGCAATTCAGGAAATAATGTTTCCTGGTCGGCCTAAGGTCGAGAAAATCAATCTATCAACCCTAAATTGACAAGTATATAAACTATATTTCCTCTTCCAAAAAAAGGGAGAAAAAACAATATGTGGGCAAGACGCGGAAGCGATATTCAAACATCCAAGCATTCAAGCATTCCTTCAAGCAATTGAGCATTCTAAGTCTCCATTCAAGGCTAAGTGTTGCAATCAAGACAAGGATTTAACCATTGAAGAGGAGATCACATACAACATACAACATACTACATACATTACACCTTCGCATGTAAGGATACAAACATTCTTACAACAAGGTATCAGTACTTGTTTACATTACAAACATTTACATTTACAGCATTCTCATTTCTTGGTTAATTCCAGAACTGGGGTTTGACCTAAAGGCAAACCCCTCATCCCTAACCCCCCAATCGTCCTCTCTTTTCTGTGTGTAGGTTGTAGGTACGCGGCTGTAATTGAAGATCTGGAATCCTTGTGCAGAGACGAACAGATCCCCCTTCGTTTCGTGGATTTTTCGGAGGACTGTGTGCACGCCGGGCGCCATCGTCTTGTCAAATTTCGCTCAAATTTGCAGAACAACACCATCTCGACATTTTACTGCTAATTCCAGGTCCGCAGCTTCATCCCATATCCCTATCTCTGTTTATAAGCGAATCTTTCCTACTTTACATGCATTCCTAGTTCAATCTTTCTATCTACATTCTTTACAAAAGAGGGTTCATCCCATATCCCTATCTCTGTTTATAAGCGAATCTTTCCTACTTTACATGCATTCCTAGTTCAATCTTTCTATCTACATTCTTTACAAAAGAGGGTATCCTTGATGTTACAACCCTTGAAACTCATTTAGAACCCAATCTTGCATTGTGTGGGATTGGATCTTGTGGGTTTCAACCCCTCTTTTGAATGTAAAGTCTCCCATAAGTGAAAACCATCAACCCTAGTGACTCTCCCTTCTCTCTCTTTGGAGTTGGGGAGGGGAGAACAACTAGGGTTCGATTTTTCCGCTTTACAGCAACAAAATAATTAATTGGCATTATTTTATGACAAATTATGAAAAATTGAATGACCAATTTCATGAAAAGTAACTGTTATGCGAAAATGTGACAAATTGAGATCAATTTGTGCACATCAAATTATGAAATGATTAAGAGGGAAAATAGCCCTTTGATTTATGAAAAATTGAGAACAATATTTTCTCATCAATTATTACATGATTGAGAGATAAAATAGCCTCAAATTATATGACACGTCTAAGCACAAAAAGAAGGGCTAATTAGGAGGAGAAATTAGTAGGAAACGCTAGGAGGGAAAATTAAAATAATTTCAAATTCAAAATTCTAGCAAATTAGGTGGAAATGGAAAATTAGAAAATTAGGAAATTAAAAATTAGAAATGAAGAAAATTAGGTGAGATTAATTAATAAATTCTCATTAATTAATTTCACAAAGAAGACATAATTAGCCAATTAAATGCAACATTTAATTGTGACAAGAGGGACCTAGGATAAATGGAATTAATCCATTTAACCTAAAGAGACAAGTTAGAAGGATTAAATCATTAAACCCTAGAAGAAAGATTAGAAATGAAAGGATGACAATTAGGTCACGACAAGATTGAATGATTGACATAATTGATACAAGGTCGATTCGATCATGATTAAATGACAAGAACTGATAATTAATAAAGTGTATATATTGGTTGACAACAATCAATGAAAAATTGATCAAAAAATGGCAAAAGGATAAAATTGACAAGCGCCAATTGATGAGGACCAGTGATTGATCGGTCCAAATTGACTAGAAATGATGATTGATTGAGATTGATGATAAATTAATCAAAGATTGATAAAATGGTCGACTTGATGAAAGGTTGAATAATATGGTATTGAGACTGACAAAGACTGATGATGACTTGATCGCAAACTAAAAAGAGATTAATAACTCAAGAATATAAGATGATCCAAATGACGAGGGTTGATCGAAGATTGGTTAAAATTGATAAATACCAAGGAAAAAACCCTAATTTGGCATCAAGAAGGGTTGATGATGCCCAATTGACAATATTGGATTGACAATGATAAAGATTGAGGACAAAACCCTAATTTGACATTGGTTAGGATTGACGATGTCCAATTGACAAGATCAGATTGACAATGATAAAGATTAAGGACAAAACGCTAATTTGACATCGATTAGGATTGATGATGTCCAATTGACAAGACAAAATGATTGATAATGACCAAAGATTGAAAGTCATGATGATGTTTACAAGATCTAATTCAAAATATGAGAAATGCAATCGAAAAAGGAAGAAAGCACAGAAGAATGACAAAATGTTGACAAATGATAAAGATCAAGTGCATGACATAGAAGAAATGTTAATTGGCGCGAAAACCCTAAAATAAGGTTAGGTAGACATGTTAGAGTAGGGCATCACAAGCATTGACCATTTTTAGATGCCTACATTTTGTCCCTCTTTGAGATAATGCGATTTTGAGCATTGTTTCAAAGAACAATCAATAAATATGCCCCAATCAACAATAAAGATACATGTATACCCCCTCATGGAATTGGCTGGAAAAATCAAGAAAAGAGGCCAATTGATCGACAACGACAACAGAAAGACAGTGCTTCAAACAGACTAAAAATTAGAGATCGGATGCAAAAGATACAAGTGTTGCAAGGCACAAAATACCATGACCAATTTAACATGAGAAAGATGCATGTCTATCTAGATACTTGGAAAAGCTATAAAAGGGGTTGGAAGGGTGAAAATGACTCATTTGCACTCGTGAGCATAGGAAATTTTGTGCTTTAGACAAAGGACCTTGCAGAGAGATGGCGAACATTCCAGTGGTGGATCACCTTGGAAATTGCATATGCAACTTTAGACGACCGACTGATGTGGGAGCATCGGTAAGTGGCTCAAAAATCCATGTTTTTGTTTTTGTCAATCGTACATAGATTTAGGACATTGTGGGAGAGATTGTGGGGACCAAGTAGTAGAAATGCGCCTATGTGGGCGGGTTTTTGTGCTTGTGTGGAGGGATCTTGCACTTGTGTGACATGCATAGGCACAAGATTAGCCTACACAAGCATAGGTCTATCCTACATAGGCACAAGAGTGCCTAGGAAGAAGTTTTGAGCATTGAAAAAGCATGCCAAAGAAGCTAGAATAGGACATAGGACATTGGGGACTTAAAAGGAGTAGAATATGACATAAACGCACCGATGGGACATGCAAAATAGTGAAATGTAGACCTTAGGATGAAACCCTAAAAAACTGACAAAATGGTGCCACATTGTGAAAATAGGTATGACAACCACCATTGATCACATGAGAGAACAAACCTGACTGCTTTGAGTTATGCCACAGATTGAGGACAAGAGATCAAGACATGCTAGAGGCACTAGGATTATAGTATATCATGTTCATGCCTGAAATTAGGGCAAACACTGGACTGTTGACTGCCTTGGTAGAGTTGTGGCACTCAGAGACACTATCTTTTCATCTCCCGATGAGTGAGGTGATAGTCACATTAGAGGATGTATGGCATATTCTACGCATTTTGATTTAGGGGGAGAGTAATTTATGACCCATCAATAGGGATGGATGCACTATGTTGATTGTTCAAGTGTGATCTGAATGATATAGAGGTGTCAGAGTGAGAGATTTGTTGGGAGGTGATGGTGACAGAGTTTGACAGATAATATGTCATCATTAGAGTGGTTATAGCATGTCTGTTAGTGCCAGACAAATGAGGGAAAAAATCCCTATAGAATGGGACAGAGTGCTTGAGTAGATGTGTATAGAGAGCTTGATGTACGCATAGGGACCTTGCATGCTTGCAATGTTATACTTCCAGCTCCACAAGATTTCTTACCAGGGCATTTAGACACTTCACTATGGGGTGACATTACTGTAGGTATCGACATTTGAGCACATAGAAGTGTTTAGACCGATTGTAGAGAGATAGGTGATAACACAGAGGCCATATATATATTGCTATAGAGGCATGTTAAACCAGGAACCTTTTTGGGTACACATTATATTAGAGGCACAAGCTGGACAAATCGAGAGAGTTCATATGGAGACCATATAGAGGGTGCCCCAGATGGTAAGAGGATGATGAGAATCTATATTATTGCCAATTTGAGAGATACCTGATGGGGTGGTCAGTAAATCGCTAGAGAGTTATAGAGATGCATCTGCCAAAGAGGGTTAGACAATAGTTTGACAAGCAGTAGGATGTGTCGATATGGGATGCATACTTTGCCTAATCTTTGAGAGAGACTAGCGAGTGAGGTAGGATGATACAACCACACATTGCTTATAACTATTTTGCATAGTTATAGCCTAAATAGTGGGATTGGGGGCCAGATGAGGGAAACACAGGGACTACAAAGAGTTATGATAGAGGGTTTGCACAACACCACCTGATACCATTAACAAATATAGATATCCTAGTAACTAGGAGACAATGGATCAATTAGCAACCGAGAGGAGATAGTGGATTGTTGACAGAGAGAAGTGGGAAGCTGAGAGGGATGGTTATAAGAGATATCTAGTCTCATATCTACTAGAGACACAATGATATCTTAGGCTCAAAGATCAGAGGATGCTCTATAGAGATATATCAATTCAATCAGAGACAGTAGCATACAAGAAATGGCATAGATGCTAGTTGATTCGGGAGAGAAGATATAAAATTGGAGAGTGCTATATGAGAGCATTGTACCACCAAAGAAGATGGAACCATCATATCAAGGACTATCATGGTCTAGGATAGAGAGTCGATCACGTTCTCAGAGGACATAGAGCAACATGGGAGTGATTAGGCCAAGGAGGCCTCTACAGCCAGGAGGAGCTTCATCCTCGAGACATGAAAAAGACGATGAGGATAGAGGGAGCACATAGTGACAGGGGAATTTTTCTTTTATGTTGTAGACATATTTTTCTCTTATGTAGTTAGCCTGTGGGCCATACTTGGGACATACAATCCGATTTCGTACTCTGACACTTTTGATATATAATATATATGATATGCAGTTCTATCATGATTTGAATTTGTTGTCTATGCCATGTATGAATGCTTTATGTACATTTTATATGATGCCATGAATGAAATATGCACTTATGTTTTGTTCTATTTCTTGATGCATAATAAAATGCAATGAATAATGATGTTATACAAAATGCTTTTATTTTTTTATTTTGTGCTTATGCAAAATGATAATAATGTGTAAATGCTTTATTTTTTTTATTTTGTTATGCAATAAATGATTATGATATGCAAATGTGCTAACCAATGAATGCATGATGCAAATGTTTTTGTTGTATCAGAGCACTAGACCAGACTGACTACGAGGACTGATGGAATAAATGTTAGCAAGAAGAAATTAGACGAAGAAGAGTTAACGATGAAGAAAAAGCTTTCTTGCACATATGCCCAAAAGGTAGGTGAGAACCTCTATTTTGATATTGAAAAATGGATGGGACACACCATGGCAATGAAGGCTAGGGTGATAATGCAATCCCTTTGCGTAAAGTAGACATATTGTAGACAAAGAATGAGTCAAAACACCCTAAGACATAATCTGTGTCAAAGGTCGAGGTATGTATGGTGTTCACAAAGTGAACACACTTATCAAAGACACCCAAGACATACATACCCCAAAATGCTATGAAACATTCTGCAAATAGAAACAAAAACCAAAATATGACCATGAACTATCACGGCCACTCTAAATCACTCAGTGAAATCATCGAGCAACATAGGAACATCATCAAAGACAAATCAATGAAAGACAAGACACATCAATTCAAACAAGTCAAACAAACATCCTGATCTCCATTGCCAAAGTGAGAGTGTTGTGTTGATAGGATGATCATGCTGTCTGGTTTCAGGGAATGTTGTACCTCGTATAGGACCCATGCTAATGCTGACAAAGGGACCAATAATGTGATGTTGTTGATTGATACGATAACTTTGATCAATTTGAATGCTTTCTTGATTGAATAGTTCATCTGTTATTGCATGATTTCATTAAAGCGTAATGTTTTATTGTGTTTTTGTTTGATGTCTTCTTAAATGTCTATCTATGTACAAAGGGGACAGTTTTATTGGCAAAATAAAATGAAAGCGATTATTTGTGTACAAAAGGGACAATTTATTGGCGAAATGAAACAAAAGCTATTGTTTTTAGATTTTTTATGTTTTTCAATTTTTAGGGTTTTTGAAGTTTTTAATTTTTTTGTGCATTTTTTCTAGACATTTTATAATTTTTAGGGATTTTTTCAAGACATTTTACAATATTTTTGAATTTTTTCAAGACATTTTTTCAATTTTTAAGGATTTTTTCAGGACATTTTTTTATTTCTTGGGATTTTTTGAGGATATTTTTCAAATTTTTAAGTATTTTTTTCAAGACATTATATGATTTTAAGGCACTTTTTTGGGACATTATTTGATTTTTTTGAATTTTTCCAAGACATTATTTGATTTTTGTGGAATTATTTTTTCATGATGATTTTCCCCCAATGTCTAGCAAGGAAAGGAATATGACAAATGGATAGATAAGCTTGCTGAAATGTTGGTGGATAGAGGGAAGATAAAGACCATTTATTATGGAGACAAAGCATATTCAAGTCCAAGGGCTATCGTGCAATGGGATATGAGACTGGATATGACAATGTAAGGCAATGTCATGGCATGAGAGACATGCCAAGAGGTTTTTGAAACCATGTTTTGTATTTTACATCCTTATGTTAGATCAAGACCAAGAGACAGAAAAAAGAGTATGGACGATGACAAGATATGGATGTAGGATAAGAAAGATAAAAAAAGGATAAGGGACATGAATAGGATAAGGATGTGATAGGCTAAAGGATAATGATAGAAAGTTGCAATAAGCTTGATGAATACTAAGATGGGGGGGTGAATTAGTATACCAAAAAATATTGTAAACAAACTTTTAAACAGTTTAGCAGATAACTGGTACAACAGATTCACTAATAAATCAGTTAAGATAAATAAAAACCAAATAGCAAACAAAGTATTCACCCATAAGAGGACAATCACCATAACACAAGATATTTGACGTGGAAACCCAAATGGGAAAAACCACGATGAGAAGAAACTCACAAGTAACTATTTGCAGAATATAAGCTAGGTTAGTTAAGGTTAGACCGGTTAGAGGATTTACAAAGGCTTTACTAGACCTACCCAGTTAAGGGTTTCAGACTTGTCGAAGATATTAGTAATCAACAAGCGAATGATCTAGGCAATAGCACAGTATGCTTAGTGTTGTCTTCAAAATCTGACTCACTTCAACATCCTTATAATAAGATGATCAAACTATGTGCAAGAGAGATGTTAAAGGGAAGGAAACTCTTAGGACAACATATGACAAGGTTTGATTTAACCTTCTACACTTTGGACTTAATCAGAGTCCAGGCGGGTATACCTTTGTGAACTAGATTCACACTTTCAAAAGATAAATCCACAGCAAACCAGTCTAGAAAACCAGTGGATCTATTCACCTTGAAACTAACTGAAACAAAGGAATGAAAATTATACTCAAATTCAGTATTTTGATCAACAAATCATGCAATAAACAACTTCAATCAATACTAGTGCCTTATCCAAGGTCATAGAGTCATCTAAAACTTAGATAATACTCCTCAAACAAAATATCTTTATGCATCCCATTGGCTTGGTTTCTATTAATCCTTATACATGCCAAACACTTATAAGAATTTATGCATTCAAAATTAAACTATGATCATCAAGATTCAAAGTTTCTTGCAAAGAATTTACTGGTATGAGTGATCTCTGCATCTTTAATTTCCCTCCTAAAGAGAAAAGCTAGCAAGCACATCTACTGAAAATAGCCTTGCTACCCCATTCAAATAGAATAACCTTGGATTATTCAGAATGAAAAGAATAAATAAATTATAAACACACTTGAAGATGACACAAAGCTTTACTCAAAACCGATGGTCTGTATATTGATATTATATTCAGAAAAATATTACAATAAGTTTTTGAATATTCCCCATTAGACTCAGAAAGGCTCAGATAAATTTTTGCAGCATTTTTTAACAATTCTTTTTGCGATCCCTTTCCCTCTAGTCCCGGTATCCATTTATAACAACATGGATGCACAAAGCTTCAGACTTTTCGAGGAGATTTTGTTACAATCATTTCTTTCAAAACAAAGAAATTACAAGCCTTTCACAAAAACAGTTACAAGTTCTTTTTGGCCTCTGCAGCTTCTTCAACAGGCTTTTTGGTTGTATTCTCTTCTACCTTTTCAGGGGCGCTCTCTAACTGTTCCGGATCATGGGTGGCATATTTTGTTGTCCACTCATCATACACATCATTTGTCGCCGATGAGAAATTAATCATTTTAGCCTTAGTCTTGGTCAACCTTTTCCAAGAGTTTCTCATTTTGTTGACTTCTAAATTGAGAAAACTATAATGTGCCTTAATTTTCTCTATCTCCTATATTGTTACAACAAAGAAAGAAGCATCATCTAGATCAATAATTCCCTTAATTCTTGCTGACAGTTTGGCTTCTATCTCCTTAAGCCACATTTGTTTGTCCTTCAGTTGATCGGGGCTAGCAAAAACTCCTGGGAGCAACTCAAAAACTTGATCAACATATTCCTTTTTGCACAAATTAACTTTCCTATCAACATTATCCACCCCTGCTGCTAATTGTACTAAATCTTTAGTGATGTCAAAAGTGGATCTAATGATAGGATTAGCCTTTGTTTCATCACAAGATACACACATAAACTCTAAATCTTGCTCCCTAGGCCTCCATTTGTCAAAAATAGGTGTCAATATGGCCTTGTCTCCTCTGAGCTCATTCCATATATCCAAAATTTTACCTACATTATTGTATAGCAATGAGGCAATCACAGTATCTGCAAAACTAGTGACAGTGGCCTTCACTCTATCCTCATATTTCTTTGCATACATGGCTTGGGCCTATTTTAGATTCTCTAACTCTTGAGGAGTAATATCAATCATTTGAGAGCTAGAAGGTGCTGGAGACGGTGGGAACTCAATGATAGGGTTGGTAGGTGGGGGTCTAGCAAGAGAAGAGGAGATCATCAATGTTGATTATTCACCATGATGATACTATCTTGTTAGTTTCTTCTGCAATTTAGCAATGATGCTATCTCTGTTCCTTACCTCTTCTTGAGCATTAGTGTAAGCTTTTAATACTGTCTCAAATTTAACCTAGAGATCTGCCTTTTCCTTAGCTTCCCTTTCTGCTACTGCAACACTAAATTTAGCGGTTTCTAGTATAGTGCTAGCAGCTTCCCCTACCCCAATAGTCTGCACCCTCTTCACCATCATCCCCCCAAGGTAACTTAACATTGAGGTGTCCTTTTTCTTCTTATTTTCATCTCTTTTCAAAGACCACATAACTAATGCAGCACTGTCTTTATTGAAAGTGACTCCCTCCATAGGTTTAGTCTCCTTTCTTACGGCTTCCAAGATTAGAGCATCTGCTATATCCCATTCGGGGAGAATAAGTACCCCAGCCTGTGCCACCATGTCTCTTCCTTGCTGAGGAGTGATGGTCTTGAATTCTTCAACCATTTCTTGCTTTATTTCTTCCTCAACTATAGCTGGGTCTTTATGAGGCTGCTCACCCTTCCTTTTCTCGCACCTTGCATAGTATTTGTCAATGCTCTGCTTCCACACAAATCGTATGAATGCTTCTGATGTGATGAACTTGTCATCAGCCAAGAAATCTTCACTGGCTTGCTTGATCTCAGGGTCCCATTCTCGGCCTTTGAATCCACTAGTGGTGATATTCATTTCAATAGCTAAGGGCTCTTTTGGCATTTCTTCCTCTACTTCATCATAGGTGTAGGCAATTTCCCCTAGACTACCTAACTGCAATAATTGCTTAGTTGCTACCTATTCATCTCCTATATGGATAGGTGATTGAGATGGGGAGTACACAGGTTCTTCAGGTTGTACCTCTTTTCCCACTCTTTGTTTCTTTGGGCTACTAGGGATGTCAATGACATCGTGTATCTTCCTTTTACCTTTAGAGGTAGAGGGCTCCCCTAAAGCAGGCATAAGTACACTATAATTAGACCTCTTATGTAACATATAATTACCCAGAGGGATTGGCCTAGCAGAGCAGACCTATTCAAAATCAATCTTGCTTTCTCAGGGTTATTCTTGATTACAACCTCCCTCTTTTCTTTTAGTGTTTGCATCACCTCCTCAAAACTAAGAATCAAAAACTTCATCTTCTCTGCAAAGGGGTAAAAGCTAGACAAAGGGTCATAGCTTATGTCGAGTTGGTGTACCAAGTCTAAGGCCTTCTTATAGGCTACCCACTTTTCCTTTCTTAGCTCTTGTTCGTCCAAATCAAATTCATTCCTGATGAGGTCCTTAGGGAACTGAAATTGACGGGGTTTAGCCTTGCATACAGCCTCTTCCTAAACATACCATTGAAGAAATCTTTGGGGTCAGCACATCGAGAGACTGTAGTTGATAAATGATATGGCTAGAGGAAATCTCCAAAACATTTCCAACCTCCTTTGGTTATTACAAATTGGCGTGCCACGGTAACTGTAGGGAAAAATGTCCCTTTGCCTCTACCTGTCAACTCTTCCTCTTGCATAGCACCAATCTGCCTAAGTATCTCTACAATTCCCACTTTAAGAGGGACCTGATAAGGTAACAAAAATGGGGTACCTATGAAACCATATATTCCGAAAACTATGGAAATAGGGTATAGGTAAATATCATCCTAATTGTGGACAATTTTTATGTCCTCTAGAAACTCTTGTGGCCTAATGAATTCCAAAAGCACCTTAGGGACTCTTGGGTTTTCCAAATAGATAAGGGTCCTGATTTTTTATGCAAAATATTTATCAAACCTTAGGAAGCTTGCATCTTCTCTGTCCCATGACAGAACAACGCTCCATAATTACACTGGAATATTTTCCCCATCCTTTTCTTTTACAAGGTTCATCCTGCTTACAAAATAGTCACCACCTTTGAATAAAAAAAAATGCATAAGAAGGGAGTACCACACGAAGGGCCTATCTACTTTCCCATTCCTGATCCCTATTAATCCATTATGGATAGCATCAATTATGAAAGAAGCATAATCAAAAGTTATTGCCATAGAAGGATTCAAAATCTGAGCAACCATCAACATGTAATGAGTGGGCATACTCACTTCAGCATCTTCCCCTAGGATTTGGCAAAGTGACCAGTATAATCCTTTAGCCCTAAGGGTAAACAAATTTAGAGAGAAGGGCTCTTTAGTATTAGGTCCCACTACAGTCAACCCGCCTATCTTCAAAAAGAATTCTTTGAGAGGCCCATTTCTTAGGTGATTTCTTTGCACATTATACACCTAAGCTAGCGATTTAAAATCAATAGGCTCCAGAAAATTAGTGTATTCACTTAACCCAAAGGCATTCCTAAATTCCTCATTGTTAATTTCAATGAGGGTCTTCCCACTGATATCCTTTACACTTCTTGAAGCTGGGTCATAGCTATGTGCAATCTGAGTTAGAAGATCTACATCAAAGAAAACCCCTGGAACCACCAACTTTCCAACATCTAATTCCCATATACTATTTTGAGGGGCTGGAGAATTTCTCATACTAAACCCAACCTTGAATAATCCTAACCCAGACATCCCTACTTAAGGGTCTCTTAACCAATTCCCTTTATCATATAAACCCTCTCCTATTTTCAGGTGAGAAGCTCTTGGCACCCATTCTTTCATTTTGGAAGCCACATTAGTTGACAATGTCAACTATTCAAGGAAATCATCACAAATTGCCCTCTCGTGATAATTGACTTTTCCTGAGAACTCCCTTTTAGGTGCCATCTCTTTTAGAAAATTAAGCAAGCGATTCAACAATTTCCTTCAATTGTTTTATGACAAATTAAAACCTCAGTAAAACACACACAATTAAAAATAATGGCTGAACAAGAGTATAGAGAAACCTACTTGTACTCGAAGGAATTAACTCTGCAATTGAAGAAGTCTGCTTTGCAACTGCTTCTTTACAAGTGCTCTTCAGAATGATATCTCAATTCAATTGATACGAGATCATGTATGGCGGCTGGGCTCTTAACTCTAACATTGATTCCACATGCTTGGTTGTCCTTTCAAAATTGAATTCATGAAAGAATTCAAAGTTTTCGCTCCAATGGGTCACAATGCCCATGCATTTTTTCTTTTCGCTATTTTGCAAAGCTTAATTTCTTGGCAACTTTACTTCGCGAAATGACGTCGGCCGTCCGATCAAATGAGAGTTGATCGGCCTTTACACTAGCTTAATACTTCTACCCTTTTCACTGAGCCTTATTTTGTTTCACCATTTCGCAAGTGTTATCTAATGAGCACTTTACCTTCATGAAACTACACTGGGTGTCGGATGGGACCCGAACTACATGGCCTTTAACCTTTACTTGGACAGTTAGCCTTTTCTCTAATCGTGCCTTCACCTAACAGCTAACGGGTTTTCGCTATTTCGCATAGCTTAATTTGCATTCAACTTTACTTTGCGAAATAGTGCCAACCATTGGATCAAACCACACTTGATTGTCCTTTAAGTGAAGACTCTTATACTGACCTACTTACTCCGCTCCTCCTCTAGTTATCGAATACCACATGGCACCTATCCATTTGCCCCAGGAAACTTATTGAGTTTAAATCTGAGTCAGCTACATACTATACCCCTTTTTAAAACTGTCGGTTCCACCTTGGCACCTTCAATCTCTGTGGAAGCCACGTGTTCATGTACACGTCACCATTTAGCCTAGCATCAAGATGAATCTCCTCTAATTTTGCCATTTTGCTGAGCATATCCTTCAGGCATCTTACAAGCGTGAAATAGCGCAAACCGTCCGATCAAAAGAAACTTAATCGGCCGTTATACTAACAGCCTTGGCTCCGCACTGGGTCCCACTTCTTTGTTGACTACGTGCTACCACGTGGCACTCGACTACTAGCTTTGAAAGACTTTTTGCATTCAACTCAACTTTGGCCGTGTGTCTTTCTTTTATACTGCCAGTTCCACCTTGGCGGGCCCACTGCTTCTTCTAAGACCACGTGTCCATGGACACGTTACCATCTATCATGACACATGGACGGTCCTCGTTTACTTTCGTTGTTTCACAGGGTATAAAGCACGAGCATCTTACCCTTGCGAAATAGCCTAGGCCATCATATCATTTTCTAGTTGCTCGGTGCTTAACCATCTAAATAGACTTCGGGAGGGGTGGGCCCTCTGACTCAACTTTGAACACCTGGCATCCAGTCACCTTCAAAGATGACATGTCATTTTTTCATTTGCCGAGAGAAAGCACTGGGCTTCGATTAATTCTTGACACCTGTATCTACCAGGTCATCTCCCATCCTGTGATCTGACTCACCTCTGGGACCCGCCCTTTAACCTTTAATCCTGACTTGTTGACTGTTGTAGCTTATGCCGCGTGTCGCCATTCTACTCGCCTTATTGACTAGCTAGACCGCCTAGTTGGCATGCCATGTCATTTTCACAACTTCGCTAGCTTTAAACCACGCGCAACTTCACCTAGCGAAATAGTGAAAGCCGTAGATCCATCTGCGAGATGCACACTACTTACTGGGCCCGACAACTTTAGGAGGGATACACACAAGGCATAAATTTTTGCGATTAATTCACATGACCGCCTACGCAAAAAAAACAAGGGGGGACACTTCCTACGATCCCATGACCCATTACTTAAGTGGATAAAGTAACGAAAGAAAAGAAACCAGAAGGTTTTTTTATCAGACATTAGGTGATTTAAAATCAAAAAACCCTAAACCCTTAAGACCTAACACAGAGCTGAAGCAATTGAAAATGTACCTTACTCAAGATTTCAAAATAATATAGCCAATTATGGAAGAAGAAAAGCCCATCTTTAATCAGTGATAACACTTAGTTAGATCCTTGACAACTCATTGTTAATACATTTCAGCATTACTTCAGTCTTTAATATCTCTACACTCTATCTCTTCACACAGACCTGGTCTTCTCTATGATGATCGCACATAACCTTTTCTCTTCAATGTCTCACATATCACACATCTCACATACAAACCCTAGACATGATGTCCTTATAAAGGAAATTGATTTCATGTTGGTCCAATAGGATTAGACATCAAGTTCATAGGTTCAGTGCATCTAGATAAATTTGGTAGCATGACACAAAATCACTGCCAAAGTGTCAGTGGATGATAACTCATCACAAAGTAATACCAGTTAATACAATATACAAATTACCTACTGTCAAAAATGAAGACTGGTAGATCATAGTGTTCCGATCAAAATTTAACTACTGCCTGGGTCCTTCATACCACTTGTGATCCTCAAACTGCTTGGGGTCTCCATATCGCTTGAGCTCTTCAGTCAATCTGTGACCGGTAAACATCTTCTACAAAATATCGATAGTCTAAAGACTATACATTCAATAATACACAATACCGGCTGGAACAATTATTGGTTGAGCATAACTCATACATCAAGAAAGTGTGTGTCCATCAATGACAATCAAAACATCATCAAAATTCCAACAATCTCTCCCTTTGGCATTGATGACAACACTTAGGAAAATTTTGACATCTAAGTGTTTTTACAACAAAAAGTGCCATAATCAAAATTACTCCCCCTAAGCATATACACTACTCCCCAAACTGGTAACATGAAAGTACATGAAATGGTAACATTCACCAAAATTTTAATGTACACTACTCCCCCTTTGCCAAAAATGACAAATTAATGCAAAGTAACCCCTTTTTTAATATATCATAAAATAGAGTAGATGTTCATGACAATAAGGAATGAAATTTCTCAAAAACAGATTTAAAGTCCTGCATAAAAGTTTTCATGGCCAATGTCCATGACTCAAGTAATGAGGTAGCAACCTCACTTTTAGTCTTCATCTGGGATGCCAATTCTTCCATTGCATCAATTTTACTCATCTCTTGAGTTACCGTGATAGCTTCCAGGTTGAGAAAACCTTTCTGAAGAATCTGGAGTCTTGGAAATAGGAGCAGTTGTAGCTCCTACAAATATTTAGTCTGGTTGTTGATGTCTGAGTCCATCTTGGTAGTCTGATGCTGATAATGATGAACAGTTTGTCCATAGGTAGTGAATGAATCATATAGCATCTTGAAATTGTTTATATATGTCTGTAACTCTGATTGGAGTTTAGCTTTCTAGTTAAGCACATCGTCACAAAATAGATGGGGTTGGCAGATTTTACTCAATAGTAATTTACCTTCACCCATAGCAACACTAATATCATTTTGTTGTTTCAATAGTTGTGTCCACAGTTCATTCATTTGCTTGACTAAGGCAACATTGAGTGCCTTTTCATGGTTCTTCTTTGCAATGGCTTCAACAACATCTTCCAAGCATTGTACCTGGTCCTCCACTACGGTACACATAATTTTAAGCTTGGATAGAGAGGAATCGGTACTGGGGAGGTTGGTACCAGGAATTAGACTGGTAAGGGTGTCAATTGTAGTTTGTATGACATCTTGTTCTTTCTTCCTTCGTAATGCTTCCAGTCTCTCCTAGGCAAGTTTTATGCTTCGAAGCAGCTCAGACTCATCTTCTGATTGAAGATCAATAGAATTGGTGGTATCAACCTGTTTGGTTTGATCACCGGTTTCCTTAGGAGTCTCCACTTGTTTTTTCTTCTCTGCTTCCTTCTCCTCTTCTGCTTTTTTCTTATCCTCTTCTTTCTTCTTTCACTCCTCTTCTTGTTTCTTCTCCATTTCTTGTTTCTTCTTGTCCTCTTCCTATTTTTTCTTCTCTTCCTCCTTCTTCCTTTCTTCTTCCTTCCTCTTGTCTTCTTCTTTCTTCTTCTCTTCTTCCTTCCTCTTCTCCTATTCTTTCCTCTTCTCCTCTTCTTTCCTCTTCTCTTCCTCTTTCTTCTTCTCTTCCTCTTTCTTCTTTTCTTCCTCTTTCTTCTTCTCTACCTCTTTCCTCTTATCTTCCTCTTTCTTTTTCTCTTCCTCTTATCTCTTATCTTCCTCTTTCTTTTTCTCTAACTCTTTCCTCTTCATTTCTTCTTTCCTTGCTTTTTCCTCTTTCTCTTTCTTCACTTTCTCTTTGCCCTGTTTCTCTTTTTCAGCTTTTTCCTTGTCCTATTTCTCTTTCTCTACTTTTTCTTTATCCTGTTTCTCTTTCTCTTCTTTTTATTTATCTTGTTTCTCTTTCTCTTTTTCAAGAGTGACATCCTCATTGTCTAATGCATCAACATCAATAGGTTGTTATGTCACTCTTTCACTTTCACTATCAAATACTTCATCTGGTTGGCCTGATGATAAGTCGGGTTCTTGTTCAGCCTATCTAGTGGCTTCAGATATTCAGTTCATATTGATAGAAGCTTTCACATGTATGTGAGTATCCTTTAACACTTCAGAAGGTTTACCTTCTAGTAGCCTGAGTCTTCTCCTTCTCATGAAGAAGATGCCTTTGTTCTTATCCATTATCTCAAATAATTCTGAATTAGAAGCATCATGAAAGTATTGTGCAAAAATTTTCTCCTTGATCTCCTGTTCTCTTTCAATGGCAATGTGCCATTTATTATCCAAAGAAATATACAAAGAGTCTGGTGCAACCGATCTAATCTTAGATGGCGACCAATCATTAACACATAAATATTTGATGACTTCCTATTCTACTTCTTCTTTCTCACTATTAGTAAAATCATCAAAATATTCCTTTAAATCATCAAGCACTTTCCTCTTAATATTCTTTAGAGTCCTTTGACAATGTGTCATTGGCTTATAAGAGGAAATATCTATATTTACCAGTGCTGAAGTTGTAGGTACATTACCGGTAGACTTCACCTTCTTGTTTGATTGCCTTGTCTTCTTTGTTTGAATCTCTGATTCAGTATCCTCTGACTCCGGTGAGTTGGTTTTGGTTTTCTGCTTCCTCTCAAATACCTTCTTAGGCTTCTTCTTAGTTGGTGACCGCTTGGTCACTTTCGGACTAGTAGAGGTAACCGGTGCAAATACCGATGGAACTGCTTTGTCCTTTTTATTGTTTTGGTTCTTCAACCGGTGTGACCCTTTCTAAGTAGGTGTCGATTCTCTTTTTCTTAGCATCCAGTGGAGAGGCAAGTAAGGTAGAGGCATACCTGATCAACATGTCATACATCACTTCATACCCTATAGGTCCAACTACTTCCTTCCTCGGTTCCACCACTTCCATTATGCAGTAATCTATCCTTATTGTGAAGTAGATGTCATCTTCATACTTCTTCACAATATCATCATATATCCTTATTCTCTAGCTCATCTTCCACTTGAATTCATCAAAATATTTATTCAGAACCTCGGGATATGTAGTTCCCACTACTTGTATACTTTCCTTAATATATATAGAGACCGATAGGTTAGTAGACCATTGCACATCACCTACTCTAGGGAAATAACCTTGAAAATGAAAGAATAAGCTGACCAGAAGTTTGCCAAACTTGAACCTTAGAGAATTGTCCTATTTGATGGACTTCAGATTCAACAACAATTGCTTCTATAGACAAGTACATAGGTCAAATGTAGTGTCTTCCTTGATCATCCTGTAAGAGGCATTCACTGCAGCAGCAGGGACATAATTCATTATGCTGGCATAAAACTTCCGGTAACCAATCACCATGCAAGATATTTCACCAGATCATCTTTAATGGTGTTGACGGTCATCACCCGTTGGTCACTCACATAATCTGTGAGATTTGTCATTTCAGTTTTGGTGACCTTTTGTAAAGCTGGTACCTCTCCAATTTTGTAGAAACCAGTGACGAGATAATTTGCTTCCGGTGTGATGTCATGTGTCTGCTCGAGATACATCTTATCATCGTGCACTCTGCTAAGGATGATGCGAATATGATCTTTTGTGAACTCTTCCAAAAAATATACTGCATTGTGCAGTTTCATCTTTTCAAGGATACTATACTCAGGTTTGATCTTCTTGTCATCCCCACATAACAGAATTAGTTGGGAATGGATTACTAGGGATCCTAGGTCTTCCAACTTACAGTCTATATACCGTGAAATGTCTTCCTAGACAATAACTCTGATGGGTATTTGAGATAGGGCATTGTATTTCATTTTCTTTTGAAGAAATTTGGCTAAATCTACAGGTGCACTAAAACTAGAGTGTGATGCAGAAGCCATGATAAGAGAGAATTTAGAGAAATACCTTCACAATCCAAAATTTAGGGTTTGCCAATGTCGCCCATAATACACCACTTTAGTTACTAGATTATCGCTTAGTGTTCTTCATTGATAGATTGAAAAAGATCTCTGGATTCCTCTGCAAGATTTTTGAATTCACTTTGAATCGCTAGATGAATCTCTCTTTGTCGCTCTTCTCTCGAAAATTCTTCTCTTGAAAACTGATAAGTGATAATGACAACGAAAACCCTTTTAAACAAATTCTCACCTACCATAATAAATGCATCACCGCTAGGGCACAAACCCTAATTTTGCCTTTTACCACTTCAAATCTTTTGTCGATTGACAGGTAAAATATACCAGTTAAGGTCTTTATCGATATAAACCAGGGGTTCAAAATATTTCACCGATGTGTTCCCCGTAAGCTTTTCTGAAGCTCAGTTAGCTGATTTAGAGGCTTCCACACTAGGTGCAGAAACAAGTTCATTTTGTGACTCTTCTTTAGATTTCTTTTTCCAAGTTTTATTCATTTCCACTTGAATAGTTTCAGCATCAATCTTCCCTTCTGGAGTGATCGGTATATCATCCGATAGGTTCTTTCTCAGTCTGCAAGTTTTGGCAGTGTGTCTTGGTTTGTTGCAATGATAACATACCATTCCAGGTGTTCTCCATGGTCCGTTATTCATACTACCATTATTCCTTTTGCATGTTGCAGTAGTGTGACCACTACCATGTCAGATAAAACAAGTTGCTCTCCAACTAGTTGCCGCTTGATAACCACCTGACCGATGGTCATAGGTATTGTACCAGTTGGTCTTTTGGTTCATAGAAGGTTTTGGGACAACTCCTTGAGTCCTTAGAGGATGTCTCCCAGTGTTGTGCAAAACCAACCTACATTCAAATGCTTTATGCCCAAACTTTGTTGCATGCATAACAGTTTCCATTGAATCTATTGGATCTAGGCATATTGTTTTGAAAATAAGGAAAATTGTTGTAGGCCTTGCTTCTACACACATTAGCAATATGTCCTTCTTTGAGACAATTAAAGCAAATAGGTTTAAATTTTTGCTTACCTTTATCCTTGGATGTCGATTTCTTCTTTGATGCTTCATCTTTTGTTCCAGAGGTCTCACCTTCCTCTTACGCAGAGAAACCAAGTACAGTGGTCTTCTTTACTCGCTTTGCCGATTCCAGCTTTTGCTCTAGCTTAACAGTACTTTTATTGAATTTGGCTAGTATTTCCTTTGACTCAGTAAGTTCCTTGGAAATAGAAGCATTGGATTCCATCAAGGTTGCATTCTCAAAAATAGCCATGTTTAATTCACCTTGCATTTATTCTTTTTCCACTTTACTCTCTTCGAGATGAGCAGTAAGGGTACTGATTTCTTGCTTTATCTTGGAGATCTCATGATCTTTGTCTTTTAACAGATCTTCAGCTTTCCTTCTATTCTCAATCTCTTGACACATTATAATAGTCAGTCCTTCCAACTCTTTTCTTAGATTGGCTTTAGATTCATTCAGTTTTTCAACTTCTTCAACTAGGGCATCCATGTTAGCTTCATCAGAAGAGCTATTTTCAGTAAGTTCCATCAGTTTTTTCAGCATGCTCTCTTCTTTTATCCAAAGAGGCTTTATACTTGACTTTGAGTTCATCATAGGCTCTCTCAGTCTAAGTGAGATGATGAGTAAGTTCTCTCACACTATATTCCCCCATATCTCCTTCCAAGTGGTTAGACTTATAGAAATGTTGGCTCTGATACCAATTGATGAATACTAAGATGGGGGGTGAATTAGTACACCAAAAAATACTATAAACAAACTTTTAAACAATTTAGTAGATAATCGGTATAGAAAATTCACTAATAAACTAGTTAAGATAAATGCAAACCAAATAGCAAACAAAGCATTCACCCACAACAGCACAATCACCATAACACAAGATATTTGACATGGAAACCCAAATGGGAAAAAAACACGGTGAGAAGAAACTCACAAGTAACTATCTACAAAATAGAAACCAGCCTGATTAAGGTCAGTCCGGTTAAGGTCATACAATGTTCTTCACCAGAACAGATCCTGTTAGGAATCTAGATCTTTGTTAGGAGATAAGTCCTGTTAAAGACTACCTTGTTAAAGGATTTCAGATCCACAACTGTGAGCCACCTGGTTAGAGGATTTACAAAGGCTTTGTTGGGCCTACCCGGTTAAGGGTTTCAGACTTGTTGAAGATATTAGTAATCAACAAGTGAATGATCTAGGCAATAGCACAGTATGCTTAGTTAGATCCGTGACAACTCATTGTTAATGTATTTCAGTATTACTTCAGTCTTCAATATCTCCACACTCTGTCTCTTCACACAGACCTAATATTCTCTACGATGATTGCACATAATGTTTTCTCTTCTATGTATCACATATCACACATCTCACATACAAACCCTAGACATGATGTCCTTATAAAGGAAATTGATTTCATGGTGATCCAATAGGATTAGACTACAAGTTCCTAGGTTCAGTGCATCTAGACACATTTGGTAACATGACACAAAATCACCACCAAAGTGTCGGTGGATGATAACTCATCACATATTACAAAAATATCGGTTGGTAACTCATCACAGAGTAATACCGGTTAATACAATATACCGATTACCGGTTGTCAAAAATGAAGACTGGTAGATCATAGTGTTCTAATCAAAAGTTAACTATTGCTTGGGTCCTTCATACTTCTTGTGATCCTTGAACCGCTTGGGGTCTCCATACCACTTGATCTCTTCAATCAATCTATGACCGGTAAACATCTTCTGCAAAATACCGATAGTCTAAAGACTATACATTCAATAATACACAATACCGGTTGGAACAATTACCAGTTGAGCATAACTCATACATCAAGAAAGTGTGTGTCCATCAATGACAATCAAAACATCATCAAAATGCCAACAAAGCCAAGGAATGTGGATGAAAGGTTGTAATAAGTAAATGGATATAGACGAAAAGTTGTGATAAATTGAAAGTTGTGAATAGGAAGCATGATGCTCATGAAGATCCTCAGCCTTGTCAAGATCAAAGGTGGAAAAGGGGATATAGGCATGAGGGATGATAGGATAAGGAAGGGCATGACAAGGGTATGATAGGATATGATAGACAATAGGACGATAGGATAATAAAGGATGGTAGGATATGATAGGACAATATGGTATGATATGATAAAATAAATGGAACCTGCCCCCAAGTATGGTATGTAAGAAGTTCATGGAGAATTACACATGACACTTGTTTGCCAGCTTTTCATCATGGTACTTTCCCAAGGCGCCTATTTGCCAAGTTTTCACCAGAGGATGAATTATTTTTCTTTACTTTTTTTCCCCTATTTTTTCATTTTTTTCACCTTTTTTTTCTTGTTTTTTTAGTTTTTTGACTTTTTCGAAGAAAATGGACACATGATAAGGGATGGAAGAAGGACTCAAGCATCTTTTTATCTGAATGGTATCTTTGAAAATGTACCATGACATTTAAAAGTATTCTCAAAGACATTGGTAGGATAATGAGAAGGAAATGAGATGGGACTAAGGCAAGGATTTTTGCAAAGGATTGGATCAAATGGAAAGAAGGATGGAAAATATGCATTAGATAATGCATAGGATATTGGAATATTTGGGCTTGAGTGGATGTAAATGTTTGAAAGATGAACATTAGCACACACCTTGAGGGGTGGTCGATTGATGCGGGAAAAATGGATGGAGGACTAGCTATGGACTTTGGGGCATAAGGACCCAAAATAGAGGAAGAAGGTTATGGAGGAATATATTTTGAAGGTTTGGATCAAGGAAAAGTGATTCTAGATGCCAATTGGGATTTTTCTTTAGACTGTTGTGCTTCAAGGAGCCACCTGGGAATCCACATGGTTTTTTATTTTTCATGCTTTGTGATTTCTTGGAACATATTGCTTGCACAAGGGATTTAGGAACCCATATAGATTTTGAACTTTCTTTTTGAGAAATGGGCCTTTGTGGCCTTTTGGATTTTTCTTTTTCTTTTTGGATCATATTTTTCTTTGTTTTGACATGTCAATTAGACTAGACATGTTGATCCTTGAATACATGTGGATTACTGCACTTATTACTTTTATGATTGACATCCAAATTGCTTGGAGGGGGAAAGGAATGTGTGAATGGGCATGGACAATATGAAGGTATTTTGGATGGATGGAAGGCTCTCAAAGATGTGTTCCTTTGTTGATCTTTCATAGGGGACAAAGAAATATAAGGACCTAAAAATGGATGGAAGGGATGACAGAGGTGTATGTTTGGATTTTGATGGAGGGATACCAATGTACTGAGAAATTTCACTGAGGCTATGACCATTAATAATTTCTTTAACATGGACGATTTATTTCTTGTGAAGGTCTACCCCTTTTCCTTTATAAATATTTTGACCCATAGGATAGTCTTTGCTTTGGCATGAAAACGCGAGTCCATTATGAGGTGGATATGATATGACAGGAATGATGGGATCATGAAGTATATTAGACTGGACTAAAGTGGAGGAACCCATTGTGCATGTAGGGGGTCTTGAACATCTTGTAGCAACATGTTAGAATCATGAGGGGGATGAAGATCACAAGGGGATCGAGATCATGGGGGGGACTAGGATCAATGATAGAGTCTTCATGCAATGGAATGGGAGGAATAAAGGGATCATCTTGGGAGATAGAGTCTTGTGGGGGATTTAAAGGGATAATAGGGTCTTGTGGTGGACATGAATCTGGAAGGATACTTTGATCTTGACATGGAGGAAGATCATTAGATTCTTCTTTAAAGGTTCTATGCTCTTTACTTTCAATGGGATCATTAGGAATTATGGAAGAGATATCTTTATCTTTCTTAGGTAGCGGAATATCAATGGGACTTGACAAGGTGTTGGGTGCTTGGATGGGAATAGGGCGATCATCATGAGTTTATGGGGAGATGGGATCTTGGTCAACAATTGGATGGGATAATAAGGTCTCGGGATCTTGATCTTGACTTGTTTTAGGACTCATTTGTTTGTGCTTTAAATTATTCTCTTGACATGGGGTTGGACTTTGAATACACATGGGGGATTCTGACAAGGATTCACTGCTTTCACATGAGGGAGATGAACTTTGAATGGGATCCTCTGAAATGGGTAGTGGCAATGAAGCACATAGTGGCATTGGGTTTAGTAGTTCTAAAGCATATCAAAGAATTGCATCATGAATTGGATTAGCTTGGAAATCAATTGTGGATAGCTACTGAGGGATTTCATCCTTGGGTGTATTATTTGATGAGGATAATATGCAAGGTTCTTTCAAATGTTCAAGAGGTTTAGGAATAGATGCCACGGGAGAGTCAATTTTATTATGGGGGGATGCTCCATTTATAGACATAGGTGCATGATGTTGATCTTTCTTGGAAGAATCATCAAGGAATATCTTTAAAATCTTTGTAATAGAGCCATTTTTATTTGGATACACATTTAAATCCTTGCAAGTTTTTGATATGGTTGAGTTTTGATTTTGGACTTGTTTGTCAAGAATTTGGTCTTGGTTTGATGTCATGTTATGATGTTGAATTGGTTTTCGGTTGAATTTCTCTGACATGTTTAAAATTTGGTTTGGTTTGTGTTGCAACTTTTGTTTTTAATTGTTTGGTTGTAGTTGTTGATATTGATATGCTGATTGAACTTGTTGTTGATACTTGCCAGTTGGTTGAACAAATTGTTGACATTGTGTGTTTGGTTGGATTTCTTGGTGTTGTCACATGTCTTTGCACCCAATGCAAGCTTGAAATTCCTACAAT
The DNA here is from genome assembly GCF_030272615.1 of Cryptomeria japonica. Lineage (NCBI taxonomy): Eukaryota > Viridiplantae > Streptophyta > Pinopsida > Cupressales > Cupressaceae > Cryptomeria > Cryptomeria japonica. Next base: position 439,052,998 of record NC_081411.1, on the reverse strand, counting down.
ATAGTGACACATTGGACTGCTCTCAAGTTGTGGGTATCCTATTATGAGAGCAGACCTTCAGATTATAGGCCGACTTTCTATTTGATCACCTAAAAACTAATGACTTCTTGACTAGAAAAGAGGTAGAAGGATATGCATAAAATAAAACTATAGATAAAAAGGTGATCCACCAATGACTGAAACTAACTTGCAAATGCTTATGGACCTCAAAAAATACTCAAATAATGAAGCTTTGTAATCTCACAACTCAAATATTCATGCTTGCAAAAATGATTCATATGAAAGGTTTAAACTTTTATATGTTTGCAAGAGGAAAACACTGATATCTTTACAACTTCAAACATTAAAAGTAACAACACATTCACTAACCTACACTATAAAATGTTGCATATGATCATAACACTAAGGCAATAAGATGAAAAGAAGGATTCTATAAAAAATCACAAAAATTCAATCTAAGAACTCACACACAATGCTTGAACAACACAAATCTGAGAAGGAAAATGGACTTCTTTATTGATTAATAGGAGGTATGTGCATTACAAATCTTGAAAACTCATAAGAAATGAGTTACAAGACCCTGAGTATCTTCCGCTACACAATCTCAAAACTCCAGAACCTCCCCCCCACCTAAAAAGAGAGTGATAAACAACCCCTTATACAAAAGCTTGCAAAAATCAAAATTTGAATTTTTGGCTCCAAGATGGATCAGTTATCATCAATTCTAAGCTTTTCCTCAAAATCAAGAGGCTTAACTGAGAGATAAATTCTTCCAAAACTGTAAAAAAAAGTAGCCAAACTGAACACAACTTCACATCATTTCACGCTGAGTTCACCTAGATGTTGTCGGTTACCTGACCATTTGATTTAGCTGCTTGCATTAACCGTCAGCACATAATAGAAACCGTCAAGACTGCTGACAGCTTGTCACTATGTCACAAGGATTAACCTTTATGCACCTTTTTATTGTGGTATAGAGACAACCCTTGGATCTTCAAGAACCTATTTGGCTTTTAACCAGTCTACTTTTTTGCTTTTATCTCTCTTGTTGCTCTCTTCATCCTGGGCCCATGGGAATGAGCGACGATAATGAAATTTTAACCATTGAACCACTTTGAACAGGTTCAAAGTTCAAGTTCAAATTCAACTTAAAAAATATAGACATCCGCTTGTCTGTAGACTTTTGCCACGTGTTAGCCTCTATTTTGCTCATGGGTCCACTTTGTCTATCATCTGGACTGCCATTTGGACTTGGTCTGCCTTGGTTCTTCATCTTCTCTCTACCATGTGGTGCATCCTCATTCGTTTTGAGCCCACCTAGATGGCCACCTCAACTACCACCTCACAAGTCTCCAAGTCGCATGAGATGACAAGCGAGCATCTTCATCATGCGGTATACTGACAATCATTGATTTGTCTTCAAACTTCTTGATCTTTAACCTCTTCATCCATCCGTGCCACATGTCAATCTCTGATTTGCCACCTGATCCACTTGAGTATGGCCTCTTCTACCACCTCAGCACCACCAGACCCATCGCTTTACTTTGGTTTGTTTGGCATAAGTCTTTTTCCCTAACTACCTCCCTCGGCGAACAGTTTTCTTATCTCATCGAAACTGCAGTTTCATCGATACCTATTATTTCAATGAAACTGATGCATTCGATGAAACCATTTAGAGATCTATCATAGCCAAGGTTTGTTTGACATTCACTTTGATGACATACCACCTATCATGAGGCATGTCACCACATGTCTCCATGTGATATGCTCAGAGTCCACCTCGGCACCACCTGACCTACCACCTGTCACGAGGGTATTCATTTTAGGCACTTCACAACCGCGATACAACGACAGTCATGGATAGCCCCAGAATGTCACTCCACCATCTGATCTTCTTTGATCTATCATTGGATCTTTATGATCTTCTCAATCTTTAACTTTCCCTTTTTGGCACGTGATTTGTCGCCAAGTTGTGGGGAGTATTTGGTGATTATTTTCCCATCACGACATAGTAACAACTGTTAGATATTTCTTGATCACTATTGATCTACCTGAATCTGCTCAATCTTTAGTCTCTCCAAGCGGCTCTCTCCTATGCCATGATGTCACCATGTGTCAGCCTCTATTTTTCCACATGATCCACCCAAGCACCACCTCAACTTCCACTTGGCTGCCACCTCACTAGTTTCTAAGTCACAGAGATTAACAGTTGAGCACTTTCACATAATGGTATAGCAATGGCCATCAGATCCTTTGCAACCTACTCATCTATTAATTTGCCCTTTTACTGCAAACTTTGGCCTCTTTGATATGCCCACACATGCGGGGGGCCCACCAATGCTGAGCTACTCCTTGTCAACAGCTAGTAAGCTTTGACACTTAATATGTGTAGGACTTTGCCTTTAAATACTGAAATGCTCCTCCTCGTGGCCAATGTGGTATAAATGGACTATGCTTGGGCCCTTCTATCGGGTAATCGGGATAACTTGAGAAAACTCCTTCCGATAGCTGATGACAACATTCCATGCTCTATACTTCTTATCAGGTCATCGGGGTAGGTCTTTCCAATAAGGCAAAAATTCAAAAAACTGCAAAAAATACCCATCTCCCTCAGCATGTTGGGCTCAACCCTCATGCGAGCCACATTTTACCCCACATGCTATAATTAAATGAACAAAATGTTACTTACCCTATGTCTGCACATGAAGAAAACAAGTTAGACAAAAAACATGTATTCTTTTCATATTTAGCACTTGTTTCTCCTTCTGAGGCATATTGAGCTTGTAGCAAAAAATAGGTAACATTTTTTGCGAGATCTGCCATATGTTTGCCTACTAAACATTCGGATCAGCTGCCTTATGCATTTCATATGATGGACACCTCTCTTTTATAGCTTCGATGGATTGCAATAGTATGACTCTTATTACTCCTCCTGAACTATGCACTAGGCACTTAGGGAAAACTAAACTACAAACTGACCTATTCTGCAAAGCACTCATTACCACTAGAAAAACTAAAAAAAGTACAAATTTTAGGCATACATCAAAAGAAATTCTTTAGGTGAATCCCATTGACTAGGATTGGTTCAACTTCATCATCCAACTTAGACAACTGGAAGGCATTATGGTGCTTGCACTCAGAAATCATATAAGGCCCACTCCAAAAAGCATCAAACTTTGTATGCTTGCCTAGCCTGCTCCTGAATTCATCCCATTTCAGGACAATGTCACCTTCCTTGAACACTCTAGGAGAAGCCCTCTTATCAAAATATATTTTCATTTGAGCTTGGTGATGCTCAATTTGCCTCATTGCCTTATTTCTAACTTCCTCTAGCTCAATCAGCTAAGCCAATCTTACTAACATAGGCTCTTCTTCAATCATATCCAGCTGGTTAGATAGATCAAGGGCTGGAAACTCAAGTGAAATAGGAAACTTTGTTTCTTTCCCATACACAAGCATGTATGGAGACATTCCAATGGACCTCTTTGGTGTGATTCTATCAGCCCATAAGGCTGATTTAAGCTTGGTATGCCAAGCTCGCTGATTTCCTTCCATGGTCCTTTTGATGATTCTGAGCAGATTCTTATTTGTGGACTCAGCTTGTCCATTGCCCTGAGGGTAATAGTTAGATGAGGTGTTGAGATTGTAGACACCTAAAATTGTCATGTCTAATTAAATAAATATCTTTATTTATTTAATTATTTGAGCCTAATTCTTCTATTAATTAAATAAATCTTTATTTATTTAATTAATTCATTTATCCTCTTCTAGCCTTATTTCTCATTTAAATAAATACATTTATTTATTTAAATTATTCCTTTTCTTAAATTAAATAAATATCTTATTTATTTAATTGATCCCACTTCTTCTATTAATTAAATAAATCTTTATTTATTTAATTAATTCATTAACCTTTTCTACCTATGACACATGTCATTCATCTCTTAATTCCTACACTACCTACCCTCTCATTATTTTCTTAATTACTCTACCTACCCTCTAATCATAGATGACAATTTATCTTTTACACCTCTCAATCTTATCCCTCCATTTCTTATAGTGTCTTCTATATAAGGACATGCTTCCTTCATTATCAAACCCCCAACTATGCATCCTGACAGATCAATCGACTACACTATGCCTTTGAACTTTCATATGTGATCCTACTTGCAACCACATTTCCGTTCTTTGTTGAGCTCTTGTGCATATAAAATCTAAGAGCAAATATATCAAGCAAGATCAATGGAGATAGGAAGAATGAAGATCCAGACCCTATTGGACATGTGATGGTATAATCTTTGTGATTTCATTTGATGTCCATTAGCTTAGGTAATCTTCATATGTTATGGTGGATCTTTGTTGTTGTTAGGCTAGGGTTTTATGGTTGAATCTATTTAGTCTTTCAACATTGTTGTTGTCCATTTTCACCATACATATTTTGGTACGCCCAATGGGACTCTTGTTCCTTTTACATTTAACATCTTTTGTTGCAGATTTTGTGTTTTTGAAGTGGCAGATCTGACATTTCCGACAACATTTTGATATTTTTGTGTTTGCATACTTTTGGATCAAGTTTTTGATTTTTTGCCACGTCTGTGACATTTGGAATCGTGTCTGCACCTTCGATAGTATTTTTTTATTTTGCAAATTCCAGGAAACGCGTCTGTGTTTAGGAACCGCATCTATGTTTAGGAACCGTGTTTGTGTCAGATCTAATCGCGTTTGTGAATTTATAAGGTGTTTGTGTTTTTGGTAACCATGTCTGTGTGAAGTTGTTGCATTTTTATTTCTTTGATCTAGTTTTTCATCATTCAGATTTCAAATCTAGTTTATATTGAGCTAAAATCTTTAGATCTAGCTAATGGAATTGGTGCAGCTTGTCTTGAAAGCAAAATCTTTTTGTCGAAGGCCCCTAGTTCACAAAGTCTTTTGGATCTAAAATTTACCTGACTTGTCTGCTTGTAGGAAGGGGTGATCATTTGAAACAATCCAAACTACTAATAGATCTTTGTTGCAGGACCTTGGCAAGGGTTTTTGATCTTTATTATGTGTCTTGTTTTTATAGACTAGCAAACGCTTCAATTGGTGCACTAAAATTGAACCAGTGTCTTTTGTGTCTTGAGCAATACGCTCTTTTTGTTTCATCTTTAGAGGGCCTATCTCCTCGTGTGGTCATTAGGACTACTAGTGAGGAAAACCCACCTCTTCTGAACCACTATAAACAAATGTATTCATGGTGAAAACTATGGATAACATGTGCTGATTAGTTCATACCAACACTATGTCTCCCCATAAACCGATTTGATCAAATGTATTTGATCAGTTGTAGGGCGTAACCCCTATCGACTGGGAGCCTTCTATATTTATAGAGTTGAAAGTGTCATTTGTATGGCCACACGAGCGAATGCCCTTACTAGCACTTTTTTGTTTTAGAAGCCAAAATCCTTCTAGTTGTTGGGGTAGAAGGTCAAACCTCTGGAGCGGCCCACACACATACGGTTCTTAGTAGAGATACAAAGTTCATCACGAGGAGTTTTTGTGGGGACTGATGCTTGGCTGCCCTGAGAAGTGAGTGTCAAGGGTGGAGCCAGTGGGGTCAAGCAACTAAGCATCCGCTCTAAATAGCATAGCCTCATGTGGGAATCAACAACTATTGTCCTAGCCAGCCATAAGAATTGTGCTTGACTTATTTTAAACATTCAAACATTGAAGACCAAACATCAAAACATTGTGTCTTTTATGTCTTCAAGTGTATGCAAAATAATTTTACATCAAACAACACACTTTTCTTGGAGTCATTTTGAGTCTAAACACTTGCAAACACTGAGTCCTCATCAACATTGTGTCCTCTTGTCACAAAAAATAGTCAAACATTCAAATTTGGTCACAACAAGTCACTTCACAGATTGAAAAAAATTGCACTCAGTTTTCAGAAACACATCTATTTTTGATAGAACTGCGTCGATGTCATCTAAACGCGTCTGTGAAGGGCAGAAACATGTCTGTGTCTTTTGAGCAACATTGCCCTTACAACATCTCAGAAGTGTGTCTGTGTTAGACAAAATAGCGTCCATGTCATTTAAGCACGTCTGTTAAGTATACAGGCACGTTTGTGTTTAGAATTGAAAAACTTTTGCAATCCAGCAAACAAGAAACAATTAGTTTCAGACTTATTGAGCTTCCTAGGTATCTCTCTGGGTTTTCATCTAGCATTCAACCTGTCTTTGGGTCTCACAAAGTCCATCATTGCTTTATACCTTCATTACATTCACATTTGTCTAAACTCAAGTCAAAAGGTCACTTGCTTGTCCTCATCATACTTTGTCAACACATTACATACAACAACATTTTGCTAAGTGGTCCCTCATCAAGGTCTATCACCTTTGGGTCCCATTTGGTCTTACTTAGTGTCAAGATCAACTTACCTCATCAAGAGAAACTATCATCTCTTTGGAAGTCATGCCTACTCTACTACATACATACTTGGTCTTACACTTTGGACATTGCAAGTAAACCTCAGATTCATTTACAATTCATCCGACTCTTGGTCTTCCATACTCTTTCCATTTTCATCTAGTCTCACACATCTTGGTCAAGACCTAGTTCATGGTTGAAACCCATTCCCAAAAATCTAGGAGAGAAAATAAAGAGGCTCAAGAGTCCGCAAACATGAATTCCTATGAGTTTGACAAAGATATCTTTTTCAATTCTGATCATACTACATTACTTGACATGGATTCTTATAGAAACATTCCAAATGTTGAGAACATGGACACTACAAACAACAATGATACACACAATGACAATATGGAAAACATTTCAATACATTTACCAGAAGTGGAAGAATCCATTATGGATCCCTATTTCAATCGATTGGTTGAGGAAATAATGAGGAGAGATAGACACTATTTTCTACAAGTGATGGCACAAAGTGGAGCCAAGATCCCTCATGATTTTGATATGTCTCAAATAATGGAAAATCAACCTTTGCAACAACCTCACCTCAACATGGATCAAAGGAGGCCTAATAGTGGAGGCAATAGAGCACCACATCTTGTGCCTGAATCACCATCATCTTTGTTTCAAAAACCTGAGGTCCTACATACACAAGGTCAAGCATATGATACTCACCTTTGCAAACCATTATGGAGGTCTTATGCAGAAAAATATACTCAATCACATACCAATGCTAAGGATCAACCACCAAGGCAATTGGATATCCAAAGGCATGATCAAAATTTGGACACAAGGAAACCCTGCGTCAAATTTGGGGGCAACACACTAGAACAAACTCATGACATGCCTGTAGAGTATGGTATACATGGGAAAAATAGATATTTTATTCCTCATCATGAATCTATACCAAGAGGTCCTTATACGTAGCATCATTATAGACCTCCTCCATATGAACATGTGTATGATCAATACCATCCATATATGCAACATGCTCCTCCTCCACACAGTGGTTCAGGCATGGGGTATGGTCCAAGAAGTTGGTCTCCACCTAAGAACAATTTGGAACAGCAAATCAAGGACTTACAAAAGAAAATGGAGGACATAAATACACTGAAGCCAACTTACACAATGAGAGACATATGTCCCTATCCATTTGACAAAAGCATTCCAATGCCTCCATTTCCTACACACTCTGTGACACCTAAGTTTGATAAGTACAAAGGAAAAGGAGATCCTAAGACACATATAAGATAGTTTTTCACAGCTTGCATTGAGGTAGCAATAGAAGAGACATATTTGATGAGATTATTCCCACAAAGCTTAGGAGATCAAGCTATGGAATGGTTCTCCCAACTTCCACCTGGAATTAAGCCATGGGGTGACTTAGCAGAGGCATCTATCCAACATTTCTCATACAACATAGAGACAAACATATCAGTCACTACCTTGTGCAACACCAAGCAAAAGGATGGAGAATCTTTTTCATCATTTTTACAAAGATGGAGAAATCTAGCCAGCAGATGCTCTTGTTAAATTCCACAAAAATAAATGGTAGAGATGTTCACCCAGAATGTTAACAAAGGCATTGGTTATGACTTGAGAAAAGCTTGTTTGTCCACCTTCAGGGACGTCTTTGAAAAAGGATTAGCAACAAATAAAGTCACAATTGAACAAGGAGTCATTAAGATATTCAAAGAAAACAAAGAGGACTTTAAAGGAAAAGACAAGCAAAAATTTTGGAATAAAAATAAGAACACAGTCAATGATGGTGTTGTTGATGCCAATACAGTACGACCCAAAATCATTTTTTCTAGATTGAGCTCTACAAACAATCAAGTGAATACTCAAACAACTTTGAAGTCACAAAGGAAGTACACTCCATTGGGAGAACCACTAGAATCAGTTTTCAAGAAGCTAGTGGCAAACAAAATAATAACAATTCCAAATTTGCCTCCATATGAGCCAAAGGTTAAACCAAATTGGTGGAATGATGATTAGTATTGTGAATTTCATAAGAGAAAAGGCCATAAAATAGGAAATTGTCACCAGTTGAAGAACATCATACAAGATCTCAGTGATAGAGGTGACATTAAGATTGAAGGACCCTCATCCAATCAAGAACATGAGATATTTAAGGAACCATTCCCAAAAAATGACAAGGGAAAAGCTAAAGTCACTAATGACCAGACCAACTATACCAGAGCATCTTATAACTATGATTCAACTATCAATCACATTTCAATGGACAATTATGTCTCTACCATTATCATCAAGGACAAAACACCTGAGAATTTTACCCAAAGACCCAAGATTGTCCTAAAAGGCATTTGATCTTCTTCTGAACCTACCTCTGAATACAATGTTACAACCCGTCAAGGTAAATTCACTTTGCAAGGTGCTCTAGCTAAAAACACTGCTTCCTCATCAACCAAGCTTGATTATGACCTTGTAGAACAATTAGGGAAGACACCCACACTTATCTCCATCCTTGAACTATTACGCATATGCCCTTCACATAAATCCATTCTTGACAAAACTTTGAGAGACACTTCCATCCCTACTGATCTGAATGTGGACTAATTTCAAGCCATGGTGGGATACCTTTCCATTCCACACTCCCTTACATTCACTGAAGTTGATGATGCCTCTGTGAGCCAACCACATAATGCACCTTTACACATTGAAGCCTTCCTACACAAACATCAAATAAAATGAGTCCTGGTAGATGGAGGAGTAGGTCTAAACATTTGTACATTGAATACCCTTAAGCAATTGGGATATTCTAAAAAGGCTATGAATTCTACACATGCAATCACCATAAAAGAATATGATGATGAAGAGTGTTCATCCAAAGGCACAGTCACCTTGCCCCTTAGAGTTGGGCCAGTTAGAAAGGACATGGTTTGTCAAGTCCTAGACCTGGATCTCACATACAACATATTGCTAGGATGTCCATGGATTCATGAGATGCATGCAGTACCATCTACATATCATCGATGTATCAAGCTTCCACACAATGGAGTTGAAGTGACCATCAAAGCTGATCCTAATCCATTCATATATTGCAACAACCTATGACCTAGATCAGAAATAACAATTCCAATTAATAGAGAAGCTATTCCTTCCTCAGCATATGTGGATCCAGAATCATTAAAAGCTTCTACATCCAAACAAACAGAGCTAAAAGAAAAATTCAAGATCAAAGACATGGGATGTGGTGAATATATCTTTCATTTTGATCAACTCCCACTATCTCCTAAGGTATTTAGTCAAAAGGAACAATCTACAAACAATTTGCAATGCTAAGTAATTGGGTATGAACCACCTAGTGTTGTGGCTACTAAGTCTGAATGCAAATCTCCTCTAGTGGTGCAAGCAACTCTTGATATCAATAGTCCTAAGAGTGGTTCCAATGAAGAATCTATTGAGCGTATCACCAGTCCTCTTAAGAACTCACATAGCCTTACCATTTCATCCATTCATTCTATTTCCACTCCACTCCTAGACTTAGATCAACAAGAATTACAAAAGCCCTTAATAATTGGGGATGAAAACTCAAGCTATGAAAAGAAAAATCTAAAAGTAAAAAATAAAGAAAAGTCCTTTATTCTAAATCAAAATCAAAAGCCATTGGACTCTACAAAAATAAAAGTCAAGGATAAATATTCTATGAAAGAAAAAAAGAAAGAGATGATCTCCCCTAATATCAAAATAACTGGGGGCAAAAGTTATACAATTTTAAGTCAAAAAGAATACTTGTTGATCCTAAGTCTCTATCATGTCATGATACTTTCACTTCTTTTTGCAATCACAAGCCTTCATAACTCATCCACTTGTTTCACACATCCTTTCCATTCTGGCGATACATCATGGACCTTTAATGGAGCTTCCTCGAAGGAATTTGTTATCAGAGATGCCCAAACTTCTTTAGGTGACACGCATATGGGCTTGTGTAGTCGACACACTAGTAATTCTATCTCAGTTCCTTTATCAAGGAAGACAGTCACTCGAGCTACACATCATTCAGTCAAGGAACAATGCAGTTATGAACATAAGGTAAAGCCTCACACATTTGAGGTGGGTGACTTGGTTCTCAGAGAAAAACTCAAAAATTAGTAAGACAAAGAGAAGAAGGGAAAATTCGAACCAAACTAGCTTGGTCCTTACATCATCACAGCAACATATGGATCTAGTGCATATTAGCTCTCAACCACAGAGGGTGAACCTTTGGAGGATCCTATCAACAACATGAACCTTTGTAGGTTTTACACATAGCTCTTCAGAGTATCCTAATATAAAAAATACAAAAACATAAAAAAAAAAATCAAAAATACAAAAAAATCATAAACATAAATAATCGTTACTTGGTGAAAACCTAGCAAACAGGCACCTTGTGACACAAAAAAATTGAAAAAGAAAAAAAAAAGTAAACAAAAAAATATTTTGTCCAATGGTGAAAACCACTTTGGTGGCGCCTTGGGCAAGTACCATGGTGAAAACAGGGTAACCAACGCCATGTGTAGGGACATTTCTCCTCCCTCCTTCAGGATTCCATCTCATCCTTTCACTTTGCACACACTCACAACCTCTTCATTCATAATAAACCTTACACATTCCCATCATCGCTTGTTATTGATCTACCAAATATTGGTTAGCCATTCATAATAAACCTTCCTTTTCACCCTTTTCCATTCATAATAAATCAGCTCCTATCTATGGCTAAGGTAAATCCTATGTCTAGTGATGGGTGTGGAACTGAGAGCATCACACATTTTGAGGAGTACAATTTATTCCAATTTTCTTCAATCTATCCACACACAATCCACAATAAAGAAACACTTGCATCACATATCCGTAATAAAGTTACGTCTCCTCTGCAATAAAGTAGCATTTTCATGGATTCAATCAGTTTTAGATGACACAGCAGCAACAATGGGCATCAACAAATCAAATCTTTCAACAAACTCAGACAACATATTGTTCAATTCTATATATCCTTTTTGTGAAAGTAAACATTGTGACCACAATCAAATAAGACTTATTCAAGTGACAAGAGACACTAAACTTGAGGACTACAGTGTATGTTGGTGTTGAGTCTCGGTTTTCTTTTGATTTTATCTTTTTGGTGACATGTCTTTTAGATTTTTTGGGATGTCTCTAACTAGAGATTCTATCTCTAGGATGTCTTTGACTAGAAAGGTGAGGATGGGGTATCGTCACCTATTTTTCTTTGATGTCTGTGGATTGTCTCTTAGTAATGCTATGACTTGTCCAAGGATATGAGGACACTGAGAGTCTAGTGTGAACTAGGGCATTCCTTGTTTGAGACTATCTTATCTCCATGCAAATAGGTACAATGACTTTCTGGGTCGAACATATGCCTCGATTGTCATAACCTATTTTGCCATAATAAAGCTCAATGATGATAATGCACAAGAAGCTCTTTCACTTTCATATCTTCTATCTTCCATCCCCCTTTCTTGATTGACCTCCATCACCCTTCCCGAGTCCGTGTATCCTGATTGAGTATAATGACACACTATAAAAATATTTGCATTTCATGTAGTTGCACCTGCATTCCCACATATTAAGCATTTTCATACATACATATAGATATCACAATTGCCCCATATCCTGCACACAACACATTTTAGCACATCTTACATTTTTATCATATAAATAGTTATTTGCATTATCATATTCATTTGCATTTCATACTGTAGACACCTAAAAATGGTCAACGCTTGCAGTATCATACTTTAACATTTGTGCATTGCCTCATTTTAGGTTTTTGCATTGCATTAACATTTCTCCTATGTCACGCACTTGGTTTTTATCATTTGCGAACATCGAGTCCTTCTTCTGCGTTCTTCATTTATCGCTTTCAAATTAGGTCTTGTCGATAGCAATTTTCAATCATGATTTTGGTCGATCCTTATCAACTTGTCAATTTTGTCATTTTGTGATCGATTCGTCATCGATCCTTGTCCTTTCCAATCATGTCAATTTGGTCAATTTGTCATTAATTTTTGTCAACCAATCTCAATCAAATCATTTATCACACTGGTCATTTATCAATTCAAAATCAAATCGAATCAATTATCTTTCATCAAGACCTAATTGTCGTTCTTGCATTGCTAATTCATCTCTTTAGGGTTTCATGATTTATTCATTTAACCTAATTTGTCATTTATTCCTCTAGGATTACTAAATTATTTATTAATCCTAGGTCTTCTCATTACAATTAAATCTTTATTTAATTGGCTAATTATTCTTCCTCTTGTAAATTAATTAATAAATGACAAATTATTAATTAATTTACCTAATTTCTTCTAGTTCCTAATTTCCTATTTTTCCATCAATTTCTAATTCCTAATTGTCATCAATTTCAATTTTCTAATTTTCTTAATTTCTAATTTCTTTTCCCTCCTATTTCATCTCCTAATTCTATGGGAATGACATTTCAATTTGTCATAAATTGTCATAATTGATAATCAATCAATTTTGACATAGAATGTGTCATAATTTGTCATCAATTATCAATGAATCAAATTGTGCATGGAAAGTGCATAATTTGTCATATTGATTTGCAATTTCCATTTGAATTGCATCATGCTAATCTTGTCATTTATCCAATTCTTCTATAAATTGGATGATTTTCAATCAAAGCTAATCCCGAATCCCAAATCCCATATCCCTAATCAAACTATCGAACTTATGCTTCTAGTACTCTTGATCAACAAACCAATATCAATCTTGCTTTCAATTGTATGTTGTGCACTTGTAGGTGAGATCCACAAATCCATTTGAAGAGGAAAGAATAAAAATGGAGCCGCATGGAAGAAGCATCCAAATCATCATCTGGTTTGCATGAATATTTGCTTTTGAATGCTTTGTTTTTATGTCTCTATTGAGTGTGCTTAGGATTAGATCATTGCAATGTGTGTTTGGGATTGAGCTAATAATGAATAATATGTCCTTTTATATATTTCTTTGATGATTCCTATTTCCTATGCTACATTAATTGGTGAACCCGACGTGAATACTAACCTTCTAACCCCTTTACTGTGTTTTGGAGTGCTTTCAAGTTGATTTTGCAGGTCAAAAACCCAAAAACAGGGCCGTGCAGGGTATTTTGGACACTTCTGTGCCTGTGTCCTGCATCTTGCGCCTGTGTCCTGCATCTTGCACTTGTGTAGGTGACATTCTGTGCTTGAGTCAGACATCTTGCGCCTGTGTCATGAGTTCTGCGCTTGTGTAAAGTCCAGAACAGAGGTGAAAAATGCAATGTTTACTTGAAATTTTTGGTGTTTTTGCATTCTGTTTTCTGTGCTTTGGATTTTGGTACTAATTATTTATGCAGAATCTTGGCATACGCATGGAAAAGACTATAAATCAAACTACTAACATGTGCTATGCAGAATCGATGGTCAAAGACAACAAATCAAACCTCTAACTTGGGTTTTGCAGGTTGCCTTGGAGAAACAACCAAACTGTGTGTTTGAGATTTTTAATTAGGCACTTAGTGATTTATAAATAGGTGGGAATGAACATTTGTTTGCTTTGATTGTTAAGTATGACATTGGAGTAGGAGAGTATGCTCTCATCCTTCATAGGGTGATCAGAAATCCAGATCTTCGATACCATGCTTGTGTTGTTGATTGTGTGTCACATTTAGAGGGCCTGCCTTCCCGACCACTTTGCTTTTGCAAGCAAGTGATAATCGTGAAAAGGGAACAACCCAAAGTGAGTATGGCTAGAATTCCTTGGCATTCTAACTCACTATAAAAAAATACCCGATGAGCAAAAGCTTTGAAGGAAGTGTTACATGGGAATTGCAGTTACTTGGGAAGTGATGACCCTTGAACTCTTTCTCATATCAACATCTAAGTAGGGCCTCTTGGTCTAAATCGTGCTTGTGCGACTACATTTGTTTGGTATCTTGATGGGCTTAATGTCTCAATCATGCTTGTGTGACATCAAGGAGTAATTCTTAACAGAAATCCTTACTAAACACCTTGTTTTAGAGGCCAAAAACCCTTCTAGTTGCTTGAGAAGGACAAGTTCGGATACTTGGAAGAGATACTAAGTTCGCCATGGGGAGATTTCCATGGGGACTGATGCTTGGCTGCCCTGAGAAGTGAGTGTCGTGGAGGGGAGCCCGTGGGGTCAAGCATCTATGTATTCTCCTTGAATCCCATAATGAGTCTACCTCTCAAGTACCTAATGTCTTTGCCTACCATAAGAAATGTGGAAATGAGCATGATTGTCTTGAGTCTATGTTAAAACATCTTGTCTTCTTTGCTTGTCAAAAGTTGAATTGTATCTCATTTCAAAAGAAAAACAAATTGATCCAATATAAGTTTAAACACAAGAGATATTCATCCAACAAAAGTTTATCAAGATTCAAAACTCATCTTCAAACATGGTTGTCAAATATTGTTCAAAATCTTGTCTCAACATTCATGTCACTTACATTTAAGTTCATCATAGGTTGCATTTTGCAAAAGTCATTGTCAAGTACCAAGGTTAGGTTTCACCTAAGTCATACTCCTTTGCATATCAATAAGAGTCATCCATTTTCATATGTCCTCTTGCTTCAAAGTCATATCATTGTCATACATTTACATTGCTTACCCTATGTCTCTTCATTAAGCTTAGGTCATTACCATATCATATTAAGGTCACTTGAATATTAATTGTCCCTTTGCATATAGTGCCCAAACTAGGTTTTGTCATACTTGAGTAATCCAAATATTTGATAAACCCTAAGTCATTGTTAAGAAGTCTAGACCTTATCAAGTCTTTTGTCCTTTTGTCATCAATATCATTTCGTCAAACCTAGCTTAGTATCCAAGCATATAGGGGAGACATTGTCATCTTGTCCTTTGTCAATTAAGTCCTTTTGTCCTTTGAGGTCTAGACATCATTTCAATTTCCTAAAGGGTCCCTCTTTTAGATTTGCATTCAAAAAGTTTGTCAAAATCTTGAAAAACAACCAAAAATATAGATTGCATTCCCATCTATTTAGTTTGCATTTACTTGCATATCATACATTATCCTTGAAAAATTCCAAAAATATTGCATTTGCATAGTGACATGTCTATTGAAACAAGGTTCCAAGCACCAATGATGCAACAAAGTTTGACATATCAACCGACAATGCAATCACAATTATATCCAACCCAACAACAAGGCAATATCAATCAAACTTATCATGATGATGTAAATGTCCAAATACAAAAATTAGAGGAGAAGTTGGCTCAAGAACAAGAGATATTGGAACAAAAAGTAAAAAACATTCAGAAGAATAGATCGCAAATGTCCAAAATGTTTCAAAAACTTCCAGGTCGAAATCCAAATATTGAGCCAATTGATGTAAGATCTCTCCTTGAACGATCAGACATACCAGCTCTCCTCTCCCAAATAGAGATTATGAAACAATTTCAAGAAAAGAGACAACAACATTATGCGCCCTCACAACAAGAACAAGAAGGTGTTTACGATCAATCACATTTTCAACATATTCAACCAATACAACCAATGGTCCAATTTCAACAATATGTCCAACCAACTATACAATGTCAACAAATGGTTCAACCAATGGTGGAATATCAATGTCAACAACAACAACCAAACATTCAAAAATAAAGGTTGCAGCACACACCAACCCAAGTTTCAAACATGTCAGAGCAATTGAACCAAGTCCAAAATCAAAACATGACATCAAACCAAGACCAACTCCTTTCCAAACAAGTTCAAATTCCAGATACAACTATGTCAAAACCTCGAAAGAAAGGTGGCTTTATTGCAATGATCTTAAGGAAACAACCAAGTGAGTTCTTTGAAGAAGATAAAGATAATACACCTATGTCTAGCAATGCCTCATCCCCCCACAAGAAAATTAACTCTCCAGTGGCATCTATCCCTACACCTCTAGAAGTTTCACAAGAACCTTCTATATTGTCCTCATCAAACAATACACCCAAGGATGCAATTACCCAAGAGCTATCCATAATTGATTGCCATGATAATCCAATTCATGATGCACATCCTTGTCATGTTTTAGAAATACAAGACCCAATGCCACCATGCACTTTATTGCCATTACCTATTTTAGAGGACCCCATTCAAAGTCCCTCTTCCTCATGTTTAAGCATTGATTCCTTGCCAGAATCCATCACAAATGTTCAAAGTGCATCCCCTTCGTGCCAAAGCATTGATTCCTTGTCAGAATCCTCCATGCATATCCAAAGTCCAACCTCATGTCAAGAGGATAATTTAGAGCACGAAGAAATGAGTCCTAAAGAAAATCAAGATCAAGATCCTGAAACCTTATCATCCCATCCAATTGTTGACCAAGATCCCATTTCCCCAGACACTCATGATGATTCCCCTATTCTTGTCCATCCTATCCAAAGTCCTATTGACACTCCATTCCTTGAGCAAGATCAAGATATCCCAGTTCATCCAATCCCAAACGATCTCCTTCCATTTCATGAACACAATATCCTTTCAAATCCCATTGACATTCCACTTCCTGAGAAAGATCAAGATATCCCTTCCATCCTTTCCGATGATCCCATTGAAAGTCAAGAGCAAAGCACCTTTAAAGAGGATTCCAATGATCTTCCTCCTTGTCAAGATCAAATTATTCCTTCAGAATCTCCACAAGATCCACTTGTTCCTCCATCTCCTTGTCCTAATGCTCCATATACACTCCAAGATCTCATTTCTTTTGATGATCCCATTATTTCTCCCATTCCATCTCTTGAAGAGCCTGTCATTGAACCATGTCCACAACATGATCCTAATCCCCTTCATGATTCTAATGTGTCAGTGCAAGATGTTCATGAACCCTCGACATGCATAATGGGTTCTTCTACTTTGGTGCAATCCGATCCACTTCAAGATCTCATTATTTCTCTAATATCATATCCACCTCATAATGGACTCGCGTCTTCTTCCCAAAGAAAAGAGTATCCTACAAGTCAAGATATTCATAAAGGCAAAGGAGTAGACCTTCATGAGAAAGAACCCCTCCATATCAAAGAAAATATTAATGGTCATGGCTACAAAGCTCACACTCAAAGCATTGGTATCCCTTCAAAGTCAAAATCCAAATGTCCACCTTCCCCATCATCACTTCCATCCATTCTAGGTCCCTATATCCCTCCATCTCCTATGCAACATCAGCAAAGGCACACATCTTGGAGAACCTTCCATCCATCCCACAGGCCTCCATATCGTTCCCATCCACACCGACATTCATTCCCTCTTCCAAGCAATTTGGATGCCAAGTGTAAACGTCATAAGTCTAGCAATCCACATGTATTCAAGGATCAACATGTCCAATATAATCGACATGTCAAAACAAAGAACAATATGATCTATAAAGAAAAAGAAATATCCAAAAGGCCACAAAGGCCCACTGAGCAAAATAAAGCAAAGTCAAAATATATATGGGTTCCTAAATCCCTTGTGCAAGCAATGCACTCCAAGGAACCACAAAGGCATGAAAAATCAAAAACCATGTGGATCCCTAAGCGGCTTCTTGAAGCACAAAAGCCTGAAGAAACATCCAACTTGGCATCCAAAATTGCTATTCCTCCATCTAGACCTCTCAAATCTATTCCTCCATCACCTTCTTCATCCATTTTGGGCCCTTATATCCCAAAATCCCTAGCTATTCCTTCATCAAAATCTCAATATCCAAAATATGTCTTTCCTCCACCAGTCCATCACCCCTCAAGGTGTGTGCCAATGTCGATCTTGCCAACATTTCCATCTACTCAAGCACAATTCTTCCAATGCCCTATCCATTATCCAATGCATATTTTCCATCCTTCAATCCCTCTACTCCAATCCTTTGCATAAATCCTTGCCTTAGTTTCATCTCATTTTCCATGTCCTTATCCTACCAACGTCTTTGAGCATACTTTTAAAGGTCATGGTCCATTTATTTCAAGGCTACTATCCAAACAAAAAGACGCTTGAGTCCTTCTTCCATCCCCTATCATGTGTCCATCTTCTATTGAAAAAGTCAAAATACAAAAAAAATACAAAATCAAAAAAAGTGAAAAAAAAAAAAAGTAAAGCAAAAAAATAATTCGTCCACTGGTGAAAACCTGGCAAACAGGTGCCTTGGGCAAGTACCATGATGAAAACCTGGCAAACAGGCGTCATGCGTAATTTATGAACTTCTTGTACAATCACACTTGGGGGCAGTTTTCCTCCTTCATATCCTATTGCCCTTCATTATCCTATCATACCATGTCATTACCCTTCCTTGTCCTATCATCCCTCATGTCCAGTTTCCTCTTTCCACCTTTGATCTTGACAAGGCTGAGGATCATCATGAGCATCATGCATCTTGTTTGCAGCTTTTAGTCTATCATAGCTTTTGGTCTTTATCCATTTGCTTATTATAACCTTTCATCCATATTCCCTAGCTTATTGCATCTTTCTGCCACTATCCCGTATCCTATCCTGACCTTTGGTCCATGTCCCTTATCCATTCTTGGTCTTGCTTATCCTATCCATATCTTATCACTATCCATACACTCTTTTTCATTCCTTGATCTTGATCTGACATAAGGACGTGAAATGCAAAACATATTTTTTTAAAACCTCTTGACATGTCCCGCATGCCATGTTCCTGCTTTACATTGTCATATCCAGTCTCTTGTCCCATCACGCCATAGCCCTTGGAAATTGCATCCGTATTGTCTCCACGATAAAAAGCCTTTGTCTTCCCTCTATCCACCATCATTTCAGCAAGCCTATTTATTCACCTGTCATATTCCTTGCCTTGCTAGACACTGGGGGAAAAGTCATTAAAAACTAAAAACAAAAAAAATTTAAAATGTCCTGAAAAAATTTCATAAAAAAATTGAAAAATGTCCTGAAAAAAAATCTCAAAAACATTTAAAAATGTCCTGATAAAATCTTCAAAAAAATCAAATAAAGTCCTGAAAAAATATCTAAAAATTAAAAAAATGCAAATCCCTAAAAATCATAAAAAGTCCTGAAAAAATGAACACAAAAACATTGCAAAAACATTAAAATCCAAAAAAAACAAACATTTTGCAAATAATTATTCCTTTTGTGCATTAGACAGCTCACTGAGTATACATCCAACAACTCGCAATCACATTGTGCTTTAATGGAATCATGTGTTAACAGATGAACTTTTCAATCAAACCAGACATTCAAACTGATCAACATTGTCTTATCAATCGAACATCAGCATCAACATTATCTATCCTTGTCAACATTATCATGGGTCTTATACAGGGTGTGGTATACTCGAAGCCAAACTGTGTCTTGTCTTAGACGGGGTACCGCATGTCCTGAAACCAAACAGCATGATCGTCCTATCAACACTTTCAACTTTTGACAACGAAGATCTAGATGTTTGTTTGATTTGTTGGAATTTGTGCATCTTATCTTTCTATTGATTTATCTTTGATCATGTTCCTATGTTGCTTGATGATGTCACTGAGTGATTTAGAGTGACCGGGATGGCTCATGGTCTTTTTCTTTTTTGATTGTGATTGTCGTTTGTCTGTGATGTGTCTGTCTTTTGCAAAAAGGGTTGCATTTCAGCTCTGGCCTTCAATGCCATGATGCTACGCATCCATTTTGCTACATAAAAATAAAGGTTCTCACCTACAAAGTGCATTACTGAAAGCAAGTTTTTCTTCGTTTCTAACTGTCCTCTGTCTAATTTCTTCTTACTAACATTTCTTCCGTCAGTCTTGGCAGTCCGTTTGATCCATTCGAACCTATCATTTTCTATCATTCTTATCGATCAATTGGCCTCTTTTCTGGATGTTTCCGGCCAATTCCTCGAGGGGCCATGCATATTTCATTATCATTGTCTGGGGCATTTTCATTACTATTCTTTGAAACAACGCTTAAAATCGCATTGTCTCAAAGAGGGGCAAAATGTAGACACCTAAAAATGGTCAACGCTTGCGGTATCATACTTTAACATTTGCGCATTGCCTCATTTTAGGTTTTTGCGTTGCATTAACATTTCTCCTATGTCACGCACTTGGTTTTTATCATTTGCGAACATCGAGTCCTTCTTCTGCATTCTTCATTTATCGCTTTCAAATTAGGTCTTGTCGATAGCAATTTTCAGTCATGATTTTGGTCGATCCTTATCAACTTGTCAATTTTGTCATTTTGTGATCGATTCGTCATCGATCCTTGTCCTTTCCAATCATGTCAATTTGGTCAATTTGTCATTAATTTTTGTCAACCAATCTCAATCAAATCATTTATCACACTGTTCATTTATCAATTCAAAATCAAATCGAATCAATTATCTTTCATCAAGACCTAATTGTCGTTCTTGCATTGCTAATTCATCTCTTTAGGGTTTCGTGATTTATTCATTTAACCTAATTTGTCATTTCTTCCTCTAGGATTACTAAATTATTTATTAATCCTAGGTCTTCTCATTACAATTAAATCTTTATTTAATTGGCTAATTATTCTTCCTCTTGTAAATTAATTAATAAATGACAAATTATTAATTAATTTACCTAATTTCTTCTAGTTCCTAATTTCTTATTTTTCCATCAATTTCTAATTCCTAATTGTCATCAATTTCAATTTTCTAATTTTCTTAATTTCTAATTTCTTTTCCTTCCTATTTCATCTCCTAATTCTATGGGAATGACATTTCAATTTGTCATAAATTGTCATAATTGATAATCAATCAATTTTGACATAGAATGTGTCATAATTTGTCATCAATTATCAATCAATCAAATTGTGCATGG
The DNA here is from genome assembly GCF_030272615.1 of Cryptomeria japonica. NCBI lineage: Eukaryota > Viridiplantae > Streptophyta > Pinopsida > Cupressales > Cupressaceae > Cryptomeria > Cryptomeria japonica. The sequence goes on along the minus strand of NC_081411.1, from coordinate 439,031,747 downwards.
AAAGTGCATAATTTGTCATATTGATTTGCAATTTCCATTTGAATTGCATCATGCTAATCTTGTCATTTATCCAATTCTTCTATAAATTGGATGATTTTCAATCAGAGCTAATCCCGAATCCCGAATCCCGAATCCCTAATCAAACTATCGAACTTATGCTTCTAGTACTCTTGATCAACAAACCAATATCAATCTTGCTTTCAATTGTATGTTGTGCACTTGTAGGTGAGATCCACAAATCCATTTGAAGAGGAAAGAAGAACAATGGAGCCGCATGGAAGAAGCATCCAAATCGTCATCTGGTTTGCATGAATATTTGCTTTTGAATGCTTTGTTTTTATGTCTCTATTGAGTGTGCTTAGGATTAGATCATTGCAATGTGTGTTTGGGATTGAGCTAATAATGAATAATATGTCCTTTTATATATTGCTTTGATGATTCCTATTTCCTATGCTACACATACATTCACATTTGCATCATGCATAACATATTAAAAACATAAAAGAACAAAAATATTGCATTTCCTCATGTACATATTTGCATCCGTATCATAAGCATCATCGAAACATGCATCACATAGGTACACATGCATATAGCTGCCACAAAGATGAATCATCTCATATATATATAATCATAAGTGTCATGATACAATGATGTCAAAATACATATGGCTACAAAATCACCCAAAGGTGTCTACATCATCATGCAAAAATGGTATAAAAATGATACATAGGGAGCCCTCCAAGGCTATGATGAACTCCCTCCCTTGCAGCCAGCTGACCTCAATGGAGTCTGAGCCCTGGAAGGACCCGCCCCAGGATCATCTCTCTTTTCCCCTCTATTTGGTGGTGGTGGAGGACCCATAACCCCACCGCTAGATGCCTATCTCTTGTCTTTCCCTCCAGTGGTCGTCGCAGTCCGTGATGGTCTACAAAAGCTCCTAGCCCACTGCTCTGGTGGCACAACTCCATAGTATAGGTCTCTCTAGTAGCCTATCTCCTCCCCGACTTGCAGAACATAAGCAAAACCAGCTCCTATATCCTCTGCCACCTGCCTCCCTACTCTCAGTGTTGTCTCAGCCTCTGTATAATGTTGGATAGCCTGAAATCGCTCCCGCTCAGTGTCCCTCAGCTGTCTCCTAAGTCTAGCTATCTCCCACTCGAGATCATGGATCTCATCGGCCTATCCCTGGCAGATCTCCCTAAACTCCAATAGCTCATCCTCCTCCTCTCCCCCTTGTACCTGTGGCTACTCCTGTGGCTACCCCTGCCCCTGTCCTCGTCCCTATCCCTGTACTTGCCTAGGACCCTGTGTTGCTGGCACCTGTAATGGTAAACCACCTTAGCCTCACACCACCTGAGCTTGTCTCTCCTCTCCACCCTCTCTCCATGGAGCTACTCTCCTCTCCCTATCACACCTTGCATCCTTCGTCTACCTCTACGTCCACCATCTCCATCATCATCCTCATCCCCCCCACCATCTCTATCTATCTGCTCCCCTGGATCTGTCAATCAAGGAAATGGATGCTCAACCCAATAAGCAGTATACTCTGCATCCATCCTTGCATCCTCTATCTCTATCCACATATCCCAAGGCAAGGGAATCATCTCTACCAGCTGCATCACTTCCTGATCATATGATAATAATGCCCAAAGTGTGCCTAATCTCTCACTGTCCGAGCATACATCCTGGAACCCCGACGCATCTACTGAATCCTGCCAAACTGCCTGCATACTTTGTCCACCAACTGCCTCTCCAGTACAGAGGGCATATGCCCAATCAGATACCTACTCCTGAAGGTGTATGGCGGCTCCATTACATCATCCTCCCAGTCCTCGCACTCTTGATATAGCCTCCATACCACAGTGTCGATCTCATCGATGACACTACGCCAGTGCTCCAGTCTCCCGATCTACGGCTGCAAGGTAATCATGTCATATAAGTGAACAAAACTGTGCCCATGGCCCCTGCCTCTGAAATGAATTAGTTAGGTAATCGGAAAATGCTCATAAGCCCATACCTATAATAATGTCACTCCGCAGCCCAATCCTATGAATCCATGGTATACAAACTAATGAGGCTCATAGTACAAGTGTGCCAGCATGCACAGTCCCCAGGCATATTTGGTATGTTGTGTCACTAGTATCTCCAAGGTGCTCCCCTAGCCCATAGCCAACACTCATGTCACCCTATTCGGACACAAGAACCAACTTATCACTTCTGCCAATACTACTAGTAGTACCAATCCGGTCTGTGTCATGGTGTCCCATGCCACATGTCTAGCCCTCATCTCTAGTCCTGGATCTTGAAACACTCATCTCAGGGCATCCCTATCTCCCTCTCGATCATAGGGTATCAACTCCCCATCGATCGGTATCCTCAAAATCTTGTACACATCCTCTAAGGTGACTGTCATCTCACCCATTCTCAAATGGAATGTACATGTCATAGAGTGCCATCTCTCAGCTAAAGCAGTCAGCAACCCCATGTTTGCCCAAAACTCAGGCACATATAGAATGAATCGCAAACCCATAACCTCAATTGTGGCTCTGTCCTCAAATGTTAGCTTTGGTTGTAACCTTTGAGTCGATGGGAATCTCTCCCGTTACTCCAGCATGGGTAGATACTCCTACAGTCAAACAAATCAACTGTGTGAGTTAAAGTGGCATTCCCTGTTCATCACAAAATGTTGCTCTTTATCTTAAGTGCTTATGATACTCTATCCTATTGACACTCATTGTTCATCACAAAGTGTTGTTGTTTATCCTAGTGGTACTCCATGTTCATCACAAAGTACTACATGTTTTGCACTCCCTGTTCATCACAAAGTGTTGCTCATATTTGCACTCTCTATTCATCACAAAGTGCTGCTCATATTGGTACTCCTTGTTCATCACAAAGTACTATATCTTGGTACTCACTGTTCATCACAAAGTACCTTGATCTATTCTATCCTAGGGTCTCTACTTGAGTGTATCCTCTTGAGTAGTTTCCTAATTGGAAACGTATATTCTATCACAAAATTGTCAATCCTAGCCCTATCTGTTATTCTAGTCTTCCCTAGAGGACCTGCTTGAGTGTATCCTCTCAGCAACTTATCCAATCCACAACATATGTTCATCAAAGAGCTACCGATTTTCCCTAGAAGACATAAATGCACATTTTTGACACAAACGCACCTTCATGACATAAACGCACTTAAATACTGCACAAACGCGCCTGCTCTGCACAGACGTTCCTGAAATACACAGACATGCCTATGCTCTACACAGATGTGCCTGCTCTACATAGATGTGCTCACATAGAACAGATGTGCCTACACAATGCAGACGTACTCACATTTGACATAGACGTCTTTTCATGCACAGACGCACCTGGCACAAACCCTGACGTGCCTAGCTAACCTAGACGCGCTTGGCACCAACACAGACGCGCCTTAGCATTTTTTGACCTTGTTTGACATTCCTAAATGTGCATTTATTGCGCTACCTATCATGCATTAATGATAGCATTTATTGCGACAAAGTACAAGGAGGTTTTGAGGTACTTACCAGCTCTCCTGCATCTACTGGCCTCTGAAATTGGCGAACGTGATCGAATCTGTGAACCAATGCCATCACTGCTGACTGTTGCTACTCTATTCTCTCTCGGCACTCTGATCTCTTGGATGTGTGGATAACAATGAGGATTTTTTCCCCTCATGGTCTATCTTATAGACTGCCCTAGCCCTAGCCCTAGCCCTTGTTTCCCGAGTCAGTCTTCATAATCCCATGACTCTGTCACTCTATCCTATCCGGTCAATCCATTCTAGCCTTTCTTTCTTATCAAGAGATTGTCTGTGATCTTTTCAGACATTTTCATCCAATCTCTCGAGGGGGCATATCATTCCCATCTTGGTGTAATGTTGTATCAGTTCATATTATCTTCTTTGAAACAATGCGATAAGCTGCATTGTCTCAAAGAGGGGCAAAATGTAGACACCTAAAATTGTCATGTCTAATTAAATAAATATCTTTATTTATTTAATTCATTCATTTATCCTCTTCTAGCCTTATTTCTCATTTAAATAAATACATTTATTTATTTAAATTATCCCTTTTCCTAAAGTAAATAAATATCTTATTTATTTAATTGATCCCACTTCTTCTATTAATTAAATAAATCTTTATTTATTTAATTAATTCATTAACCTTTTCTACCTATGACACATGTCATTCATCTCTTAATTCCTACACTATCTACCCTCTCATTATTTTCTTATTTCCTCTACCTACCCTCTAATCATAGCCGATCATTTATCTTTTACACCTCTAAATCTTATCCCTCCATTTCTTATAGTGTTTTCTATATAAGGAGATGCTTCCTTCATTATCAAACCCCCAACTATGCATCCTGACTGATCAATCGACTACACTATGCTTTTGAACTTTCATATGTGATCCTACTTGCAACCACATTTTTGTTCTTTGTTGAGCTCTTGTGCATATAAAATATGAGAGAAAATATATCAAGTAAGATCAATGGAGATAGGAAGAATGGAGATCCAAACCCTATTGGACATGTGATGGTATAATCTTTGCGGTTCATTTGATGTGCATTGTCTTAGGTAATCTTCATATATTATGGTGGATCTTTGTTGTTGTTAGGCTAGGGTTTATGGTTGAATCTATTTGGTCTTTCAACATTGTTGTTATCCATTTTCACCGTATATAGAGATAAACACCATTCTTTATTGCCCAATCAGATATTTGGCTCCCTACAAAAGCAAGAGCATTATTCGAAACTATAGATTCATGGACACCAAATCTAGTTATCAACTCATTATAAAAGTTCAAAATAGTTGTCTCGTTTGCTTCCTTCAGTGCTATAGCCTCAGTCCACTTAGTAAAATAATCAATGGCTATGAGCACCCACTTATGGCCAACACTTGAAGGTGGATTTATGACTACAATGAAATCCAAACCCCACTTCATAAAGGGTTGTTCTACCTAAATAGGCTGCAATGGTAGTGCTGCCAACCTCTCTTTTCCTGCAAACATGGCACATTCTTTACACTTTCTAACCCAGAAATGTGCATCTCTAAACAAATTAGGCCAATAATAGCCTCCTTTCATAACTTTCATAGTTGTAGCTCTTTTTGAAAAGTGTTCTCCTATTGATCCTTCATGAAACTCATACAATACCTTATAATCCTGATCAACATCTATGCACCTCAATAATACACCATGAAAATCCTTTCTAAATAGAAAACCATTCAAGAGTACATAGGGAATAGACTGAAGTCTATAATACCTTCTTCTTGACTTACTCAATCCATGAGGACACTCATCGGTCAGCAAGAAATGGGTCATTTCTTGTACCCAGCTAATAGGAGGAGTAGGAATAGCTACTTGTTCTTCATCTTGGAGGGCTAAAACAACCTTCTCCTCATCCTCTTCACTGATGTTTGTATGATCAGCAAGCTGCTCACACAGTCCCTTACCTCTGAATAGCTTGGTGACCTTAATATCAACATCAAATTTCATCACCTTAGTCACCCAACCAGCCCTCCTATCATTCAAATCTTTGCTAAGCAAAAACTCTTTAACTAAGGGGTGAGCAACCATCAACTTAATCCTATTGTTAGATAGCATATGCTTAAACTTTTTCAAACTCCTAACAACAACAAGAACATGTTTTTCAACAAAAGAATATTTCTCCTCATAATCCTTAAGTCCTTGACTAAAAAAGGCCAAAGGCTGCTCCAAACCATGCTCATTTTCTTGAACCAACATAGTTGAGATGCTGTCAATACTACCATAAGCATACAAAATAAAGTCTTTTGAGAAATATGGGTTTAGCAAAGTAGGAGCAGCTACAAGTGCCTCTTTTATAATCTTAAAACTCCTCCTCCCATCCTTAGACCAGCTGATTGGAATATCCTTTTTCAACATAGAAGTTAGAGGTTTTAATAATTCTGCAATATCTGGAAAAAACCTCCTAATAAAATTAATCCTACCCAAGAAGCTTTGCAAGCCCTTCTTGTGTTTTGGTAGAGGTAAGGAAAGAGTAGCACTTACCCTCTCTGGATCAACAGTAATACCCTCTTTTGACACCACATAGCCTAGGAGCTTACCCTCATGAATAGAAAACACATATTTCTCTGGGTTAAGAGATATACCATACTCTCTACACCTCTCAAAAGTTTTCTTTAGGTGAGCTAGGTGTTCAATTGATTTTTTGGAATAAACATTGATATCATCCAAATAAACAAGTACAAATTTATACATCAAACCACGAAATGCCATATCCATAGCATGCTGAAAAGTGGTACCATCATTTGACAAACCAAATGGCATCTTTTTATATGCCATAGTGCCCCATTTAGTTGTAAATGTTTTTTTAAATTGATCTTCCTCCACCAAAACTTGGTTATAACTTGAAAAACCATCTAGCAAGGAGAATCTCTTAGAACCTGCAATAACTTGTAGAATTTGCTCCATAGAGGGCAGTGGATATATATCCTTCAAAGAGGCTCTATTGAGATCTCAGAAATCAACACAAAGTCTGATTTCACCATTCTTTTTCCTAACTGGGACAAGTTTTGACACCGAAGAGGTGTGTTTAATAGGAAAAATGATGTTTCTCTCAATGAGTTTATTAAGTTCTTTGACCATAAGGGGATCCAACTTTGGATTAAGAGGCCTCTATTTTTGCCTCACAAGTTTAGCATTTGGCTCAATCTCTATGGTATGTTGGGAAATACTAGGGTCAAAGCCTTTTAAATCAAAATATTGCCAAGCAAATATATCACTAAACTCTTGGCATAGTAAAACAAATGCATGCCTTTCCTCTAAAGTACACACCTTGCCAAGATTTAACAACTTATCCTTGAAAATCTCAACATTTTCATAATGTTCCTCCTTGATCTGCAAGATGGATTTTTATTTTCTCACTTGATCATCCTCATTGAAAATTGACTCCAATGTGACCAAACCCTTAGGTAGCTTGTTTGTTTTCAGCTGTATGACCTAATCATCATACTGTTGCTTAAGCTTCTCTTGGTTGGTATTTGAAAACTTTGCCTCTTCCCTCAAAAAGTTAATAATTTGTTGATCACTATCAAAAACTTGCCAATGATCAGTATTGTTAGGAATGGAAGACCTAACAATAACTTTTACATATTGATGTTCATTAATATTGCTGATATCACTTGGAATATCATACTATGCTCGTATTGCAGCAAGTCTATCAGCATGCTTATTAAGATTTCTAGAAATAGACAGTAGATTGAAAGATTGGAAATATTCAATAAGATCCCATACCCTATGTTTATAAGATTTTAAAAGATCATTCTTAGTGTTATGGAGACCTCTTACTTGGTTGACAACCAGTTCACTATCACCATAAATCTACAAATAGTTGATTCCTCTCTTCTTTGCCCATTATAGACCATGAATTAAGGCCTCATACTCAGCTGTATTATTGGTGCAGCTAAAAGAAAACCTGAAAGTTGCAGAATACTTATCATCAATAGGGGAAATTAAAATGCAACCACCACCAGCACCATTATCACTTCTTGACCCATCAAAATAGAGCTTCCAAATCTCATTTTGATGTTGATTATCTTGTTGTCCAACATCCTTCATCAAGTTTGGGACATCAAAACCTTGTTCATGAAACATATAGACTCCAAGGTTTACCTCATCCATATTTTTAAAAGGATCTTCCTCAAGATTCTCAGCTGCCCATTCATCCAGAATAATGTCAGGAATGTCATCAATAGGGGTGTTTGGATCACGCAGAATGGGTTGGTCATCTTGCTCATGAATGGTCAAATTAGCATTGACAGCACTAGGGACATAGGGTTCTATGTGATCATTAACTAAAGCTTCTAATTTATTAGTAACTTTAGTTCCATACCTAGTCCTAAAAAACATATGTGACTAGTCAGATGACAAATAACCCCCTAATTTGGCTATAAAGTCTCTTGATAAGAAAATTTCAAAGTAGGGTGGCAGGTCTATCACATAAACATCATGAGGAATAGAAAAATTGGGGAAAGCATGGAGTGTTAGACTCAAATTTTTAATGACTCCTACAGTATTTACAACAGTCCCATCTAACTACACTACACCCTTTTTCAATGGCTCATAAGTCAGTCCTAATTGGTCAACCAACTGCTTGGGCATGACTGAGATACTTGCACCTGAATCTATCATGCAGTTATGCACTAGGTGTTGGCCAATGATTAGAGTGACATAAAAGGGAGGTGGTTTGTTTTCCTTGGACTATTGAGACTGTTGTTCACTCTTCTATTGAGGTTTATTGGTAAGAACAACCTTTGAAGCTTTCTGATTAAATGGTTGGGCAGTCGAGGAAAGGTTAGACAAAGCATCATGTAACAAATCTTTTTGCCCAGGTAGAGCTAGTGAATCCCACATTTACATGCTAACATCAATTTTCTTCAACTGATCAAAATATTAAAATCAGTAATATTGACCTTCTATTGTCCCTTAGTAACAAAAATGTCCTTTTGCACTTGTGTAGGCTGAGGTTGGCCTTTTGGCTGATCTTTGGTCACCACAAGCTGTGATCTTTGAAGAAACTTCATATTTTGAGTGAAGAAAGGCCTTTCCTGAGCTTGGGTACTTGAGAAAGGCTAATTATTATTATCAGTCTGTTGCACCATGTCGACAACCCTTTTCTTGGATCTTTTGTTAGCTGCTACAAGGATATATGACTGATTTTGAGGTTGATTAACCCCACAAAATTCCTCACCTTTCCAATTCATCAAAGTAACATCAGGACTACCTTGTTTCATGGGTCCAGATTGTTGTTCATTAACTTCCTGAGATTGATTCATTGGAACAATAGCACTATTTTGCACCATCAATGCCTAATTTAACATGCCATTAGAGCATGTATATTGGTTATGTGCTTGGTTGAAAGGAAAACACCACTCATAGTCATCTACCAAGTTGTTCTAGATTGGAACAATAACCCTTAAGGAATTCGGTGTATTAGGATTATACTATTGAAAATGCCTTTGGTTAAAATTCCTTCTTTGACCTTGAGAGTTTGGCTAGAATGAGGCCTAGTAGGGAGCTTGGAAAGGAATTTGGTAAGGTGGTTGAGTTTGGGCTTTCTTGATATTAACCAACTCATTACCAAAATTTTGCAAAGTCTTCTATAGGTTAGCATTTTGCTCCTTAATACTTATTATCTCCTGCAAATGACTAGGTACAACATGCCCTTGAGATGCAACTTGAGAATTATATGCTGGAAATGAAGGTACATCAACTATAACAGGTGGAACTACAGGGATAATGGGTTGTATATCAGCAAAAATTAGCATGGGAGGCCTAGGTGCTATCTTCCCTGCTTGAATAAGACTATTAGCCCTAACAGTAATGTCAAATGTTGCTAGTAAAGTATTTCCCCCCATAGACTGTATCATGAATGCAATATCACTATTCAAAGCCTTTAGGTAAAACAAAAAGCATAATCATTGGAAGGTTTCACCAATGTTGGAATCTGATTCTAAGTCCTTTGAAACTGGTAGTTGAAATCCATCATATGCTCATGTGGAGCTCTTTTGATGGTAGTGAGCTTCTCCACCAATGAAAGATGATCTAACTTGTCTTCAGGATGTCAATTTAAATGTTGTCCCAGCTCATCCCATGTAGCTATTGAGTTCACAGGAAAGCCCCTAAACCACTGAAGGGCTTTCCCTTTGAAAGAGGCTGCCAAAAGCCTCAAAGCAACATTTTCTGCAACAATATGATGCACTCCACACAAGGAAGCCACATCTCTAATATGTTCAATAGCTGTTGTTTGATCCTCTCCAGTGAAAAATGGCAAACTCTTGAGTGTCGCAGCTGGTACGTCATCATGTTGAACCAAATTTAAAGGAATACCTTGATTAAAAGGCACAAATGGATGTACCTTAGGGGGTTGATTAAGAGCCATATTTGGTGTATTCTGACTGGAAGAACTTGCAAATAGTGGATTGTTATAAGCTATAACAGTAGGGTAAGAATTGGAATTAATAGGTAGCACACCAACTGCTAGATTTGGAACTTTGTTAACTACCCTAGCTCTCCTTTTTGGGGGTGATAGCTGGGTATGATTAATTGAGGTTGCACTTTTCCTAGTCTGGTATTTTCTCATAAGCTAGAAAGGTTGGACTACTAAAATACCAAAGATTTGAGTCACCAGGTGTGAAAAATAATTTGCTGCTGCACACACCAAGACATCATATGGTAGCCTTCTATGAACTATAAAGTCCAATAGTCCCACCAGGCGTGCCAAAAATTGTTCTCACATGGATTTGCACCCAATGTAAGCTTGAAATTCCTACAATCCAATGACACATTGGACTACTCTCAGGCTGTGGGTATCCTATTATGAGAGTAGACCTCCGGATTATAGGTCGGCTTCCTATTTGATCACCTAAAAAACTAATGACTTCTTGACTAGAAAAGAGGTAAAAGGATTCGCATAAAATGAAACTATAGATAAAAAGGTGATCCACCAATGACTAAAACTAACTTGCAAATGCTTATAGACCTCACAAAATACTCAGATAATGAAGCTTTGTAATCTCATAACTCAAATATGCATGCTAGCAAAAATGATTCATATTAAAGGTTTAAACTTTTATATGTTTGCAGGAGAAAAACAATAATATTTTTACAACTTCAAACATTAAAAGTAACAACACATTCACTGACCTGCACTATAACATGTTGCATATGATCATAACATTGAGGCAATAAGACAAAAAGAATGATTCTATAAAAATCACAAAAATTCACTCTAAGAACTCAAACACAATGCTTGAACAACACAAATCTGAGAAGGAAAATGGACATCTTTATTGATCAATAGGAGGTCATTACAAATCTTGAAAACTCATACGAAATGATTTACAATAGCCTGAGTATCTTCTACTACACAATCTCAAAACTCCAGAACCCCCCCACTAAAAAGAGAGTGAAAAACAATCCCTTATACAAAAGCTCTTAAAAATTCAAAATTTGAATTTTTCACTCCAAGATGGATCAATTGTCATCAATTCTAATTTTTTCCTCAAAATCAGGGGGCTTAATTGAGAGAGAAACTCTTCCAAAACTACAAAAAAAGGTAGCCAAACTGAACACAACTTCACATCATTGCACATTGAGTTCACCTGGATGCTACCGGTTACCTAACCATTTGATTTAGCCTCCTGCATTAACTGTCAACACATAATAGAAACCACTAGGACTATTGATGAATTATCGCTATGTCGCAAAGATTAACCTTTATGCACCTTTTCATTATGGTATAGCGAAAACCCTTGGATCTTCAGGAACCTATTCGGCTTTTAAACATTTTGCTTTTTTGTTTTTATCTCTCCTATTGCTCTCTTCATCCTAGGCCCACAGGAATGAGAGACAATAATAAACTTTGAACCATTGAACCACTTTAAACCACTTTGAACTGGTTCAAAGTTCAAGTTCAAAGTTGACTTAAAAAATATAGACATCCGTTCATCTATAGACTTTTGCCATGTGTCAGCCTCTGTTTTGCTTGTGGGTCCACTTTGTTTGCCATTTGGACTTAGTTTGCCTTGGTTCTTCATCTTCTCTCTACCATGTGGCGCATCCTCATTCATTCAGAGCCCACCTAGATGACCACCTCAACTACCACCTTGCAAGTTATCAAGTTGCATGAGATAACCAACGAGCATCTTCATCATGCAGTATAGCAACGACCATTGATCTGTCCTCAAACTGCTTAATCTTTAACCTCTTTGTCCATCCATGCCACATGTCAATCTCAGGTTTGTCACCTAATCCACCTAAGCACAACCTCTTTCGCCACCTCAGAACCACCAAACCCACCACTTTACTTTGCTTTGTTCAGCATCAGTCTTTCAGCCAAACTACCTCCCTCAATGAACAGTTTTCATGTCTCATCGAAACTACAGTTTCATTAATACCTATTATTTTGATGAAACTGATGCATTTGGTGAAACCATTCAGAGATCTATCACAGCCAAGGTTTGTTGGACATTCACTTTGATGACATGCCACCTATCATGAGGTGTATCACCATGTGTCACTATGTGATGTGCTTAGAGTCCACCTCAGCACCACCTAACCTACCACCTGTTGCGAGGGTATTCGTTCCGGGCACTTCACAACTGCGGGACAGTGATAGTCATGGATAGCCCTGGATTGTCACTCCACCATCCGATCTTTCTCAATTTTTTGTTGGATCTCTGTGATCTACTCGAGCTTTAACTTTCCCTTTTCGGCACATGCTTTGTCGCCAAGTCATGGGGAGTATTTGGCAATTATCTTCCCATCGAGATAGCTGTCAGATCTTTCTTGATCACCATTGATCTACCTGAATCTACTCAATCTTTAGTCTCTCTATGTGGCTCTCTCTTATGCCACAATGTCACCACATGTCAGCCTCTATTTTTCCAGATGATCCACCTGGGTGCCACCTCAACTTCCACCTCCACGCCACCTCACTAGTGGCTAAGTCACGAAGATTAACAGTCGAGCACTTTCGCATAGCGGTATAGCGATGGTCGTCAGATCCTTTGCAACTTGCTCACCTGTTAATTTGCCATTTTACTACAAAATGTTGTTGCTTTGAGATGCGTGCACACGCGGGGGGCCCACAAATGTTGAGTTGCTTCTTGTCAAAAGCCAATAAGCTTTGACACTTAATATGTGTGGGACTTTGCCTTTAAATACTAAAATGCTCCTCCCCACGACCAATGTGGGATAAATGGACTATGCCTGGGCCCTTCCATCGGGTAGTCAGGATAACCTGAGATAGCTCCTTTCAATAGCCAATGACAACATTCCACACTTTGCACTTCTTATCAGGTCATCAGGGTAGGTCTTGCCGATAAGGCAAAAATTCAAAAAACTACAAAAAACACCCATCTCCCTCAGCATGCTGGGCTCAACCCTCATGGGAGCCACATTTTACCCCACATGCTATAATTCAATGAACAAAAAGTTACTTACTTTGTGTCTACACATGAAGCAAACAAGTTAGACAAAAGACATGTATTCTTTTCATACTTAGCACTTGTTTCTCCTTCTAGGGTATATTGAGCTTGTAGAAAAAATAGGTAACAGTTGGATCATTAGTTGTGTATGTTGGATATGTTGGACCATTGGTTGTGTGAATTGAATCATTGGTTATTGTTGAATCATTGGTTGTGTATGTTGGATATGTTAGACCATTGGTTGTGTCAATTGAATCATTGGTTATTGATGAATCATTGATTGTTGTTGATTCAAGATTTGATTTAATAGAGATTGATCACATGAGGTTTGACAAATTTCATTGGATGAGATTTTATTTGTAACTTGATCAAACAAGACTTGATTTGGGACATGGTTAAAGTTTGTACTTATTGCTTGAAATTGTTTCATCATCTCTATTTGTGAGAGGAGAGTAGGTATGCTGCTGAAAGAAATGCATTCTCAATTGGAGTATAATTAAGCTCATATCCAATAAATGTGTGACTGATGTAGTATATGGCTCATTATTTTCCTTCATGGTCTTATTGTGCCAAAAGTGCCTCTAGCACCATCGTTGTTGCTGATGTGTAAAGTGTAACTAGGAATGATCGAAAATATAAAAGCTATCAATTAGGTAACCACAAACCCTAATAAGCTAAGAAATGATCCTATCACACTCAATAAAGATATGAAGACAAAGCACTTAAAACAAATATGCAAACCATAAAAAAGTGCTTTCTCCATGATTCTCCATTGTTTCCCTTTCTCCTCCAAATATGTGGGATTCACCTACAAAATGCAAATGTGAGCAAGGAAGCAAGATTGCAAATGAATTCGATAGCGTGAGGGTATTTGAGAAGTGGTTAAGATTGATTAAGAAAAGAGTGCTCAATTTATAGACCATTTGATGAAGATTCAAAAAGGGCAACAAAATAATTAATTGGCATGATTTTGTGACTAATTATGACAAATTGAATGACCAATTTCATGACAAGTTGCTATATGAAAATGTGACAAATTAAGATCAATTTGTGCTCATCAAATTATGACATGATTGAGAGGGAAAATATCCCTTTGATTTATGACAAATTGAGAGCAATAGTTGCTAATCAATTATTACATGATTGAGAGATAAAATATCCTCAAAAAATATGACATGATTGAGCACAAAAAGAGGGGCTAATTAGGAAGAAAAATTAGTGGGAAAAGTTAGGAGGGAAAATTAAAAGAAAATTGAAATTCAAAAAATTACCAAATTAGGTGGAAATGGAAAATTAGAAAATTAGGAAATTGAAAATTAGAAATAAAGAAAATTAGGATATATTAATTAATAAATTCTCATTCATTGATTAATTCATAAATAAGACATAATTATCCAATTAAATGAATCATTTAATTGTGACAAGAGGGACCTAGGATAAATGTAATTAATCCATTTAACCTAAAGAGACAAGTTAGAAAGATTAAATCATTAAACCCTAGAAGAAAGATTAGAAATGAAAGGATGACAATTAGGTCATGAAAAGATTCAATGATTGATGTAATTGATACAAGGTTGATTCAATTATGATTAAATGATGAGAACTGATAATTGATAAAGTGTTGACATTAGATGACAATAATCAATGACAAATTGATCAAAAATTGACAAAAGGATGAAAGTGACAAGCACCAATTGACGAGAAATGATGATTGATGGATATTAACGACAAATCAATCAAAGATTGATAAAATGGTCGAGTTGATGAAAGATCGAATAACATGGTATCAAGATTAACAAATACCAATCATGAATTGATCGTAAACTGACAAGAGATTGATAACTCAAGGATATAAGATGATCCAAATGATGAGGGTTGATCAAATATTAATTAAAGTTTATAAATACCAAGGACACAACCCTAATTTGGCATCGAGAAGGGTTGACGATACCCAATTGACAAGATCAGATTGACAATGATAAGGATTGAAGACAAAACCCTAATTCAACATTGATAATGATTGACAATGATAAAGATTGAGGATAAAAACCTAATTTGACATCGATTAGGATTGACGATGTCCAATTGACAAGACCAAATGATTGATAACGACCAAAGATTAAAAGTCATGACGATGTCGATAAGACCTAATTGAAAATGCGAGAAATGCAATCGAAAGAGGAAGAAAGCACAAAAGAATAACAAAATGTTGACAAATAATGAAAATAAAGTGCATGACATAGAAGAAATGTTAATTGGTGCAAAAACCCTAAAATAAGGTTACGCGAACATGTTAGAGTAGGGCGTTGCAAGCATTGACCATTTTTAGATGCCTACATTTTTCCCCTCTTTGAGACAATGAGATTTTGAGCATTGTTTCAAAGAACAATTAAGAAATATGCCCCATATGACAATAAGGATACATGTATTCCCCCTTGAGGAATTGGCTAGAAAAATCAAAAAAAGAGGCCAATTGATCGACAACAATGACAGAAAGCCACTGCTTCGAATGGACTAAAAATCAGAGATCAGATGTAGAAAATACAAGCATTGTAAGGCACAAAAGACCAAAACCAATACAACATGAGAAAGATGCACATCCATCTAGATACTTGGAAAATCTATAAAAGGGGTTGGAAGGGTGAAAATGACTCATTTGCACTCGCAAGCATAGGAAAATTTGTGCTTTGGACAAAGGAATTTGTAGAGAGATGGTGAACATTCTAGTGGTGGATCACCTTGGGGGACATGTACGTAGCTTCAAATGACCAGCCAACACAGGAGCACCAGTAAAAGGCTCAAAAACCCATGTTTTTGTTTTGGTCAATTGCATAGAGATTTAGGACATTGCGGGAGATGTTGCGGGGAATGGGCAGTAGAACTGCACCTGTGTGGGTGGTTTTTGCACTTGTTTGGATGGATCATGCGCTTGTGTGACATGTACAGGCAGAGGATTAGCCTACACAAGCGAAAGAGTGCCTAGGAAGCAGTTTTGAGCACTGAAAAAGTACGCCAAAGAAGCCAAAATAGGAAATAGGACAATGGGGACTTAAAAGGAGTAGAATAGGACATAAATGCACTGATGTGACATGCAAAACAATGAAATCCAAACCTTAGGATGAAACCCTAAAACTGACAAAATGGTGCCCCATTGTGAAAATAGCTACGATGATCGCCATTGATCACATGAGAGAAAAGACCTAACTACTTTGAGTTATGCAACAGATTGAGGACAAGAGACTGAGACATGCTAGAGGCACTAGGATTATAGTATATCACATTCATACCTCAAATAAGGGCAAACACAGGACTATTGACCACCTTGGCAGAGCGGTGGCAATTAGAGACATCGTCCTTTCATCTCCGGATGGCTGAAGTGACAATCACATTAGAGAATGTATGGCTTATCCTATGCATTCTGATTCAGAGGAAGAGAATGATTTATGACCCATCGATAGGGATGGATGCACTATGTTGATTGTTCAAGTGTGATTTAGATGACATAGAGGTGTCAAAGCGAGAGATTCGTTGGGAGGTGATGGCAAGAGAGTTTGACAAATGATATATCATCATTAGAGTGGTGATAGCATATCTATTAGCACTAGATAGACGTGGGCATAGATTCCCTATAGGATGGGGCAGAGTTCTCAAGGAGATGTGTATAGAGAGTGTGATGTACACATGGGGACCTTGCATGCTTGCCATGTTATACTTCCAACTCTACCAGATTGCTTACCAAGGCATTTAGACAGTTAGCTATGGGGTGACATTACTACAGGTATGGGAATTTGAGCACATAGCAGTGTTCAGACTTATTGCAGAGAGATAGGTGATAGAACACAGGCCATACGTATACTACTAGAGGCATGTTAAACTGGGGACCTTTCGGGTACACATTATATTGGAGGCACAAGCTAGACAGATTGAGAGATTTCACATGGAGACCATATGGAAGGTGCCCCATATGGCCACAGGATGATGAGAATCTATCTTATTTCTGATAGGAGAGATACCTGATAGGGCAATTAGTGAGCCACCAGAGAGTTATAAAGATGCATCTACCAGAGAGGGTCAGACGATATTTCGGAAAGTAGTTGTATGTACCGATAGGGGATGCATACTTTGCCCGTGAAGCAGTCACCAGTGAGGAGGAACCTCAAAGAGATCAATCTGAACCGGTCAGCAAGAGAAAACCCAATGGAAACACAAAGATATGATGGACGCAATGCATAATAGGTTGTTTTATTTGATGAAAATTGATTACATCCAACTAGTAAGATCTGAGTTACAACATACTAGTTCACAGGCCTAGTAGAAGATACATAATAGGTCACAACCGAGACCTTGAATCTTGAGATCTATCTTCTATGCACAATATAGCTACTTGATTCTCTGATTGACTACATTCTAATGCACAATTATAATTATATATATCGATCCAAAGGATCCAGTTAGTCCAAAAGGATCAAAACCCAGAGAACAAGACCTAACATGTAGAATAACAGGGTCAGCCTCTGCCAAGAAATTCTTCCGAAAAATCCAAAGGATGAAATGTAGATTGTGGGAAAATGTCTTCCACACACCAAGGAACATCAAAATCAATTCCCAAATCTCCACAAGCTTCATAAGGGGTTCTGGTAGATCACCAAAATAGGTCCAGGGAACCGGTAACAAGAACTGGCAAACAATAATAGGAAACTATCAAGGAAACCGATAGCGATATCTTGTCATAAAATGTTCCAAAAACAATGTGGTCTTGAAGAAAGAAATATGTTCAATTCTTCAAGTAGAATCCAACTTCAAAGGATCCGATGAACCAAAACTAGGACACATAGAAAGGAAAACTACAACTGCAAACATAAAGCAACATAGAAAGGAAAATGTTTTTGGTTGATGCAAGATTTCTATGAACCGGGGATGCTCTTGCATCAGACATCTGGGGTTATTGAAAAAGTGATCCTCTTACTTTGTTGAGGTTAGAAGGAAACCAAGGAAGTCTACCTCTTCCTGAGAAATCCAAGATGAATCTTCAACTAGTTTGTCATTCCACTCCACAAGATATTCCTTATACTAACTACTCCAGGTACTATGCCCAATCCTACTATCCAAAATCTCTTCAATTTGATCTAGTTCCTTTCGGGGCAATTTTTTCTCCAATTCTACAACACTGTCCTTATTGAATTTTCGTTCATGATACTCATAAAGATCCACAATGTTGAATATTGGTGAAATACTTAGACTATCTGGTAACTCCACTTCATATGCATTTCCATAACTAGACTTCCTTAAAATCTTGCAAGGTGCAAACTTCTTCATCTGCAACTTGTTTTAAGTTCCCATCGAGAATCTCTATTTTCTCAGATATACCATCACTTCATCACCAACTTCAAATTCCTATGTCTCCTCTTCTCATCTTCCTTCTCCTTATACTTGATTTTCATGTCTTTCAAATGTTGCTTAACTTGAATATGCAATGCCGCCATGTGATCTGCAAAGTCTTCCGCTTCTGAACTTCTCCGGACTTCACTGCTAATGTCTCTCAATTTTGATATACCTCTAGGATGCACTTCGGTAACAATCTCAAAAGGTTTTATTCTAGTACTTCTATTCATTGAATTGTTGTAGGTAAACTCTGCTTGTGTAAGGATCAAATCCCAACTTCTGGTTTTATCTCCCACTAAACATCTCAACAAATTTCCCAAACTTTGGTTAGCAACTTTTGTCTCTCCATCAGTATGTGGATGAAAAGTAGAATTGAACTTCAAATCTGTCTTCATCTTCTTCCAAAGTGTTCTCCAAAAATAGCCAACAAACATAGTGTCTATGTTTGAAACTATGCTCTTAGGTAATCCATGCAATCTCACCACTTCCTTGAAAAATAGGTCTACTACATGCAATGCATTTGATGTCTTCTTACAAGGTATGAAATGAGCCATCTTTGAGAATATATCTACTACCACAAATATATAATCATTCTGTTTTGGTGTCTGAGGCAATCCAAGTACAAAATCCATGCTTATATCCTCCCAAGGTCTTACTGGTACTGTCAAAGTTTTATACAATCCCACATTCTAAATACTACCTTTTACAACTTGACAAACTCTACAACTCTACACATATTTCTTAACATCCTTATGAATCTAGGTCTAAAAGTACTACTCACTCACCAGTGCTACTATTTTGTAAATGCCAAAATGTCTAGCTAGTCCTCCACTATGTTTCTCCTTAATTAGGTTCTCCCTCATAGAAATATTAGGTATGCCCAATTGAAGTCCTCTTAATAACATCCCATCCTGAATGAAGTAATCCAACCATTTATTTCTATCTACCATAACTAGTTCTCTACATACTTTCCAAGGTTCTGCAAAATCTGGGTCATCATCATACAAGGTCTTCAATTATTCAAATCCTAATACTGTCACTCTCACCTTTGTGAGCAAATTCCTTCTCTAACTCAATGCATCAAAAAAATTGTTATATTTCCCACTTCGATGCTTCAACACAAAGGTGTAACTCTCCAAAAATTATACCCATATCATATGTCTCTGATTCAACTTACTCTAACTATTCAAATACTGCAAAGCTTGATGATCTGTATACAACACAAACTCCTTAATAAAAAAGTAACGTCTCCACTTCTTAAAGGCTTTAACTATGGTATAAAACTCTTGATCATACACTGAATATCTCCTCTAGGTATCATTCAATTTCTAATTGAAATAAGCTACTACTCTCCCTTCCTAACTCAAGATTGCTCCTATTGTTGTTCCACTTGCATCACAATCCACTTGAAATACTTTATTGAAATCCAGTAAAACTAACATAGGCTTCAAAGTCACTTTCTGTTTCAATAGTTCAAAAATTTTATTTTCTCTAGTGGTCCACTTGAATTCCTTTTTATCTCCTCTCATGGTTTCAGTCATAGGGTTACAAACAAAACTAAAATTTCTGATAAACATCTGGTAAAAACTAGCCAATCCATGAAATGATCTTACCTCTCCAATGCTTTCCGGTGTAGGCCATTCAACAATTTCTTTCACTTTCTTAGGGTCCATCTTCAAACCATCCTCAGATATCACAAATCCTAAATAGACAAACTCATCCTTCATGAAAGTACACTTCTTGATATTGATCAACAATTTCTCTTCTCTCAACCTCTACAAAAATTGTCTTAACTGCAACGAATGCTCCTCTTTTGTCCTACTAAAAATCAAAATGCCATCCAAATATACAATAAAAAACTTACCCAATAATTTCTTCAATACTACATTCATCAGCCTCATGAAAGTACTCAGTGCATTAGTCAATCCAAAAGGCATCACCAACCATTCATATAGTTCTTCATTTATCTTAAATGTTGTTTTCCACTCATCACCTTCTCTAATCCTGATCTGATTATATCCAATATTCAAATCTATCTTTGTTAAGTATTTTTCTCCACTCAAAAATTCCATTATGTCATCCATCCTAGGCAAAGGAAACTGGTATTTCATTGTGATCTTGTTTATTGCTCTGGAATCAGTAAACATTCTCCACTCTCCATTCTTCTTAGGCTCTAATATTGTTGGTACTGCACAAGGGCTCAGACTCTCCCTAATCAAAAATTTCCTTAACAACTCCTACACTTGTCTATTCAATTCTCCATTCTTTGTCGGTATCAGCCGGTGTGCATCTTTGTTAGGAAAACTAGCTCTGGCAACTAAGTCCATGCAATGACTAATACTTCTCACAGGTGGAAATCCATTAGGTACATTTTCTGAAATGATGTCCTCATATTCTGTCAACAAATCTTTTATCTCTTTTGGGCGTTCTCCTTCTGCTTCTAGTTTCTTAGTCTTCTTAGGAATTAAGGAAAAATACACATTCTCATGTCTCAATCCATCCAAGAATTTCCTTCCATCTACCAAATAGATTCTAGCATTCATACAGACTTCATTCTTCAAAGGTTCCTTCAAGGGTAAAAGGTATGCTTCATCCGATTGGCCACAATAATGTATGTATTCTTCCTCCCATCATGTATTTCCTCTCTATCAAACTGCCAAGGTCTACCCAACAAAAGAAGACAAATATCCATAGGTATAATGTCACACAATACTTCATCATGATAATTCCCAATTTTCAATTTCTTCAAAAATTGTTCACTTACTAACAACTTATGTTCATCCCAAATCCATGCTATCTGATAAGGCTTAGGGTGTTTCAATCTCTCTAATTTCAACTTATTAACCATTTCTTTTGAAGCAAGATTATTTGAACTACCACTATCAATAACAACTTTACAAACACTTACCAGATACCTTACATATGGTCTTGAACAAATTCTTCCTCTACAAGGGCTCTTCATCTCCTTCGATATGACACAAAGCTCTCCTCATCACCAATAGTTCTCCATCTTCCACTTTGTTGTCTGATCCGGTGGGGTTTTCTTCCACCAATGTGACTCTTCTGGTAGTTTCTCTCTTCTTACACTCAAATGCACAATGTCCTTCTCCTCCACACTTAAAGTAGGTTCCTCTAAATGTCCTCTTGTCTTGCCTTCCAAAATTCTTATTCTGGTAACCATCATGTTTTGTCCTTCGGCAGAAATTTCTATCATCCTTCTAGTATGAATTACTATTTTTATTCACTTCCTTGTCCTTTCTCTTCTGTATACTGGTTCCTCTTCCTCCAATATATCCTCTTCCTCCTTGAAATCTTCCTTCGGTAAACCTTCCACCTCTGCCTCTTTGACTCTCCTCATGTATTTTGTTTAACTTCTCTTCTACATTTAGGGCATACTAGTAAGAATCTTCAACACTCTCCTATATAGTGAAACTTGCTTCATCTTGTATAGACATCCACAATCCATTAAAATATCTTGCAACTTGTTTAAATTCATCATCAACATGTTCGGATCTGATATTCAACTTGTAGAATGCTTCAGTTTACTCCTCCACACTAGATTCCTTTTGTCTCAAATTTTGCAACTTCTGAAACAGATCCACTTGATAATTCACAAGCACAAACTTTGATTTAAACTTAGCAATCATCTTATCCAATGTCTTAATCTTCTCTTTACCTCTTCTTTGTCTATCAACTTGCAAAAGCTCCCACCATAGAGATGCATGACCTTTCAACCGGGTACATGCATATTTCACCTTCCTCTCTTCTGTAGTGTTTTCAAAATCAAAATACTTATCCATCTCCAAGATCCAATCCATCAATTCATCTGAATCTAACTTCCCATCATATTCTAGTGGGGTAAAATGAGGTTTTGTATTTTCCCTACTCAAAACCCTCAAAAACCTTTTCTCATCTGGATCAATTGTCGCTAGGTTTGCTTGTTCTGTTGGGGCTTCTTTTCCTTCATCTTCACTCACATCTTCAAAATGTTGACCTCTTCTCTGGGATGTCTCCATGGCTTCTAATTGGGCTTCTATACCGCACAACATCTCTATCACAATAGGGTATACATTCCCATGTGCTCCACCATTCCTAGCTCCTCTTTGCACCATCGTTCATGCTATTTCTCTACAGCTACAGGTTGGATTTGCAATTTGCCACCCTACAACAAAATTTCAGGACACACAACCTCCAGAATGAAACTTCACTCTGATAACACTTGAAGCAGTCATGGGTGAGGACGTACCTCAAAGAGATCAATCCGGATAGGTCAGCAAGAGTAAACACAATTAAAAACACAAAGATATGATGGAGGCAATGCAGAATAGGTTTTTAAATTTCATTAAAATGGATTACATCCAATGGGTAACAACTTGGTTACAACATATCGGCTCATAGGCCTATTAGAACATATAGAATAGGTCACAATCACAACCTTGAATCTTGAGATCTATCTTCTATGCACAGTCTAGCTACTTGATTCTCTAATTGACTACATTCTAATGCACAATTACAATTATAAATATTGATCCAAAGGATCCAGTCGGCCCAAAAGGATCAAAACCCAAAGAACAAGACCTAACATGTAGAATAACAAGGTCGGTCTTTTCCAAGAGATTCCTCCAGAAAATCCAAATGATGAAACATAGATAGTAGAAAAAGGTCGACCACATGTCAAGGAACATCAGAATCAATTCCCAAGGCTTTGCAAGCTTCAGAAGGGGTTTCGATAGATCACCAAAATAGGTTCGGGCAACTAGTAACAAGAACTACCAACCGATAATGGGAAACTATCAACAAAACTGATAGCGATATCTTGCCAAAAAAAGATCTAAAAGTGATGTAGTCTAGAAGCAAGAAATATGATCAAGTCTTCAAGAATAATCTAGCTCCAGAGGTTTCGGTGAGCCAAAACCGGGACACACAGAAAGGAAAAATGAAACTGCAAACAAAAAGAAAAATAGAAAGGAAAATGTTTTTGGTTGATGCAAGATTGCCATGAACCGGGGATGCTCCTACATCAGCCCGATCCTCGAGAGAGATCCTAGTGAGTGGGGCAGGATGATATAGGTACATATTTCTTACAATGATTTTGCATAGTTATAGCCCAGACAATGGGATTGGGGGTCAGATGAGGGTGACATAGGGACTATAGAGAGTTATGATAGATGGTTAGCACATCACCACCTAATACCATTGACAGATCTAGATATCCTAGTTCCTAGGAGATAGGGAGACTTCTCAAGGGGAGGAGGATGAGGATGAGGATGGTGAGGATTATGAGGGAGAGGAGGAGGAGGATGACAATGAGGAGGGAGAGTAGGAGGATAAGGATGAGGATGACAATGAGGAGGATGATGAGGGGGACAAAGAGGAGGAGGGGAGACCTATATAGGTAGATCAGGTGGAGGACAA
Organism: Cryptomeria japonica; assembly: GCF_030272615.1. NCBI lineage: Eukaryota > Viridiplantae > Streptophyta > Pinopsida > Cupressales > Cupressaceae > Cryptomeria > Cryptomeria japonica. Next base: position 439,007,950 of record NC_081411.1, on the reverse strand, counting down.
GCCATTATAGGATATACCCATTAGGGATGACATAACCTAGATGGAGGAGCTTCAAACACAAAGGGTGACTATAAGTTATCAGTAGGATTATAATGCATAGCTAGAGAGGGATTAGTTAGCAACTGAGAGGAGACAGTGGATTGTTGACAAAGAGCAATGGGCAGTTGAGAGGGATTGTTATATAGTAGAGATAGCTAGTCTCATAGCTACTTGAGACACAATGATATCCGAGGCTCAGAGTTCAAAGGAGGCTCTATAGAGATTTATCAGTTTCATTAGAGATAGTAGCATACGAGAAATAGAACATATGCTAGTTGATTCAGGAGATGAGATACGACATTAGAGAGTGCTATATGAGAGCATTGTACCACCAAATTAGAAGGCATCATCACATCATCGATGGTCACAATCTACGATAGAGATTCAATAATGCTCTCGAAGGACACAAAGTAGCATGGCAGTAATTAGGATGAGGAGGCCTCTACAGCCAAGAGGAGCTTTATCCTCAAGACAAAATAGAGATGACAAGGATAGAGGGAGCACACAGTAATAGGGGCATTTTATCATTATGTTGTAGACATCTTTTGCTCTTATGTAGTTAGCTTGTGGGCCATACTTTGGAGAAATAATCCAATTTTGTACTCGGAGAGTTTTGATATAAGCACTGGTAGATTCAAGAGATAGTCCTTAAGCAACTAAAAATATTGTTGGCATTTGTCATCACACTTAAACTTAATGTTCTTGTGAATCAAATGTTGGAACGAATAACACTTATCTTCAATTTGCACTATGAATCTATGAATTGATTGGAGCTTTCCTTGCAATGATCTAAGATGACTGATATTCTTAGGAGGATGCATCTCTAAAATTATTCTAACTTTTGTAGGATCTACCTCAATACCTCATTGTTAAACTATGTATCCTAGGAGTTTCCTGGGGGTTACTCCAAAGACACATTTCTTGGGATTCAATCTGAGTTTATGCTTCTCCAAGCGATCAAAAACCACTGATAATACATCCAAATGTTCTTCCCTTGTAATTAATTTTCCTTAAAGATCATCTACATAGTCCTCCATGGTAACATGCAAAAATTATTGTCATTGTTGGCAATAAACACTCATCCGGTGGCTATCGATGCTTGATTAGTGGTTTAGGTGTTGAACACATTGTACCACTAAGAGGGGGGTGAATCAGTGGTTGCTAAACTTTTTTACCTTTCAAAGCAACTTCAGAATACCGGTTATTAACTTAAGCACTAAAAAATCAAGCCGGTAAAACAAAAATGATGAACAACAAGCTCAATCACACAAATGCAACTCACAACACCAGATGTATGAGGAAAATTGAATATGGGAAAAACCTCGGTGAGAAACACTGCTGGAGACTACTGCTCCAATCCAGCCTCACAGGTAAAATACTATACTACAAAGATTTAGGGCACCAACCCCTGCACCAAGCTCCAACTTGGCGATGTATATTGAAATACAAATTTGATATAGTTAAGGTTTCTTTTTGCAAATAAATTCTACAACTCTTGGTCAAATGTCTTACTGTTGGTTGACTATCTTTTCTCCTCCACTGAATCTCACACTACCGGTTGTGAGATTTTTCTATCTCATTCTTGGCCACTATTATCTCTCTCTCTCTCTCTCATAGTCTCACCACATGCTGTGTCACACTTGGATGTTGTTTTTCTCTACCACACCTCATTGGTTTTTTTAACTGTTGAACTATAGTTATATCGGTACCCAATCACTGTCGATTAAACCCTCTCACCGATTTGCCTACTCACTTACTCTACAACTTTCTTAGAATAAATTCTAAGGCCAAAATTCTTCACTACACTTAATCTATCTTCTCTCTTTTTCTTCTCTACAACATACACTCACTCTGTCTCAAGGTCATATCTTTATCATAAAGGTTTCCCGCCAAGAAGCAATTCAAAATTTGAGCAGTTAGGGTTTCCTTTTCCCGACACAATCTGCATGAGATCTGATCCAGTCTATCTTGGGTCGATCACCTGTACTCCAGGGATGCATCTGTACATGTTTTCCATTATCCAATGCATACTTGCTAAAGATAGCAATCACGTAAAAGATTTCCTACCTTCAAATCTATCGACTCATAAAATACTCTACTGATTCCTTTTCAAGGTCTTCTTGCAATCAGATTTCCTTTGCATTGATCTAGGTACCAACTATTCCCTGATCTTCCTCTGTCATCCTTTCTTCCTCGAGCTGCATCAGTCAGTTACAATCTTGTGATTTGTGGTTGTTTCATTAATGTCGACTAGCTCTTTCAACAACCAATTTTATGGAGGCTTCACCGACCTTTGCATGTTTACCACCTCAGCTCCACATGGCATCACAATGGTCAATCACTTATCTCATCGACACATAGTTAGTTCATACTTTATGATTTAGCAAACTCCTACTAGTACATCACTTTACCATTGAGACTTTCTTCTTCTGCTAACCAACAGTGCACACTATATCGGTAACACATCTTCACCTCCGGTGGTTTGTGATAACTTTAACATTTTGCCTCTTCATCAAAAAATAAATAGCCAACCTTTAGACTAGTGTATTTCTGCACTAGTTGTTTACTCAACAAGTTACTATACACATTCTTCATCCCAGTTCATGCCTTACCGGTAAGCCTTCATTCTGTCTACTCACTCTCATATGAATTGCCATCATACCGGTCATTCCTTCTTTCTTACTGGTGACCTTGCCAAACTGGTTGACATCAATGATAACTAAATGCAAAAAATCCAACATTAGTATTGTCATTGATAGCAACCCCTCTTGAGATTCCTATCCGGTAATCAAGGATCTTGATATCTGGAAGTGGATGTGAACCGGTAGCCAGTTAACCGATAATTTTAGCTAAGCAGAGTAGTTTTGGTCTAGAAGCTTTCTAATATTTGCAGTGTTATGAATCATGTATGGGATAATTAGGCTGACATAAAGACATCATTTTATCATCAATTTGGTGATCCGATCAAGCCGAAATATGACTACACATTATATTAGCAGACCGACTTAATGAATGATCTATTTTTTTATTGTGGATATATAAGACTGGTGTAGAAGATATTTTTGATGTGTGGTATGATGGATATGTGAGAGAGTGGTTTCATGTCCGCATTCTTGATCTGGTAGCTGACTGAGATAAGAAACATAGAAGAGTTGTAGAGTAGATATAGTCAGAGATTTGGTGCTTAATTAGAAATCTTCCAGGAATTATTAGATTCTATATTAGAGTTCTTTCATTGTATTTTATCTCTATAATTGATCAGTAAGGCAGTGAGCCTTCCCACATTACAGCCCTTATTGTAACTGAGCACTGAGCTCTAGGTAGTGTGCCTAAATTCTTGTGCATTCCCCCTCATGTAATATTATTTTTCTACTAGACATAGTGGAATAATATTGTGGGTTCAAATCCCACCATGGTCTTTTCCATTTGGGTTTCCACATAAAAAATCTTGGTGTTAGGTTTTGTGGTTGATTGTTTTTTGTTTTTGCATTTCAGTTTCATACTTATGCTTTTAGTGGTTTAAAGTTAGATTAAAAAATTTGTTAACCGGTAGAACACTGATTCACCCCCCCTCTTAGTGTTCCTTGATCTCAATAATTGGTATTAGAGCCCATTTCCTCTGAGAAAGCCTAATCACTTGAGGAAGGTCTAGGAGATTGAATCAATGGATTCTGGTTTTAGAGATAGCTTAGTGTGACACTTGAGGATCTTGATATAGAAAGAAATGAGATCATTTTCTTAAAGAGAAACCTAAATGTAGTTGAAGACTTCATTAATGAATTGAAGGATCAAGTGAACACTTCAAGAGACAAGAGGAAAGAGTTGATGGACAAGTTGAAGGAGAAAGAAGATCTATGCATGGAAAATCAGGATAAAGTTGACAAGCTTGAGAGAGAGAATGTTGCATTGAAAAATGAGATGCAATCCATTGTGATGAGGCTGACTAATGAGATTGAGGACTGGAAAAAGAATGAAGAGAATTTGACTCAATCATTGAAGGAAAGAGAAGATGAATGCTTCAGGCTTACCTATCAAAATGATCAGTTGAAGCTTGAGTTGACACAATCAAGGAATACTGGTGAACAACTTGAAAGACAAATTGTTTCCCTAAGAGATGAACTTGCTACTGCAAATGAATACAAAGTCAAATTCAATGCTAGCTCAACAAGGCTTAGTGAGATGTTGGAAAGTCAGAGACGTGGAAAGGACATGCAATGACTTGGATTTGAGAAACGAGAATCCTCTAGATCTAGACAAAGCAATACTAAGCCTAAGAACAAGAATCCTCTGATAAGATAGCCTAATGCTCATAAATTTAATGGTAGATGCTTTACTTGGAATAAATTTGGTCATATGGTGAATCAATATAGAAGTAGGGTGAATAATGGAATGAATAATGCAAACAATGGTCCTACCTTTACCGGTCAGTGTTTCATATGCAATTTTTTTGGTCACAAGTCAAACATGTGTAGAGCAGTAATGAATAATTTTCAAAACAAGAGATGTTATGCTTGTGGGATGTTTGGACATATCTCAAACTAGAACAAGATGAGACCAAATCAGATGAACTTCAGACCTATGTAGAATGTTGTTTGTCATGCATGCAATAAAACCAATCACATTGTAAAATAATACAGAAGCAAGAATAGTGCTCTAGTAGACAAGAAAAAATCAGATGAGAAGGGAAAGACAAAGGTAGAAGAGATCAGAGACAAGCATGAGAAGATGTGGGTGAGAAAATATGAATCTAAGGCAGACAATGGATCTGCACCCGAATCCGGTGCAGGATCTTCATCCAGTATCTAGGGCTTTTTGCCTTGGGGGGGAAATTTTCATGTAGATTCTAAGAACCACCTCTTCAGAGATCAACAATCAATTCTAGAAGATTGCAGAAGGCTTAAATCATAAATGCAAATGTTATCCATAAGATTTAGTGAAGATTTGATGCTCCGATAAGAGACTCCATGAAAATCAAGGTAGCCAATTGCAACATTTATTACAATGATGAATTAGGTAATGAATGTTAAAGGGGATTTCAAAGCTTTATTTCTTACAATGCAATCAAGAGAAAGTGCAAAGTAGTAGAGCAAAGTAAATTGGCGATCTAACAACAATTACAACAATCCTAAAATGATTTTTTGTCTCCGATTGTGAATTTAGGTATTTATTCATTTCAAGATATCAGTTTTTGAAAACCCTAAGTTCTCAATGGCATCAGTATCTGGAATTGCTACCCTACTGGTTATGGAAATCAAGGATAGGGATCAACCCATTTTTAAGAAACTATTGGCCATTTGGAGTAATTGATTATGTGTTGCATTGATGTTTTGTCATTGATGTCAATACTAGCTGTTTTGGCTACTTTACTGGTATCCTTTTGGTCCTGGGAGGTTGTTTGGTTTCTGGTTGTATTAGATCATGATGTTCCTGTATGCTTCAGTATGTTTGGGTTATGGAATTGGCTTATTCATGCTACTCAGATACATGTTCAGTCAGTTGGTTTTTATCTAGTAATCGGATGCTATCCTATATGCTTGCAAGCTTGGTTTGTTGTTCCGGTGAGGGTTTCATCAATAGAGCTTTGTTGAAGACCTTTGATGATATGCATAAGTGGTGTTGGTGCGACTTCTAGTGGAGATTTAGGATGATGATGGTGACTGTGTTTGAGACTTGGTCCCGATTTATCTAGGTTATGGACCAACTTAATGTAACATATGGATTGGACTTCTCGATGTGTTTTCGGGATGTCTTATGGGTTGGATATTATTTGTTTGGTCTCAGGACGACATGTTTTGTAATTATGTAACTGTTTTATTGTCTGGTGGCTGACCTTATTGTTTGTGGTTGAGGATTTGTATATATATGATGTAAGATCTCATTGTAGATCACGGTATGGAATATGTGTAAGGGATAAGGATGTATAGGAGTGAATAATGTAATAATCATTCATGTAGAGGATTCAGTCGATCATTGGTGATTGAGTTGGGTTTATGTAAGAGGATTTAGTCCTTCGATATTGAGCTTAACCAGAACTGTATTCAAGCATAGGAGATGTTATCTTTGTAGTTTATTATTTCCTCCGAATTGTAGTCTGGATTTCTATGTAGTCCATGAGACTCCTTTTGTGATGAGCAGTTTCCTCTAGGATATTGGCCTTCCTGCAAGTGTGGGCCCCTTAATTGTAATCACATGCTTACTATAGAAGTATTATTTGACTCTGGGTAGGCTTCCCACCATGGTTTTTTCCTTTATAGGGCCTTCCACATATAAATCTTGGTATCATGTGGATGATATTTATTCTCTGATTGTTGTATATGCTTAATTGGTTTATTTGCTATTTCGGTAATTGGTTTATGCATTCTGATATTAATCTTTTGGGTTTTGGTATTAAAGTTTTAATTTCTTAAGGTTTTGCTAATCTAGTGACAACTAATTCACCCCCTCCTCTCAGTTGTCTTTCAGTTATTTGAACTATCTAATAATTGGTATTAGAGCTCAGGTCCTCTCTGCAGAAGCTTAACCGCTTGAGGAAGATCCTATGGTGACTAACAGTTCAAGTTCATCTAGTTCATCTGTTGATATCTTTTGGAGAGATATTCCTAGGCTTGATGGAACAAATTACATTGTATGGAAGATTCAGATGGAGACTCATCTAAGATCTATCGGTAAGGAAATTGGGGAGATCATAGAGAATGGTGTTACACCTTATAATCTATCATCTGGTAATCCTCCTCTGATAAACCTGGGTAAGGAGCTTGAGAATGATTGTAGAGCAAGAGAAGCCCTCTTGTGTGCACTTTTTGATCAACAAATAATGGGATTAACTGACAAATCATCAACAAAGGCTATATGGGACAAGTTTGGAGACTCTTAATGAAGGTGACCCTACTATTAAGATTGCTAAACTTCATGGTTACCGGGTGAGATATGAAAACTTTAAAGATGGAAGAAGATGAAAGGACTACTACATTCATGGAAAGGGTAAATGAAATTGTTATGGGAATTCAATGTTGTGGTGGAACTTTGAGTGAAGATGAAATAGTTTCTAAAGTTCTGAGAGCTTTGTCACCGACTTACAAGATGAAGGCTATTGCAATTAATAAATTGAGAGTAATAGCTAATACTTTTGTTAATAGAGATACCTTGGTTGGGAAATTATCTTCTTTTGAGCTTGAATAATTTGGACCTTCTCGAGCTATGAAGTCTGAACCTTCTTTTCATGCATTTACATCATCAACTGGCAAGCAAGATTGGAAAGATTTGTATGCAAAGGAATTGGATAATATGAAGAGAGAAGATGAAGAATTTGAGCAACTTGAAGCCCTATTTGCTAGAAGAGTACCTAAAGGACCGGTAGGAAGTAAGTATGAAGGAAAAACACCTTTTAAATGTTTTGCATGTAATAAGATAGGTCTTTTTGTATCTAGATATCCTAAAAGGAATTCAAGATTTTAAGAAAGAGCTAGAAGATATTTTAAGCCCAACCTTGGATATCAGAACAAGTATAAGTACAAGAAAAACATAGACAAATCATGCTATATAGAGGATGAGGAAGGTGTAACTGATTATGATGATGAAATGACACAAGACTCTGCTAGTGGTTCTGAAAATGATAAGGAATGGGTGTTCCTGGCTATCAAGGAAGATGTTCCAGCACTGGAAGAGAATGTACCTAAAGAGAAGGCACTTGCTGCAAAAATTGAAGATAAGGATGAATGGATAATTGACAGTGGATGTTCACATCATATGACTAGAGATAAAAGGAAGTTTCTATCTTTGTAAGAATTTGATGGTGATCCAGTTAGATTTGGAGATGACAAAGCATGTATGATCAAAGGAAAATGATCTATATAATTAGATAGTAAGCACAATAGTGATAATGTTTATTATGTTGAAGGTTTAAGGCATAATATTTTGAGTGTAGGATAATTGGTGGATAAGGGATTTTGATTACAATTCAAGGATGGAAAATGCAAAATCATTAATAGATCTAGTTTGGAGATTGCAACCGGTACTCTGACAGAAGGTAATATATTTCATTTGAATTCCAGTGAGAAGAAATGTTTGAATGCAAAAATTGATGAGAGTTGGCTATGCCATAAAAGGCTATGTCATGTGAATTTTCATTGAATTGTAAAGATCAGTTCGACTAAGGTAGTTAGAGATATACCTAAGATTGTGAAGCCTTATAATCTAGTATGTAAAGAATGTCAAATGGGAAAATAGGTTAGAACCTCTTTTAAGAGTATACAAGAAAAATCTAATAATGTTCTTGATCTTATTCATACTGATTTGTGTGGCCTTGCTATAGAAAAGTTTTCAAGGTGATAGATATTTTATGCTAATCATTGATAATTATTCTAGAATGATGTGGGTTACTTTTCTAAGGGAGAAATATGAGGCTTTTGAAAAGTTTAAAATCCTTAAAGATAAAGTTAAGACATAGACATGATTGAAGATTAAGTGTTTAAGGTCAGATCATTGTGGAGAATTCACATCCGGTGAGTTTAATAACTTTTGTGAGAAGCATGGTATAAGGAGACAATTTTCTACTCCACAGACACCTCAGTAGAATGGAGTTGTGGAAAGGAAGAACATAACTATCTTGGATGTTTCTAGAACCATGATGATGGAAGTTAATCTAGCTCGTATCTATTGGAGAGAAGTAGTGAGAAGAATACTCTATACATTCAACAAAGTACATATCAAAGGAGAAATCAGTAAGACACCTTATGAATTATGGTTTGGCAATACACCTATAGTTAAGTATTTCATAATCTTTGGTAGTAAATGTTATATCAGGAGAGATGATATCATTAGCAAATTTGATCCTAGATGTGATGAAGGAATATTTATTGGTTATTCTAATGATAGCAAAGCATATAGATGTTATAACAAGAGATTGCAGAGAATTGTGGAGAGCACTAATTTCAAGGTGGATGAGCTGAATAAAAGTCAAATCAGAGTTTGTGAGAAAGAACCGATAGTGGAAATTGTTGGCAAATGCACACTCCAATGAGACATTGTAGGTGATTGAAGTTTTTGTCATTGATGGCAACCTTACAATCCTATGACACCGACAAGACAATTTACCGGCACTAGAAAGATCAAACTTTACACCAGCACACAGACCACCGACACCGGCAGTAAAAGGAAGCATACTGGCACAGAAGCTGACAAGAATTTTGTTTGTAATATATTTTGTTAATTATTGCAAAATCATTGTAAGCCGACTTGGAAAGTTGTAAAATGACTCATATATATAAGAGATTATTGTAGAATATTTAATAACAAAAAAGAAAGAAAATATATAGGTGAAATAAGGTAGACCTATTATGCAAATTATAGGTTAAGGGTTTATGTATGAAGCAGAGCTATAAACTGGTACTAGATCTGGCATAGTAGATGCTATTTTGAAGCAATACAAGATATTGGATTTATATAATCCATTTTGCAAGTCAGTGAGACTTCCCATTTTGTAATTGAGCAGTGAGCTCTAGGCACTTGGCCTTCCTGCATGTGCAGGCCCCTCTTGTAGTAGTAATATTCTCTTATTGGCCAGTAAGTGAATATTGTGGGTCACAAATCCCACCGAGGTTTTTCCCACACTAGGTTTCCTCGTTAAATTACTGTGTTATGGTGTGTTTTTCATGTGGTTGTTGTTATCTCTGTTTATTGCATTATTTCTTGTTTACCAGTATACAGTATTAATATGTTCTATATGTTTTAAGTTAAGAAAATCATCGAACCGGTTAGATACCGATTCACCCCCCCTCTCAGTATCTGTGGGAATCCTAACAAAAATAATCATAACTGAGTTGGTTACACCTTTACCAGAACAAAATATTGAACCATACTCCACCAGTATCAAAAAATTCAATAGTTACTGAAGAACAGGGAAGAGGAATAGAGAATCAGAAGACTCCTAGGTATGTAAGGATTAATCATTCAAAAGATCAGATCATTGGGGATAAGAACAATGTAGTAATGAGAAGAAGGAGATTGGAAACTAATGAGGTATATTTAATTTCTCAAGTTGAACTGGTATCAGTAAATGAAGTAGGTGAAGATGAATGTTATTTGAAAGCTATGGAAGAATAATTAGATCAGATAAGGAAGAATAACACATGGACTTTAGTTCCCCAACCTAAAAATAAGAATGTTATCGGAACTAAATGGGGTTTTAGGAATAAATTAAATGAGGATGGACACATTGTAAGGAATAAAGCTAGATTGGCTCGTAAAGGATATTATCAAAAGGAAGGAATTGATTATGGTAAAAATTTTGCACCTATAGCTACAATTGAAGTTGTAAGATTATTTCTTGCCTATGTTGCACATAAAAACTACAAGGTTTATCAGATGGATGTTAAGTGTACCTTTTTTAATCGGGATCTTACTGAGGAATATTATATTGAGCAACCTGATGGTTTTTCACTTTTAGATGATAAAAACATGGTTTGCAGGTTAAAGAAAGATTTATATGGATTGAAATAGGCACCTAGAGCTTGGTATGCAAGGTTAGATAAATATATTTTGAAGCTTGGTTTCACTAAAGGTAATGCTGATAGTAATCTATATTATAAAGTCACTGATGATGATATATTGATTATTGAAGTTTTTGTCGATGACATTATTTTTGGAGGTGAAGATAAGTTATGCATGGAATTTTCTAAGAATCTGGAGAAATAATTTGAAATATCTATGATTGGGGAAATGAAATTTTTCTTAGGTTTGTAGATTACTTAGACTAATAAAGGTATTTTCATCTGTCAAACTAAGTATACTAGGGAATTGTTGAATAAATTTGGTATGGTAGACTCTAAATCGATAAGTACTCTTATGGTTACAAGTGAGAAATTGACAAGGAAAGATGAATTTGCACCGGTAAATCCTACAAGATACAAGTCTATAATTGGAGGTCTGCTATATTTGACTTAGACTAGGCCTAACATAATGAATGATGTTTGCATTGCATCAAGATATCAAAGTGATCCTAGAGAAAATCATGAGAGTGCAGTGAAAAGAATTTTTAGATACTTGAAAGGTAGATCTGAATATGGTTTGTGGTACCCTAAGGATGATGACTTTACTTTATGTGCATATACAGATGCAGATTGGGCAGGTGATGTTGATGACTAGAAAAGTACTTCTAGTGGAGCTTTCTTTCTTAGGAAGAAGTTAGTTTCATGGATCAGCAAGAAACAATCATGCACTTCTTTATCTACTATTGAAGCTGAGTATGTTGTTGCTGCTAGTAACTATACACAAGTTCTATGGATGAAGCAAATGTTGAAGGACATAAAAGTGCATTGCATTGGACCAGTAGTTATTCACTGTGAAAACTCTACTACTATAGACATATCAAAGAATCTGGTATTTCACTCTAAGACAAAGAGCATGTCTATCAAGTATAAATTTTTGAAGGAGAAGGTGGAAGAAAATAAGGATAGAGTGGTTTATGTGAACACTAAAGAGAAAATTGCAGATATTTTCACTAAACCTTTCCCTAAAGAATCATTTGACTACCTCAAAGACAGATTAGGGGTTTCTGCACCTCCGGTAGAGAACTGATTGATGCTATTTGGCATTGGTTCAGTATGCATTATCTAAGATATTATTCATTCTGGATTGATGTGGGGATGCTACTGCTTAGGGGGAGTAGTTAGCCTAGTGATATTTTTGTCAGATTTCTGGCATTGATGTCAACGGAGGGAGATATTCATGTGAAAAACTTAAGGAGATATATACATTAGGGGGAGTATGAATCAAAACTTCATTGCTATATTCTTCAATGGGAGATTTGTTTTTCTTTTCTTGGCACTTGGATGTTTTTCACATCTAGTGTTGCCATTGTTGGAGTCCAAGAACACTGAGAGGGGGGCAGGGTGAATCAACGTTCTAGCGATAATATAAGATTTTACCTTATTATAACACACACACATAAACCGGTAAATGAAGAAACATATAACATGAAGTATATAAACTACCCACATGAACGAACACCATAACACACTGAATTTATACATGGAAAACCTCAAAGAGGAAAAACCACAGTGGGATTTGTGACCCACAACATCAATTCATTGGCCATATGAAAGATATTACATAGCATGGGGGCCTACACATGCAAGAAGGCACACTGCCTAAAGCACACTGATCAACACAAAAGAGTCTCACTGACTACAAGATTTTGTTGAGATAAAACAGTAATGGTAAACTCACAAAATGCATCTGTAATGCCAAAAAGAGTTCCAGTTATTGCTCTGTTCTGTACCCGTTCATAAACCCTAAACCCTTCTACTGATATCTCCTTTCCTCCAAGAACACTTTATAAACCATCTACTGATCATTGCATGATATAACATTCACATAGAAATCATTGTTCAATCTAGACTGTATCTAGAGGAGGCAACGTGGCACCATCAACCATAATTTTGAAATTCTTCTTCCACTTATTGCGATGCAAGTTTACAATGATGGTGATGGGCATCTATTTAAGTATATTTTCATAATTGCTTGGCATGGATTTAGGGTAGTTTTTTAGGGCAACTATAGAAACCAGAGAAGAAGAATCAAAGCCGAGAGAAGGAAATTCAATAATTGCGAAGGAAAAATGGGAGGGAATGAAAAAGGTTCAAACCTACCTCTTGTTCGGAATGGAGGAAGAATAGAGAGGTTTGGGAAATTCTTCAGGAGGGGGGTCTAAGTGTGTTTATGGAGAGGCTTAGTGGGAAAGATCCAACAATCACAAAACACTTTATCAAGAATTGGAAGAATGGTAAAGTTTTGTTAGGGACCCAGATGATGACTGTAGATGAGGAGATTATTGCTGAAGCCATGAGGATGATGACAAAGGGCATGAAATTCTATAGAGATAGTAACATCTCTGATAAGGCAGCAGACAAATTTCCTATCATGGAAGGTGAGAAGAAGAAAATGTTGAAGGTTGACAACTCCTATCACTCCCCAAAACGTATATGCAAGCCATGGAGGTTCATTTTGTTTGCTACAATTACCTATATAACGTTGGATGGTAGGTTTACGAGAGCTTACGAGCACCACTTTGTATTGCTCAATCATTTTTGCCATGGGGAAAAGGTAAGCCTACCATATTATCTTGCATGTTCCACAGACCATACTATCAAAGAGCTACAAAAAGATCCCAAGGGCGACCTTGCTCTTCATCAGGGTGTTATGGCTCTTGTGTATAAAGTGTTGAAAGGGAAATACATTGAAATACCTATTAAAGTTAAAAATGCAAGGGATGAGGACACAGAGAGTGAAGTTAGTGGTTTTAAATTGACTTGGAGATTGAAGTCGAGTTGGAGGAGCTAAGTAAAAAGGGGAGGAACAAGGGTAAGAGGAAGAGGATAGTGGTGGATTCAAATATTTTGGAGTCTAAGGCCAAGTCCTTCAAGGGTAAATTCATCAAAAACAAGAAAGGGAAAGGCACCAAAAATCAAACCCAGAGGAAGAAGAACATCAACAGGAGAGGTAACAAAGATATTAATCAAATTTTGATTGATTCTCATGAGGAGGCAGAGAAGGATAAAAATGATAATGTGTAGGATAAGGAGGGGGGTGATAATTCAGTTGTGAGCAACAATGAGGATTTGAATACCCAAGCTTTTTAGAAAGAGGATCAAGAGGACAAAAGGGGAAAATATAGTGACTTTGTTGGGGAAAATGAGAGTATTAAGGGTTTCTGTGATACCATTAGCACAATGCTGAAAGACATAGGCAGCCTGAAGAAGGATATGAATGTTGTCAAAAGAGCCATGATAGGTGACAAACCCCTATCTGAAAATGTCAAAGATTTGGCGGTGGCAATTAATAATGCGGAAGCCATTGAAAACATGGTGAGTAAAATTATTGCAACTGAAAATAAGGTTAAGGAGATGGAAGAAAATAAGGAGGTGAAAGGGATGGAAATTGCTATGAACAATTTGGGCAGCAGAGTTGACAGGATGAAACTCATAGTAAAGAAGATAGCTGAACATAACTTCCAGATTCTCAAAGCCTCAGTGGACAACATGAATATTTTGATTAATAGATTTGATGACATCAAAGATAAAGAGGGTAACAAGGATCAACTAGACAAAAAAGGTCACGAGAAGAGGACCAGATCCAATACTAGGAATAAGAGTGACATCAAGGGCTGAGAGATGGATGATTTAAAGACCTCTGCAAACAACATGAAGTAGATGGTGGTCCACATTCAAGATATCATGAAAAATATCTAGCTGTTTAGGTCTCGGTCTTGGTCATTGTCTTTGTGCTATCTTTTTGCTTTCCTTTCACTGTCTTTTTGTGGTTCTTCATGTTATGTGTGTTAAGATCCTTTTTTGTTTGGATGGGATCAGTTTTTTGTAAATGGAGTGATCAGGCACGATTCTTTCTAGCTCTTTTTCTCTCATGTTATGTAAAAGGTTTGGGTTCCTTTCAAAAACCTATTTTTACCTAATCAAAACATTCACATACACATGACCCACGTACATATCCTTCGCATCACACAGTTCTATTACCATTTCCTATATTAAAATGACCTAACAGACTGTCTTATATACCCTCTACAAACAATATGCCTTATGTTAGTTTACAATATATTACAAAAGATATTCAATGTCAGCCCTATACAAAATGATTCTATAAAAAAAACCTTTCAGATTCCAAACTGATGTCGGCTTCACTGAAGTGTTGGATGCTGGTATCGGTGCCTATGCTGATGATGACCCTGATTACTCTTTTTATGCCAGTATTTTCCGGTATATGCCTTCTATAGAATATTATTGCCATCAATGAAAACATATTGATCCAATGAGTGTCACTTGCCAACAATCTCCCCCTTTGGCATTGATGGCAACACTTATGTGAAAAATGGATTCCCTGCCTGTTGAACTGAAAGAATTGAAAGAATTGTTACAGATTACTTTATCGAAGCTTGACCAATGTCAAGATTTCTAGATAAGATTTCTTTAGCAACTGTATATAGGTATCCGAGCCAGTTTTGAATATTTCAGATATGGATACAAGTCCACTCAGTAAGTGTGCAAGTGTTTTTTTCTCAATGACTTCTACTAGTGTGGGCTTCGCAAGCATATCCATACATTCCCTCTTATGTACACCAAGTGAATCCAATCTTGGACTCACCAAACCTCTAAGACTCCTTGCTCTCTGAATGATCTTGTCTCTTTCCTTTTCAAAATCAAAAACTTGGTTCTCCAAAGTCAAAATTTGTCCATCAATGGATGTTGTAAGTGAAGTTAGTCCATCAAAAGAGTTAGCAATATTGGCAATCTTTTCATGTAACTCCTTTAACCTCTTATCTACATTTGCTGTAAGAATCTCTATATTATAACAGACCCTGTAGATGTTAGTACATGTCATTTCAAATAATTTTCAACAAGTATAAGTTTCTCTTCAACCTTCCTCTTCTCTGTCTCAATAATCTGGTCAAAATGACTTTCTTAGCCAAAGTAAATCTTTCAAGTGCTTGTCGGTTGGAAATCTACTGCAATGATTGACAATTTTTAGATATTTACTTTGTCAATACCTTAAACTTGCTGGAAGGGCTTGCTTCATTTTCAATCATACAATCAGGAATCAATCTGTGCAAAACTGTTATTGACTGATCTATTATTCCTTTGTCTGTAGATCACTCCTTCATTAGCTTTTGAGTAGCCATCATCATTATCTCTATGGGACTCATCTTTGTGATTTATTTATTCTCAACTAGAGAAGTGTCAATTGCCAAAAGTTTTGTTGGGGAAGAAATTGACAGTTCAGTCTCCTATTCCTTTTCTTCGTTATCCTGTCCTGATGTATCCCTTTTCTCATCCTCTTTTGCACCGATGGCTTCACCACTTGGTGCAGTATCTGTTACTGCCAATGGAGTATTATCCACAATATTATTTGTAACCTATACATTATCTATATTACCTTGCTCAGACTGTACAAATGCTGTCTCTGTCGGTTTAGTCTGTACACTCTCATCAGTTTTAGGTTTAACAATCGGTTCACTCAAAATTCGATCTAAACTTCCCAACATTCCTTTCCCTTTAGATCTGTCAAGAATGGTGGGAGTTGTTGCCTTAGCAAATTCTTCTTGAGAAGTAAGGAAATCATGATTCTTTTGGAAGAAATTAGCCCAACCATCTCTGGTCTCATTTATTATTTCATTGACTCTTCCCATCATTAAGCTTATTTGTCGGGTTTTTCTACTAAAGATTGTTCTATTTGCAAATCTATACACCATTTCATTTCCTCATTATTTATAGAACCACACATACTCAAAAGTTCAACTTCTTTAATATGTTTGTCCCTCTTGATTGCATCTAATCTCCTTGCATCTAGCTTGTTATACAATGATAAGGGAATTTCCTTCAAACTATCTACACAAGCCTTCTTATATATGTCTAAATATAACAAGATTGCTTCTTCCATTTCATTTTGTTCATTACATCTAAATCTTCATAGAAATTTGACACATTCTTCATAATTCCATCTTTAGTTACCTCATCTATCAATTCTACACAAGTCATTGGGGGGATGATGGTAACATTACTAGATTTAATTACTTCATCTATCACACTCTTTTTCTTCTTGTTGGGGGTTGCAGGAGTGGATGGAGCAGGCTACCTCTTCTGAGTAGGTTTCCTTGTCGCAGGTGTGGATGCATTTGTTAGCTTTCCTATTAGCTTCCTCCTTGGTTTTGTTGGTCTCAATTTCTGATTACTTTGTTTCCTCTCTAAGATCTCAAGCCTCTGTTCACACAAGGAGAGAACAACAAGAATAGAAACACAAGAAAACATATAACAAGGCTTACAAATAAACCTTCTATACTTCAAGCTTAACAAAGATTAGGTAGGTATACCCTTTTGTGATTATTTGCTCACAATTTCAATAGGTGATTTACAAAAAACCAATGCAAATTTCTGCAAACCTTATCACTTTAAATGCAATCGAACATAAATGAAAGATTCATTTTCATCGTAATGGATCACCAAGAATTTCAGAAACTTTAACAAGCCATACCAAAGCCTTATTCGGGCCTCAGAATCATCTAAAATCAAATAACAATTTGACAGTGGAAATTCACATACATATCATCACCTCAATTTAGTGAATCTATATATGCCTGACATATATAAACTCTCGCCCTATGCTAGACCCAGTCATCAAATTCATGCAGAGTTACTGATTATCAATAAAAAGGAATTAAGTATATTTAATTTTTCCCTCCTTGAGGGAAAAACCTAAGACATTCTCATAATTTGCCTTGCAAATCATTTAACTAAACAATCCTAGATCATTTAATCAAAATGATAACCAACATACAGACATAAAGACAACATAGATCTGAGATCAAAAAATGTTCTGATTGTATTTTAATATTCCCTCATCAAAATTTTACATAGACACAAAATGATCCTCTAAAATTCCAAAACAAAAGCATGTTCATATTTTTGTCAGAGCTTCAGTACAAAATTCTTGCAATCTCCTTCTAGTTAGTCTTGGTATCCATTTATAGAAAATAGGATGCGACAAGCTTCAGACTTCCCTAGAAAATATTCCCATCCTAACGATAATTCCCCCAAAAAAGTTATATCAATTACAAAATATCATAGAAGTAGGAGCGCAACTGATTCTGAAAAGTATTCCTCTGCAATAGGTTAGTTATCCAGCTGGAAGATTGCCAACTAACTTCTCAAAATCACTTCAGGTCCTTGGTGAACTGCCACATGCTGGAGCATCGGTAGAATATCCCTGCACTTCAGTCTCTTTCACAACATATTTTATTTCCCATACCTTGAATGTATCATCATCAGGCCAAGATAAACTAATAATTTTGTTCTTCAACTTATTCAATCTTTTCCATGTTTCCCTTAACTATTTAAATTCCTTTTCCAAAAAGCCAAAATGTGATTTCAATCTCTTCAATGGTTTGAATGAATAAAGAAGTATCATCTATATTTATGATGTTATTTATTCTCTGAGACAACTTATGACCTAACTCGCCAAGCCATACTTCTTTATCTTTCAATTTACTAATACTAACAAAACCTCCAAGAAACAATTCAAATTTTTGGTCTGCATATTCTTTTTGATACAAGTTTTCCCTCCTTTCTATGTTAACTCTCTCTACTGCAAAACTGGATAAACCTTTTACTAATTCATAAGTAGGTTTGATAGTGACATCAACACCTACTTCTTCTTGGGATAAAGAATATATAGACTCTAAATCAACCTCTCTAGCAGTACATTTATCAAAAATTGGCTCCAAAATAACCTTATCTTCTTTCAAAGAACCCAAAAGAGTCAATATTCTTTTCATATTAATATAAAAAATTACTGATCCCATAGTATCAACAAATTTTAAAATAGTACCCCTGATCTTCTCCTCATACTTGCTTGCAAAAATTGCCTAAGCATGTTTCAATTTCTCCATCTCATTTTGGATGCTCTCAATTGATTGGAAACCAAAAGTGATGGGAGAAGGAGGGAATTAAATAATTAGGCATGAAGGAGGGGGCTTAGCTGGAGAAGAAGCAATCATCAATTGGGAAGACTCACCCCTTTGATGTTGTCCTTCTAATTTACTCTTCAGCTTTGCAATAGTGTTATCCTTACAAGCTATCTCAAGCTTTGCTTCATTGTAAGCTTTAAGGACCACCTCTAATATTACCTAGAGATCATCTTTCTCCTTGGCCTCTTTTTCAGCCATTGCCATGCCGAATTTAGCAGAATCTAAGGTCATGCTAGCAACTTCTACTACCCCTATGTCTCTGACTCTTTTCACAATCATGCTTCCTGAATAGTCAGATTCTGAGGAATCTTTCCTTCTTTTATTTTCTTCCCTCTTTAGTGACCACATAACAAGGGCTACATGGTCATTACTATAATTTATTCCCTCTAAAGGCTTGGTCTCCTTCCTTGCTACATCAAAACCTATTGCATCATTTATGTCCCATTCTGGAAGAATCAACACTCCAACGTCTGCAATCAATTTTCTCCCTTTCTCAGGGGTAATTGCTTCAAATTCTTTCAACATTTCCTGCTTTATTTCTACTTCAACAACAATTGTATCCTTATGGGTTTGTTCAACTTTCCCCTTTTCACATATTTCTTTAAACTTCCCTATATGCCTTCGCCAAAAAAATTGCAAAAATGCTCCTGTCTTTACAAAACTGTTATCAGCCAAAAATTCATCATTGGCCTGTTTAATGATAGGATCCAATTCTCTACCTATAAATTCTACAACAATCAGGTCCATTTTGGCACCTGTTGGCTCTTTTGGCATCCCTTCTTGCAATTCTCCATATGTACATGCAATCTCTCCTAGGCTTCCTAGTTGCAGTAGTTGTTCAGTAACTGCCTACTCATCACCTATAAATAATAGGGATTGAGAGGGAGAATACAGAGATTCAATTGAATGTGCTTCCATTTCCAATCTCTATCTTTTTCGGGAGACTTGTGACTCAGGAGCATCCTCCATTAGCCTCTTTCCTTTTGAAGTAGAAGGCTCATCTTTCCTTGATATATCCCGACCTCTTATACATCACATATTCACCAGGGGGAACAACCTTAGCAAAAATAGGCTAAGTTAAAACAATCTTATCTTTGTCAGGATCTGCATTCATTACAACATCCTTCTTCTCATTCAAAGTGTGCATTGCATCTTCAAAGTATCCTATCAAAAAATTGATCTTCTCCTAAAATGGGTGAAATCTTTTCAAAGGATCATAATTCTTGTCAAAAAATTGGACAAGATCAAGGGTCTTCTTATACGCCAACCATTTTTCCTTTATTACTTCTTGCTCATCTAAATTAAATTCATTTCTTATCAGGTCTTCAGGGAAGTGAGATTGATGAGCTTTGCCCGCACACCTGACTTTATTCCTAAATATGCCATTGAAGAAGTCTTTAGGATCTAGAAACCAACCACCTTTGGTGACTAAAGGAATTTCTTAAAATATAGCAAACCACCTTTGGTGACTACAAACTAATGTGCCATGGTGACTGTTGGGAAAATTGTCCCTCTTCCTTTATTTATTAGCTCTACTTCTTGTATGCCTCCAATCTGCCTCATAATATGAACAATGCCAATCTTCAAAGGGACCTGATAGGGGAGAAAATATGGGGTTCCCTTGAAACCATATACTCTAAAAACAGTGGAAACATGATATAAGATTATGTCACCCCAATTGTGCACAATCTTGATGCTCTTTGCAAACTCCTTAGGTCTAATGAATTCAAGGAGAACCTTTGGGATCCTAGGGTTCTCTTGACATAGAAGGATTCTAAGCTTGGATGCAAAGCATCTGTCAAACTTCAGGTAACTAGCATCCTCTCTATCCCAAGACAGATCTGCACTCCATAACTGAACTGGCATGTCTTCACCATCCTTTTCCCTTAGTAGGTCCATGTCTTTAGCAAAATATTCAACACCTTTAAATAAGAACATATGCATCAATAGGGAGTACCACCTAAATGGTCTATCCACCTTAGCATTATTTATCCCAATTAAACCTTCATGAATGTCATCTTCATGATAAGGTGCAAATTTATATGCCACTGCTAAGGATAAGTTCAAAATTTGTGCCATCATAAGCATATAATGCGTGGGCATGGCATGCTTTGCATCTTCTCCAAAAATTTGAAATAAGGACCAATATATACCCTTAGCCCTTAGAGTGAAAAAATTCATAGGGAAAGGCTCCACTGTGCTAGGGCCTACCAATGTTAATCCTCCTATCTTTGCAAAAAATTCTTTCAATGGCCCACTACTAAGATGATCCCTCTGGGCATCATAAACCTTCTTGAGCATCTCAAAATCAATGGGTTCTAAATATCTTGAGGCTTCACTCAGCCAAAATACCCTTCTGAATTTATCATCAGTAATTTCAATTAAGGGTCCTCCATTTACATTCCTCATAGTCCTAGTGATAGGGTCATAACGTTTTGCAATCTGGGTCAACAAATTAATGTCCATGAAAACTCTAGGGACCACCAGCTTCCCAACATCTAGTTCCCATATATTATTTATAGGAGTAGGTGCATTCTGCTGACCAAACCATACCCTAAACAAACCTAGACCTACCATGCCTATCTGGGCATCTCTCAACCAACATCCCTTGTTATATAAATCATCACCAATCTGCATGCAGGGATATTTGGGCACAAGTTCCTTTATCTTGGCTGCACTATTTGTGGATTGAACCAGTTGTCCAGAAGGTCATCACAAATATCCCTCTCTTGGTAGTCTATCTTTCCCTAGAATTCCCTTCATGGTGCCATCTTATGAATCTAAAGATATCCTTAATTCAATTGTTATTCAAATAACCCCTTCTAAATTTATAGCACCAAACAATGTCACACAAACAAGAATTCCAAAGCACAGTCATAGAAAAACTTACTTGTCACCTGAGAAATCACAAAACCGCACACCTGGTCTTTGCTAATCCTCTCGAATGCCCTTTTCCAACTTGAATTTCAAAACAATGTCTTATGGAGGCACCTTAGTGACAATGTATTATGGAGGCACCTTACGGGCCAAAAGGGCTTCTTCTGAGTATCTCTCCCTTCAGTCACTGATCCACAAAGATTAAAGTTCGAGAAACTTTCTATCGCGGTCTAGAAACAACCATTAGATCATGTGGGTTCACCGCACCTTTTAATCACTTTAGCCTTCAAAGTGGGCCCACCATTCAGTCACTCATCTTCTCTTTGTCGCTGATCCGCAATGAGTAAAGGTCGAGCATCATCTCGTCATGGTCTAGCGAGAACCATCGATTTACCTTGGACTTGTCAACTCTTTAACACACCTGGGCTGCCCACATTGGTCGCGCCCATCAGTTAGTTGCTAGTCCACGATGAATAAAATACGAGCATCTTTTGATCATGCTCTAGCGATGACTGTTGGTTCATGAGCTAACCATTCGATCCTTAAGGTCCTTCATTACTTAGCTGTCACCACAAAACCAGCTGCATTAATTGTCTGCATTAATTATCTGACCTGCCTCACCGCTAGTGGCTTGTTGCTGGGTCACAATGAATATTCAACATGCAACTTCCCATTGCAGTATCATGACAACCGTTAGATCAAAATAAACTTATCCAACCTTTAAGAACCCAATGCATATATAAAGGAAAATACTTAGGACTTTAGGAAACTATGAAATATTTCAAATTTATTTAAAACCTGCCCAAGCCTAGAACTCAAAATGCCCCCTTTCAACAACACAGTGACCCTTCTGCTTAACTAAAAAAGGTAATGGACAACCATAAGTGATTTGAAAATAATGCGACACAAGGGTTTATTATTTAAATGATTTTGAAGTTATCAAACCCTAAACCCTTAGGAACCATGGACTCACAAACATAGGTCAATCCAAAGCTTGAAATTTTTTTAAGGATATCACATAGAAACTTCCAACATCATTTAAAATCACTAATAACAATGGCTCTGACTAGGGATGGCTGGATGCAAGACCAACACAAGAACCTAGCAAAAAACTTTGGAGTGTAGACCAAAACAAAACCCTAATAAAAGCAAACCTAATATATAAAAATCCTACAACTACTGTGCATGGACAAAAATGAGTCATGAGAAGTAATACTTCAAGAATTGTCCATGCACTAGAAATTCCTATACTTCACCATTCATTCTTTGCAAAAAAAATGAATCTTTTCCATTAACATCAAAGAAAATCAAAGGGCCTAGCCATAGTGATTCAAATTTCTTGTGCTTACCCTTGTCTTGTTCTCTAGCATTCCATTGAAGAACCATATCACCAATTTGGAATTTTTTGGTTGTAGTTCTTTTATCAAAGAGATATTTTGACCACAATTGAATTTTCATATTTCTTTTATGAGCTATACTTCTCATTTCTTCCAATTCTACCAATTGGATCATTCTATCCTCCATAGGTTCTGACAATTCCAACTCTTCAGCTTGCAAGAACTTGTATACAGGGAGAAGATTGTTTATGGTTACTCTAGTTTGTATTCCATACACTAGTTCAAAAGGAGATGTACCAATGGCATTCTTCATAGTAATTCTATCTGCCGATAAAGCTAGCTTGAGCTTTTGATCCCAAGATCTCTTGTTTTATTCAAGAATCTTCTTAATGATGTTTAGGAGACTTTTATTACTTGATTCTGCTTGGCCATTGCCCTGTGGGTGATATGGTGAAGAATATGACATAATAATTCCATAACTTGTACAAAATTTTGTCAATTCCTTTGACCTGAAGCACATAGCATTATCCATTATTAATTTCACAGGCACACCAAACCGTGTTAACACACTATCCATTAAAAATTCAATGACAATTTTACTAGTTTCCCATTTAGTAGGTATGGCCTCAATCCATTTCATGAAATAATCTATGGCCACCATGATCCACTTGTGACCTCGGCCTAACTTTTTTGTTATCTCTCCAATAAAATCAATGCCCCATTGAACAAGAGGGGCTTCAACTATAACAGGGTTAAGTGGAAAAGCTCCTTCACACTTCAATTTAGAAGAAAATTTATGACAAGGATCACATTTCTGAACATATTCATGGGTATCCTTAAACAAAGTGGGCCAATAATATCCCGCCCTTATTATCTTACCAGTTGTTATCTTTGCTGAATAGTGACCTCCACATACTCCATTATGCATCTTTGTCGGCATTTTTGGAGCTTGGGAATCATCTACACACATCAATAATGTGCCATCTCTATTTTGCCAATATAAGTCTCCCTGAACAAGAACATATTTATGGGATTTCAACTTCAGTGTCCTCTTCTGATTGTGGGTCATTCCTTCTAGATAGGTTGCATTTTTTAAGAAATGCACGATCTCTAAATACCATGGCCGCATTTCAATACTAGTAACCATAACCTTCTCAGTTTCAACATTGTTAGTACAAATGGTGACAATATTTGATTCAGTCATTAATTTGGCAAGGCCTAGTCCTTTTACCAATTTTGTGATCTTGATCTCATGATCAAACTCTTGTATCCTATTTATCCACCTACACCTTTTACCAATAACCTCAGACTAAGATAGAATGTCCTTGACAGCTGCATGTGGGACATAAGTAATTATTCTTGCATTCACAAGATAAGGTCTAAATGCTTTAACAACCTTGACTAAAGCATATGCATGTTTTTCCATGATCTTATACTTTAATTCAGCAAACTGCAAGGATTTACTATAGAAAGGAATAGGATGTTCATACCCTTCATCATCCTTTTGTAGAAAAACTACTGGTACTATATGGTAAGAAGCAAAAGAGAATAGTGAGAAGGGCTTATTGTAATTAGGAGATTTCAACACCAAGGGTTCGTGAATAGTCTTTTTATCTTGTCAAAAGCCTGTGCTACTTCCTCATTCCAAGAAAACATAGCATCCCTTTTAAGTAGCTTAACAATAGGCTTAACAATCTCAACAAAGCTAGCTATAAACCTTCTAACAAAATTTACCTTACCAAAACGGACCGAATTCCTTTGACACTCTTTGGTTGAGGCACCTTATTAATTGCCTCAATTCTTTCAGGGTCAATCCTAACTCCTTCCTTCAAAACAATATGCCCTAACAACTTTCCTTCAATTACAACAAAGTGGCATTTTTTTGGATGTAAAGATACACTGAAAAGCAAAGCAGAGTCATAGGAAAACTTACTTGTTGGCTAAGAAATCACAAAATGACATAGCTGGTCTTTGCTAATCCTCTTGAATGCCCTTTTGCAACTTGAATTTCAAAACAACATCTTATGGAGGAACCTTAGAGACAACATCTTATGGAGGCACCTTACGGGCCAAAAGGGCTTCTTCTAATTATCTCTCCCTCCAGTCACTGATCCGCAAAGATTAAAGTTCGAGCAACTTTCTATCATGGTCTAGCAACAATCATTAGATCATGTGGGTTCAGCGCACCCTTTAATTAGTTTAGCCTTCAAATTGGGCCCATCATTTAGTCACTCATCTTCTCTTTATCGCTGATCTGCGATGAGTAAAGGTCGAGCATCTTCTCATCACAGTCTAGCAAGAGCCATCAATTTACCTTTGACTTGTCAACTCTTTAACACACCTGGGCCACCCACATTGGTCAGGCCCACCAACTAGTTGCTAGTTTGTGATCAATAAAAGATGAGCATCTTTCAATTGTGCTCTAGCGATGACCATTGGTTCATGAGCTAACTGTTCGATCCTTAAGGTCCTTCGCTACTTAGCTATCACCACAAAACCAGCTGCATTAACTATCTGCATTAATTGTCTGACCTGCCCCACCGCTAGTGGCTTGTTGCTGGGTCACAATGAATATTCAACATGCAACTTCCCATTGTGGTAGCATGACAACTGTTTGATCAAAAGAAACTTATCTGACCTTTAACAACCCAATGCATATATAAAGGAAAATACTTAGGACTTTAGGAAATTATGAAATATTACAAATTTATTTAAAGAAATATTACAAATTTATTTAAAACCCGCCCAAGCCTAGAACTAAAAATGGCCCCTTTCAACAACACAATGACCCTTCCACTTAAGTGAAAAAGGTAATGAATAAAGATAAGTGATTTGGAAATATTGCAACACAAGGGTTTATTCTTTAAATGATTTTGAAGTTATCGAATGCTAAACCCTTACGAACCAGGGACTCGCAGATAGGGGTCAATCCAAATCTTGAAATTTTTTAAAAGATAACACATAGAAACTTCCAAAATCATTCAAAACACTGATAACAGTGGCTCTGACTAGGGATGGCTGGATGCAAGACCAACACAAGAACCTAGCAAAAAACTCTGCAGTGCAAACCAAAACAAAACCCTAATAAAAGAAAACCTAATATATACAACTCCTACAACTACTGTGCATGGACAAAAATGAGGCATGAGAAGTAATACTTCAAGAATTGTCCATGCACTGTAAGTTCCTGTACTTCCCCATTCATTCTTTGCAAAAAATATGAATCTTTTCCATTAACATCAAAGACAATCAAAGGGCCTAGCCATAGTGATTCAAATTTCTTGTGCTTACCCTTGTCTTGTTCTCTAGCATTCCATTGAAGAACCATATCACCAATTTGGAATTTTCCGGTTGTAGTTCTTTTATCAAAGAGATATTTTGATTGCAATTGAATTTTCAGATTTCTTTTATGAGCTATACTTCTCATTTCTTCCAATTCTACCAATTGGATCATTCTATCCTCCATAGGTTCTGACAATTCCAACTCTTTAGCTTATAAGAACTTGTATACAGGGAGAAGATTGTTTACAGGTACTCTAGTCTATATTCCATACACTAGTTCAAAAGGAGATGTACCAATGTCCTTCTTCACAGTAATTCTATCTGCTGATAAAGCTAACTTGAGCTTTTGATCCCAAGATCTCTTGTTTTGTTCAAGAATCTTCTTAATGATGTTCAAGAGACTTTTATTACTTGATTCTGCTTGGCCATTGCCCTATGGGTGATATGGTGAAGAATATGACATAGTAATTCAATAACTTGCACAAAATTTTGTGAATTCCTTTGACCTAAAGCATATAGCATTATCCATTATTAATTTCACAGGCACACCAAACCGTGTTAATACATTATCCATTAAAAATTCAATGACAATTTTAGTAGTTTCCCTTTAGTAGGTATGGCCTCAATCCATTTCGTGAAATAATCTATGGCCACCATGATCCACTTGTGACCTCAGCCTGACTTT
This sequence comes from Cryptomeria japonica, assembly GCF_030272615.1. NCBI lineage: Eukaryota > Viridiplantae > Streptophyta > Pinopsida > Cupressales > Cupressaceae > Cryptomeria > Cryptomeria japonica. Next base: position 438,981,201 of record NC_081411.1, on the reverse strand, counting down.
TCTATTATCTCTCCAATAAAATCAATGCCCCATTGAACAAAAGGGGCTTCAACTATAACAGGGTTAAGTGGAAAAGCTCCTTCACACTTCAATTTAGAAGAAAATTTCTGACAAGGATCACATTTCTGAACATATTCATGGGTATCCTTAAACAAAGTGGGCCAATAATATCCCACCCTGATTATCTTACCAGTTGTTGTCTTTGCTAAATAATGACCTCCACATACTTAACTATGCATCTCTGTCAGCATTTTTAGAGCTTGGGAATCATCTAGACACATCAATAACGTGCCATCTCTATTTTTCCAATATAAGTCTCCCTGAACAAGAACATATTTATGGGATTTCAACTTCAGTGTCCTCTTCTGATTGTGGGTCATTTCTTCTAGACAGGTTGCATTTTTTAAGAAATGCACAATCTCTGAATACCATGGCCGCATTTCAATACGAGCAACCATAACCTTCTCAGTTTCAACATTGTTAATATCAATGGTGACAATATTTGATTCAATAATTAATTTGGCAAGGCCTGGTCCTCTTACCAATTTTGTGATCTTGATGTCAAGATCAAACTCTTGTATCCTTTTTATCCACCTGCACCTTTTACTAGTAACCTTAGACTGAGATAGAATGTCCTTGACAACTGCATGTTGGACATAAGCAATTATTCTTGCATTCACAAGATAAGGCCTAAATGCTTTAACGACCTTGACTGAAGCATATGCCTATTTTTTCATGATCTCATACTTTAATTCAGCAGTCTGCAAGGATTTACTATAGAAAGCAATAGGATGTTCATACCCTTCATCATCCTTTTGAAGCAAAACTACTACTATTGTACGGTAAGAAGCAAAAGAGAACAGTGAGAAGGGATTACTATAATCAGGAGATTTCAACACTAGGGCTTCCTGAATAGCCTTTTTTATCTTTTTTAAAGCCTGTGCTACTTCCTCATCCCAAGAAAACTTAGCATCCTTTTTAAGTAGCTTAACAATAGGCTTAACAATCTCAGCAAAGTTAGCTATAAACCTTCTAACAAAATTTACCTTACCTAAAAAGGATTGAATTCCTTTGATACTCTTTGGTTGAGGTGCCTTATTAATAGCCTCTATTCTTTCAAGGTCAATCCTAACTCCTTTCTTCAAAACAATATGCCCTAGCAACTTTCCTTCAATTACAGAAAAGTGGCATTTTTTTGGATTTAAAGATACACCGAATTCCAAGGCCTTGCAAAATATTTTTTCCAAATGATCACAGTGATCATCTGCCTTCTTTGAGAAACATGTAAGATCATCTTGGTAAACAACCATTATGATGTTGATAAATTCTTTGAAGGATACATCCATAGCCCTCTAAAAAGTTTCCCCAACATTCTTTAAACTGAATGGCATCCTTACATACACATAAGTTCCCCAAGGGGTGGTAAAAGTAGTCTTGAATTGCTTAGACTCTTTTACTAATACCTAATTATAACCAGAGAATCCATCCATCATTGATAATAAGTCACAAAAAGTTACCCTTTGTAGCATGGCTTCCATGTTTGGAGATGATTAGTTATCCTTAAGGGAAGCAACATTCAAATTCCTAAAATCTACACAAAGCCTTATGTCCCCATTCTTCTTTCTGACGGGAACTAAATTGGATACCCATGAAGAATGCCTTATAGACTTTATAATCCCCCCTTCTCTCGGCTTAGACAATTCTTGCTACATTTTGGGTTCTGAGAGGGGGTTAATGGGTCTTTGCTTTTGTCTAAAAGGCCTAGTATTAGGATGCAGAGGTATTTCATGCTGAAATAAATCTTGTCTATACACCTTCAAGTCCTCATAGGACCAAGCAAAAACATTTTTGTATTTTCTTAGCAAATTAATGAGGTTAGTCTTGATATGGGGAGACAATTTTTTCCTGATATACACCAACTTAGGGGATGACTCTGTCCCTAAGTTTACCTCTTCCAATTCCTCCAATTTAGTGGATGACTTATGGTGCAAATGACCATCACTATAGCTGAACGTACCCTCTAGTTCCACTAGTCCTCTAGGTATCTCATTAGTTTCTAACTAGACCATGTCATTTCCAAAAACCATTTCTCTGCCATCTACTACTTCTACTAATACATTACAATCAATTTTTTGACCTTCATATTCATCAATGCATTGTGCAAGCCAAAGTATGTCATCATCATTTTCAAACACCTGCCAATTATACACATTGTCTAAGATAGCAGGTCTAGCTTTAACCTCAACTATTGACACTCTGGTTAGTGTTACATCATCATTTTTTAGTGCAACATTAGCTAAGAAGTCTTCCATAATGTTTTCTGATCTTTCAATCCAATCAATTGAAAAAGCATAAAAAAATTCAATCACATCACAAATAGCATGTTTAAACCTTTTTAACCTGTCGTTATTGGATGCATACCTTGATCTTATCTGAGATACTACTAGTTTTGAATCTCCAAAAACTCTCAATAGTTGAATTCCATGTTTCTTAGCAATTTCCAACCCCAATAGTTAGGCCTCATACTTAGCTATATTATTTGTGCATTGAAAAGCCAATAGAAAAGAGTATTTGAAAGTAGTACCTGATGGGGAAACAAAAAGCACTCATGCTCCAAATCCTTTTTTAGAACAAGCTCCATCAAAGTACATATGCCAAAAGCCCTCCTATTGAGATTCCAATTCATTAACAATGGGGTCTATATTCTTTAATTGAGGTTGAACTGGTTCCACTCTAAAATTGTCAAGGTCCACATCAATCATGCAATTAAGCATGTTAGGATCTATTTTCTCAATGACACTTGGGGAACGTGGTTCTCTATATAGCTTAATCTGATTTCCATTCACTAGGATAGTTGCATATGAAAGGTCTAATTGGACATTTCCTCCAGCTATTGTAGCCCATTGTCTGGACAGAAGCATTCCATAATTAGGTTTGGTGTCAGTTACTATGACATCCATCTTATAGGTAGCCTCAGGGAATGCTGCTATTTTTACTTCTACATCTTTCATTGTACCCACAATAGGTACTTCTTTGTTATCCATAGCATAGCATTTCCCATACAAAGTACTTATTGATAGTCCCAATTCCTTCATGACCCCATATGGCATCACATTTGCAGTAGCCACAGATCTATCATACAATTTTTTATTGGTCTATTATTGACTAATAAGGTTACATAAAAAAGGATCAACTTGGGAAGGTTCTTGAGTAATTGTGGTTTCCACATACATTTATGGGATTATTTGCTCCTGATCCCTTTTATCCTTTTCAGTACTTTTAGGTAAAGATGCACTTGCATCTGATATACTAGAAAGTAGAGAGAACGCAGCTTCTCTATGCTCTTTTATTTTTAATAATTCCATCAATGGTATTGTAACTTTCATCTGAATTAAACCTTGAGTCATATCAAATGCAGAATTAACATTTGACTCAGTATGGGCTTTAACCTTTTTTGCCTTTTTATGACCTATTTTCTTATTAGTAGCGGTCTCAAATGAATTTCCAGTTGCACTATTTTCTTCAGGTTTTCCCAAAGCATTGGAATGATCCTTTTTAGCATGGCCATCTTGGGCAAAAGTATTACTACTAGCCACCTTTTTTTGAAGAACTACTTTCATAAACATGGAACCGGGTTCACCTTGATTCTCATCCTTCTTGTTACTTCTCAGATTCTAATTATATTTGGCCTTTATTATGGCAGCTTTGGTGAGGTTTTTGACTTCTTCCTCACTAGGCCTTCTAAGATGAACTTCTTGGATATTCAATTTGTTGCAATACCCCCAAAGGGTTACTTCTTAGTGGGATGAATAATATCCTACCAATGGAGTAATACTCTATTCTACTAATGAAGAAATAGGCTCATCAACATTCTTATCTATCTTCCTAATCCATTATTTTGAAAATTCTTGCTTTACCTCATCAACCTTTTCTTTGCCTTTCAAACTGGGTCCTTTATTATTTGCCGGTGAGGTCTTGCTTCTACAAAATTATGCAATATGTCCAATTTTGTTACAAGCATAACAAGTCACATTATTCTTCTGAATAGCCTTTCCATATCCTATGCCGGTTTGTGTTTTGCATTGATTAGATAAGTGCCCAAATTTTCCACAAACATAACATCTTACATTCATCCTACAGTTCTCTGAATTATGACCAACTTTGTTGCATTTGGAACATTGACTGGTGGGTGCATTAACATTCTTATTGTTTCTAGATCTACACTAATTTTCTCTACGACCATACTTGTTATAGTTAAAGCATTTCCCATTAAATTTGTAAGCATTAGGTTATCTTACCAGTTTACTATGATCATGATTGTTTGCAGTAATGGAACTTTCACCAACTTCAAATCCAAGTCCATTAGTATCTCCATTATGTTTCTGGCTTTTTTAGCATATCATCAAGTTTAGAGGAACTTTTCTTGAATTTCTCTTTGTGTTGATTTGTTGTACCCAACTCATTTTCCAGAATTCCCATTTGTCTCATAAGTTCAGTTTTATTATGTTGCATGTGAATCAAATCTGTCTTTAACATATCATTTTCATGACTGAGTCTTAGATTTTCATTTCCAGCATCATTGAGTCTCCTAGTCAAGTCATCTTCATTCTTCTTCCTATCTTCAATGTCTTTACAAAATCTCATAGTCATATCTTGCATTTCACCCCTCATAGTAAGGTTTTCTTGTCTCATATTGTTCACAAGTTCATTAAGAGTTTCCTTTTCATCATTATCATTCCGCATCTTCTCATGAAGTTCTTTTCTTTTATTTCTCACAATAGTAAGATTCTCCTGAAGTCCTTGAATGAATTCTTGTACAGTCCTTCTCTTCAAGTTTGATATTCTTCAACTTCTCTGAATCATAGTCTACAAGAGCTCCTTCCAATTGCTTTCTTAAGTTCTCCATCTGTACCAGTGTCAAAATCCTCCTCAAGATATTAGGCTTTTGAAAATAGAGGACCAGGCTCTGATACCAATTGTTAGGATTAATGATAGTCCCAAAGATACTAAGAGGGGGGGGGTGAATCAGTATCTAACTACTTAACAAAATATTTAACCTTATTAAGTATTTTGCATTCCAAAATAGTGTATCAGTAAATAAGAATTAATGTAGTAAATAGGAACAATAAAGACAGCATAGAAAACACACCATACCACAAGATGTTTAATGAGGAAACCCAGTGTGGGAAAAACCTCGATGGAATTTGTGACCCACAATATTTACTCACTGGCCAATGAATAAATATTAATTACAATGAGGGGTTTGCACATGCAGGAAGGCCAATTGCCTAGAGCTCACTGCTCAATTTACAAGATAGAAGTCTCACTAACTTACAAAATGGATTATGAAAATCCAATACAATGTACTGCTTCAAATTAGCATCAACTATGTCAGGTTCAATACCAGTTTAAGCATATTCTATAACCAAAACCTTTGCTGTCAACTTATATCTCCTTATACAAAAATATCATTCCTTCATACTATCCTTCTACCATACTTCTTACTTTCACACAAATGATCTATAAGATCTCATACATATATATGAGTCTTTTACAATATGCCATGTCAGCTTTACAAAAGATAATTACATTAAATACAATAAACAAAAGTTTATTCCCTGATAGCTAGAGTGTCGGTATGCATTGTAGTCGTTGTCGGTGAAGTGTCTGCCAGTGTGTGAAGATGTTTATGCCGGTACCGTTTCTTGCCAGTGGCTTTACCAGATGAATGGCAGGTGGATACTAGAAGGTTGCCATCAATGACAACAACATCATTTCTCATTAGAGTGTAGAATGCCAACAGAGAACACTCCCTAGTGTACAACATGTGATGGACCATATTCCCCTTACCAGTGTGTTGTGGCGCAAGCTTAAAATTAATCTATGAGGAGTGAGGGTGAACTGAGGTATCAAAATGAGGATAAACCTATAGCTAATATGTTTGAAACCATTGTTGAAAGTGATTATGAGTCTTCATAGGATGAAACAAGTGAATATGATGTGTTGAGAAGCAGTGTAAATTGCAATGGGCAGTTGACAATTGATTGGCATCCTACCCTAAATGTGGTGACAATTAAGGATGTTTACCCTTGGTTGATGGTGAGAAGATAGATTTCTTCTTTACCGGTACATGTGTTAAGTTTTCACTTAACTGACGAGCATTTAATGTAGTTGTTGAAGGAAATTTCATTATTAATCATTGGTTTTCCCTCATTTTTAATTCATCGAGCATTCAAATTAGCAAAGAGCGTGAAATCCAAGTGAAGGCATTCAAGGTGAAGGTGTGAAATGATTTCTTTCAAGCATTCTAACATTATCAGACAACTAAAGGTATTTTTCAAATGGCTTCCTCTTCTTCTCCTGAATTTATTGCAAACCCTACTGTCGTGGAAAATATAAAACCCCCTCGGCCTGTATTCAAAATTATTCCCGAGATAGCTAAGCAAGATGATTCCATAGGCACATTTTCAAAGATTTCTAAAGGTGTAGCTTATGCTGAAGACCCTAGGATTTACATTCACTACAATATTGAAGAATTAGGTTCTGAGGAAGTGTTAAAGATGTTTAAAACTGTAATTGGTGATGAAAATGGCAATGTCAAACCTGAGCACAAGGTTATTGAGACTTTAGGTTTTGTGGAAATCTTGAACATCCCTGAATTTCTGGAGGAAGTTGTGAGAATTGTCCTAAGTAGGGAACATGGAGAATTTCTTTGGTTAGATTCAGTTTGCAAATTCACTCGGCAAGCAATTAGGGCAGTGATAGGTTTACCCTCAATCGATAGCAGACCTGACAAAACTAAGAAGGTTCCTAATAAAAAATTCATGACCTTAACCGGAGCAACATCTGATAGTATATCTCTGAGAGTAAATGACATCAAGGACATCAATGTGAGATTTATAAGTACGATTTTAGGCTATAAAACTACTCATGCAAATAGACTCAATTCAGTTTCTAGTCTTTGCATTAATAGTGCTTATGAAATGGTAAACAATAATGCAAAAATTAATGTGTGTGAATGGCTGAAGGATGAACTAATTGATATCTTGGAGAGGATAAAAGGTGCTAAGAAAGAGACATTTCATTTTGGTAATCTCTTGGTATGCCTTATGTTGTATTTCACAAAGGAAATCCCTGGTATTGGACAGAAAGACTTTGGATATGACATACCTGTAGGCAAGCAATTGCAAGAATCTTTTACTAGCATGGGTACTGCTAAGGAAAAAAATATAACTGAGTATTTCAAAGCTTTCCAAACCAAAATGAAAACTAGAGAGAGACTACCATATAGTGTAGTAGATAAGTATGATAAGGAAATCTATTTTGTAATTAAGAAAGATGAAACATGGATGGAAGTTGTTTATCCTAGAACTGTATGGGTAACAGAAATGGGTTATGAGGTAGATATCAACATTGTTGAAACTTATGTAAAAGCCTTTTTAGATGCACCTAGAGATCCATCAGAAGAAGTTTTTGGTAATGCTGAAATAATTGAAAGTGGTTTTCAAACAAAGAAACAAAGGAAAAGAAGAGAAAAATATATAAGAAATGCATCAAAAGAGGTAAAGGAAATAAAAGAAAATGTTATGAGCCTTACTGGTATAAAGGAAAGTGAACTGGAAGGACTACAACCAGAGGCACACATCTCACCAATTGGCACATCATCTAATAGTGAGATACCTACAAAATTCAAGAGAGTTGATAGGAAGAGAAAACCCTCACTGGTACCCTCTCCTCCACCGAAGAATACAAGAACCTTGAGAAAGAAACAACAAGCAATAAGGCAACCGACAAAGAAAATTACACCCAAGAAGAAATAGAAACAAGTTATACCTCCATTGGATAATTTGTTGAATGAAATAACTGATGATAGTAACTTGGCAAATGTGAGCAAATTGTATAACACATTCACTAATTCATAAAAGGAAAGTATTGAAAACAATATAATTCTACATCTGGACATATACAAGAAAGTGTTAATTGAATTTGTAGATGACTTACAAAATGAACTATATAGAAGGTTAGATGCAAAGAGGATTGCAGTAATGGAGTTGGACAAGAAACTTAAAATTGATAAACTTCTAGCTATACATCCAGTTAACTCTAAAGAGGAAATTGATGACCTAATCTATGAGGCTAACATATCATTTTTTTCTAGTGGTCACCGACAAGTGAGTTTGATGGCTGGTAGAGTTAATGAAATTGCAGAGGAAATGACTGATAAATGGGATATCTTTTTTCTGGAAAAAGAAAAACAAGAAGAATTGAACAGGTCAAAGAAAACATTCAAGGTTTATCAGAAGGATAAGGACAAAGGGAAAGGTAAAGTTGGTGGAATACCAAACATCAAAATAACCGACAACTTACCACCACCCTTGGATACTGCACCGGTACATTCTGTTGATCCACTGGTTACTGACAATATAGGTGTAACACATGATGACACTAACTCTGAATCAGAAATTCTATTCACCATGAATATGGATACTCAGGAAGTGAACATTGTTGTGGATAAGGACAATATAGAGGCTAAGAATGATATTGCTGACAGTGGAAACATTGTTGAGAAACTGACAAAGAATGTTGAGGTTGAGACACAAATAGAGAAAATAGAGAAACGTTTGGACACTGGTATGAATACTGGTAGTATAGATGTTGGCACTGAGAAACCTACTGAGACAAAGATATCGACAGCTGAGAACACAGAGAAACCGACAAAGGCATAGGTACATATTGAGATAGTGAAACTGGTAATCACTGAGAAACCCAAACCATTACAAGTTGAAACACAAACTTAGACTGATCCACTAGAGGTTGATACAAACAAATTGGTAACTAATTAGTTGGTCAGACATCCGGTACTTCTTTAAGTGAATTCAGGCCTACAAATGTGATAGAGGTACTCTTGGACTCTATTAAGAAGATAACTGATTGTAATGCATTGGCTTATAAAGAAATTGATGATACAATACCTATTCTTAAGATGGTTGCACCAAAATGTAATATAGATCATGTAAAGGATTCTTTAGGAAAGTTGGACACATTGTCCAAATTCATTATCGACAATGTAATAATAGTTGATAAGGTGAATGAGGATACATTCAAAGAGAAAATGGAAAAAGAAAAGGAAAAAATCTTTGAGGAGACAATAAAGAAGTGCACTGAACATATTAATACACTTTTATCAACACTGAATACAACAATTTTGAAATATAAAGAACTGTACATAGAAACATGCAAGCCACATCTGTTAAAACAGGACATTGAAAAGGAAATAAGTAGAGTACAAAAGGAGATAGATGATATAGCTGATAACATTATTGGTTCATCTGAACCTATATCAGTTATTGAACAAGAAATGGTAGGATTTGAGGAAAAGTTGGAGAAATTTGAGAAGGAAAAAGCAAGGATCAAGGCAAATGCCAGAGAGCTTAAGTATAAACTTAGTCCTAAACTGGATAATCTTATCTCTCCGAGAAATGAGATATCTAAGACATTAATTCATGGGGAAAGATCACCAGAGGAGAATTGCATCATCTCACTGACAAGATCCAACAAACTGAGGCAACCATGAATGACAGTAATAGATTCATGCAGAGTTTAAACTTGGTTTTGGCAGACATATTTCAGATTGTAACCAACTGGTTACAAACCTTAAGGTAAAATTTTGCACTCGTTTGACAATTTTTTACAACCTTTGTCATTGATGTCAAAGGGGGAGTAGTAGACAGAGAAAAATGATCATTCAAAGGAGATCATCTCCTCAGAAGGAGAACATCTTTTTGGTAAATTTTTGGACTTCACTTTTTGGAACAGTTTTTGGATTTTTCTCATGAGTGTTGCCATCAATGCCAAAGGGGGAGATTGTTGGCATTCTATACTCTAATGAGAAATGATGGTGTTGTCATTGATGGAAACCTTCTGCCAACCACCTGGAATTCATTTGGTAAAGCCACCAGTAGGCACCAACACTGGCATAGACATCTTCACACACCGGTAGACACTTCACCGATAGCGGCTACAATGCATACCGACACTCCAGCCGATAGGGAATAAACTTTTGCTTATTGTATTTAATGTAATTATCTTTTGTAAATCCAACATGGCATATTGTAAAAGACTCATATATATGTATGAGATCTTATAGTTCATTTGTGTGAAAGTAAGAAGTATGGTAGAAGGATAGCATGAATGATTGATATTTTTGTATAAGGAGATATAAGTTGACAGCAAAGGTTTTGGTTATAGAATGAGCTTAAATCGGTACTGAACCTGGCATAGTTGACGCTGATTTGAAGTAGTACATTGTATTGGATTTTCATAATCCATTTGGTAAGTCAGTTAGACTTATATCTTGTAAATTGAGCAGTGAGCTCTAGGCAGTTGGTCTTCCTACATGTGCAGGCCCCTCATTGTAAGTAATATTTATTCATTGGGCAATGAGTAAATATTGTGGGTCACAAATCCCACCAAGGTTTTTCCCACACTGGGTTTCCTTGTTAAACATCTTATGTTATGGTGTGTTTTCTATCTTGTCTTTATTGTTCCTTTTTACTGCATTAATTCTTATTTACTAGTACACTATTTTGGAATGCAAAATACTTAATAAGGTTAAATATTCAGTTAACTGGTTAGATACTGATTCACCCCCCCCCCTCTCAGTATCTTTGGGACTATCATTAATCCTAACATTCTCCACATTACGCACATTTCCACCCTTTAAAGGATGAGGAGTATCATGATTTTGTGTACTTCTTGTCTTGTCTTGCAAAGGTTTGCCATCCTTCCAAGTATTTTTATACGGCATGTCATGTAATCTAGCAGACCTATCTTGCCAATTATAATGATGTTTATCATTCTTACTCACCTTGGCGGTAAGGTCTTTCACAATAGTTGTCAATTTCTCAATCTTATCCTCTTCTTTAGAGGTTTTATTTAATTGTGACTTTTTCTCTTGCACAATTTGCCATCAGTTCTCCTTCCAACTTTTCTTGATGCTTTCCTATTGCTTTCCACATTTATTGTAATTCTGAAAGCATCCCTTAAACTATGTGGGTTTTTATCTCTAAGGATATAGGCCATCTTTGGGTCAAAGGCATTATAATAAGTAGTTAAATATACATTCTCATCTAACCTCATTACTTGAAAAATCTATGCATTGCCTTTTGAAACCTTCCATTAAAGTCTATGACAGCCTCATTATCATACTTCTTGATGTTGTTAAATTAATTGAGCAGGAAGCTCATATTTTTCTTATCTCCATATTGCTCTTGAAAACAATTCTTGAATTCTTCCCAAGAATTGATGTTATTTACAGGCAACCCTATGTACCAATCTCTAGCATCTTCCACTAAATACTACACAAACAATTTCATAATCACATCCTCATTTGCAATCTCACAGTCATTAATCATGTCACCAAAAGGCTTCAGGTTTTCCTTTTCACTTATAGCATTGTTTCTAGCAAATTTCTAAAGTTTATCCTTCATTTCAATAGGGACATGGTTTGGGTAACCTAGGATTCCATCAAAGAAAAGTTGTCTATACAATTCCACATTAATGGGTCTTCTCTGGAATTGGTTACCAGCATAATTATTACCAATGTTCATTCTCAAACTAGGACCACTAGCTCAAGGGACTTGGTTATTTTGGTTAAGAGGTTGTACAAGGGGTACTTGATTTACTGGGGTAGTATTAAAAGAAAAAGTAGAGTTATGTTGGTTAACAAGAGCATATTGGTTTAGAGGTGGGATAGTATTCACGGGCATGGTTGGTTGAATTTTAATTGCAGAGTGTGAAGTGTTTTGAGGTATAGGTTTACTCTGATCTGTTGAAGGGAAATTTATAGGAGGATCTTTTAGGTAATCAATTTTTCTTCTAACCTCAGCATTAATTTCTTCTAATTCAGCTTTCTCCAACTTGCTCTGCAGATTCTCCTTCTCTTTTCTCCTTCTCTCTATTTCTACCTCATGTGAAGACAATCCATGATGTAATGTTTCACTTCCTAATACTACATCTACAGTTTTGGAACCAGAACTAGTCTCTTTAACCTTTTGTTTTCCTTTTTCAGTGATGATTTTGGTAGGTTGTGGATCACTTTGAACCTCCCTACTAGTTTGCACAAGAATTTTGGGTGCAAGAAAAACTTTAGCTATCAAATTTTCTTTGATAACAATGCCCTCTTCTTTACTTTTAGGCTCTTTTTGGGTGAATAACTCAAGATTTGCAATCTATCTCAACAACCTATCTCTCTCAATAAGTCTTGCCTTAGTTTCATTTTCTTAAGGAAATTAATTGATGGACCCTTTTGTTAAGAGCCTCAATTTTCTGGGAAACCTCATCAGGGTTTGGGAAGGTTTCCTTTGAATCTGATATATTGACATGGTCAATATCAATCAAACTCACATTCCCATCTATAGTCCAAGGAAAAGAATCCACCCTAACTTTGGAGCTATTCCTATCTCTCCCAAAAATGCCAGTGTGAGACAATCTTTGATGAAAGGTTTGAACATCCTCATTATTACCAAATAGACCGGTATGAAAGCCCATAATATCTTGTTCAGATTCACAAGATAAAGTATTATAATTTGCATACACCAGTTGTCTAGAGGACTTACCTATATGGCTTCCTTTCTGCCTCCATAAAGCATTAACTAGTTCATGCATAGTCGTTTCTCTCTGGCCTTTCCGGACCGGTTCGGGTAATCCTCCTTGCAACTTCTCCTGAGGATTCTTCTTCTTGTAAGACCTCATGTTTCTTCCTCTTTGCATTGTATGCACTTCCTTAAAATGACTTGTGATTTATTCAAGAGGACTGATTGTTTTATATTTTCAGAGTCGCCACCCAATTGGGAATTTAAAATATTATTGAACTTGACAAATCACTCACAAGAGACAACAAAAGGAGAATGCTATTTTCAGAGAAAAATTTGAAAAATGCGGGGATAGAATAACTTATTACAAGGACATAGGAGAAGGAATATTTGGACAAATTTTAAGTGATACAAACACTGATCTGCAACATATACTTATACTATGACTCTCCCCAACAGAGTCACTAGTTCTTGTTGGTCTCAATTTCTGATTACTTTGTTTCCTCTCTAAGATCTCAAGCCTCTGTTCACACAAGGAGAGAACAACAAGAATATAAACACAATACAAAAATTAACAAGGCTTACAAAGAAACCTTCTACACTTCAAGCTTAACAAAGCTTAGGCAGGTATACCCTTTTGTGATTATTTGCTCACAATTTCAATAGGTGATTTACAGAAAACCAATGCAAATTTCTGCAAACCTTATCACTTTAAATGTAACCAAACATAAATGAAAGATTTTTTTTCATCATAATGGATCACCAAGAATGTCAAAAACTTTAACAAGCCATACCAGTGCCTTATTCGGTCCTCAGAGTCATCTAAAATTAAATAACAATTTGACAGTGGAAATTCACATACATATCATCACCTCAATTTACTAAATCTATGTTGGTATTTTGGTTATGTTGATATGGTTTTTTCATTGATGTCAACACCTATTAACACTTATCAACTTTGGCACTTTGGAGAATTGGCAATGTTCACCGGCAAGCAAGTAACTTATGCACAGTCACCGATATATGGTACACCGGCAAGATATATTGTTCATCGGCACTTGGAATGACATGGAAAACACTTGGCTATGTTGAAGACATCGTTTGGACACTTTGTCTTGGAGATTTGTTCATTGATATATTCATATTTGCATATTTGTTGTTACCAACAAATAGGTCCAGAATAAGCACCGGCAGGCTTATCCATTCCAGATCAGCACGAGATGCTTTGGAGATGATTTTGTTGTTATTGTAAATGCATTAAGCCGACATGTTGAATCGGATATTGCATCGGTTATTGGTTTACTTGTAATTTATTTTATTGTAATATCTTTTAGAGTCGACCTACTAAAATTGGTCTTAGGTTATGGTATATATGTAAGATCTTATTTGTAAGATCGATAGGTGATTGAAAAAGGAATTGTAAGAAGGTATATGCGAGAATAAGAAGAGTTATACATGCAGACATCATTTGAAGGTGAAGCAAGGTTTTGTGAAGGCATATCAAAACTACACTGGTACTAAATCCAACATATGAAGATGCTATTTTAAGCAGTACATCATTATTGGATTTAACCATCCAATTGTAGTCAGTGTGACTCCTATTTGTGTTTGAGCAGTGAGCTCTAGGCGCTTGACCTTTCTGCATGTGTAGATCCCATTTGTATACACATACTATCTATAGTAGCATCATCTGATTGTGGGTAAGGTTTCCCACTATGGTTTTTCCTGTTATAGGGTTTCCATGTACAAATATTGGTGTTATGTGTTGTGGATGTTATTGTCTTTCTGTTCCATGCATTAATCTTTACCGGTACTGTAATTAATTGATAAACTGTCTACCGGCATAAAGTTTGGTTTAGCGGTATTAAGCATTAAGGTTGGTTAAGTTGTTTTTTGTTTGAATTTACTTGACAAATGATTCACCCCCCCTCTTAGTTGTCTCCAAGACCTAACAATTGGTATCAGAGCTTAGTCCTCTTTTGCAGAAGTTTAACAGCTTGAGGAGATCCAATGTCTACTAACTATTTCAAGAAGGACAATCCTAAACTTGATGGAACCAACTATCACATATGGAAGATCAGAATGGAGACACATCTAATTGCATTGGAAAGGACATTTGTGATGTTATAAAGAATGGCTTTATTTCTTCTACTTAAATTCAGCCTAATCAACCTACCCTAGGAAAAGATGAGGAAAATAATTGCAAAACAAGGGAAGCACTTTTGAGCGCATTATTAGATCAGAAAATAATGGGATTATCAAATAGGTCTACTGCTAAAGCTATTTGGGATAATTTGGAAACATTAAATGAAGGAGATTCCACAGTCAAAATTGCAAAACTTGAAAGCTTTCGGGTCAGGTATGAAAATCTAAAAATGGAAGAAGATGAAAGGATTTCTACTTTTATGGAAAGATTAAATGAAATTGTTTTGGGTATTAAATGTTGTGGAGGAACCTTAAGTGAAGATGAAATTGTTTCAAAAATTTTAAGAGGATTTCCACCAGCATATAAAATGAAATTTACTGCTATAAATGAGTTAAGAACAATGACTAATACATCAGTAACTAGGGACACATTGATTGGAAAACTTTCATCTTTTGAAATTGAGGAATTTGGTCATGTTGCTACTATAAAGATAGATTTAGGTTTTAAGGCATCAACATCATCTGCACCATCATTTGACAAATCTGATTGGAAAGCATTTTATGCAAGAGAACTTGAGGAAAGTAGGAGAGAAAATGAAGAACTTGAAGAACTTGTAGCACTATTTGCAAGGAAAATGCGTAAAGGTCCAGTTGGAAGTAAGTATGAAGGTAAAGCACCCTTTAAATGTTTTAACTATAATAAGATTGGTCATATGACTTCAAGATTCCCTAATAGACATGCTAGACTAAGAGAAGAAGCTAGAAGAATATACAAGCCTAACCCTGAATATCAGAGATACAAATTTAAGAAGAATAAAGATAAATCTTGTTATCTTGCTGATGAAGGAGTCACTGATGATTCTGATGAGGATCCGACAGACAATGGATGGGTTTTTGTTGCTATAACAAAAAATCAACCGACACCTATTGTTCAACTAGTAGAGCAGGCCCTGGTAGGTAAAGTTGAAGTTAAGGATGAATGGATCATTGATTTAGGAAGTTCACATCATATGACTGGTGATAAAGGTAAATTCTTGAACTTTCAAGAGTATAATGGAGGTCTGGTAAGATTTGGAGATGATAAAGCTTGTTTGATCAAAGGAAAAGGTACTATATCTCTTGATGGTAAACATAATACTGACAATGTTTACTATGTAGAAGGTTTAAAGCATAATCTTTTGAGTGTTGGTCAATTAGTTGAAAATGGATTTTAGTTACAATTCAAGAATGGAAAATGCAAAATTATGAACAGAACTAGTTTGGAAATTGCAACCGGTAATCAACTAGAGGTAATATCTTTCATTTGAACAATAATGAAAAGACATGCTTGATTGCACATATTGATGAAAGTTGGCTATGGCATAAGAGACTCTGTCATTTTGATTGCATGGTAAAAATCAGTACTACTAAGGTAGTTAGAGACTTACCTAAGATTGTTAAACCTCACAATCTAGTATGTAAGGAATGTCAATTTGGAAAACTAGTTAGAGAATCTTTTGAAAGTATTCCAGAAAAATCCAATAGTGCTCTTGACTTAATTCACTCTGATTTATGTGGTCTAGCTATAACTAAAAGCTTACAAGGTGATACATATTTCATGTTAATCATTGATCACTATTCTAGAATGTGTTGGGTTACTTTTCTCAGAGAAAAATCAAAAGTACTTGGGAAGTTCAAACTATTCAAGGTAATGGTAGAAAATGAAACCAGTAAGAAAATCAAATGTTTGAGATTAGATCAAGGAGGTGAATTTACATATAAGGAATTTAATGCATTCTATGAAGTGAATGGAATTAGAAGACAGTTATCATCACCCCAGACACCACAACAAAATGGAGTTGTAGAAAGGAAAAACAGAACTATCTTGGATGCAGCTAGAAGTATGTTATCAGAAGAAAATCTACCACATGTATATTGGAGAGAGGTAGTAAGCACATCAATCTATACATTCAAAAAATTTCACATCAAAGGTGAAACCGGTAAGACCCCTCATGAACTATGGTTTGGTATTACTCCTACTCTTAAATATTTCAAAATATTTGGAAGTAAATGCTATATTAGAAGAGATGAGTATATTGGAAAATTTGATCCTAGAAGTGATGAAGGAACATTTCTTGGTTATTCATCTAAGATAAAAGCATATAAATGTTTTAACAAGAGATTGTAGAAAATTATTGAGAGTACAAATGTGAAGATTGATGAACAGTTTAGAGGAACTTCAAGGTATATAGACTCTGAACCGACAACAAAAATACTAATAAATGCACCTGCATTGAATCCACTGGTATAGAATGAAGATCCAACTACACCGGTATCATCTAAAAATTCCACTGTAATTAAGGAATAGCAACAAACGAAGACACCCCGGTATGTAAGATTGAACCACTCTAAAAATCAGATAATTGGGAACAAGTATCAAGGAGTTATGACAAGAGGAAGACTGGAAAATGAATAGGTATGTCTTATTTCTCAAATCAAACCATCATCAATTAATGAGGCATGTGAAGATAAACACTAGATTAAAGCTATGCAAGAGGAACTAGAACAAATTGAGAAGAATAACACATGGACATTAGTTCACAAAAATGTGATTGGAACAAAATGGGTATTCAGAAACAAACTTAATGAAGATGGTAAGGTAATCAGAAATAAAGTAAGATTAGTGTGTAAGGGATATTCTCAGAAAGAAGGAATTGATTATAATGAAACCTTTGCACCGGTAGCTAGAATTGAGGTAGTCAGATTATTCTTGTCTTTTGTAGCACACAAGAACTACAAAGTATATCAAATGGATATTAAATGTTCATTTTTGAATGGAGATCTTGAAGAAGAAGTTTACATTGAGCAACCTGATGGATTTTCTTTGACAGATAACAAAGATATGGTTTGCAGGTTAAGGAAAGCTTTGTATGGGCTGAAGCAAGCTCCAAGAGCTTGGTATGCTAGATTGGATAAATATCTTTTGAAGATTGGTTTTTCTAAAGATTTCACAAATAGATAAAGGTATATTCTTGAGTCAATCCAAGTACTTGAAGGAGTTACTAAAGAAATTTGGGATGGAGAACTCTAAACTGGTAAGCACACCTATGGCTACAAATGACAAATTATCACTAAGGGATGAATCTACACCTGTTAATCCAACTAGGTACAAATCTATGATAGGAGGTTTACTTTATTTGACACAAACAAGACCTGATATTATGAATGCAGTATGTATTGTTTCAATATTTCAGAGTAATCCTAGAGAAAATCATGAATCAGTAGTAAAAAAGATTTTCCGGTACTTACAAGGCACTACAAATCTTGGTATATGGTATCCTAGAGATGAAAACTTTGAATTATGTGCATACACAGATGCAAATTGGGCAGGAGATGTGGATGACTGAAAAAGCACCATTGGTGGAACATTTTTTCTTGGAAGCAGATTAATTTTTTGGTTAAGTAAGAAACAAAGTTATACATCTTTATCAACAACAAAATTAGAATATGTTGTAGTAGCAACTAACTGTATACAGGTATTATGGCTTAAGAAAATATTGAAGGACATAAAGGTAAAATGCAAGGAACCTATAACTATGTATTGTGATAACACTACAACAATTGATATATCTAAGAATCTGGTACTACATTCCAAAACTAAACATGTTTCTATCAAATTGAATTTTCTAAAAGAGAATGTTGAAGCAAAAGAAGTAAAACTGGTTTATGTGAATACTAAAGAACAAATTGCAGATATTTTCACTAAGCCTTTGCCTAAGGAGACTTTTGAATATCTCAAAGATCAGCTTGGGGTCATACCCCCACCAATAGAGAATTAGAAAGTTGATGCTTGTCATCAACCAACATAATTAACAGAGAAATATTTTACTTCAGCTTTGATGAGGAGAGCTACTTCTCAGGGGGAGTAGTTGGTATACTGAATTGGTTGGTATTTTGTACTTGAACCTGGCTTTTGTATTGGCTTTGGCATTTGATGTCAAAGGGGGAGAGATTGATATGGAAAAACTCAAGGAAAATACATGTTACTCTTAGGGGGAGAGATTGTTACTTTCTGAGAGATTGATTACTCTCTATATCTGAATTTTGATTTCTGGCTATGATCTATTTTGGCAGATTGTTGGTTTTTGGTATTTGGCATTTTTGTTTTGGCACTTTGATGGTTTTTCCATCTTATGTTTCCATCAATGCCAAAGGGGGATATTGTTGGTATTTTGGTTATGTTGATATGGTTTTGTCATTGATGTCAACACATATTAACACTTATCAACTATGGCATTTTGGAGAATTGGCAATGTTCACCGACAAGCAAGTGACTTATGCACAGTCACCGATATATGGTACACCGGTAGAATATATTGTTCACTGACACTTGGAATGACATGGAAAACACTTGGATATGTTGAAGACATCATTAGGACACTTTGTCTTGGAGATTTGTTCATTGATATATTCATACTTGCATATTTGCTGTTACTGGCAAATAGGTCTAGAATAAGCACCGACAGACTTATCTATTCCAAATCAGCACATGATGCTTTGGAGATGATTTTGTTGTTATTATAAATGCATTAAGCCGACTTGTTGAATCGGATATTGCATCAGTTAATGATTTACTTGTAATTGATTTTATTGTAATATCTTTTAGAGCCGACCTACTAAAATTGGTCTTAGGTTATGGTGTATATGTAAGATATTATTTGTAATATCGATGGGTGATTGAAAAAGGAATTGTAAGAAGGTATATGCAAGAATAAGCAGATTTATACATGCAAACATCATTTGAAGGTGAAGCAAGGTTTTGTGAAAGCATATCAGAACTGCACCGGTACTGAATCCAGCATATACAGATCCTATTTTGAGTAGTACATCATTATTGGATTTAACCATCCAATTGTAGTTAGTGTGACTCTTATTTGTGTTTGAGCAGTGAGCTCTAGGCACTTGGCCTTTCTGCATGTGCAGACCCCATTTGTATACACATACTATCTGCAGTAGTATCATCTGATTGTGGGTAATGGTTCCCACCATGGTTTTTCTCCTTATAGGGTTTCCACATACAAATATTGGTGTTATGTGTTGTGGATGTTATTGTCTTTCTATTTCATGCATCAATCTTTATCAGTATTGTAATTAACTGATAAACTTTCTACCAGCATAAAGTTTGGTTTACTGGTATTAAGCATTAAGGTTGGTTAAGTTGTTTTTGGTTTGAATTTACTTGACAACTGATTCACACCCCCCCCCCCCTTAGTTGTTTCTAGGACTTAACAATCTATATATGCATGACATATATAAAATTTGGACCTATGCTAGACCCAGTCATCAAATTCATGCAAAGTTATTGATTATCAATGAAAAGGAATTAAGTATATTTAATTTCCCTCCTTGAGGGAAAAACCTAAGACATTCTCATAAATTTCCTTGCAAATTGTTTAACTAAACAATCCTAGATCATATAATCAAAATGATAACCAACATACGGACATAAAGACAACATAGATCTGAGCTCAAAAAATCTTCTGATTGTATATTAATATTCCCTCATCAAAATTTTACATAGACACAAAATGATCCTCTAAAATGTGAAAACAAAAGCCTATTCATATTTTTGCCAGAGCTTCAGTACAAAATTCTTGTGATCCCCTTCTAGGTAGTCATGGTATCCATTTATAGAAAATAGGATGTGACAAGCTTTAGACTTCCCTAGAAAATATTCCCATCCTAACCATAATTCCCCCCCCAAAAATTTATGTCAATTACAAAATATCATAGAAGTAGGAGCGCAATTGATTCTGAAAAGTATTCCTCTGCGATAGGTTAGTTATCCAGCTGGAAGATGGCCAACTAACTTCTCAAAATCACTTCAGGTTGCTGGTGAACTGCCACATGCTGGAGTGTCGGTAGAATTTCCCTACACTTCTATCTCTTTCACAACATATTTTCTTTCCCATTCCTTGAATGTATTATCATTAGGCCAAGAGAAACTAATAATTTTCTTCTTCAGCTTATTCAAACTTTTCCACGTTTCCCTTAATTGTTTAACTTCCTTTTCCAAAAAGCCAAAATTTGATTTTATTTTTTCAATCTCTTTAATGGTTTGAATGAATAAAGAAGTATCATCTATATTTATGATGGTACTTATGACCTAACTTGTCGGGCCATACTTCTTTATCTTTCAATTTACTAATACGAACAAAACCTCTAGCAAACAATTCAATTTTTTGGTCTACATATTCTTTTCGGTACAAGTTTTCCCTCCTTTCTATTTTAACTCTCTCCGCTGCAAACCTAGACAAACCTTTTACTAAGTCATAAGTAGGTTTGATAGTGACATCAACACCTACTTCTTCCTAGGGTAAAGAATATATAGATTCTAAATCGACCTCTCTGGCAGTCCATTTATCCAAAATTGGCTCCAAAATAGCCTTATCTTATTTCAAAGAACCCAAAATAGTCAATATTCTTTTCATATTAAGATAAACAATTATTGATCCAATAGTATTAGCAAATTTTAAAATAGTACCCCTGATCTTCTCCTCATGTGTGCTTGCAAAATTGCCTGAGCCTGTTTCAATTTCTCCATCTCATCTTGGATGCTCTCAGATGATTGGAAACCAAGAGTCATGGGAGAAGGAAGGAATTCAATAATTGGGCTGGAAGGAGGGGGCTTAGCCCGAGAAGAAGCAATCATGAATTGGGAAGACTCACCCCTTTGATGTTTTCCTTCTAATTTACTCTTTAGCTCTGCAATAGTGTTATTCTTACAAGCTATCTCAAGCTTTGCTTCATTTTAAGCTTTAAGGACCACCTCTAATTTTACTTGGAGATCAACTTTCTCCTTGGCTTCTTTTTCAGCCACTGCCATGCCAAATTTAGTAGACTCTAAGGTCGTGCTAGCAGCTTCTACTACCCCTGTGTCTCTGAATCTTTTCATAATCATGCCTCCTGAATGGTCAGATTCTGAGGAATCTTTCCTTCTTTTATTTTCTTCCCTCTTTAGTGACCACATAACTAGGGCTGCATGGTCATTACTATAATTTATTCCCTCTAAAGGCTTGATTTCTTTCCTTACTGCATCAAAAACTATTGCATCATCTATGTCCCATTCTTGAAGAATCAACACTCTAGCATCTACAGTCAATTTTCTCCCTTGATCAAGGGTAATTGCTTCAAATTCTTTCAACATTTCCTACTTTATTTCTATTTCAACTACAAATGTATCCTTATGGGGTTGTTCATCTTTCCCCTTTTCACATCTTTCTTTGAACTTCCCTATATGCCTTCGCCAAACAAATTGCAAAAATGCTCCTATATTTACAAAACTGTTATCAGCCAAAAATTTATCACTGGCCTGCTTAATGAAAGGATCCAATTCTCTACCTGCAAATTCTTCAACAGTCGGGTCCATTTTGGCACCCGTTGGCTCTTCTAGCATCCCTTCTTGCTATTCTCCATATGTACATGCAATCTCTCCTAGGCTTCCTAGTTGTAGTAACTGCTCAGCAATCACCTGTTCATCACCTATAAATAATGGGGATTGAGAATGAGAGTACAAAGGTTCATTTGACTGTGCTTCCTTTTCCAACCTCTGTCTTTTTGGGGAGACTTGTGACTTAGGTGCATCCTTCATTAGCCTCTTTCCTTTTGAAGTAGAAGGCTCATCTTTCCTTGGCATCACTACATTATACCCTGACCTCTTATACATCACATATTAACCAGGGGGAACAACCCTACCAAAAATAGGCTTAGTTAAAACAAGCTTAGCTTTTTCATGATCTGGATTCATTACAACATCCTTCTTCTCATTCAGAGTCTGCATTGCATCTTCAAAGTATTCTATCGAAAAATTTATCTTCTCCTCAAATGGGTGAAATCTTTTCAAAGGAACATAATTCTTGTCAAAAAAATGGACAAGATCAAGGGTCTTCTTATACACCAACCATTTTTCCTTTTTTACTTCCTTCTCATCTAAATTAAATTCATTTCTTATCAGATCTTTACGAAAGTGAAATTGATGAGCTCTGCCCCCACACCTGACTTTATTCCTAAACATGCCATTGAAGAAGTCTTTAGGATCTACAAACCTAGAAACTGTCATTGGCA